>NC_089504.1:291396776-292028776 GCF_036850995.1 Saccopteryx leptura
TTGACCTCTTCATTCTCTTCCCAAGGCAAGACCAGCAACATACAGGGATTAATCTACATTCTTTTCATAAGTGTCTTCCACAAAGGTGTCTTTGTTTTAAACATGGAGCCATCTAGAACACCCCTCCCCAAGATGGTCAGGCTACGCCATGCTTTCTTTTCCTTTGAGGTCCTTTAATCATGTTTCTGAACATCTACCTCAACTTGAGACCTGATTCCTTCCTCCTGCCTTACCTTTTGGGTCAAGTAAACACACCTTTCAGAAAACCTTCCTTGACTCCTCCAGGTTAAGGGCCTCTTGCCCTTAACCTCAGCATGAACATATGCCACATTGAATCAAAACTCCCCACTTATTCTTAGCACCTAGCAGGGATATCAGCACACAGTACACTTTAATAAATAAAGGAATACAAAGGAGGTGCATGGGATGATTAAGGAGTTACAGGGAGCCTTGGGGTTCACTGGGTCTTATCCAGAGTTTCTCTCCTAGGTTTCTGCCTCATTCTTTTCAATAACCAAACTTTGGAAAAAGAAAGAATCATGTAGTTGTTCATTATTCTATTTATTTCTAGAAGCTTAAAATTATATTCAGCAAGATGAACCTTGAGTACTTTTCATACCAGAATAAAAGGAAACTACTGAAGATTACAGGGGTTATATCTGAAGGACACATGACAGATACGGCAAAGGAATAATAGCTATATCTACAATGAACAGCAACCTCTCAGACCTCAACAGTAAAAAACCCAAGCATTCCAATTAGGAGATGGGCCGAAGACATGAACTGACAATTCACCAAAGAGGATATACAGATGGCAAGTAGCTCATGAAAAGATAGTGCACATCATTAACTATACAAATTAAGATCATGTGTCATCACTACATACCTATCAGAATGACCAAAATAAAAAATAATGAGAACACAACGTGTTGGCAAAGATGAGAAAAAGAACAGATCATTCATACATTACTGGTGGAAATGTGACATGGTTTAGACATGCTGGAAAATGTTTGGCAGGTTCTTACAAAAAGTAAACATGCATTTATCATGTGACCCAATCACTGAACTCCTGGGCATTTATCCCAGAGAACTGACAATGTATGGTCACATAAAAATCTACACAATTGTTTATAGCAGCTTGACTTTTAATAGCCAAAAACTGGACACAGCCTAAATGCCTTTCAGTAGGTTAATGGTTCAACAACTGTGCTATATTCCTACCATGGACTACTACTTGCAACAAAAAGGAAAGGATTACTGATACATGCAACAACTTGGATGGATTGCAAGGGATTTAAGCTGAGTGAAAAAAAGCCAATTTCTGGAAGGTTGCATATCATATAATTTCATTTCTATAACATTCTTGAAATGACACAATTGTAGAAGTGAAGAACAGACTAGTGGTTGTCAAAGGTTAAGCATGGGAGTGGGGGAAGTGGGTGTGGCTATAAAAGGTTAGCATAAGGGATCCCATGGTGATGACACTTCAGTATCTTGATTGTGATGATGGTCACCCAGATCAACAATGTGATAAAAGTGCTCTGCACTAAATACGCATACGCATACACATGTAAATGAATGTACATAAAACGGGTGAAATCTCAATAACTTTGGTGGATTGTGCCAATGTCAGTCTCCTGGCTGTGACACTGTGGTTTGGTTATGTATGATGTACCACTGGGAAAAACAAGTGGAGCAGTCATGAGATCTCTCTGTATATTTCTTGCAACTATATGTAACCCTACAAACAATGTTCTCAAAATAAAAAGTAATATGAAACTCAAAGGAGCTCCCACTGACCCAAAATGGAATAATTTGAGTATCAAAAAGAATAATAATTGAAATGGATTAAAATACACCAAATATGTTAAAATCCAAAAGTTCAGGATAACACACATATAGAACCCTAACTGGTCATGTTTGAAAGATTCTAGGAAATCTTCTCGTAATTCTGAAAACTTGAAAGTAAATGGAAAAAATCAAGTATTTATCTTTCTTTTCCTCAGGAACTTACCTCTAAATAAGCAAATAGTTAATAAAGAATTTCTTTTTTTTTTAGAATTTCAGCTAGTAAATTCAGCAGGAATGACAGAACTGGAATAGCGCTACTTTGTAACGTCTAATGACAAGTGGATCTAAGCAACGATCACCTTCAGTGGTTGTTAAAGCATTAAATAGAAGATTGGAATGGAACTTTATAAAGAATAGATTAAACTGACAAAACCTGAACATACACATCAGTCTTTATATTATCAGGCGCAATAATGGGATGCAATAGGAAATCCACATGCCAAGTATTCCTGCCGGAAAATCAAAATGAACTCCATCAAACCTCTAGATCACACAATCAGAGGAAACACAGGAGAACAAGTCTTCAAAGTTTGAAAACACTATAAAGATGTAATCATAAAAAACCAGGATGTGGAGATTCTATAGAGCAAAAGACTTGCTGAGACACACACACACACACACACACACACACACACACACACACACACACACACCAAAGGTGTACAGTTTACTGTCCCCTTGGCCACAGAACTAGATCATTCGCATTGTAGTGGATGGAAGTCATGACCCACACTTGAAGAATTCAAAAAGTGAGTTCAACACTTTTGATATTACATTCAGTGACCCAGTGAACACCAGCTTTAAAGTTACCATTGACACCTATGTCCTCAAGGCCTTTTTCCCTTAATACTGTGACATGATATGAATCTATTTTTCTAGTTCTTTTCCTTGCTATAATTTGTCAACAGCATGGTAGCATCAAGCAGGCAGAGGAAGATGTGACACTCACTCTGGCTTTAACAAAAGGAAAGAACAGGGGAATGCAGGGAATCCTTGTGACTGATTTATTGACCTAATTCAAATGCCTGCAGGTCAGTAAACCTGAGGGTCAATTAAAAGGAACTTATACAAGTGCTACAGTGAAGACAGACAATATTGTCTAACTGGATTCTTCATCATTTCAGAGTGGACATAAAAAAGTATAGTCAGCAGTTTCTATTTTTCCTTTGAAATGAAGTTCCCACATGTCACCCATAAAATAACAACCCAAGAGTTTGAGAGTTACCTAGGACATCTCCATTCTCGGTCTTCTACCTCCTTGTCATTTATCTTTATTATATGCGGCTAAAGTGTCTGTTTGTCGCTGATAGCTTATTGGTTGCTTGCGTAACTGTACTAGCCAATGGGGTGAAGTTGCCACGGCTGAACGCAAATTGAGCGGGTCAGGGGGAAGGTGAACATTTGTTTGCATTGGCAATCATCTGTTTTACATAAAAACTATGTCTTAACGTAATTTCTTTTAAGAATGCCTCCTAGAAAATACAGCACTGAAGAGGAGAGAAAAGGAGCTAAAGCTGCACAAAAATGGCTTTCTCGACAAAAAGAAACCACTGAGCAGAGAAAGACAAGGCTTGCTTCAGTCGCAGAGCAAATGAGTCTTTCTCGGCAAAATGAGACTGATGAGCATAGAGAAACAAGGCTTGTCTCAGATGCAAGACAAAAAAGCCTGTCTCGACAAAATGAATCCCTTGAACAAAGGCAGGAGAGAAATGCAAAAAAAAAAAAAAAAACGACAGAGTAATGCTGACCGAAACGCAAAAAGGATTAAAACAGTTTCAAATGGAGAAACTTTAATTTTTGAGCAGTCCTCTGGTGACATGAATATTAAATGTGAACACTGTCAGTCCTTATACTTCAAGTTAGAAACTAATCGATTTGACCGTGGCAAGAAAGGATTTTCTCAATGTTGCAAGTACGGAAATATTGTAGTTCCACTAATTGAGAATTATCCACCACTCTTGAATAAATTATTGACTAATCATCATTATTATTTAAATCACCTTTATTTATTGAGCTAGCGGCGGCTCTTAAGAAATGTACCGCCAGTGGTTTCCTTCATTGCACTCTACTTTAAGCAATTAAGCAAGTAGAAGGGGGAAACCCCGTGGGGCACTAAGCAAAGGGGCATCCTCGCCGCCTGCCCTGGGTAATTCAGTTTGAATTAGCAGACACCTTTGCACAAATCATTTTAGTTACAATTTATAATATCTAGAACAGTGGTCATTTCGTAAGACCGCCAGGCTTTCTAGTTTGAATTTATGCAAATAAATTCAGACGGGACCAATTATATTAAGCACACTCCCCTTCATACATTAACAATCCCGTCTCCACGTGTAGCACAGGGACACAGATATCGTCCACATGAGGAAAAGTTTAGTGAGAGGAATATTTCAAGAAGCCTCAGGTATTGGACTGTGATAAGTTGCTCAGTGTCCTTTTCTCAGCCATTTGGTAAAAATACCTTATCTAGGACACCATCATCATATTATCCTCTGTCTTTAGACTGAAAATCCTCTGAATGTACTTTGTTACAGGTTCTGGGGAAATAGTCTACTTGCACTCTGAAAACTCATTGTAATGCTCACACTTCAGTTATCCAGGTGCCCTGGTTTATGATAATCTAGGAGAAGTTATACACTGAGACTGGAAGAACGGAATGCAGATCCAAATTCTCAAGTGAAAATAAATCTTGGTACTATATCTACCATTGGCCACTTCCCGGGTGTGGGAATGACAAGGCACAGCTCTGCTTCATGGAAACATACAAGCAAGGACATGGTGAAGGTGTTTATGGTCAGCATTCAGAAGACTGCTTAGGAAGACAAGCCAAACTAAAGGCCACAAGAGAATGGGCTAAGAATAGTGTAAGCTGGGTTAAAATTTCAGTGGAGATGTATGTATGTAGAGAAGGATGTCAATTGCCTTTAGCAGGCATAGATCTAGGTTATATTCAGGCATAAAACTTAGAGCACTGAGAGTGAGGTGTGATGTATCATCTACATCAGGGATTTTGACAAGTGACCTCTAAGCTCCTGCTGCACAGGCAAGCTGAGCTGTCATGGCTCCCTGGGGTCAGTAACCTGAAACTCAGGACTATCGACTGGGACATGTCCTGATAGTAAGAAGGGAGCATATCTGTGTCAAACACCATATGTCTCTGCTTACCTCTGTACTCTAGAGCAGGGGTCCCCAAACTATGGCCCGCGGGCCACATGCGGCCCCCCGAGGCCATTTATCCAGCCCCCACCGCACTTCTGGAAGGGGCACCTGTTTCATTGGTGGTCAGTGAGAGGAGCATAGTTCCCATTGAAATACTGGTCAGTTTGTTGATTTAAATTTACTTGTTCTTTATTTTAAATATTGTATTTGTTCCCGTTTTTTTGTATTGTTTTTTTACTTAAAAATAAGATATGTGCAGTGTGCATAGGGATTTGTTCATAGTTTTTTTTATACTCCGGCCCTCCAACGGTCTGAGGGACAGAGAACTGGCCCCCTATGTAAAAAGTTTGGGGACCCCTGCTCTAGAGCCTGATTCAAATCAACGTCTCCGCGGGGCCCATACAGGAGTGACATTTCTCGGCACAGACAGAGGTATGGCGAGCAAAGAATGTGGGGTCTTTGTGGGAGTACAGCTGGAGTTGGGTCACACTGACCATACAGTACTCACTGGCTGCCTCCACAGAACTACAGACTTCTAGTTCCTCAAATGAGAAGATGGCAGTACTCCTATAACGCCTGTAGGAATCCCCCATGTTTGGAAGAACTGGAGAAGTCAGATAGTTTTTGTCCAGTGAGTCCCAGAGTAGGTCATTTGCTGCCATCTGTGCCAGCTTCCGGCTGAGTCTGGCAGGGTAGGAAGAACTGAAGATTAACTGAAAAAAGATCAGAACCCATAATGTCCAATGTGATTCCAATGGAAGGCATAAGGCAGTAGTCAAAACAGCAAAGAGCCTGACCCACGAGAGATGGAGAAACCCTTTCCAGCTGTGGGTGGGAGACAGGATGTGTTTGGCACTGGGGAAGGACAAAGAAGGACAGTAGGTGCTCAGTGCACTGACCAAGAAGTAAGCAGATGAGCCTGACCTGTGGTGGTGCATTGGATAAAGCGTCAACCTGGAAACACTGAGGTTGCTGGTTCAAAACCCTGGCTTACCTGGTCAAGGCACATATGGGAGTTGACACTTCCTGCTCTGCCCCTTCTTTCTCTCTCACTCTCTCCTCCCCAATGAATAAATAAAAATTAAAAAAAGAAAAAAAAAAGAAGTAAGCAGATGAGGAAAGAGACTAAATTATCTCTGCACAGTGCAGCCATCACTCACAACACACAGAGTCACATAACGCTGGCTTTCAACCTCTCATTTAAACTGCATTGACTTTTACGTGGAGAGGCCAAGTGCGTAGAGCTTCTGGGGCACTCTAGTGTCTCTGAAATCATGCCATTAAGGTTTATTTCTGCCAATATTGTGGCATGATCTAAAATAGTTTTGTCTGCTTATACTTCCAGCTATGAAATACATGCCCACATACTAATGGCAAACAGGGAAAAGCAGACATGCATCTCACTGTGGGAACCACACAGGCGAGAACGAGTGGGTGCAAAAGTCCCCGTGACTCAATGGGGTAGCAACCGACTGTGGGTTGCTGTTCTTGTGAAGCTAATGAGGAATGGAACAATAGAAATATCACAGGAAAATCAGAAAACACTACGAAAAAGGATAATTCATGACTGTCAAATGATGCTATAGTTACCTTCACGCTCTCTACTTTTGACTGGATCTGAGGTCGGCAGATGCCACTATTGAATTAATAATTACTCAGAATTACCTGGGGCAACTAACTGACTCTTCTGTCACCCCGTGATTAGTTTTGTTTTCTTTTAATAAAAGCACAGCTACATTACACAGATCCCTCTTCGCAAATGCCCAATTCTCTGTCCAATCCTAGCACAGGGACATAAATATATGTGTTGTTATAACAGATTATTGAGAGAAATATTCTCGAAGGCCTTAGGTGGGGCTTCATAAGAAGTCATGGGTTTGCTTTCCTGAGTCACTGGACAAATCTCCCTGATAAGAAAAGCCACCCTCAAAATAGCCTATGTCCTGAGTCTATGCAAACCTTTCGTGTATCCTCTTCCCAGAAATGCTGGGGACTCCTGATGTGCTTTCTAGATGGCTTGCTGCGGTATTTGGGCTTTTTTTCTATCTGGGAAGCATTAATGGTTCCTACCTCCTTAATAATAAAAAAACACAAATCAAACCAAAAAATGGTATTATGTGTTTATTAAACTTTTTGAAAATAAAAAACAGAAAAATAATACTGATAGCAACTGCTAAATTCCAGGTCCTGTTTTGAGCAAAACTCATTTAATCCTCACAATACCCTATGGAGAAGTTATTCGTATCTCTTCAGTTTACAGTTGAGGAAAATGTGGGAAAGAGATGCTAAGTATCTTAACCAAAGGTTACATAGCAAAAAAAAGTGACAGAGCACCCTGGCCGGTTGGCTCAGCGGTAGAGCGTCGGCCTAGCGTGCGGAGGACCCGGGTTCGATTCCCGGCCAGGGCACACAGGAGAAGCGCCCATTTGCTTCTCCACCCCTCCGCCGCGCTTTCCTCTCTGTCTCTCTCTTCCCCTCCCGCAGCCAAGGCTCCATTGGAGCAAAGATGGCCCGGGCGCTGGGGATGGCTCTGTGGCCTCTGCCTCAGGCGCTAGAGTGGCTCTGGTCGCAACATGGCGACGCCCAGGATGGGCAGATTATCGCCCCCTGGTGGGCAGAGCATCGCCCCTGGTGGGCGTGCCGGGTGGATCCCGGTCGGGCGCATGCGGGAGTCTGTCTGACTGTCTCTCCCCGTTTCCAGCTTCAGAAAAATGAAAAAAAAAAAAAAAAAAAAAAAGTGACAGAGCCAAAATTTACTATCAGGCACTGGCCAGGATGTGAGAAATGGGACATTCATTGGTAATGAATAAGCTAATGGTAAGTCAGCTTGGTGCAGTCATTCTAGAATGCAGTCTGCAAACCCTTAGTGCATGCTAGCTTGTTTCACCCTATTTCCTAACAACCCCACTCTTGAAAGAATGCCATTAGGAGCCCTGGCCAGTTGGCTCAGTGGTAGAGCATCGGCCTGGCGTGCAGGAGTCCTGGGTTCGATTCCTGGCCCAGGCACACAGGAGAAGCGCCCATTTGCTTCTCCACCCCTCCCCCTCTCCTTCCTCTCTGTCTCTCTCTTCCCCTCCCACAGCCAAGGTTCCATTGGAGCAAAGTTGGCCCGGGCACTCAGGATGGCTCCATGGCCTCTGCCTCAGGTGCTAGAATAGCTCTGGTTGCAACAGAGTGACACCCCAGATGGGCAGAGCATCGCCCCCTGGTGGGCGTGCTGGGTGGATTCCGGTCGGGCGCATGCGGGAGTCCGTCTGACTGCCTCCCTGTTTCCAACTTCAGAAAAAAAAAATACAAAAAAAAAAAAAAAAGAAAAAGAATGCCATTAGGGAAATGTGAAGCTGACTGCATCGATCACATCCAACAATGTAGAATGAGCTTTGAAACCACTGTGGAGCCCTCTTCAGATCATGAGTTATTTTTCGATTGTTAAAATTGGAATGGTCTCGAGGCAGACTCGGTCCCGGATCTAAGCGGTGTCACTCAAGGATAGGCCTTACTCTTGTAAATGCTCTTGGGCACCCGTGGTGCGCACAGCTCCTGCTGGGCTTTTTGGGATAAGTCCTCTCACCCTTGCCTGCTGGCCACGCTGCCAGGCAGATGCCTACATCCCAACTGTGCAGATAGAGAAATGGCCTGTGGGTTAGGGGCTTGTCCAAAGCCACACCCCAGGAAGTGACAATGCCAAGAGTTAACTCCAAATCTGCCTCATCCCCTGTATTCCCTGTGCCTTAGTCTTTGTGATGTCCCTGGAGATGACCTTGTCCAGCTCCCAAGGGAATTGGGGTGTGTCCTCCAGCTTTAGCCAACAGGAAGCCTCTTTGCCGATAGCAAGTCCTAGAAGCCAGGACCTTGCAGGAGGCCCTCGGTGAGCACTGGAGGACTTAAAAATCTGAATGGCTCAACATTATCCCCTCAAAGTCCTACCTCCCAACCTTTGGTAGTGCAGTTCCTGCCTCTCACAGTGTCCTCTCACATCTTCCACCTCTGTCCTTCAAACCGGCTAGGTCACCTACTCTGTGAAGCCCTCCCAGGTTGCACCCAGTGAGAAGTCAGTGCCTCCCGTTTATGCTCATAGCCCTTACTTGTGACACCCCAAGAGTATATTTAGATTGGTCTCGTACAATTTATTTTACTTTTTCCCTCTTCTTTTTCCAAGTGAGAAGAGGGGAGATAGAGAGATAGAATCTTGAATGCACCCTGACCAGGATCCACCTGGCAACCCCCATCTGGGGCCGATGCTCTGCTCTTCTTATTTTATTGGACACTTTCATGGCACTTACAGTGAATTGGGCAGTGGATGAAGTCTTCAGCAAATTTTAACTGATTTCATTCTTATAGCTATCCGATGAAGTAGGTACTGTGTATCACCACATTGTACAGACAGGAACACTGGGGCAGCTGAATTAACACGGCTGATAAGTGGATGCCAGGCAGCCTTGCTCCAGAGTCGGTGCTGTCTCTTAAGCACTCCGCTAGGGGCATTTGCTTGTGTGTGCACTGCCAACATTGCCCTGTGCACCCCCTGAGGGAAGCAGCCGTGTCCGAGTCATGTCTGGATACCCACAGCTAGCATGAGGCGTACTGTTCCTGAATGGAACCCATGTCCCAGACGAGGTCGCCCTCCCCTGCCCAGCCTGCAGTGTGGATGCAGGTCCACACTTCCAGCTTCTCTGAGGGCCTGCCTCCCTCCTGCAAATGGCTACCTCTGACAGTCCTTCCTGAGGCACTTAAGAGGATGACCCAGGAAGGACTTTGTCATCTGTGAAGCTGATGGCTTCTGTACACACACCTCCCCAACTAGAACCATTCTGGGGCTTACTGAGGCTTTTGGGAGCAGCCATGATGGAGGAGTCCCAGCGTGTGGCTGGATCCCTGGGACCCCAGTCACAGGACCACAGACCCCATCTGGCTGGCCTGGAGAGTAACTGGCGCTGTGAGTCGTGCAAAGGGCAGTAGGCTTCGAGTCTGCTGACTTAGACTTCATTTCTGCTTTCTGCCTCACCCTAAGGTTATCACTATGTGCCTTAGTTTCCCCATTTATAAGTGGAGTTTCTGGAAGAAATTCTCTCTTACCAGGTTGTTACAGAATGATGCATTTGAGAAAATAGTAAATGCCAGCACTGTACAAAATTTGTAATTCCTGTCTAATTGTTGGGCTAGTCTATTAAATAAGGTTAAAATCAGACCTAAATGAGAAATTAACTGCCTTTTACACTTTACCAGACTGAAGTACAACAAGGTCACATTGTTTTGAATGTTCAAAGACCAGAGGACTAGGGCAGCTCAGGCACCTCCCGGCCACACCTGGCCCCAGGCTCCCTGGACCCTCAGGTGGTCTAGGCTGACAGGTTGGTGAGTCTTGTTCACCTGCACCCCCGAGGTGCCCCTGAGCCCAAACCCTGGACCAGGCCCTGCTGCCAGCCTCTTTTCCCTTCAGTTCTGCCCGGCTGCCCTGGCGGCCACCGAGGTGGCCAGTTGTGCCGGAGCCAAGCTGGAAACTGAGGCCTGACCAGGCGGTGGCACAGTGGATAGAGCATCGGACTGGGATGCAGAGGACCCAGGTTCGAGACCCCGAGGTCGCCAGCTTGAGCACGGGCTCATCTGGTTTGAGCAAAGCTCACCAGCTTGGACCCAAGGTCACTGGCTCGAGCAAGGGGTTACTCGGTCTGCTGAAGGCCTGCAGTCAAGGCACATATAAGAAAGCAATCAATGAACAACTAAGGTGTCGCAATGAAAAACTAATAATTGATGCTTCTCATATCTCTCTGTTCATATCTATCTGTCCCTGTCTATCCCTCTCTCTGACTCTCTCTCTGTCTCTGTAAAAAAAAAAAAAAAATTAAAAAAAAAGATGGAAACTGAGGATTACAATCCTCGACATTGAGCCCCTTCCATCTGCATTGATACACACAGCCATCGTGCCCAGGAGAGAGGAGAGGCCCAAAGGCACAGCTCTCAGGGCACCTCAGCTCCTTCTGGAAATGAACGGGGCTTAGAAACAACCTCTTAGAACCTCCTAGAAACCCATTTAATCAAGCTCAGACACAGATTTCACACTTCTTGAATAAGATCCAGTTTGTATGTGACTACACAGCATTTTACATTTCCATATACAATATAATAAAATAACAGCCAAGTTTAGCGGGAGCTTGCTCAGTGTGGCTCCCTATGCTCAATAAGCACACGAATGTTCTAGGCCAGGCTTCAGAGTAACCCTGAGAAAATAACATTCCCATTTCACAGATGAGGACACTGAGGCTCAGTGGGTGAACAGCACCAGCACACACAAGTCATCTGATTCCCAATGTGAGGGTTGTCCCACAGTGCCCAGCTGTGTCTCCAGCCCCACACAGCATTGGACACACAGAGCATCCATCATAAACATCCAGATCAGCCTCACAGACCCCTCGGCATTCATTCACTCAGTCACTTCACAAATATTAATTGAGCACCTACCATGTGTTAGAAAGTGTGCTGGACATTATGGAGAACCAGGACAGACTGTTCTTGCACTGACAGAGTTCACAGTCTCTCTGGGACAGAGGAACACCAACCCTGACCAAACAACCCAGCTGTGTAACACTGAGATAAGCCCAGGAAGGAAAGGCTCATGGTTCTTAGAGAAAACCTGCAGGGATTTTTCCTAACCAGGGAGGTTAGAGAAAGCACACTTGAGCTGGTACCTAACGGTGAAGAGAGGTAGCAAAGCATTCCATGTGGAAGGAACAGCTCAGAAAGGCATTGTGCAGAAGGAGCACACCCACCCAAGAAACTGAAAGCACCCTGTGTCTGACCCCAGCGCGGGAGGGGAGAGTACTGAGAACGGAAGCTGGGGAGGGGGCAGGGCAGACTCCGCAGGGCCTCTGAAGCCACGGGGAGCAGTTTTGTTCCCATTCCCAGAACAAGGGTAATTCCCTGCATGGTGTCAGGCAGGGACGCCACCTAACCAGGGTACTTGGTCAGTGTCCCTAACTGCCCTCTGCACAGTGGACAGCCCCTGCACCTGCCCCAGACTGCACATCACACTTCGCATGCTGCATGGTGAGAATCGTGGGTGGCCTCCCCGTGTGCCTTCGAGCACAGCTGTTCCGGGCTCATCGCTACGTGCCCCCTAACCAGCCCCAGGCCTGGCTCCCAGTAAGGGATCAGCAAGTGTGAGGACATGTGTAAAGGAAGCACCGCTGCTGCCCTCCAGATGATCCAGGAGAGACGCACACCGGCACAGACAATAACACCCTGAGAAAACACCGTGGGAGGTGACAAGTTCTGCAGGTACAAAGGGAGAGGAGAGCAGATCTGTGTGAGCCAGGTGTGTAGACAGACACGCTTAAAGTGAGTAGAGAGGACAGCGCTGACTGTGTGTGAGTGGGCGGACAGGGAAATGGGTGCAGGTGGGGCTGAATTAGAGGGAGAGGCAAGCAGTTGGGTGAAATTAATTTAAAAAGGCATCAGCTACTGACAGACTAGCCACTCACTTTCACTGGAGGAAGACACTATATGAAGATGCTCTTTCACTTACTGTGCTTGAGCTGCAGAGATCAAGTCTGGCCACCCAGTTTGAAACCCCAGCTCACTAAGTGGTTGGTTGTGATATTAAGTCACTAATCCTAATTTGTAAAATGCAGACAACTCTAGTACCTATCCCATCAGATTGTTGTGAGGATTAAACGAGTGATAATACAAAGCACTTGACACAAGGAAGGACAGAAGCTAAATCACAAAGGTGAACCATAGTTGTTACATTGTTTTCTTTCTCCTACACATGTGAAACTAAATGTTTCTGTCTTAGGCTTCTGTCTTTCTTCCTTTGTTTATAACAGACGTAGAAGTCCTCAGAGGGCTTCCCAATGTTTCTAGAACTCCCAGAGTCCAGCAAGGAGCGCTAAAGGCTCAACGGGGCCCCAGCGCATGCCCTGGGGAGTGATGGGAAAGCCAATTCTCCTTCTATCAAAGTCAAGACCGAGTTGTGAGAGAATGAGGTGGCTCTGATCCTGTGTCCTGGAGTGCGCTTCCAAGCCATGTCTGCCGGAATCCCTGAAACAATTCTGCATTCTCAGAAAAGCTTCAGCAAAGGGGTAGTGCTAGAAACAAAGCGATTTAGATAATATGTGAGTGGTATAAGAATGACTATTGCTTTCAAAACAGTTCCCTCTCAAAGTCAAGTGGATCGTGAGCAAAGTATGAAACTACCATTTCCTCTCCTCTCTCCTCACCCTGCACCATCAAAGCAGTGATAACGTAACCACTCCACAAAGTCCTTGTTTACCTGGTTTTATCAGAGTGGTGACTGGTGATGGCCCTGCCACATGGCAGGAGGAGGGGTCTGCTCTGGCCAGCAACTGTGGAACGTGGGCACTGATGAAGACAGACAAATCCACTTACTCTGCACTTTGAATCTACCAGTGATTTTCTAGGTCACAATGATACTTTATCCTGCTAGCAATGTAGACAGTTAAAAAACAAAACAAAAAACTAGCAAAGTAAAAAAGTGGTCAAAGAATGCCCCAATCAGCCGCAAAAGGAGTCACAACATTTATACCCTTTATTCAAGCAAGAATTTTCAGATTCTCAAACTCCAGTTCATAACCAATTTATCCTTACTCTGTACAAGATTCTAATAAACTTGGTTATTGGATTTGGGGTATAAACCAAAATCAGGTCAGGAAGATGTTCACCTCCAGACTGAGCTTCCCCAGTTCCCATTTCATTCCTGACCATGGAGGGTAAAGAGCAGAAGCTCCCAGCCCAGGAGCAGGGTTCTTGGGATCAACCTTGCTCTTCAGGGGACCCCCAGGCTCCTCTTTATTCCCTACACCCAGACCTGTCACTAGATTGCCCGGCTCACCAAGGCTGGTGACTTGGATTTATTCTTATCATTTCTACTAGGACCAGAGCCAGACCAGCCTCAGCTGGCTCTCATGCTCCCTGGAGAGGGAAATGGGATAACTGAATCTGATTCCTATGTCCTATGTCCGCCAATTGCTGGTCAGAGTATTTCCTAATAAACCCATCTCCTAAATAGTTCTCAGATGCTAAAATGTATTTCTCTCTTAGGTTTTCTCAGGGGAGGGGTGACTCACATCAGCTTTACACATGATCTTCTTTTTTTTTTTTTTTTTTTTTTTTTTTTTACAGAGACAGAGAGAGAGTCAGAGAGATGGATAGGGACAGACAGACAGGAACGGAGAGAAATGAGAAGCATCAATCATCAGTTTTTTGTTGCGACACCTTAGTTGTTCATTGACTGCTTTCTCATATATACCTTGACCACGGACCTTCAGCAGACCGAGGAACCCCTTGCTCGAGCCAGCGACCTTGGGTCCAAGCTGGCGAGCTTTGCTCAAACCAGATGAGCCCGCGCTCAAACTGGCAACCTCGGGGTCTTGAACCTGGATCCTCCGCATCCCAGTCCAACGCTCCATCCATTGCACCACCGCCTGGTCAGGCTCCATGATCTTCTAACAGACTATGCACCCTTCCCCCATTGCACTGCACAACGACTGGGCCGCCCACAGCCCCAAAGAACAAATAAAGAGCAAGCAGGACGCTCAACCCCCTGGCTGTTGATTCAAAACAGTTGCTCAATTCGTTAAAACTATGTCCATTAACCCTCTTAGAACTGAAGAGCTGGGTTCCAGGTTTTTAGATGTTTTTTTATCCAGGAATATTTAGTAAGCTCCTGCTCTGTGCTTGGCCTTGAAATAGTGCCTGGGGGACCACAAGGGAGTCAGATAACACAGCGCCTCCTTCCCTCTTGGTGCTTACAGCAGAGCATGGATCCTCAATCCCTGCTGCAATTCACAGAGAGAAGCCAAGAATTCCCTGTGGTTGCCACAACTAACCCAGCACCAGAACCCAGACTGCCGACCCCACGTGGGGCTCACAGCCTCATGGTTTCAGCCTACCGCACTTGCTCGCTCCTAGGAAAGGTATGTGGAGGAAGGCATCTCAGCAGCCTCACTGCTCATTGTTACTTCAGCAGAAACAATAAGAATAAAATAAAGGAACAGATGGCTGCAGATGCTCACTGGGCAATCTATAATAATAATAATCTAAAATAATTTTCTCACCTTCCCAGAATCAAAATAAATAACCTGCAAGGTAAGTGATAAGAAGTGACATTCATTTCATTCACAAACAACATGGAGAATGACCATGCAGTTACCTCCAGAAGAGCAATGCCTTCCCAGCATCCTCTGCTCCCCTTTCCTTGGCTGGGTCACACTGAGTATAATGGTTTCTGTCTTGGCCACCTGTTTGGAGAGTGAGCTCGTCAAGGGCAAGGTCTGCATGACATCCTTCTCTGTATCTCCGAACCTAGAACATGGCCTGGCAGTTCTTTTAATCAGAGCATGAGGGATTAGGCTGTTGGAGCAGAAACAGGTGGCATACACGACGGCCATCTAGTTGGAAAACTTGGATCTTCTTTGAACAGAGAACCTACAGGAAGAGTATAGTCAGCTAACAGCCTTCAGATGTAACTTCAAGATCTGTCACATTTAATTAAGTTAAAAAAACTTTTTTTTTCTCCAAGCAGCCCACAGCCAATGATGGAATTGGGCAGGGATTCTAGAGCCTGGTTCTTCTGGTACAATATGGAAGCCCTCTAATGGATAATCTTTCTCCAGAGCACCCCACTGTGCTGGCCACGACTTTCTACAAGCTGTACACCAATCTGAGAATCTTCTTGTCCAATTCTCCTTCCTTCCTCTCTCCTTTCACAGCATCTGGAATGAGGGTCTCCCTACCTCCTCTTTATTTTTTCACAGGAAATTCCCCTCCGCCCAAGAACTCCTAAACTTCTAAATCCGTCTTGGCATTTACTTTTTCAAAGACTCAGAGTGACGAGTGTCCGTGGCATCCACATGCTCTTCTACATATCCTAGCCTCCTTTGAAGTTATTTCTGGTAAATTAAATATGTGTAAAAATAGCATGCGTCACTGCCAAGAAAGGACAGTTAAGAATTCTGTGTGCCTTCTCCACAGATTTCTGCATACCCTCATCTTCCTGAAACCACAGGACAAGAGAGTCACAGCACAAAAGCAGCCTGGATCCTAGCATTCCTACTTGGAGGAGAGTCACCCAGGAGGACCTCTGACACGCACCGACTTTGGAGAGCAAGGTAGAGATTTTACTGTGTTACGCAACAGAGATTCAGGATTTGTTTGTCAGTGCAGCATAGCCTCGTCCCCCATCACTCACAAGAGACACCCATAGATGATTTGTTCAGCACCTCTGTTTACACTGAGCTATCATACACTTCCAGCTAGCTCATTTCCCTGCTAAGATCTCAGATCTCTGTGTAAATAAGCTGATGTTACTATGTGTCCACAAGAGGGTGGGTAAAATACATGAAGACCTCTTTAAAGATAAAGTTAGCGAGCCAGAATTCTTAGCTCAATGCCAACTGTGAAACAAGTCCCAGTGGATTCATTCTACACACCATCACCACGGGTACCTGGAAGGCGTGAGCAGCTGATTGAGGCCCAGCAGAGCCAAGGGCATTGCCCTCATACTCAGGAAGCTCAGGGGTTAGTGCTGGTGGGAGTATGCAGAGGCAGCTACAGCTTGGCAGTTAAGTGAATCCTGATATGTAATATCATCTAAGTCCTGTCATGATAGGGGTGGGGAATTTGAAGACCCTGGAGATGAGATCTGAGAAAGCCATTCACTTTATGGGATGCAAATTCAGAAAGCAGATTACAGTATTAAGTTACTCACTTACAGTTCAGTTTGGCAAACACTCATTGATGCCTACTCATGCAAGACACTGGGAAATCAAACTGGCCTTGCCCTCACGGAGCTACAGTCCAGTGAGGAGAAAGAGACAAGTATGTCTGTGCTATAAGTGACTAACATATTTTCTTAACCTTTGACTATTAGCTACATGACAGCTAAAGCAATAGAAACATTTAGTTAAAGCTTATGCCTATATCTCTAGACTGTATGTACGATCTAATACCTAAGTGTGTTTACTGTTAACTGCCGGTTTCACTTCCGTGGAAGGCTGGTGGATGTTCCGGGCCCATCAGTGTTTTGTGATTGGTTCAGGGATTAACATATGAACCAATTCAAGCCAATGAGAGCTGATCTTGGGATTTTTGCTGAAACAGTTGGGAGAGAACTGCTCTTTTTACTGGTGTTTCTAAATTGGGAACGTGTAAACTGGCAGTTGCCAGGGGCCATCTGTGCCATTACATGGGCAGAGCCTGTCCTACAGGGAAACCAAGCACAGAAAAAGAGCTGAGAGACAGAGAGAGATTTTTTAAGATATCGTTTGTGTCCCTGGATTCAGTCAGTCATGCCTGACACAACCCACTCCAGGGTTTTTCTGTCATCTGAACCAGTTAAAGTTGGGTTTCTGCCACTTGTGACAAGAGCACTAAGCAATACACCTACCAAGGACCAGATACCATGATGGGCAGTAGGATTATAAGGTGTGATCCTAAAAGAGGTTACTGTCCATTTTTCATTTCTAAGAATAGCTGTATTGAACTATAGTTTATATACCATAACATTCATCCTTTTCAAGGAGATGATTCTATGGTTTTTGGTATAGTCACAGAATTGGACAACCATCCTCATGATCACTTTCTATCTTGCACTGAAAATGACAAGTATGTGCTTGCTCTGTTCTCCCCTACACACCAGCTCCTCTCTTGAGCCCAGGGCTGGGTTATACTCCTTTCTGCAGTACCAGCAACTATAGTAGGTACTCAGTGAGTGCCTGCTAAGTGTGTTCAGACCTCCTTGCAAAGCTCAGCCTCCATCCAGTTGTTTGGGTCCTTTCTGCAGCACACAGAATGAGAACAGATGTTTAGCAAAGCCACTCAAGGAGAGGATGTGCTCACCACTTACTAGGTTGTCTATGGGTTTCCTAAGCTGGATCTCAACATCTGGGTAGACTCCCTGAGAGGTGCACACCTGTAATGTGCTTCTTTGGATCCTCAACTTTTCCTAAGTTTATTACAGAATGATTTCAAATAGGAAATCATTCTGTAATAAACTTAGGAAAATATAAATACAACAAGAGAGGATCAACTCAATACTTTGCACCTACAGGACAGATTAGTACACAAGCACTAAAATCATCTTTGCAAAGTGGATTTGAGGACATGAACAAATACTCATGGTATGTTAACTAAATAAAACAAAATATATAGTTAGATGTCAAGTACATAACATAGTAAACACTGGCAACTGAAAGGGAATGATGCTAATTATTAGATGTAATTATCTTTATATGGGTGAAGGTAGAAAGTTACTATTTCTCTTCATGTTTCTTTATAATTTTTAATTTTCTAAAATGGTTATTAATTGAATAATAAAAGCCAACATTAAAAAACTAATTTCTGGTCCTGGCCTTCGGCTGTGTGGTAGAGTGTTGGCCCGGAGTGTGGATGTCCTGGGTTCAATTCCTGGTCAGGGCACACAGGAGAGGTGACCATCTGCTTCATCACTCCTCCCCTTCTCCCCTCTCTCTTTCATTCTTGCAGCCATGACTTGGTTGATTTGAACGAGTTCACCTCTGGTGCTGAGGATGGCTCCCTGGCCTCTGTCTCAGGCACTACAAAAATGGCTTGGTAGCTAAGCAACGGAGCAACTGCTCCAGATGGGCAGAGCATCGTCCTCTGGTGGGCTTGCTGAGTGGATCCCGGCCAGGGGTGTATGCGGGAGTCTGTCTCTCTGCCTCCCTTCCTCTTACGAGAAAAATTAATTGTTCTTTTATTTTATTAATGTGGATACCAACACATGAGAAACAATCACACGAAGAACATTTCTGAATCTCCTGCGGAAAAAAAAAAAAAGATTCTCTGTCTTTTAGAGCCTTTTAATCGAACAAGTAAGAAATGTAACCCACCATGTTTACCTTTTTACCTTGATTGCCGGGAAGCTCATAGTTAAAATTTAATACTCAAACATACAGTAATCTTCTTAGCCCAGATTCTTGGCACACTAATTTCCATGCTTTTATAGAGTTTCTGATGCTTCCTTTTATCTGTATTTTTAGTTGGCTTGCTTATGTTTTTTTTTATAAATAAATTTTTATTAATTTTAATGGGGTGACATCAATAAATCAGAGTACATATATTCAAAGAAAACATGTCCAGGTTATCTTGTCTTTCAATTATGTGGCATACCCATCAACCAAAGTCAGATTGTCCTCCGTCACCTCTATCTAGTTTTCTTTGTGTCCCTCCCCCTCTTCCTCCCCCCCCTCCCCCCGTAACCACCACACTCTTGGCCATGTCTCTTAGTCTCGTTTTTATGTCCCTCCAATGTATGGAATCATGCAGTTCTTGTTTTTTTATGATTTACTTATTTCACTCCATATAATGTTATTAAGATCCCACCATTTTGTTGTAAATGATCCGATGTCATCATTTCTTAGTATACCATAGTGTAGATGTGCCACATCTTCTTTATCTAGTCTTCTATTTATTTATTTATTTTTACTTTTTTTTTTTACAGTGATTAAAGCCTTTAAACAAACTCTTGGCCAATACAGCAAGAAGCCATAAAAGAGTAGTGTCCTTAACATGTTCACCAAGTCCAAGTTGGCAACAACACCATTCCAAATCCCTGCAAATGCAACCCAACCCCAGTTCAGTCCGTTAGGAGCTGTCACAAGGAGCAAGAGTCCAGGAAAAGTCCACATCCAGGAAAAGTCTGCATGGCACTGGAATTGTTGTCACAATTCTATACTTTGCAGCTCACGTCCAAGTCCCAATGACCGCTGCTTCTAGCTGGTAATGATTCAGGTAGACTTGAAAAGCCATCTGCAGCATGTGTAGAGATGGAACTTCTGTTCTCCTCTGCCTGGAGAGATGAGACCAGGTTGCTTTTCCCTGGAGCTCTGCAACTGTGGTGTGGTAAAGTGAACCTTGGGATACACTAAGCTGGGTGGCAAAGGTAAATTCATAAAAGAAGTTGGCAAAAGGGAGAAAGAGAGCTCTAAATTAGGAGTAGGTCCCAGCCTGAAATATGAGTGGGGCATTGAGGTAGGAGGAATAAAGGAAACACTCTATATTAAACAAAGCAGCAGAAAATAGGACTATCAACACCCACAACAGAGATCTTGGAGGGAAGAATAAAAAACATGACTATTCAGGCAAGACATAGTTAAGTGGCCCTTGTGCAAATGAGATCAGTTTACCAGCTTCTTCGAAGAAATACCCTAGGCTCGTCCACAGTGTTGTAGATGGGGCCGATGGCGCTGGGCACCTTCAGCCTTCAGTGGCAAACCCCAGCATTCTGGGCAAGGTTAGGTCATAGGTGGCTGGAGCAGGGCTGGAAGAGACTGAACCCTCCCTTAGAGGAACGAGGGGGAAGCCTACCTTCCAGTGTCCCTTTTTCCTCACAGCAAAGGCATGTAAGCCTGGCAGGCTTTAGCTCAATGACCTTCCTATTCACTATTGAAGCAGGACCCAGATGGAATCCTATGAGACCCCTTTGGGGCGTTGGAGCCTTTAAGGGCATATCCTAAAAGCTGGTAGTTCACCTGATCTCTATTGAGCTTTTTCTGCCTCTTGGTACCTTAAAAGGCATGCTCAGAAGATCTCGCTGAAGGGTTTGAGGATCCCCATCCGCCTATATAAACCTTTTCCGTATATCTGGAGCTATTTGGAAAAAGACAAAACAGTGTTATTAGCTGGATCAAATAAAAGAAGATAGAAGTTTGCAGGAGAAAAAGATTTGGCATCTCCTGTTCATCAGCATTCAAAAGAAATTTAAAAAAATTTTAAGTAAAAAGCATGATATGGTAGACCCGTAGGAGTTCCAGGATATGACTCCCCCCTTTTAAATTTTTTTAAATTGACCTTAAAATATTTGCTGGGTACACTTTAATAATACCTTGACTTTAAAGATTGTAAGAAATACCCATAATTCGAAAGGTTTGACAAAATACAGTAAATGCTTTTGCTCCATATGCAGGAGCATTGTCAGTTTAACCAGTTTAGGAAATCCAATGATAGAAAAATGCATACAGACAATGAGCTATAACATGCTTAGCAGCCTCTCCGGTTCTGACAGAGGTTACTATAAATCCAGAATAGGTATCCACTGTAACGTGGACAAAGGACTGTCTGCCAAATGAAAGTATATGAGTAACATCCATTTGCCAAAGTTGTCCTGGTAGGAGTTCTTGAGGGTTAACTCCAAATGAAGGGACAGATTATAGTATAGGACCCCTTGGACAGGATTTCCCAATCTGCTGTGCTGCTTCCCGAGAAAGTTGAAACTGTTTACACAGGGCTGCAGCGTTCTGGTGATGAATAGTATGAGGCTGAATTGCTCGATCTGTCACGGTTGCTCCAAATAATTTTCTTTTGGATAGCTTGATCAACAAGGGCATTCCCTTGTGCTAAAGCTCCAGGGAGCATGGAGTGAGCTCGAGTATGTCCTATAAAACATGGAGCTCTATGTTGACATACAAGTCTTCGAAGAAGGAGGAACTGCTGAAATAGTTCATCAGCAGTTGTTCCTAAGACAGCAGTCTTTATAGTGGAAACAACCATAAGTAAATATTTGCTGTCTGTATATAGATTAAAGGAGGAATACGGCAAATGCTGAAAAGCCATGATAATGGCATATAATTCTAGTCTTAGAGCTGATTTTAAGTTGACTGTTTCAGTATAAAGTTGTCTATTGATTTGCAAAAGCGATTTGCCATTTAGTGAAGTTTCCCAGAGCCATTGTTGTTGATCCTTTGAAGAAAGGAACAACAATAATTTTGAGATTCAAAACCTATAAGCTGTAAGGGTCGCTTATGCCCCTTGATAATCCAGGAGGCGACAAGGTCAAAATATGGAAGTGTATTCCATGGGCTATGAGATGGTTCAATGTGCCCAAGCTGTAGCTGCTTTTGTACCAATTGAGCAACTGCCCTAAGTTTCTCCTGAGAAAGGGGCCTTTGGTCTACCCATACAGGATTATCTGATTTCCAAGTAATTGGGTCTGCACAATGCATTATTGGGGTAGCAGGAGCTACCAAGGCCCCTATGCTAAATTTTGATATCCTAATCCACACCTTCTGGTATTGGGTGCCACTTCTATGGGGGTGAGAATTCCTCGCTGTTCTTTCCCTAGTCCCTTAGTGGGCAAAAATCCCCAATCAAGCATCTGCGTACTGACTAAACCATCAGGACCGACAAGCAACACTCCCATATTTTTCAAAACATCTCTACCCCACAAATTAACTGGCCATCCAGGGAGCACATAAGGCTTAAAAAGTCCAGAATGACCTTCTTAATCTTCCCAATGTAAAAAGCTAGAACTTTGTTGAGGGGATTTACTCTGCCTATACCTTGTAATTCTGTGGCTGCTGCATGAGTGGGCCAGGAAGGAGGCCAATGTAGCTTAGCAATAACAGATACATCAGCTCCAGTATCTAAAAGTCCTTTAAATTTATGCCCATATATTGTTAGTTCCATTTCAGGGCGTTCCTGACCTATTTTTTTTAAATCCAATTGGCAAAATCAGAGGAGCCAAATCACCAATTTTCTTGGGGCCCCTTTTGCAGGATGTGGCCTGAGAAGCAGAATTAGCATCCTTATACTATTCTTCTAACTGCCTGAATAAGCCGTGAGACAAATTCTTTTTTTTTTTTTTTTTGGATTAATTTTAATGGGATGACATTGATAAATCAGAGTACATATGTTCAGAGAAAACATCTCTAGGTTATTTTGACATTTGATTATGCTGCATTCCCGTCATCCAAAGTCCAATTGTCTTCCGTCACCTTCTAACTGGTTTTCTTTGTGCCCCTTCCTCTCCCCCAACCCCTTCCTTCTCCTCCCTCCTACCCTGTAACCCCCACACTCTTGTCCATGTCTCTAAGTCTCATTTTTATGTTCCATCTATGTATGGAATCATATAGTTCTTAGTTTTTTCTGATTTACTTATTTCGCTCAGTATAATGTTATCAAGGTCCATCCATGTTGTTTTAAATGATCCGATGTCATCATTTCTTATGGCTGAGTAGTATTTCACAGTATATATGTACCAAAGCTTTTTAATCCACTCGTCCACTGACAGACACTAGGGCTGTTTCCAAATCTTCACTATTGTGAACAATGCTGCCATAAACATGGGGGTACATTTCTTCTTTTCAAGCAGTGCTATGGTGTTCTTGGGGTATATTCCTAACAGTGGTATAGCTGGGTCAAAAAGCAGTTTGATTTTTAATTTCTTGAGGAATCTCCATACTGTTTTCCACAGTGGCTTCACCAGTCTGCATTCCCACCAGCAGTGCAGGAGGGTTTCCTTTTCTCCACATCCTCGCCAGCACTTATTCTGTGTTGTTTTGTTGATGAGCGCCATTCTGACTGGTGTGAGGATATCTCATTGTGGTTTTAATTCACATTTCTCTAATGATTCGTGATGTTAAGCATTTTTTCATCTGCCTATTGGCCATCTGTATGTCCTCTTTGGAGAAGTGTCTATTCATTTATTTTGCCCATTTTTGGATTGGATTGTTTGTCTTCCTGGTATTGAGTTTTACAAGTTCTTTATAAATTTTGGTTATTAACCCCTTATCAGACGCATTGTCAAATATATTCTCCCTTGTGTAGTTTGTCTTTTTATTCTGTCCTTATTGTCTTTAGCTGTGCAGAAGTTTTTAGTTTGATAAAGTCCCATTTGTTTACCCTGTCTTTTACTTCACTTGCCTGTGGAGACAAATTGGCAAATATATTGCTGCAAGAGATGTCAGAGAGCTTACTGCCTATGTTTTCTTCTAAGATGCTTTTGGTTTTCTGCTTACATTTAAGTCTTTTATCCATTTTGAGTTTATTTTTGTGAATGGTGTAAGTTGGTGGTCTAGTTTCTTTTTTTCAGGTAGCTGTTCAATTTTCCCAACACCATTTGTTGAAGAGGCTGTCTTTACTCCAATGTATGCTCTTACCTCCTTTGTCAAATATTAGTTGTCCAAAAAAGTGTGGGTTTATTTCTGGGTTCTCAGTTCTGTTCCACTGATCTATATGCCTGTTCTTATGCTAGTACCAGGCTGTTTTGAGTACAATGGCCTTGTAGTATAACTTGATATCGGTAAGTGTGATACCTCTCACTTTATTCTTCCTTCTTAAGATTGCTGAGGCTGTTCGTGTTCTCTTTTGGTTCCATATAAATTTTTGCAGTATGTGTTCTATATCTTTGAAGTAAATCATTGGTATTTTAATCGGTATTGTGTTGAATTTATAAATTGCTTTGGGTAATATAGACATTTTAATGATGTTTATTCTTCCTAACCATGAGCACCGTATATGCCTCCACTTGTTTGTATCTTCCTTGATTTCTTTTATCAATGTTTTATAATTTTTTGAGTACAAGTCTTTAATCTCGCTGGTTAAATTTATTCCTAGGTACTTTATTTTTTTGGTTGCAATGGTAAAGGGGATTGATTCCTTAATTTCTCTTACTGACAGTTCATTGTTAGTGTATAAAAATGCCTCTGATTTCTGAGTATTAATTTTATATCCTGCCACCTTGCTGAATTTATTTATCAGGTCTAGTAGTTTTTTGACTGAGACTTTAGGGTTTTCTATAAACAATATCATATCATCTGCAAATAATGATAGTTTTACTTCTTCTTTTCCAATTTGGATGCCTTTTATTTCTTTTTATTGTCTGATTGCTGTGGCTAGGATTTCCAGGACTATGTTCAATAAGAGTGGTGAAAGGGGGCACCCTGCCTTGTTCATGATCTTAAGGGGATTGCTTTTAATTTTTGCCCATTGACTATGATGTTGGCTGTGGGTTTGTCATAGATGGCCTTTATCATGTTGAGGTATGTTCCCTGTATTCCCACTTTGCTGAGAGTTTTGATCATGAATGGGTGCTGGATTTTATCAAATGCTTTTTCTGCATCTATTGAAATTATCATGTGGTCCATCTCCTTCCTTTTGTTTATGTGATGAATCACATTGATTGATTTGCAAATATTGGACCAGCCTCGCCTCCCAAGAAAAAATCCCACTTGATCATGGTGTATGATTTTTTTCATATATTGCTGGATTCGGTTTACTAATATTTTGTTGAGGATTTTAGCATCTAAATTCATCAGGGATATTGGCCTATAATTTTCTTCCTTTGTGTTGTCTTTGCCTGGTTTTGGAATCAGAATTATGCTCGCCTCATAAAAGGAGCTTGGAAGTCTTCCTTCCTCTTGAATGTTTTGAAATAGCTTGAGAAGGATAGGAGTTAGTTCTGTTTTGAATATTTGGTAGAATTCACTTGTGAAGCCATCAGGCCCAGGACTTTTCTTTTTTGGGAGCTTTTTGATAACTGTTTCAATCTCATTTGTTGTAATTGGTTCGTTTAGGTTTTCTGATTCTTCCAGATTAATTTTTGGAAGATTATATGTTTCAAGGAATTTGTCCATTTCATCTAGGTTGTCTAGTTTTTTGGCATACAGTTCTTCATAGTATTTTCTTACAATATTTTGTATTTTTGTTGTGTCAGTTGTTATTTCTCCACTCTTGTTTCTAATTTTATTTATTTGAGTCCTCTCTCTTTTTTTCTTGGTGAATCTGGTTAAAGGTTCATCAATCTTGTTTACCTTTTCAAAGAACCAGCTCCTGGTTTCATTGATCCTCTGTATTGTTTTTTTAGCCTCTATGTTATTTATTTCTGCTTTGATCTTTATTATTTCCTTCCTTCTACTAGCTCTGGGCTTTCCTTGATGTTCTTTTTCTAGTTCTTTTAGATGTAGGGTCAAGTTGTTTATTTGAGCTTTTTCTAGCTTCTTGAGGTATGCCTGTAATGCTATGAACTTCCCTCTCAGGACTGCTTTTGCTGTGTCCCATAAATTTTGAGTTGATGGATGCTCATTATCATTGTTTCTAGGAATTTTTTAATTTCTTCTTTGATCTCATTGTTTACCCATTCATTATTTAATAACATGCTATTTAGTTTCCAAGTGTTTGAGTATTTTTTAGTTTTTCTGTTGTGGTTGATTTCTAGTTTCATGCCATTGTGATCAGAGAAAGTGCTCGATATGATTTCAATCTTCTTAAATTTGTTGAGACCGCTTTTGTGCCCTAACGTGGTCTATTGCAGAGAATGTACCATGAGCATTTGAAAAGAATGTATATTCTGCTGTTTTAGGGTGAAAGGTTTTGAAGATATCTATTAAATCGAGTTGATCCAGTATGTCCTTTCAGCTGCTATTTTTTTTTGTTAATTTTCTTTCTTTAGGATCTATCTAGTGATGTTAGTGGGGTATTGAAATCCCCTACTATTATAGTATTGTTATTGATCTTGCCCTTTATATCCATCAAAGTCTACTTTATATATTTAGGTGCTCCTATATTAGGTGCATAGATATTTATAACAGTTATATCGTCCTGTTGGATTGCTCCCTTTATCATTATGTAGTGACCTTCTTTATCTCTAACTATAGTCTTTGTTTTAAAGTCCATTTTGTCTGATATAAGTATTGCTACCCCAGCTTTTTTTTTCATTTCTATTTGCATGAAATTTTTTTTTTCCATCCATTTACCTTCAGTTTAGGTGCATCTTTTTTTTTTAAGGTGTGTCTCTTGTAGACAGTATATGTATGGGTCCTGTTTTCTTATCCACACAGCTACCCTATGTCTTTTGATTGGATCATTTAATCCATTTACATTTAAGGTTATTATTGATATGTAATTGTTTATTGCCATTTTATTCTTTAAAATTGTATTCCTCTTTTGCTATATTCTTTTTCTCCTTTGATCTGTTTACAACAGGCTCCTTAGCATTTCTTGCAAGCCTTGGTTTGGTTGTAGTGAATTCCTTGAGGGTTTTTTTTTGTCTGGAAAGCTTTTTATTTCTCCTTCAATTTTAAACGATAGCCTTGCTGGATAAAATAGTCTTGGTTGTAGGCTCTTGTTCTGAATTACTTTGAATATTTCTTGCCATTCCCTTCAGGCCTCAAGTGTTTCTGTTGAGAAGTTGGAAGTCATCCTTATGGGGGTTCCTTTGTAGGTGATAGTCCTTTTTTCTCTAGCAGCTTTTAATATTTTCTCTTTATCACTTAGCTTTGGTATTTTAATTATGATGTGTCTTGGTGCTGATTTCTTTGAGTTTCTTTAATGGAGTTCTCTGTGCTTCTTAAACATGTGAGATGTTTTCCTGCCTTGAGGGAAGTTTTCAGCTATGATATGCTTGAACAAAGTTTCTATCCCTTGTTTTTTCTCTTCTTTTTCAGGAACTCCTATGATACGAATGCTATTTTTCTTCATGTTGTCACAGAGCT
This sequence comes from Saccopteryx leptura, assembly GCF_036850995.1. Lineage (NCBI taxonomy): Eukaryota > Metazoa > Chordata > Mammalia > Chiroptera > Emballonuridae > Saccopteryx > Saccopteryx leptura. Next base: position 291,424,031 of record NC_089504.1, read on the forward strand.
CTCTAAGAGTTTCCTCAGACTTTCTGAGTATCTTTTCTTTTTTCTGCTCTGCTTCCGTGCCTTTATTTATCATGCCTTCTAACTCGCTGATTCGATTCTCAGCTTCATCCATCCTGCTTTTAATTTCTTCCATTGTGTTCTTCATTTCTGATATTGTATTTGTCACATCTGACTGATTCTTTTTTATTATTTCGATGTCCTTTTTTATATTTGCTATCTCTTTATTTAGCTGTTCGTAATGACCATCTATTGTTGTTCTAATATCTTTGAGCATCCTAACAATCGTTATTTTAAACTCTGCATCTGGTAATTTGATTATATCTGACTCATTCAGGTCCTTTTCTAGGGATTTCTCTTGATTCATTTGTGTTTCATTTCTCTGCCTTCTCATTTTTTCTGTGTAAAGGATGGTTTTGGACACTGGAGTCCACTTGGTGTGGCCTCTGTTCCCTAGGTATGATCTGTCTGCAGGCCTGCCACCCTTCTGCTGTTGCTGCCTAAGGCGTTTGGGTATGGGCATTGCCGGTGCCTGCCCACTGGGACTGTTGCTGTGGTTTATGCCTCTCCTTCATGGGAGTGGCTGTGATCACACACGTGCTCAGGTGTACAAGCCTTGGTGGCCTTGGCCTTTGCCCCACCCCCATGGTGGCGTTATGCTCAGCCCTGTGGGCAGTGGTGAGCACCTTTGCTTAGCTGAGGGTCTCCGCTTGTTTCCGGGCTTTCACCCCGCCCTTGCATGAGGAGCCCACTCCTAGGACGGCTGCAAGCCTTGGCTCCACAGGCCAGGAGGGACTGCATGCCCAGGCTCAGTAACGGGTCTTTGCCTGTTCTGGGTTTTTGGCTCCACCCCCGTGGGAGGAGCCAGCTCCCAAGTCAGGCCACAAGCCTCCATTCTGCGGGTGGGACAAGGCTGTGCTCCTGCACCCTTGCTCAAGGGCCGGTCTCCACCCCTTCTGGGGTTCCCGCCCTCCCCTCCCGCCCTCCCCTCCTCTTGCAGGCTGCCTGCAGCTGGGCTTGATCGCTTTTGCACGCCCCCTCCTCCCCAGCCGAGCAAGACTGAGCTCACACCTTGGCCCAGTGCTGGCCAGCCAGCTTCCGCCCTTGCCGACTGAACCGCGCTTCTGTGTCTTGCCGCCCGCCCTCGGGCGAGCCCTCAGCCGTGTGGGTGGGGGCGCTGCAGCTTAGACCCTAACACTCACTACTTTAGTCCCAAAAGCTCCCTCCTTCTAAGTGACTCTGCTCTGAGTGCCCCGGGAGAGCTTGTTCGGCTGGTATCCTGCTTCCCTTTGCTGATATTGCTGTTTCCAGGGGAAATATTCACTTTAGATCTGGGGAGTGACTTGTCCCAGGGGTTAGGGTGGTTGTCTCCCAAAATGTTTCTCCCTGTGCCTCCTAGATTACACTTTCTTCCTGCTACTCCAGTCCTCTCTTCTCTCCCCATCCCCTAGAGCCCCGGGTGAGTGGTTGTGAGAGGTGCTCTGCGCAGTCCCTTTAAGAAGAATCCTGGGTCTGAGAAATCACTCTCTTTCTCACAAACAGTATCCTGACTTGTTTCCAGCTAAATACTGTCCATACGCCTCTTCTGGGCTCTGGGGCTGCAGGCTGGAGCTATGTTCCTGGGACTCAGGACCCTCCCCTCTCTGCTAAACTCACTTTCCGCCACGTGAGTCTCTCCCAGTTGCTGTTTGCTCCAGGAGCTGGGCAGCCCTCTCCGTGTTTCTGCTTTTCCTACCAGTCTCAGTGTGGTTTCTTCAGTGTTCCTTGGTTGAAGAGTCTTCTTAGTTTAGTCCAAAGTTGGTTTTTCCAGATGATAGTTCTTAAAATTAGTTTGTAATCCACTTTGGTTCTGGGAGGTGGATGTTGGTACGTCCGCCTACTCCAGCGCCATCTTGCTTCCTACCTTGCTTATGTGTTTATATATTCAAATCTTCCTTGGAATACATAAAGAAGTATTGCTAAAGTGATTTGAGGTACACCAGAGAAAAGAGGTGTTGATTAGCAGATACTGTTGGGATGTTTCACTTTTACAAACACATACCACTGAGTTGGGCTCTGAAAGTTATGTCACTATTCTAATTACAGCAGATCATTAACCATGGATAAATAAATGCATGGAGGAGGCTTCTTTATTGAGACAAGCTGTCCCAATGATCAGATGAATCTGTTCCTTGCAGATTTAGCAAGGAATCTTCCATGTCTTGGAAGGCTGTGTGGACAAAGGTCTATTCTGGCTTCCCAGTCTCTGGCCATGGCCTGACAGCAAATGTCAGCAAAGTCAGTCAAAACCCATTCACCATACCCATCTTGTGTTCAAGACTACAGGCAACAAGTGACATAGCCAGTGCGCGATTAGGCACTGCAGACAATCCGCAAAGACAGCCCCTCTGAATGAAACAGGTCCCAGACACTCCAACACAGGCCCAAACACCCTTCAGATGACTGTGGCTTTTGCCACAGTTACCCAAACTTGATCCTGCCTTTACTTCAGCTCAGAGAGGAAGCACCTCTACACCTGGGCATTCTCCCACACAACACCTCATGGCAGAAGATAACATAACTATTTGATTTTAAGCCAGAATTGTCATTTTTTTCTAGTGATAACTTCACTGTCTCTTCATGAGATTCCAAAAGCAAAAAGAATAAGCAGTCTTAATAATTTAGTTGTGACCATTTAAATCACACCTGAAATCTCAACATCTTACCTGTGAATGCACACCAGAGGAAAATGAAGGGAGAGGGGCAAGAAACACTGATGTAGTGCGCTCAGGCTGTTGGACAGAGCACAGGCTGCTGAGGCATTTCCCACTCCGGCCTCTCATCTCCCTCAAGCGTCACATCACCACCCTGCACAGTACATATAATGGTCGCATCTTTTCATATGTGGAAATCCAGGCTTAGAGAAATCAAGTACGTCATGCAAGGTCACCCAGGGGGAAGATAACCTGTTTGGCTAGAACCCAGGTCCAGCCCACCCCGAAGCCGAGCTCTGTGCCCCTTCACACAGCAGGAGATGCGCCTCTGTTTACTCGAGGCTGATATCACCCTCGGCCCTTCTTTCCAATATTTCCTACATAGTCCCACAAACTGGAGTGGACTCTAGGTCTTCTCATTCAGACAGTCATCAAGACACACTTAAAAAATAAAATGTAAAAGCTTCAACCCACACCCTGAAACCAAGCACCCATCCATCCCTTTGCTGCCACAAACGAGCTAATATGAAATCTCTTTCAGGGAAGCTTTCTAAAGAGATAAACTGATGATGAAAACATTATGCAGCTGACAATATCTGGTGATGATGCAATATTTGGTGGTGATGTCTACAAATGTATTGTCTCCAAAGAACAGGCTCCCCCGTGTCCCTTCCAAAAGAAGGAAGCAACAAAGAAACAGTGCCTAGAGGACTTGCCTCTGTATAGTTGTATCGCCCTCTCTATTTACGTGTGCGGGACAAGTACCCCAGAGAACTTGAAATGTTCCAGCAAAGATCAGGCAGATGGAAGGTCATTCAAAAATGATTCCACGCCCGGGTTAGCTCTGCACAGCCCCCCAGCTTGCATCCTCCGGGGGCAGTAAAAGTCTCTGGGCTTCTTCCCGCACAGCATCAACTGTCACCGGTTCTTTCGCCTTTTATTTACACTGCAGAGCAGGCTGGGTCATCCGTGGGGGGACGGGGAGGGAGAAAAGGAAGAGGCGAGCGGGGAATAAGATACAATCAAGATTTTTGCTCATTCTCAAGAGACCAAAAAAAGGGCCCAACTGAGAAGGAAGCACAGCCCAGGCTGCACGATCAGCAGGGCAGCGCCCCTCTTCCCCGATGGGTTCTGCGCTGTAGCAGAAGCGCCTGGAGGGCCCTGGAGAGCCAGGGTCAAGCCCAGCGCCTCCACCAGGTGTGCGTGCTGGAAGAGGCGCCAACCTAGCGCACCACACAGGAAACCACTGCCCCCTTCAGGCCGCGTCTCGGCTCCGTGGCCGGAGCATAGGGGCTCCCTCTGTCCGAAAAGCTCGCTAACCCGACTTCGCGCGGCCGGCGATCGCTCTTCCAAGCTCCCTCTGCGCGCCTCAGACCCCGAGCTGCGGGAAAGGACCGCGCTGGGGCTCCAACCTGAACCTCAGCCGAGGGAGTTAGGAGAAGGCTTGAGATGGGAAGCTCTAGGCTCTCGGCTCCCCCGAAGAAGGTGGGCTGTAGGGCCAGCAGCTGCGGCTCCCCAAGACCGTGCTTCACTCTGCGCCCGGAGAAGCTGCGCCTGCAACCGCCAGGCCAACAGCAGCGGCGCGGCTGGACATCCCCTCCCGTCCAGGGAAAACTGCTCAGGGCACTCTCTGAGCACCTACGCCAAGGGGGGGAGGGGTGTCTCCTCATGAGACCTCTCCGGCCACAGACAGCGCCTGCCACATCCAGGTAGCAGCGCGGCTGAGCCAGCGGTCCCACACCTGCCCGCGCGGTGCAGTCTCCGAGCCGCTGGCGTGCACCAGGCGCCTAGCCCTTCTGCGTACAGGGATCCCTCGGGGACAGGGGTTTTCCGTCCCTCAGAGCACAACTTAACTCTCCTGGGGGCACGCAGCAGCCCATGGCATCTCCAGCCCCTGGTGGAGACCAATGCAATCAATGCGCCTGTTCCTCCCACCCGGCACTCATAGTCCCACCAGCGAGACCTGGGCAAAAGTAACTACTGTCGGCCTTTTAGGGAATCCAGTTCTCACCTTCTCCGTTCCTCGGATTAGAGGAGACCCTAGTTTCTATCTTACACCTCACACATACACACATACAATCTCAGAGGAAGGAGATGCGCAGCAAATCTTGGTAGCAGCTGTGCCAACCAACCACGGTGAGACCCGGAGGTGAGCACTGATCTCCAGCCCGCGATGTCCTCAGAAGGTACGGACGCGTCAGTCAGGGCTCTGCCCAAGGGCGGAAGCTTGCCTGTGTCCAACTCCACCCCTTACCCCACCCCACCGCCCACTGCAGCCACGGCGGCACGGGTGCTGGACACTCACCTTCGTGTAGAGAAGCCGCAGGTCAAGGAGATGGGGGCGCAGGAGCGACTCGTTGCGGGCTCTGCTCTGTGGCCAGTACCATCGCGGAAAGAGCGCCGCGCCCTAAGCTGCCCTTGGCCACCTCCTTGGAGAGAGGTAGGAGGCCCAAGATGGAGAGCGGCGGGCTGCTGGGCGTTGGTTGGGGGACACCCCGCGCCCTGCCCCGGTCCCGGGCGCCAGTAGCAGCTGTGGCAGCAGCAGGCACGAGGGGGACGGCGGCGGCAGCCCGGGTTGCCCGAAGCTCCGCGGGAAAGCCATGCCGGGTCGCGCTGCAAGCAGCCGGCGCCGTCTCACTCGACCCGCGTGGCCTCATTATACTCACGTGGGCAGGTCTGGCCCGCCGCCTCGTGCCAAGCACTCTGCGAGGCTCTTGCGCCACAACTCCGGCGCCGAACCGGGCTGTGGATCGGGCTCCGGCTCAGCTCACAATGTCCGCGTCCCGGGTGACCAATCAATCACTCCGGGAACTAGTGTGGGCGAGCGGAATGCCAGAGGCAGGGAAGAGACGGAAGAAACACGGCGAGTAGGGCCAGTGACGGTCTGCTAGCACGCCTATCTCCACACTGCCACCCAGATCCTGGCCGCCTCCGCCCGTCCCGGTGAGCGCTCTGAGCCGCGCTCTCTCCGGGATCCGCTTGTCCGCAGACCCTGGAGCCGGTCAGTGCGACGCAAGACAGCAGGAAACGCGGGCAGTGAGAGCGAGACTGCTCAGTGGAGACTCCGTCGCCTCCAGGGACCGAAGCCGTGCGCGCAGGGGCGGTGGAAGGAATGGAGCTGCCCTGGCAAACAAGAGGGCTGCCTTTCCAGCACACGCATACCCGCGCCCCAGGCCCTCCGCTGCGCAGACTGCGGCTGACTGCCCGGGACCTGAGTGCCCGGAGACAGAGGTTGGGGAACGAGCACTGACAAAGCTGCTTCCCAAGCGCTGCCTGCAGCACCTGCACCGAGGTTTGGGACTGCTTCCGGAAAGTCTTGCTGGAAAGGAGTGGGTGACGAGTACGCCACGTGGATGTCCGAATGGCACCTGCTCTGTGCAGGTGCCCGGGGTGCTCTGATCTAGCCCTAAGGGTCAGACGAAGACGCCATAGGCGCTGGAACACACCTTGGTGTTCGGGTGCCTGACCTTGGATAAGGGCACCCTTTATCCCCCCTGGACGTAGCAGCTGCCTTTTGCCAAACCCAGGCAAGACTGGAGTCTTCCCCTGTCCTATGCTACCGCCCTCTCCACGCGTTTCACCTCTCTGCGTTCCCACTCGCAAAGGACTCCGCGCTAAAATTCTCCCGATGTGGGAACATTGTCCTCAGAGTGGGTCCGGGTCCACGGTCTCCCTCTGCCAGGTCTCACTGGCTGCACTGACTAACCTTTAGCAAAGCAGCCCTGTGATCTGATCTAGGGCTTTGGTTACCATGTGCCTCTCCATGCTTAACGAAAAGGAACAGGGATCATTAAAATATAAAATACCAGTGGGCGATTAATGAGGAGGACACAGTCAGTCGTCAAATCAGAAAACATCCTTGATCCTGAACCAAACGTTGTGGGTGATGTTGATGATCCTGTAAATAGTTGGGAGTTTCACCTTAACATAATGTAATGTAAGCCTCAAAGGAGCCCTCTGAATGAAGTCCTGTGCATCATCCTCACTTTACAGGTGAATGTGCTGAGGCACAGAGAGGTTCCACAGCTTGTCAGAGTACACACAGCTACCCAAGGAGGACTGGACCCAGAGCCAGCAGGAGCTCTGTATGTAGTACAGTGGGAACCAGATGGGGTTCAGCTTCTGCAGCAGGCAGGAGGGGCAATGCTCTTCCTCTGGACTGTTCTGGACCTTGTTTCCCTCAGGCGTGTGCTGAAGGAGTTGGGCCAGACTATGTACACAAACTCGCTTTCCTAGAATAAGGCAGGGGCAGCCCTGAATCACAGGTTAGGTTCTCAGGAAGCAGAAAGGGGAAGGGAGGTTGAGCCCAACCCCTGGAAAGTGCCTCGGTCAGCTCGGGGAAATCCTGGCCACATTCTCTCCATCCCAATTCCTCTTTCTAGGCTTCTGCAGACACCACCTCCCTGGCTCCACTTAGCATTTTCTCCTCCCCAAGCAGAGCTCTCCTGAACATCTCCACCAAAAAAGTGGGCCAGAGAACTGTGTCATCCCCAGATGCCTACACGGGAGGCATGTCACTTGGCATCACAGATACTCTGTAGTCATTGGCTTCTGGCATCTGCCATTCCTCAACCTCTTAGCTCAAGTTTCTGAGTGAGCATTTTTACTCTTTTCTCTTTTTCTCTTAGTCATTTATGTTTTCCTTGTAAGCCGTGCCAGTATGGAGTATCTGCTGACACCTACAATGTGGGAATAAGTCAAAAGTTGACATTTACTAAGTGGTTGCCTTGCCTGGCCACCTGCCTTTCAGGCCATGTCTCCACTTGGTGGGTGGCCTGGGACCAGCCCTGACCCAAGGAGCACCAGACTCACTGTCATCAGCCTGGCTTCAGGCCAAGCTCTGATCTCATGCTCCATTTCTGATGCCTGGCCATCCCTCTGGTTCCTAGGTCCTACCTTGGCCTGCGTTCCAGTTTCAGTAACTGGATCCCTGGTGTGCTTCCTGGTTCTGAGTTTCTGCCGGGTCACCAGCCTCAAGTCCATGTTCTTCTAGAACTGGAGTCCAGCCTTCTGCTTCATGATAATCATTTGTTTCTTCAACCAGTGTTTTGCCATACATACTATGTGCTATGCGCTATCTACTATGTGATGGGCAGTGCCCCGGGAGCTGAGGATACAGGCATAAACAGGCCAAACTCATGTCCTGTTCTTGTAAAATTGACTTTCTAATGAGAGATGATGGTAAACCAATAAGCAGAAGTAGTAAGAAGATATTTTAGTCTGTCCGCTTGTGAACAGTTCTACGAACATCAGTAAAGCAGGAAAGAAGATAACGATTGACGGGGCTGTGATTTGAACTGGGGATGTCACAGAAGGACACACTGAGGTGACTTTTCAGCAAAGACCTAAGGGAGGTAAGTAGGCAAGACATGCAAATGATGCTCCAGGTAGAAGAACAGCATGGATAGGGGAGAAGGGAGTGTGCCTGTCATGTTTAAGGAATAGTCAGGAAGTCAATGTGGCTAGAATGGAGTGAGAGCAAAGGGCAAAGCGGTAGCACCAAGGTCGCAGGCAGAGGGACCTAGGCATTGTCAGGACTTTGGCTTGCAAGTGATGAAGTAGGAACTACTAGAGAATTCTGAGTCGATCAGTGCAATCTAATGTATTTTAACAGGATTGCTCTAGCTGTCAAGTGAAGAATTATTGGTAGAGGGCGGAGGGGAGGGGGAGAGCTAGAGTGAAAGCAGGGAAACCAATTAGGAGATTTTGACAATAAGTAAGGTATGGGGCAAGAACCAGGTGTAGGCAGAGGAAGGAGGTGGTGACAAGTGGCTAGGTCATGCATGGCCAACATACGGCCCTCTGGCCGGATCCAGCCCGCGTAATGAGTTTATGCGGCCCGCAATTAAATTTTTAATATTCTCTGCTACTTTAAAATCTCATCTACTCAGAAGTGAAAGCGGCTTTGATTATTGGAAATCTAGATATTTAAGAAGATAGTGATACGCAGAAAAGAATTCCACATGTGACTAAATCTAGGGTTGACTTCCAATAACTGGTCGAATGGATTCACAATACTTCTTTATTTAAAAAAAAAAATTCCATTATAAAGATTTACAACTTTTGTACTCGTCTGTACTCTATATGAACTGTTTGACCCTTAGCGGTGATGTGAAACCCACATTCTTTTAGGCGGAGTTTGCCAGTGCACACCCAAGGTCAAACACTTCGTTATTTTTGTGGTCAAGTGTGCTAAATCAAGTGGCATTGTAGCATAGACAATAGCTCCAGTTGATAACTGAAAACATGTCCAAGCTGTTTGTAAAACAAAATAATTGTTTTATCTGCAATATAACCCCTTCAAGCTCATTCTATTAGTGAAATATTGTTTTGATTGATTGCAATACAGTTTGGATATTTATACAATATGTAATTATATTTTTATTAAAATATATTTTTATTAAAATAATATTGTATATTAATTTTTTTCACTCACATTTATTCATAAAAAATTACATAATAAAATTTTGTTTACTTAAACAAATCACTTTTGTATTTAACATTTTTTAATTTTAATATTTAATCTGGCCCGTGAATATAGTTTTCTTTCTAGTCTGGCCCAGGGGCAAAAACTGTTGGCCATGCCTGGGCTAGGTTAATAATTATTCTTCTTAGTAGTGAGAATAAAATGTATTGGCAGATTCCAAGTCCTAGGGCTGTGGAAAACCCTGATTCTTATGAGCTCATCTGCCTTACATGAGACATAGTAGGGACTTGATAAAGCAACATGGTCAAGGAAGCAACATGGTCAAGGAAGGATTCCTAGAACGTGATGAATGTCACCCCAGGTCTGTATGGCTTCAACTCTTTTTTTTTTTTACTTATTTTTTTTAAGATGAAACGTGGAAATTTTATTTATTTATTTTTACAGAGACAGAGTCAGAGAGAGCGATAGATAGGGACAGAAAGACAGGAACAGAGAGAGATGAGAAGCATCAATCATCAGTTTTTCGTTGCGACACCTTAGTTGTTCATTGATTGCTTTCTCATATGTGCCTTGACTGTGGGCCTTCAGCAGACCGAGTAACCCCTTGCTCAAGCCAGCAACCTTGGGTCCAAGCTGGTGAGCTTTGCTCAAACCAGATGAGCCCGTGCTCAAGCTGGCGACCTTGGAGTCTTGAACCTTGGTCCTCTGCATCCCAGTCTGACGCTCTATCCACTGCGCCACTGCCTGGTCAGGCTGTATGGTTTCAACTCTTATCTCATTACAAAACTCTGCCTCCTTAGCAATTGTTTCTCCCTGTACCCAAGAATAAGAAGCCAGTATCCAAAACACTGTTCAGAGGTTGGGGCTGTGTTGAGGGATGGTATCTTTCCCATTTTGGGGGTATGGGGGCTCCATGGTCCACAGACTGCCTATCAGAAGGATACCCCATCCCTTTGAGTAGGGTGTCAACAGTGGAAGGCTAGAGAGGCCTCCCATGCTGTCTGTTCTCCTTCCATATTAGGCTGCACACCTTTCACCAGCCAGTGCCTGCCGCAAACCAGCACAGCTAGTAATTTCAGGTCCTGAGTGGGAATGGTGCAGAATGAAGAAAATAAGCTCAAAGAGAAAAAAGATGGGATTGAGAGGTTTCTTTGCAATGCAAAGATAGCTTGCAAAACGCGAGTCTCCACCCCCTTTATTTATAGGGCAAAGCAATATGCAAATAAGGAAGTTTCCCATACCCATACAAAGTCACACATCTCCAAGGCAACCCAAGAATTCTCCCAAGTGCAGAAAACCCTCCACCCTGCATAACTGAAACCAACCAACATCAGAACAAACAAAGGGTGAGAGGAAGGGCATGTAAATTGCTTTTAGCAACTTAAGCAAGCAAGTGAAGTCGGGGGATGGGATGAGTGCAAATACTCAGCTTTACAGCCAATATGGAGGTGTGGGGGAAGAACCTACCCTTTGGCTAAGCCTTAAACTGCAAGGGTTTTGCAAACTTGCAGTCTCCCACAAGTGCCAGCTGCTCAGATCTGCCCTCCCAAAGCTGCCTCCTCCCACGACTGGGTCCAGTTTACAACATCTCGTTTTCAATCTGATGTGTCATCCATGCCTGCCTTTCCTCTAACTCCCATTAAAAAAAAATCACAAGCCATTTTTGCAAACATCTCCCACGTATTGCTTATTCTTGTTTACGTTGAAATGTTCCTTTCAACCAAGTCGTTCAGCTGTTTTTTTTTCAGTATATTGTTTTCATTTCTCTTTTTTTTAATGGATAAGTTATGAATGATGGCTGCAAAAAGATTGATTGAATGAGTCTAAGTTGCTTTTTTCTTTGACAAGTCAGTTTTTTAAACCATAAAATTGTGTTTCGGACAACAAATGTGGCCTGGTGTTCAACCAATTCATGTAATAATAATAGGTACCATTTATTAAACACCTACCTCCTCTGTGCCAGATGCCTTGGTATGCATCATCTTAATCTTTACAATAGCCTGAAAGATAGGTATGAGGATCCCGGTTTTGCAATTATGAGGCTGATGTCCAGATGGATTAAATGATGAGCCTAATGATACTCGGCAGAGACAAGGACAGGGCCTAAACCTGGGCTGTCTGACCCCAAACTCCTGCACATGCCTCTGCTCCACATGCCTCTCTTTATGTGACTGAGGAGGAAACAGTTTTAATGAAGTAAAGAATGCTGCTGAGGGTTAACACCAGAAAGAGGTAAAAGGGCTCAGCCAGGGTCCGCCACCAAATCAGAGGTGAAGCTGGCTCTCCTCCTGAGTTATCAGGGAAGCATGTCTGGCTTGGAGAAAGTCTGTGACTAAGCCCTTCAGGAGTCAATGCCAAACCTGGGGTGGACCAGCAGAGCCCGGAGCCTCCTACCAACCCTGCCCCTTGTGCTGTTTGAGAACAGGGCATGACTATGTTGGTTGGGCAGGTCCTAAGTATACAGGGATGAGAATTCAGCTCATAACTGAGTGGTCTCCAGAAGGACTCAGGTTAACTGGCTTCCAGCACTGAAGATTTGGCGTGCCCTTTCTCTTGCTACAAAGCATTTCATATACATATAATCTGTTTAGAGCCTCAGAACATGCTTGTCTGGAAGGTGAGGCACAGACCCCACCCAGCACAGATGAGGAAGGTGAGGGCAGAAAGCTGAGGCAGTTCACCCTGTTTCCCGGTGCAGAGGGACGTGTCTGCGCCAGACCACAGCCTGGGGCTTCGGGCTCCAGAGCCTGATCAACAAGAACATGACTCTGCTGGGGAAAAGCCCTCCCCTCTCTCCTTCCTTCTGACATCCAACAAATGTTCACCCTGCACTTCTCCAGGCCACAGACCATTATAGCTTCCAGGGGGAAGTCAGGGGATCAGCCTTTTCCTCCATTTTCCCACAGCACTTTGGGCTTCATCGTGTCAGTAACTTTATTGCTGTGTAACTGTGGGCCAATTACTCACGATCTTTGTGCCTTAGTACCTCAATAATAATAATTATTATTATTTTTATTATTATTTTAAGTGAGAGAAGGGGAAACAGAGAGATAGACTCCTGACTGCATCCCGACTGGGATCCACCCAGCAACCCATTTCTGGGGTCGATGCTCAGACTATTGAGCTATTCTCAGCACCCAGGCCAACACTTGAACCAATCAAGCCACTGGCTTCGAGAGGACCAGAGAGAGAGAAGGGGGCATGGGATGAGACAGAAGCAGATGGTCGCTTCTCCTGTGTGCCCTGATCAGGGATGAATCCAGGATGACGGCATGCCAGGCCAACACTCTATCCCAATAGTTCTCAAAGTGTGCAGCAGGGTGCACTAGTGTGCCCTAGATTTCCACGTGCGCCCTACAGTATTCCAGAGAAATATATGCCTGTTGGGGACCAAAAAACCAACAGGGTTTTTGGAGTTTAGATTTTTGGGAGACAGAGGTGTGGGGAATTGGCTGTAAGCTGACAGTCTGCTCAACCCCCCCCCCCCCCCCAATCTCACTTGCCTGATTAGGTTGCAAAAGACTATTAAGCTGTGGTGCTGGATTGTTTACACTACCCCTCATGTTCCCATTAAAGACTGGAGGCAAGTTTCTTCTATCCTTTGTTTGGTGTAAAGTTAAGAGGATATGTATGGTGAGGGTTTTCTGCACTCAACACAATTAAGAGTAAAAAGAGAGGAATTCATCAATGTATTGACGAGGAAATGAGAGTTTGCCTTTCAAATATATGCCTAAACATTGAAGAAATCACTAGGACACATCAGGCTCATGTTTCTCATAAACACAAGAATAAAAAAACTTAACACATTTGTGCAGGACCTGCCGAATGTATGTATATATATAAAAACATAACTTTTTTTTCGCTTTTTTATTTTTTTAACCCTTCTTTTTTACAAATTCTAAAAAGCATAATTCAAAAACTGTAACAGGCCCTGGTTGGTTGGCTCAGCGGTAGAGCGTCGGCCTAGCGTGCGGAGGACCCGGGTTCGATTCCCGGCCAGGGCACACAGGAGAAGCGCCCATTTGCTTCTCCACCCCTCTGCCGTGCTTTCCTCTCTGTCTCTCTCTTCCCCTCCCAGAGCCAAGGCTCCATTGGAGCAAAGATGGCCCGGGCGCTGGGGATGGCTCTGTGGCCTCTGCCTCAGGCGCTAGAGTGGCTCTGGTCGCAACATGACGACGCCCAGGATGGGCAGAGCATCGCCCCCTGGTGGGCAGAGCGTCGCCCCTGATGGTTGTTCCGGGTGGATCCCGGTCGGGCGCATGCGGGAGTCTGTCTGACTGTCTCTCCCTGTTTCCAGCTTCAGAAAAATGAAAAAAAACAAAACAAAACTGTAACATAAGCCTGACCAGGCAGTGGTGCAGTGGATAGAACATCGGCCTTGGATGTGGAGGACCCAGGTTTGAGACCCCAAAGTCGTCAGCTTGAGCATGGGCTCATCTGGTTTGAGCAAGGCTCACCAGCTTGGACCCAAGGTTGCTGGCTCGAGCAAGGGGTCACTCAGTCTGCTGTAACCTCCCGGTCAAGGCACATATGAGAAATCAGTCAATGAACAATTAAGAAACTTCAATGAAGAATTGATGTTTCTCATCTCCCTCCCTTCCTGTCTGTCTGTCCCTATCTGTGCCTCTCTCTAACTCTCTGTTTCTGCCACACGCACACACACACACTAAATAAATAAATAAATAAATAAATAAATTGGTACCCCCTTTAAAAAAAAATGTAACATAAAAATGTTTTTTAATGTCAGAATAAATTTAATTTTGTCAGATTTCTTTTGTTTAATTACTATAAAAGCATGCTTGGACTTTATATATTTTTTCTTTAATATTTGACTTAATTATTATAACATATTTCACAGAAATTTGTATATAGTGCTCCTACAATTATTTGTAGGATTTTAAAAGTGCCCTGACTTCAAAAAGTTTGAGGACCACTGCTCTCATAGCTATTGACGATGAGCATTTTTCATATATCTGTTGGCCATTTGTATTTCTTCTTGGGAGAAGTATCTGTTCATGTTCTCTTCCCATTATTATTATTATTATTTTATTTTTCTGAAGCTGGAAACGGGGAGAGACAGTCAGACAGACTCCTGCATGCGCCCGACCAGGATCCACCTGGCACGCCCACCAGGGGCGATGCTCTGCCCCTCCGGGGCGTCGCTCTGCCGAGACCAGAGCCACTCTAGCGCCTGGGGCAGAGGCCAAGGAGCCATCCCCAGCGCCCGGGCCATCTTTGCTCCAATGGAACCTTGGCTGCGGGAGGGGAAGAGAGAGAGACAGAGAGGAAGGAGGGGGGGTGGAGAAGCAAATGGGCGCTTCTCCTATGTGCCCTGGCCTGGAATCGTACCCGGGTCCCCGACACGCCAGGCCGACGCTCTACCGCTGAGCCAACCGGACAGGGCCTCTTCCCATTATTTTATTGGATTGTTTGCTTGTTTGTTGTTGAGTTTTATGAGTTCTTTGTATATTTTGGATATTAGGACCTTATCTGTGCTGTTGTTTAAAAATATCATCTCTCATTTAGTTGGCTGTTTGTTCTGTTGTCAGTTTCTCTTGCTGTGCAAAAGCTTCTTAGTCTGATGCATTTATCTTTGCCTTCAGTTCCCTTTGGAGTCAAATTCATAAAATGCTCTTTATGTCCAAGGTCCATGAGTTTAGTACCTATGCTTACTTTTATGTAATTTGTTGTTTCAGGCCTTATATTTAGGTCTTTGATCCATTTTGAATTAATTTTAGTACAAGGGGACAAACTGTAGTCGAGTTTTATTCTTTTGCATGTGGCTTTCCAATTTTCGCAGCACCATTTATTGAAGAGGCTTTCTTTTCTCCATTGTGTGTTGTTGACCCCTTTATCAAAGATTATTTGACCATATATATGAGGTTTTATTTCTGGGCTCTCTATTCTGTTCCATTGGTCTGAGTGTCTGTTTTTCTGCTAATACCATGCTGTTTTGATTATCGTGGCTCTATACAGGTATTGATTGACTTACGACCTATGCAACTTATGACCATTCGACTTTAAGACCACAATCACTAGCCACGACTGCTCCGCGTCTGGTGTGCAAGCATTGACCAGCTGGGTGTATGACAGTGCGGACCAGCTTCCAGGAGCACTACCATCTCCACGTGCATCATTTAAATTGTTATCCTAGACTCAGTACAGCAATTTGTGTTTTGTGTCTTGGATATTTTTCATCAAACCCTTCCAAGATGTCTAACAAGAGGAAATTGTCTTTGTCTATGCCTCAGCCTGCCAAGAAGAAAGGCCATCGATCTTGACATGAAGATGAAGGTAATTAAGCAGTACAAAAGAGGAAAAAAAATTATGATAAAATAGGACTTAAAGATTTTTATAATATCATTTCACAGTACAGTACATATAGCCTACTCAACTTATGACCAAATCGTGTTACAACCAGTCTGTCAGAACCAATCGTGGTCTTAAGTCGAGCACTAGCTGTAATATAATTTGAAGTCAGGTATTGTAATGCCCCCAGCTTCGTTCTTTTTCCTTAGGATTACTTTGGCTATTCGGGTTTTTTTTATAGTTTCATATAAACCTGATGATTTTTTGTTCCATTTCTTTAAAAAAGGACATTGGAATTTTGATGGGAATTGCATTAGATTTGTATATCGCTCTGGGTAATATGGTTATTTTGACTATATTTATTCTTATCAGACGTATTGTCGAATATGTTCTCCCATTGTGTGGTTTGTCTTTTTATTCTGTTCATATTGTCTTTAGCTGTGTAAAAGCTTTTTAGTTTGATATAGCCTCACTTATTTATACTGTCTTTTATTTCACTTGCCCATGGAGATAAATCAGCAAATATATTGCTGCAAGAGATGTTGGAGAGCTTACTGCCTATGTTTTCTTCTAAGATGCTTATGGTTTCACAACTTACATTTAAGTCTTTTATCCATTTTAAGTTTGTTTTTGAGAATGGTGTAAGTTGGTGGTCTAGTTTCATTTTTTTGCAGGTAGCTGTGCAATTTTCCCAACATCATTTGTTAAAGAGGCTGTCTTTAGTCCATTGTCTGCTCTTACCTCCTTTGTCAAATATCACTTGTCCATAAAGGTGTGCGTTTATTTCTGGGTTCTCTGTTCTGTTCCATTATCTATATGTCTGTTATTATGCCAATACCAAGCTGTTTTGAGTACAATGGCCTTGTAGTATAACTTGATATCAGGAAGTGTGATACCACCCACTTTATTCTTCTTTTTCAAGATTGCTGATGCTATTCATGTTCTTTTTTGGTTCCATATAAATTTTTGGAATACGTGTTCTATATCTCTGAAGTATGTCATTGGTATTTTAATTGGTATTGCATTGAATTTATAAATTGCTTTCAGTAATATAGACATTTTAATGATGTTTATTCTTTCTATCCATGAACATGGTATATGCTTCCACTTGTTTGTATCTTCCTTGATTTCTTTTATCAATGTTTTATAATTTTCTGAGTACAAATCTTTAATCTCCTTGGTTAAATTTACTCTTAAGTACTTTGGTTTTTTGTTGCATTAGTGAAGGGAATTGTTTTTTTTAATTTTTCTTTCTGACAGTTCATTGTTGTATAAAAATGCCTCTGATTTCTGAGTATTAATTTTATATCCTGCCACCTTGCTGAATTCATTTATCAGGTTCACTAGTTTTTTGACTGAGATGTAGGGTTTTCTATATACAATATCATATGATCTGCAAATAATGAGAGTTTTACTTTTTCTTTTCCAATTTTGACGCATTTTATTTCTTCTTCTTTTCTGATTGCTGTGGCTAGGACTTCCAGAACTATATTGAATAAGAGTGGTGAAAGGGGGCACCCCTGCCTTGTTCCTGATTTTAAGGGGGTTGTTTTTCATTTTTGCCCATTGAGTATGATGTTGGCTGTGGGTTTGTCACAGATGGCCTTTATCATGTTGAGGTATGTTCCCTGAATACCTACTTTGCTGAGAGTTTAGATCATGAATGGGTGCTGGATTTTATCAAGGGCTTTTTCTGCATCTATTGAAATTATCATGTTTTTCTCCTTCCTTTTGTTTATGTGATTAATTACATTGATTGATTTGTGAATATTGTACCACCCTTGCCTCTCCAAAAGAAATCCCACTTGATCATGATGTATAATTTTTTTTATATATTGCTGGATCTTGTTTGCTAATATTTTGTTGAGAATTTTAGCATCTAATTTTGTCAGGGATATTGGTCTATAATTTTCTTTCTTTGTGTTGTCTTTGCCTGGTTTTGGAATCAGAATTATGCTCGCCTCATAAAAGGAGCTGGGAAGTCTTCCTTCCTCTTGAATTTTTTGAAATAGCTTGAGAAGAATAGGAGTTAGTTCTTCTTTGAATATTTGATAGAATTCACCTGTAAAGCCATCTGGACCAAGGCTTTGTTTGTTGGGAGTTTTTTGATAACTGTTTTGATCTTATCATATTTGTTGTAATCGGTCTGTTTAGGTTTTCTGATTCTTCCAGATTGATTTTTGAAAGATTATATGTTTCAATGAATTTGTTCATTTAATCTAGCTTGTCTAGTTTTTGACATACAGTTCTTCATAATATTTTCTTACAATCCTTTATATTTCTGTTGTGTCAGCTGTTATTTCTCCACTCTCATTTCTAGTTTTATTTATTTGAGTCCTCTCTCTTTTTTCTTGGTGAGTCTGGTTAAAGATTCATTGATCTTGTTTAACTTTTCAAAGAACGAGCTCTTGGTTTTATTGATTTTCTGTATTGTTTCTTTAGCCTCTATGTCATTTATTTCTGCTCTGATCTTTATTATTTCCTTTCTTTTTTTTTTTTTTTTGTATTTTTCTGAAGCTGGAAACGGGGAGAGACAGTCAGACAGACTCCCGCATGCGCCCGACCAGGATCCACCCGGCACGCCCACCAGGGGCGACGCTCTGCCCACCAGGGGGCGATGCTCTGCCCCTCCGGGGCGTCGCTCTGCCGCGACCAGAGCCACTCTAGCACCTGGGGCAGAGGCCAAGGAGCCATCCCCAGCGCCTGGGCCATCTTTGCTCCAATGGAGCCTTGGCTGCGGGAGAGGAAGAGAGAGACAGAGAGGAAGGAGGGGATGGGGGTGGAGAAGCAAATGGGCGCTTCTCCTATGTGCCCTGGCCGGGAATCGAACCCGGGTCCCCTGCACGCCAGGCCGACGCTCTACCGCTGAGCCAACCGGCCAGGGCTATTATTTCCTTTCTTCTACTACCTCTGGGCTTTACTTGCTATTCTTTTTCTAGTTCTTTTAGTTGCAGGGTTAAGCTGTTTATTTGAGCTTTTTCTTTCTTCTTAAGGTATGCCTGTAATGCTATGAACTTTCCTCTCAGGACTGCTTTTGCTGTGTCTCATAAATTTTGAGTTGTTGTATGCTTGTTATCATTTTTTTCTAGGAATTTTTTTATTTCTTCTTTGATCTTATTGTTAACCTATTCATTATTTAATAACATGCTATTTAATTTCCAAATGTTTGAGTATTTTTCAGTTTTTCTGTTGTGGTTGATTTCTAGTTTCATGCCATTGTGATTAGAGACTATGCTTGATATGATTTCAATCTTAAATTTGTTAAGACTCCTTTTGTGCCCTAACATGTGGTCTATCCTAGAGAATGTACCATGAGCACTTGAAAAGAATGTATATTCTGCTACTTTAGGATGAAAGGTTCTGAAGATACCTATTAAATCCAGTTGACCTAGTGTGTCCTTTAAGTCTGCTGTTTCTGTTAATTTTCTTTCTTGAGGATCTATTTAGAGATGTTAGTGGGGTATTGAAATCCCCTACTATTATAGTATTGCTGTTGATCTCGCTCTTTATATTCATCAAAGTCTGCTTTATATCATATATTTAGGTGTGCCTATATTAGGTGCATATATATTTATAATGGTTATATCTTCCTGTTGGATTGCTCCCTTTATCATTATGTAGTGACCTTCTTTATCTCTTACTATAAACTTTGTTTTAAAGTCTATTTTGTCAGATATTGCTATCCCAGCTTTATTTTCATTTCCATTTACATGAAATATTTTTTTCCAACCTTTTACTTTTAGTCTATATGTATCTTTTCTTTTTAGGTGTGTATCTTGTAGACAGCATATGTATGGGTCCTGTTTTTTTATCCACACAGCTACCCTTTGTCTTTTGATTGGATCATTTAATTCATTTACATTTAAGGTTATTATTGATATGTAGTTGGTTATTGCCATTTTATTCTTTAAAGCTACATTCCTCTTTTACTATATTCTTTCCCCCCTTTGTTCTATTTACAACAGGCCTCTTAACATTTCTTGCAGCGTTGGTTTAGTTATAATAAATTTCTTGAGTTTTTTTTTTCTGGGAAGCTTTTTATTTCTTCTTCAATTTTAAACAATAGCCTTGCTGAATAAAGAAGTCTTGGTTATAGGCTCTTGTTCTGCATTACTTTGAATATTTCTTGCCATTCCCTTCTGGACTCAAGTGTTTCTGTTGAGAACTCAGATGTCATCCTTATGGGGGCTCCTTTGTCGGTGATTGACTTTTTTTTCTCTAGCAGCTTTTAATATTTTCTCTTTATCTCTTAGCTTTGGTATTTTAATTATGATGTGTCTTGTAAGTTTCTTTGGGTTTTTCTTTAATAGAATTCTCTGTGCTTCTTGAACTTATGTGACTTTTTTTCCGCATCAATTTAGGGAAGTTTTCAGCTATGATTTCTTCAAACAATTTCTCTATGTCTTGTTCTTTTTTTTCTTCTTCAGGAATCCCTATGAATCGGATGTTATATCTCTTCATGTTGTCACAGAGCTCTCTTTGAGTTTCCTCAGACTTTTTGAGCCTCTTTTCTTTTTGCTGCTCTGCTTCCATGCCTTTGTTTATCTTGTCCTCTAACTTGCTGATTCTATCTGCAGCTTCATCCATTTTGCTTTTAATTCCTTCCAATGTGGTCTTCATTTCCGATATTGTATTTGCCATTTCTGACTGATTCTTTTTTATTATTTCAATGTCCTTTTTTATACTTGCTATCTCTTTATTTATGTGCTCGTTATGTCCATCCATTGTTGCTCTAAGATATTTGAGCATCCTAAAAATCATTATTTTAAACTCTGTATCTGGTAATTTGGTTATTTCTGACTTATTCAAGTTTTTTTCTGGGGATTTCTCTTGATTCGTTTGGGTCGAATTTCTCTGCTTTCCCATTTTGTCTGTGTATAACAAGGGTGTGGCCACAGGAGTCCAATGGTTGTGGCCTCTGTGTTCCCTAGGTGTAGTCTGTCTGCAGGCCTGCCACCCCCTCTGCCACTGCCTTGGGTGTTCAGGTAAGGGTGTTGCCAGCCTGCTGCAGCAGTCACTGCGGTTTTTGCCTCACCTCTGCAGGCAGGACTGTGTTCATGTGCCTGGGCTACAAGCCTTGGCTGGCCTCGGCCTTCACCCTGCCCCCATTTGCTGGGCCTCAAGCCTTGGCCCTGTGGGTGGTGCTGCACACCTGTGTTCAGCTGTAGGTCTCAGCTGGTTCCCTGGCTTTTGTCCCGGCTCTATATTACTTTCTGATAGCACTCTATCTTGTTTGGTTCTTCTCTTTTGTTTTCTGTCATTTGTTTTTGTTTGGTTGTATTCCATACCTCTTCCCTCTGTTTCTTCTTTTTATAAGCCATGTGTTTCTGTAGTGGTTTTTTCAGGGGTCGTTACCATTAGGTAAGTAAAGAATATATATTATATTCATTGTAGTCCGTTATCTCATGGATGCTTCTACACTCCATCCTCCTTTGGTACTGTTAATCTTTGTCCCCACCCCTTTTTTGTTTTTATTGTCACAGATTAATCTTGTTTTTATTGTGATCTTGATGGAGCTTTCAGTTGTAATTTTGTTTTGTTTTGTTCTTTGTATCTGGTCGGATAATCCCCTTTAGTATTTCCTGAAGTGGGGGTTTTCTGTGATAAATTACCTCATCTTTTCTATATCTGTGAATGCTTTTATTTCTCTTTTGTATTTGAAGGATAGCTTTGCTGGATATAGTATTCTTGGCTGGAATTTCCTCTCTTTCAGAATTTTAAATATTGGGATTCTCTCTCTTCTGGCTTGTAGAGTTCTTGCTGAGAAATCTGATGATAACGTAATGGGCCTTCCTTTCTATGTTGTATTCTTTTCCCTGGCTTCCTTGAGGATTTTTTCTTTGTCATTAGTTTGTGATGATTTCATTATGATGTGCCTTGGAATAGGTCTTTTTGGGTTAAGATGTTGTAAAGAATCATACCCCAGATTCTGAAAAGTACCATACCTCACTTCAGTGAGTTTACATAGAGACACCAAGTCCAGATGAATTTTGAAGGGTTTTATTAAGGGAGGAGATTTATTAAATATGCCAGCCACATAGGCTGACACGAGGCATTTGCAGACCCAAATCATGCGCCCTAAATACATCTCAGGGCTGGTTATATACCTTAATCACACACACAGGCTGGGGGAAGCATGACATCATGACACAATTGTTAACAAGCCCACAACATTTGTTTAGGGAATACACAAAAACATTAAGACTTTCAAGGTAACACAATCAAAGACATTTACAATCTTTCAGGGTTCATCTTCCCTCCTTTGCCTAGTGTTACTCTCAAGATTCCAGGAAGGGAGGTATGTAAATTCTGTCTCTTATTTAAAGATAAAAGAAGTTCCTCTGTTAACCTTTACTCTGTAGTTAGAACTAATGACCCATTGTCCTTGCAAGCCAGAAACTTCTACATTCTTCTCCCTCCCCTCCCCAAAGGAAGGATGGGACAGGAAAGCCTGACCTTTCCTCCTAGAATATCAATATTAATTTTGCAGCTTTTTGGTACCTTACTACATTCCCCACTGGTTTTATATCCTAAGTCAAATCTTTGACTTAATTTAACAATATAGCATGAGGCTGGCGTGTAAGAATATTAACTTATAACATGTAACAGATATTTAACAGACAGCATTAGTAGCTCTATGGTACATTAAAAAAACAAATGTTACTAATTAATTTCTTATAAACTGCACAAACCTTTTGTAACTTACATAAAACTAATTGGCTTTTATAACAATTTACTTTTAGTCAGAACTGTTAATTTTAAAAGCTTTAACCTTTAGTGACAATTAAGCTGGTTTTCATTTTACCCTAGTCTCCCTTTTTCCCCAATGTCTGATTAAAAGGAAGTCCTTAGTGAGTTTCTTCATGCATTAGCCATATGTAGACCAACCAGTTTCTGGTTTGTGGTTGGAGTAGGGCATGTCTTCTACCTTGGCAGCAATGGGAGTGGTCAGGATTACAGTGTGTGGAACCGTCCACGTGGGAGTCAGTTCTTGGGTGATATACTTCTTTATCTAGACTGAGTCCCCAGGCTGAAAAGGACATACTGGCTCTCCTGGCATTGCTGGAATCGCCTCTCAGACAGTCTTCTGAACAGTGCTGAGGAACCTGCAGAGTTGCAAGTACTTAAGGAAGGAGTGGTCATGTTTCCTTTACAATTTGATTCATGCATTTTACTTGCCCTGAACCTTTGGGGCCTGTGGGCACAATGTAACTTCAAATTAGTTTCTAATTAATATTGGGTTCCTTTCCTATTAGCTGTGAGATTTTGAACACAAATGCAGGCCTATCATTAGAATGGGCAAGCTAAACCTGAAAAGAATTCTATATAGCAACTTCCTAATAACTGTCAGTGTGGCCCTACTTTTAGAAGGAAAAGCTTTTATCTTCTGATTTCAGGGGTCCCCAAACTACGGCCCGTGGGCCACATGCGGCCCCCTGAGGCCATTTATCCGGCCCTCACAGCACTTCCGGAAGGGGCACCTCTTTCATTGGTGGTCAGTGAGAGGAGCATAGTTCCCATTGAAATACTGGTCAGTTTGTTGATTTAAATTTACTTGTTCTTTATTTTAAATATTGTATTTGTTCCCATTTTGTTTTTTACTTTAAAATAAGATATGTGCAGTGTGCATAGGGATTTGTTCATAGTTTTTTTTTATAGTCCGGCCCTTCAACGGTCTGAGGGACAGTGAACTGGCCCCCTGTGTAAAAAGTTTGGGGACCCCTGACCTATTTCTTTTTACAATTTCCATACTTTGCTTAGTATTTACTTGGACATAAACCAAACATTCAGATGTTATGCCTTATGTAATAGATTCTAAGTCTGGCTTTTTAATTATCCCTTTCCTGTTGGCAAAACTTTTTCTAATTGGTTTTGAATAAATCTTTGGCAATATGGGTTCTAAAAACCCCACTGGTTTAAGGTACCTTTTCCTACTCATTTGAATTCCTGTGTTCCAACTTTGAGGCAGACTGGAAAAATATTAAATAAACAAAATTAAAACAACTAATGTTAACAAATACTATAACAAGTGTCCTAATACAATAAAGTGACCAAAGCCCAGTAGATTATCAAAGTCCTAACCAATATAACAGGATTCAAAATAAAATCCTTATAGTCTTAAATGTCCTTAACATGTTAATGTAATTTCACGAAGTCTATGTTGACACCATTATCACTTCATATTATTTGCAAATGTAACCTAATCCTACTTCAGTCTGAGAACTGTCTCAATGAGCAGGAGTCACACATATTCAGGAAAAGTTCATAAGGCACTGGAGTTGTGGTCAATTTTCATACTTTGCAGTTAGAGTCTAAGTCCCAATGACGACTGCTTCTAGCTGGCAATGATTCAGGTAGACTGGACAGCTGCCTGAAGCATGGATGGAGACGGAGCTTTCATTTTCTTTTTAAACTGGAGAGATGAACCCCAGGGGGTGGGGGTTTCCCCTGAGGCTCTGCAACCATGGTATAGTGAAGAAAACCTTGGGATGCACTAAGCTGGAGTGTCAGAGGTAAATTTATCTAAATTAGGAGCAGGTCCCAGCCTAGAATAGGCATGGGGCATTGAGATAAGAGGAATAAAGGAAACACTTACATTAAAAAAAACAACAGAAAATAAGACTGTTAATACCCACAACAGAGATCTTTGAGGGATAAATAAAACCAGAATATTAGGCAAGGTATAGTAAATGGCCCTCATGTTTACAAGAAATGAGATCAGTTTACCTGCTACTTGGAAGAAATTCCCTAGGCTTGTCCATGGTGACGTGAGATGGGAGCTGATGTCTCTGGGCACCTTTATCCTTCAGTGACAAGTCCCAGCAGGCTGGGTAAGGTCAGGTCACAGGTGGCTCGAGCAGGGCTGGAAGAGACTGAACCTTTCCTCTGCAGAGTGAGGGGGCAGCTTACCTTCTTTTTTTTTTTTTTTTGCATTTTTCTGAAGCTGGAAAGAGGGAGAGACAGTCAGACAGACTCCCGCATGCGCCTGACTGAGATCCACCCAGCACGCCCACCATGGGGCGACGCTCTGCCCACCAGGGGGCGATGCTCTGCCCATCCCGGGCATCACCATGTTGCGACCAGAGCCACTCTAGTGCCTGAGGCAGAGGCCACAGAGCCATCCCCAGCGCCCGGGCCATCTTTGCTTCAATGAAGCCTTGGCTGTGGTAGGGGAAGAGAGAGACAGAGAAGAAGGCGCGGCGGAGGGGTGGAGAAGCAAATAGGCGCTTCTCCTGTGTGCCCTGGCTGGGAATCGAACCCGGGTCCTCCGCACGCTAGGCCGACGCTCTACCGCTGAGCCAACCAGCCAGGGCGCAGCTTACCTTCTTGTGTCCCTTTTTTCCCAAAGCAAAGGCATTCCCTGGTGGGGGCCGAGAAGACTGGCAGGCTTTAGCTTAATGACCTTTCTTTCCACTCTTGAAGCAGGGCCCTGATAGAGTCCTATAAAGCCCCTTCAGGGTGCTGGAGCCTTTAAGGGTGTATGCCAAGAGCTGGTATTTTCCTGATCTCTTTTGGGCTCTATTTGCCTTTTCTGTTCCTTTCTTGGTCATTATAGACCTTAAAAGCCATGCTCAGATCATCTCACTGAGGGGCTTTAGGGCCCTTTTCTGTCTATATAAACTTTGGGAAAAAGACAGAAACAGCATTATTAGCTGGATCAATAAAAGAGAGTAGCAGTTTGCAAGAAAAACAGGTTTGGCGTCTCCTTTAGGATTCCAGAGTCTCTCTGCTGCTGAATAACTTAGTACATTTGCATTCAAAAAATTTTTTTTATCAATACCATTTCAAAATGATAATAAACTAAACATTACAAAAAAAGACATTATTAACAATTATTACATATTTCCTAATATCTAAACCAAGATTTCAATATCACAGGGCTATAAAACAGCAAATAAAAAGGAGAATTAACAAAAGAACTTTGGGAGATAAGAAGATGGTGATGGAGTAGGTAGACGTACCAACCTCCACCTCCCAGAACCAAAGTACATTACAAGCTAATTTTAAGAACTATCATCTGGAAAAGCCAACTTTGGACTAAACTAAGAGGACTCTTCAACCAAGGAACACTGAAGAAGCCACACCGAGACTGGTAGGAAAAGCAGAAACGTGGAGAGGGCTACCCAGCTCCCCAGAGCAAACGGCAGCCGGGAGAGACTCGCCTGGCGGGAACTTAGTGGTAAAGGTTCACTTTACCACGCCACAGTTGCAGATCTCCAGGGAAGAGCACCCTGGTCTCATCTCTCCAGGCAGAGGAGAACAGAAGCTCCATCTCCACACATGCTGCAGATGGCTTTTCAAGTCTACCTGAATAGAAGCAGTGGTCATTGGGACTTGGACATGAGCTGCAAAGTATAGAATTGTGACAACAATTCCAGTGCCATGTAGACTTTTCCTGGACGTGGACTTTTCCTGGACTCCTGCTCCTTGTGACAGCGCCTAACAGACTGAACTGGGGTTGGGTTGCATTTGCAGAGATTTGGAATGGTGTTGGTGCCAACTTGGACTTGGTGAACATGTTAAGGACACTACTCTTTTATGGCTTCTTGCTGTATTGGCCAAGATTTTACTTAAAGGCTTTAATCACTGTAAAAAAAAAAAAGTAAACAAAAATAGAAGACTGGATAAAAAAGATATGGCACATATACACAATGGTATACTACTCAGCCATAAGAAATGATGACATTGGATCATTTACAACAAAATGGTGGGATCTTAATAACATTATTAGGAGTGAAATAAGTAAATCAGAAAAAAACAAGAACTGCATGATTCCATACATTGGAGGGACATAAAAACAAGACTAAGAGACATGGACAAGAGTGTGGTGGTAATGGGGGGAGAGGGAAGGAGGGAGAGGGGGAGGGGGAGGGGGTGGGGCACAAAGAAAACTAAATAGAAGGTGACAGAGAACAATCTGACTTTGGATGATGGGTATGCAACATAATTGAAGGACAAGATAACCTGGACATGTTTTCTTTGAAACATGTACCCTGATTTATTGATGTCACCCCATTAAAATTAATAAAAATTTATAAATTAAAAAAAACAAAAACAAAAGAGCTTTGAAATAATATATACATTCCTAACATGGAAAATACTTTTTACACAATAAGGGATCTCAATCTACCCCCAATTAACTATTGATTTACTGAGAAAAATAAGGAGTAGTCAAAATGCATTCACTATTTTGTAACTACCCAGTTGGCAGAGAGATACTAACCCTCTTTTTTGACCCACAGTAATTTACACTATGAAGTCAATATAAGGGTCGGGGTGCCTGGGATTCTTGCAGCAGGCTCCGGGAGCTGTGAAGAGCCTGCTGCTTTTACCTTTTTTTTCGTTTCCACTGTTTTTTTTTTTCCTGCAGCCAAACTCATGAACAAGACAATGGGTTTCTCCTAAGCAGGAATTTAATCCAATCTGCCACCTGTAACCAACTGCCTCACTTTGAGCAGCTAATTAAAAAAATACAAATTTCACAAATTTACCTTCCCAACAGTAGGCTGCTTTAGCCCAAATGAGGTTTTTAATTTCCCCACAATTCCCTGAAAATCCTTTTTACAATTTTTACTATTATGGCTAAAGCAGCAGGTCTCCCCCATGAACCCCATGCCTCCCATGACAGACAACAATCATGGCACATGAAGGAATTGGAGAAGGGTAGGGGAAACTTGGAGGGGACCGAACACCCGCCTTGGCCCCATGGGAGAGAGTTGGAACCTTTCTATAATTTTTTTACACCAGTGGAGGGTAACCAGCCACTACTCCAACCTATGTGGGCACCTGTCTCTGATAATCCTATCCCCTATAATCCTGTTACTCATGATTCCATCACTCATTTTTGAGTTGCAATTTATTTTAAGAAACTGATAATTAGCAAGGTCCATAACCATGGCTTGTTAATTTCTAAACCTTTTCACCTGGCCCTGTTTTCTAGTACAGCCCGAGGCAGGCTGAATCCTAACCTAGCTGAGCTCCGGGAGGTGGCTGCAGGGCTCGTCTCTTGGTGCTCGGTCTGCTGTTTGCCTTCCGCTCGGGTGCGCTGTGGGTGTGGCAGGGTGGGGAAGGAGCAGGCCTTCACTCATTTCTCTGTGGCCACCCCTACTCCGTTGTTTCGCACCTGCTTGGCTTTTTATTTTTTCCTTATTTAAACTGCCCGTTTGCTGCCCCTTTCTTCTAGAGGCTGCTTGTAACATGGGACATCTCTTTCTCCGATGTCCTTCTTTCTTGCAATATGCACACTGATTGTTTCCTAGCAGAGCCCTAGTCCTTCTTGAATTGCTTCCTTCCTCCATTGATCCTCCTCCTGACCCTAGGACTGCCTTTTTACAATATTGAAACTTGTCCTGGAAAATCCAGGAATTAGCACACTAACAAAAACAAGAAAATAAGACAGATAGTAACTAACACTCAGAATAAAAGATGCTTGACTATAGAGGTATTAATTATTACACAAAACAAGGGGAAGGGGCCAACAGAACAGAATAATTTCTTCAGGGGAGAAATCAGACAGAGTGCCCTGAAGCCAAAGGTCTTGGATCCAAGAACAAAGAGAATTTACAGTATAAACAATTCACCATTTAAGATTGCCCTCTAGTTTTAAGCCAGAAACCTCCAATTTTGACACAAGAGCTTAAACCAGGCCTTAAAATCAGACACATTTAAACACTAAACAAAGACTTCACATACACAGATTACAAATCAAGAAATTTAAATGAGCGTGCTTTATTTATTTCAATTAAAATTATAACAGATAATTTCTCCTGACAAAGACAAGGCTCAATAGACGAGGGGAGGGTTCCCCCTAGTGGCCTCTCAGGTGCTTGCAGGCTGTGTCCCTGGAAAAACTTTAGACTCAAACTCAGGGGTATCAGACAGAAACTATAAAAAGCAAAGAACAAGATCTGACAAACATAGAGAAGTCTATGGAAGTCCGAGGTGAGACCAATCAACCCAGGCTAACTCAGTCTCCACTGATGCAGTGTGATGCGAGACTGATTAATCCTGGCTAATTGAATCCCCACTAATGCCTTCCTAGAGCCCAAACAATTGTCCTCACTAATGTCTTTTACTGATAGCACAACTAGAAACCTTTGGAAGTCTAAGGCAGGACCTCATTCCCACTAATGCCTTCCTGGAGTACAACCAAACATCCACAGCAAAGCCCGAGGCAGGACCAATAAACTCCCCACCAACGTCTCGGTCTTGGAGAGCCCAATGTGAGAGTGCAACCGCGTCTGGTCCTCTAAATGCAGCAGTACAAAACAGAACAGAAAAGCAAGAATTCAGAGGAAAACTAGAATTCAGTAAAGCAAAAGAGTTGCTTTACCTACCTCCTTGTTTTCTCTGCCAATTTGTCCAAATTGTCGAATTTGGGAACCGGGAGGCATCTGCCGAAGAACTATCTGAACCCACAGAAAAACCGGGAGCCCTGGAACGTTTTCAGTGGCACCTCTCCTCGAGATTCAAGCAGGGTCAGGCAGCTCCCTGGAGAGACCCGCCGATTTGGGGTGTCTTTACCTGGTGACACGAAACACCAGATCCTGGACGAGCCCCTATATGTTGTAAAGTACCATACCCCAGATTCTGAAAAGTACCATACCTCACTTCAGTGAGTTTACATAGAGACACCAAGTCCAAATGAATTTTGAAGGGTTTATTAAAGGAGGAAATTTATTAAATATGCCAGCTGCATAGGCTGACACGGGGCATTTGCAGACCCTAATCGTGCACCCTAAATACATCTCAGGGTTGGTTATATACCCTCGATCACACACACAGGCTGGGGGAAGCATGACATCATGACACAATTGTTAACAAGCCCACAACATTTGTTTAGGGAATACACAAAAACATTAAGACTTTCAAGGTAACACAATCAAAGACATTTACAATCTTTCAGGGTTCATCTTCCCTCCTTTGCCTAGTGTTACTCTCAAGATTCCAGGAAGGGAGGTATGTAAATTCTGTCTCTTATTTAAAGATAAAAGAAGTTCCTCTGTTAACCTTTACTCTGTAGTTAGAACTAATGACCCATTGTCCTTGCAAGCCAGAAACTTCTACATTCTTCTCCCTCCCCTCCCCAAAGGAAGGATGGGACAGGAAAGCCTGACCTTTCCTCCTAGAGTATCAATATTAATTTTGCAGCTTTTGGGTACCTTACTACAAAGATAACTCGGTGTTCTGTTTGCTTCTTGAATTCGAGGCTCTAATTCTTTCCACAGGCTTGGGGAGTTCTTGTCTATTATTTGTTTGAATATGTTCTACATTCCATTTTTCTTTCTCTGTCATGTTAGGGTTAGGGTTAGCATAATGGTTAATATTAAGGTTATGGTTATGGTTAGTGTTATTCTCAGGGTTAGGATTATGGTTAGTGTTAAGGTTATTGTTAGAGGTAGGGGTAGGGTTAGGTATGGTTAGGGTGAGGTTGAGGGTTAAGGTTTAAGTTAGTGTTTCAGGTTAGGGTCAGCGTTAGGGTTAGAGTTAGGCTTAGAGTTAGGGTTAGAATTAGGGGTTATGATTATTGTTAAGGTTAGAGTTAGTGTTTGGTTAGAGTTACTGTTAGGGATAGAATTATTGTGAGGGTTAGGTTTAGGGTTAAGTTTAGGGTTAGGGTTATTATTAGGGTTTAGGTTAATGTTAGGTTTAGGGTTAGGGTTAGGCTTCATTTTAGGGTTAGGGTTATTGTAATTGCTAGGGTTTAGGATTAGGGTTATGGTTAAGATTATTGTTATTTTTAGGGTTAGGGTATAGGTTTAGTGTGTTAAGTTAGGGTTTGGGTTAAGGTTACAAGTTAGGGTTAGGTTTTGGGTTATTTTTAGGGTTAGGGTTATTGTTAGGGTTAGGATTAAGTTTAGGGTTAAGGTTATTGATAGGGTTAGGGTTAGGGTTACTGATAGGGTTAGGGTTAGTGTTAAGATTTGGGTTATTTTTAGGGTTATGGTTAAGTTAAGCATTACGGTTAGGGTTAGGCTTAGGTGTAGGTTTAAATTAGGAGTTAGGGTCAGAGTTAGGGTTAGGTGTAGGAGTTAAAATTAGTGTTAGGTATAAGGTTATTGTTAGAGATAGAGTTATAGTTGGGTTTAGGGTTAGGTTTAGCATTAGAGTTATTTTTAGTGTTAGGGTTAGGGAATAGGGCTAGGGTTCTTGTTAAGGTTAGTGTTAGTTTTAGGGTTATTGTTAGGGTTAGGGTTAAGGTCGTTTATAGGGTTAGGGTAAGTGTTAGGGTTATTGTTATTGTTAGGGTTAGTGATAGGGATATTGTTAGGCTTAGGGTTATTGTTAGGATTAGGATTATTGTTAGGGTTAGGATAAGGGTTATTGTTAAATTTAGGTTTAGGGTTAACATTAAGCTTAGAGTTAGCGATAGATTTATGTTTAGGATTAGGCTTAGTGTAAGGGTTAGAATTAGGGTTTAGCATTAGAGTTAGGGTTAGGAATAGAGGTTAAGGTTAATGTTACGGTCATATTTATTGTTAGTGTTAGGGTTAAAGTTAGAGTAATTGTTATTGTTAGGATTAATGTTATTGTTAGGGTTAGGATTAGTGTTAGGAATTTGGGTTAGGGTTATTGTTAGGGTTAATGTTATTGTTAGTGTTAGGTTTAGGGTTAGGGTTATTTTTAGGGTTAGTGTTAGGGTTATTGATAGGGTTAGGATTAGTGTTAGTATTAGGGCTATTGTTAAGTTTAGGGTTATGGTTATTGTTAGGGTTATTGTTAGAGTTAGGGTTAGCATTACTGTTAGGGTTAGGCTGAATGTTAGGGTTAGGGTTATAGTTAGGATTACAGTTAGGTTTAGGGTTGTTATGGTTAGTGTTAGGGTTAGTTTTAAGGTTAGGGTTTAGGTGTCAGAGTTAGGGTTAGGATTATTTTTTGGGTTATTGTTAGTGTTCGGGTTAGTGTTAGGGTTATTGTTAGGTTAAGAGTTATTGTTAGGATTATAGTTAGGGTTAGGGTATTGTTAGGATTAGGGTTAGAGGATTATGGTTAATGTAAGGGTTATGGTTAGGGTTATTCTTAGGGTTAGGATTATGTCCAGTGTTAGGGTTATTGTTTGGGTTTTGGTTAGTGTTATTTTTATGGCTAGGGTGATGATGAGGTTTAGGGTTAAGATTAGGGATTAGGGTTAGTGTTATGGTTAACACTAACCATAGGGGTTAAGTTTAGGGTTAGGGTTACTTTTAGGGTTTGAGTTATTGTTAGGGTTAGTTTAGTGTTAGGATTATTGTTATTGTTAAGGTTAGCATTAGGTTTAGGGTAAGTGTTAGGATTAGAAGTCAGAGTTAGAGGGGTTAGAAATAGGGGTTAAGTAATGTGTTACGGTTAGGTTTATTGTTAGAGTTCGGGTTAGGATTAGGGTTACTGCTATGGTTAAAGTTAGGGTTAGTGTTTAGGATAAGGGTTACAGTTAGGAATTAAGGTTAGGGTTAGGATTAGGGTTATTGATAGGGTTAGTGTTAGAATTAGAGTTAAGGTTAGGGTTACAGTTAATGTTAGGATTATTGTTAGGGTTAGGGTTAGGGTTTAGGGTTAGGGTTAGGGTTAGGGTTTTGGTAGGGTTAAGTTTAGCATTAGGTTAGATTTATTCTTAGAATTAGGGTTACAATTAGTGTTAGGATTATTATTTGGTTTAGGGTTAGGGATTAAGTTAGGGTTTAGGGTTAGGGTTTGAATTAGGGTTAGGGTTAGGGCTAGGTTTCAGAGATATGATCAAGGTTAGGGTTACGTTTAGAGTTAGGGTTAGGATTAGGGGTTAGAGTTAAGGGTATTGTTAAGGTTAGGTTTAGGAGTTATATTTAGGGTTAGGGTAATTGTTAGGGTTAGGGCTAGCATTTAGGGTTAAAGTTAGGTTTAGGGTCGTGATGGTGAACCTTTTTATAAAAACCACCCACTTTTGCAGTGCTGGTCAATCTGTTCCCTCCCGCCCACTAGTGGGTGTTCCAGCTTTCATGGTGGGCGGTAGTGGAGCAACCAAATGGCGCCACGGTTGGCCCACCATGAAAGCTGGAATGCCCACTAGTGGGCAGGAGGGAACAGGTTGACCAGCACTGCAAAAGTGGGTGGTTTTTATAAAAAGGTTCACCATCATAGGCTTAGGGTTTAGGGTGAAGATTATTATTAGGGTTATTGTTAGGTTTAGCATATACGTTTATTCTGTAAAGTTAGGGTTTGGGTTAGGGTTAAATGTTAGGGTTAGAATTAGGGTTATAGTTATTTTTAGGGTTAGCGTTAAGGTTATGATTAGGGTTATTCTTAGGGTTAGGCTTACAGTTACTGTTAGTGTTATTGTTAGGGTTAGCATTAGCATGTTTTTTATGGTAAGGGTTGGGGATTCGGTTTAGGGTTAATGTTAAAGTTAGGGGTTATGGTTATTGTTAGGGTTATGGTTAGTGTTATGCTTAGGGTTAGAGTTATTGTTATTGTTAGGGTTAGGATGTAGGGTTAGAATTAGTGTTAGGTTTGAGTTAGGGTTAGGGTTATTGTTAAGAGTTAAAGTTAGGGTTAGTGTTTAGGGTTAAGGTTAGGGTTAGGAATTAAGATTAGGATTAGTGCTATAGTTAGGGTTAGGGTTATTGTTAGGAGTCGGTTTAGGATTAAGAATAGGGTTATTGATAGGATTAGCATTAGTGTTAGGATTAGAGTTATGGTTAGGATTAGGGTTACGGTTAGTGTTATTGTTAGGGTTAGGCTTAATGTTAGGGTTAGGGTTTAGGGTTAGTGTTTTGGTTAATGTTAGGATTAGGGTTGTAGTTAGATTTATTCTTAGGGGTAGGTTTACTGGTGTTAGGGTTGTTTGGGTTAGGATTAGGGTTTGGATTAGGGTTAAGGTTAGGTTTAGGTTTAGGAGATACAATCTCAGGTTAGAGTTAGGGTTAGGGTTAGGCTTAGAGTTAGGGTTAGGATTAGGAGTTAGAGTTAAGGTTATTGTTAAGGTTAGGTTTAGGTGTCATATTTAGGATTAGGGTTAGCGTTAGGTTTATTGTTAGGGTTAGGGTTGTTAAAATTAGGGTTAAGATTAGGGTTATTAGGTTAGAATTTGTGTTATTAGGGTTCATGTTAGGTTTAGGATTTAGGGTTAAAGTTGGGTTTAGGGTCAGGGTTAGGGTGAGAATTATTGCTAGGGTTATTGTTAGAATTAGGGTATACGTTTAGTGTGTAAAGTTAGGGTTTGGTTTAGGGTTAGATGTTAGGATTATTATTCTATTTAGGGTTAGGGGTTAGTGTTATTGTTAGGGTTAGTGTTAGAGGTATTGTTAGGGTTAAGGTTAAGGTTAAAGTTAGGATTAGCATTATGGTTATTGTTAAGGTTATGGTTTAGGATTACTTTTAGGGTTATTGTTAGGGTTAGGGATAAAGGTAGGGTTATTAGGGTTAGGGTTATTGTTAAGTTTAGAATTATAGTTAGGGTTATTGTTAGGATTAAGGTTATTGTTAGGGTTAGGGCTAGAATTATTGTTAGGGTTAATGTTATGATTAAGGTTATTGTTAGGGTTTGGGTTAAGGTTAAGGTTATTATTAGGGCTTGGGATAATATTATTTTTAGGGTTAGGGTTAGGGTAAGGGTTATGGTTAAGGTTAGGGGATAGGGTCAGGGTTAGGCTTAGGCTTAGAGTTAATGTTAGGATTTAGTGTTAGGGTTAGTGTAAGGGTTATTCTTAGGTTAATGGAATAGTTTAGGGTTAGGGTTAGCCTTATGGTTAGGAGTTAGGGTTATTGATAGGGCTAGGGTTAAGGTTAGTGTTGTTTCTAGGGTTAGAGTTATTGTTAAGGTTAGGATTAGTGTTATTTGTAAGGTATTTTATGCCGAGGAAGAAAGGACATAGTCACCAAGTGTGGACAAGCAAAAGCTTTATTTAGAGCACTCCCCAACAAGGTTCACTGGTCCACAAGACAGGGGCCAGGGAAGTCACGCAACTTCTCCCGCCCGGGGGTAATTCATAGCATTGGTAGGGTGGTGGAGGGTGGCAAAATTTCATTGGCTGACAGTTGTTCTTTTTCAAAATGCTCCTGGGCCTTTCTCTTTTTTTTTTGGCGGGCATGGCTGTGGCCATTTCTTTTGGCAGTCATGGGCATGTGTCATTCCTCACGTGACCTTCCCCTATTGCCAACCGACCTCACAGTCCAACCTTTTATGTTCAATGAGGGTGCTGCTATTCATCTGGCTACTTCCTGCTGGTTAGGGGCATCATGGGGAAGGGAGGTTGGAAGGTGGTGGCTCTGAGGG
The DNA here is from genome assembly GCF_036850995.1 of Saccopteryx leptura. Lineage (NCBI taxonomy): Eukaryota > Metazoa > Chordata > Mammalia > Chiroptera > Emballonuridae > Saccopteryx > Saccopteryx leptura. The sequence goes on from NC_089504.1 coordinate 291,458,685, forward strand.
GAGTCATGTATATGGGTGTGGGAGCATCTGGTTGACCATGACTTGAGAAACCTCATGAATATGGCCCTGTAAGAATCTAAGAAAAAGAGGAGCAAACATGAGTAATATGCTAATAATTAGAAGAGGACCTAGGATAGGGGCAATCCTGGTGAGGATGGGTGACTGCCACCAGGAGTTAAGCGGGTTGTAAAAAGAGAGGTCCTTGTGCAGTTTCTCTACAGATGGTTGAGGACATTGATGTTTTATTCCATCAGGGCAGTCTCATTGATATAGTAACAGTATTGCTCCCTGCTTTAATTCACTCTGGTGACAGGTTCCCAGTGGGAGGGACAGGAGTAACAGGAGGATCTGCAGGGCCCAACCTTTTGGTGAACGGAAGGTGGGTGGGGCCCAGTGGTTCCAACTGCCAGTGGTCCTGCATGGGGGCAAGCTTGAGGCGAGAGACATGGTACCAAGGTGTTTGCCCTAAGAGCTTGGCTACAGTAGGAGTAGTCAATATTACCATATGGGGTCCCATCCACCTGGGCTGTAGGAAGCCGGGCTAGAGTTCCCTTAGAAGAACTTTGTCCCTTGGTTGGAGGGGGACTGTTGGGTGTGCTTCATCTGGACCCCCAATGGGAGGAAGGGCCAAGTCCTTGTGTTCCTTGAAAAGATGGCAGAGTAAGGATAGAAACGGGAGGTATGTGGCAAGAGGAGGGGGGTTAATAGATAAGTTATGATTAATTAGGAATGGTCTACCAAAAACCAGCTCAAAGGGGCTGAGTCCAGTGGGGTTTCGTGGGGTTGCTCTGATTCTGGTGAGTGCTAGGGGGAGGAGATTTGGCCAGGAGAGTCTGGTCTCAATGGAGAGTTTGGTTAGCTGACCCTCCAAGATGCCATTAGTCCTCTCCACCTTACCCGATTGAGGGTGATAGGGTATGTGGAGTCTCCAGGTAATGTTGAAAGAGGTGGCAACCTGCTGGACTATTTGGGCAGTGAAGGCCAGGCCGTTGTCTGACTGGATGGCAGTCAGCAATCCAAACCGCGGGATGATGTTTTCCACCAGAATGGAGGCAACGGTGTGTGGGTGGAGCACAGAGCATATTCCTAGCAGCTGTGGCTGATGCAATACTGTGAGAATACTCTAGCACGGTGTTTCCCAACGTGGGGCCCATGCCCCACAGGGGGGCAATTTGATAGTTAAGGGGGGCAATTTGAAAATGGACTCGACACGACTTTAACTCTTTCGCCCGGGGCCATTTAAATGCAATGCTAGATATTGGTTCCAAATTTAACAAAAAATGCAATTCTTAAATAATTGCAGTAAATAATTATTAAGTATAATTTCGTTTGACGAGACCAAAATATCAACTGGGTGATTGGCGTCGTCAAGTATACTTCGTCCTGGGTTCACCGCGGAGCGTGCTGTCTGCCGTAGGAAACCCCGGACATTTTAAAAACTCCCTAAACAACGCAGTTATTCTCACCTAATTGGCCCATCGCAACTTCTGTAGTGTTTCACATCATTCAGTTGGTGTTAATTTGAAATAAGTGTCAGTCAAAACTGTTGTAAAAGCTTGTTGAATAAATATACATATATATATATTGTATAGATATAATTGGTAAGTATTTGATTTTATTTTTATCAATATTAAACTCTTTATTAAGTACTTCTTGCATCGGGGCTAGAAAGCACTAATATTTTATAAATATTATTGGGGTTATAATAGTGCATGCACGACAATTTTAATTTTAGAAGCATAACTTTCCAGAAAATTTTGTCAAGTGGAAAAAATATAGATACCTTTTGATTTGCAGTGGTAGTGTAGTAAATGTGTTATATACATTTAAATAAATATGAATTTTTAGTATACGTTTACTCTATGTCACATTGAATATATTTTAACACATATTTTAATATTAGTTTTTAATTGATCTTATTTTTATTTCTTATAGCCCATAGTAAAATGAGTGGTGCAAGCAAGAAAAAAACTCGCCAATATTCGGAGGAATATTTAAAATTTGGGTTCATACCCGTTGTTCACGATGAGCGGATTCCTTTTTGTCTTTTATGCCAGCAATGCTTGACCAACAAATCAATGAAATGAGGTCATCTTGAGGCGCATTTGAAGGCGAAACATAGTGCTCATATTAATTCAGATTTGAGTTACTTTAAAACTTTAAAGAAAAATTTTGAAAAAAGAACAACATTAAAGTCTCTATTTACTGCTCATACTTCAACTAATAATCGTGTTCTTGAGGCTAGTTATCAAATTTCTTTATTCATCGCTAAAACTGGAGAAAATCACACTATAGGAGAGAATTTAATAAAACCGTCAATATCAGCATTTCTTAAAACGGTTCTTGAAAAAGATGACAAAGATGTAAAAGCTATGCCACTCAGTGACAACACTGTTAGCAGAAGAATAGACGAAATGAGTGAGGATATTGAAAAACAACTTATTGAAAAACTGAAAACAAGAAAATTCTCCTTGCAAATGGATGAATCAACTTTGAGAGACAGTGAGGCAGTATTGATAACTTACATAAGATATATTGATAAAGGACATTTTGCTGAAGAAATGTTGTTCTGTAAAAGATTAGAAAGCACCACTACCTCCAAAGATATATATAATAAGCTAAAAAACTATTTAGATGTCAATGATATACCAATGAAAAATATAACATCTTGTGCTGCAGATGGTGCTCCCAATATGATGGGCAAGAAAAATGGCTGCTTAAAATTGATGAAAGATGCGAATCCAGAAATGATTCTTGTGCATTGTGTTATTCATAGGGAAAACTTGGTAGCTAAAAACATCTCGCCTGTTCTGAATGAAGTATTATTGATACATACAGTAATAAAGTATGTTAATGCTATTAAAGCTAGTGCCAAATGTGAGCATCTTTTCAAGCTATTTTGTGAAGAACAAAATGAAGACCATGTGAGACTTTTACTTCATACTGAAGTAAGATGGCTATCTAAAGGAAACTGTTTGAAAAGATTTATGGAACTGTTTGATACTCTTAGTGATTTTTTAAGCGACAAACCTGAAATGAAGTATCTGTTAACAATAGATGGTAAAGCATTTGTGAGTTATTTAGCTGATACCTTTGAAAAACTAAATATATTAAATAAGCAACTTCAAGGAACAAATAAAACTCTTGTCGATGCAAAAGCAAAGATATTTGGTTTCATTACCAATATTGAGTTATGTCAGAAACATACTAACAACAAAAACTTTAAACAGTTTCATTGGCTCCAAAAATGTGAAGTAACTGATACCGCTTTACTTGTTATTGTCAATCATTTGAATATTCTATCGGCTGATTTAAAAGAAAGATTTTCTGATTTAAAACAAATTGATTTCCCAACATGGATGATGCAGCCAATGTTAGTGGATTTGTCTGATATATCACATATGCAGTATCAAGAAGAACTCGCAGAACTGCAAAATGATGAGTCAGTTAAAGCTTTATTTAATATCAAAGGAGCGATGGCATGGCTTTGTGAGGAAACAGAAATCAAATACCCAAATTCAACCAAATGTGCAAGAAAACTATTGCTACTGTTTCCATCTTCATTTTTACCTGAATGTGGATTTAGTGCTGTAAATGATTTACTGGTAAAAAAAAGAAATCGGCTGGATATAACACAACGTGGAGACTTGAGACTAAAGCTAACCAAATTGGAACCTAATATAAAATCTCTGTGCAGCAAGCATCAAGCGTAAGGATCACACTAAATTAAAATAATAAATTAATATAAAAAAATCTGTATTAAAATTATTTGGAATTTAAATGTTTTTCATTATATGTTTTGAAATTTTACTTACTGTGTTTTGTTAACAATTTCATAGTGATTTCTTCCTAGAACCTATCATTTATGTTTATTAAGTGAACAAATCAATTTTTTAATGTTAAAAATTATGTATGTTACATGGGGGGGGGGACATAAAAATTTTAGAAAGGTTAAGGTGGGGCATGGCACAAAAAAGGTTGGGAAACACTGCCTAGCACCTGAAACCCTCCTAGGCATACCCAGGAAGGGAGCTCGCCCACTATAAGGAAGTGACTTAGTGCCAACCACGCAGCTCCCTGATCTTTTCAGCCATTGGCTATGAAGGACATGCTGTAACACACTATTGGCTGAACCCATGTATATAAGCTAGTTTGCTTCCTGAATAAAGTGGATCTGTGTCACTGAACCTGGTCCCTGGAGTCAGGTCTTTGCGTCTCCATTGCCCTCACCCCCGGCAGGTCTTGTCCACAACGGTGTCTGCCGTCTCTTGAGAGGTGGGAAAGGCTTCTACCCACCCTGAAGAGGTATCGACAAAAGTTAAGAGATAATGGAGTTTTTTGTGAGGGGTAATGTGTGTGAAGTTGATTTGCCAATCTTGGCCAGGTAAGTGCCCCCTCAGCTGATGAGTAAGGAAGCGGGGGTGGAGTTCCCCTTGTGTAGAGGCTTTGGAACAGATAGTACATGCTGTGTGTACCTTTTCTTTTTTTTTTTTTTTTTTTTTTTTTTCTTTTTTCATTTTTCTGAAGCTTGGAAACAGGGAGAGACAGTCAGACAGACTCCCGCATGCGCCCGACCGGGATCCACCCGGCACGCCCACCAGGGGCGACGCTCTGCCCACCAGGGGGCGATGCTCTGCCCATCCTGGGCGTCGCCATGTTGCGACCAGAGCCACTCTAGCGCCTGAGGTATAGGCCACAGAGCCATCCCCAGCGCCCGGGCCATCTTTGCTCCAATGGAGCCTTGGCTGCGGGAGGGGAAGAGAGAGACAGAGAGGAAAGCGCAGCGGAGGGGTGGAGAAGCAAATGGGCGCTTCTCCTGTGTGCCCTGGCCGGGAATCGAACCCGGGTCCTCCGCACGCTAGGCCGACGCTCTACCGCTGAGCCAACAGGCCAGGGCCTGTGTGTACCTTTTCAATAGTTTGCTGTAGGCCCGGGAAGAAAAAGAGTGGTTGCAAGAACCGATAGAGAGCTTTTGGCCCTATGTGTAAGGAACAGTGGATATCAGAAAGGAGTTTCAGCCTGTCCTTTTGGTAAGGCAATTCTATCTCCGAGAAATATCCATCCCTGGTTGCACGTCTCCACCTTTTCTGAGAAGGGCCTGTTCTTCCTCAGGAGTGTAGGAAGGTTTCAAGGAGGTGGAAAGAAACATGAGGAGTTTGGGGGGGTCCCTGTGGTGAGGTTTTGAGCCACCTCGTCGGCCCAAACATTTACAAAGGCCACCAGATCCTGAGAGGTTTGATGTCCCCTACAATGTACCATGGCCAACTTAGCAGGTAGCTGTAATGCCTGCAAAAGTTTAGAAATGAGGGTAGCATTGATTATGGGGGAGCCCTTGGTAGTGAGGAATACCCTTTCCTTCCAGAGGGCAGAGTGGCTGTGGGTGATAAGAAAGGCATATTTAGAGTCTGTATATATGGTTATGCATTTTCCCTGGGCCAGAGTGCCCATGTGAGGGCAATCAGCTCTGCTTTCTGGGAGGTGGTGCCCTCTGGCAGCTGTTGGGCTTCTAGGGTAGAAGAGGAGGTGACCACCGCATAGGCCGCCTGTCATTCGTCCATCAGGTCCCTGTTCAGAGCTCCCATCTACAAAGAGTATTAGATCAGGATCTTTTAGAGGGGAATCTGATAACCCATCTCAGGGTCTGTAGAGGAAATCTATTAGCTCTGTACAAGAGTGGGTGGGTTCCGGAAGTGTCATTGGAGCTGGCAGTAGAGTGGCTGGGTTGAGTCAGGGAGAGGGCAAAAGAGTGACTGAAGGGTTTTCGATGAACAGGAAGTAAAATTCTTGTAGGCAGGAAGGACCCAACAGAGAACGAGATTTGTGCGAAAGGAGGTCGGTGAGCCTGTGGGAGGAGAAGACAGTGATGGGTTGGGAAAGGGTGAGTTTAGTAGCCTCCTTGGTGAGTTCAGCTGCCACGGCCAGTGCTCTGTTTTGATCATTCTGATCCCATTCATACAAACCAGTTACAGTGCAGTGGGTGGCTCCTGGGAAGTCCTTTACAGGGGACTCTGCCTCAATTCTTGCCACCCCCAGCAGGAACATCCTATAATACAGCCAGGCCTCACCATACTATGCCCTATTCAGAATCTCCTAATCTAGGAGTCTAAGATCCTTGGGCATCTTAACAATCATCATTCTAAACTCTGCATCCAGTATCTTGGTTAGTTCTGTTTCATTCAGTTCTTTTTCTTGGGATTTTTCTTGTTAATTCGTTTGAATTGCATTTCTCTGTCTTCACACTTTGTCTCTGTATAGACTGCTCCTTTGGATGTGTTGTTTGTGTAGCTAGCTGAGTATAGGACTGGTGTTGTCTGCCTCCAGCTTTCCGTTGTGTTGTTTCTAGATCTTGGGTTGGCTTCAGCTGTTTCTATTCTGCTGTGGGCTACTTGTGTGCTGCTACTGCTCTTTTTGCTGTTTGTGACAGTGTTTTCTATGCCTTAGCTGGGTCAGGTGTGAGGAGCCTTTCCTTAAGATACCACTCTAACTAGGGTTGTTAAGTCCTGAGCTGATGCTCTCCATATCTGGCCGCTGTATGTACCAGCCCTGGACCTTCCTGGCTGGAACCTGGCACAGATCAGTGGGGGTCACTGCTTTTGACTAGCCCTTAGCAACCTTCTTGGAGCTACAGGCAATCCAGAATTTGTGGCTGCCTCTGTTGGCTGTTGTAAATATCAGCTGCACTCTGAGGCTGGCTTTTATCTACTCTTAGCCAGTGTGTATGGCCTTTCTATTTCTGAAGTGTGGTCTTTCTGCCAGCCCCACGCTGCCTCCGCTTGGGCACCAGCACAGGCTTGCTGGCTGCAAGTTGAACTGCTCTGCCAGTCTAGGGACTCCTTGCCTTGCTGGGCTCCGCCCCCTACGATCCCACAGGCTACCTCTCCAGACTCAACCCCCCCACACACGAGATGCCTCTCCTGGCTCCACCCCTTGCCATTGCTGCTCGGGTCACCTGGCTGCACCCCCCCATGGGCTTGCAGCACACCTCACCCAGCTGGGGTCTGCCCCCTGCCAGCTCAGGGGACAACTCCCTTGCAGGGTTCCTCCCCTATGTGCACAGGGGAAGCCTCTCTGGGCTCTGCCCTCTGCCGCCATCACTGCATGGGCTGCATAGCTGGGCTCTGCCCCATCTGTGCGGGGTCCAAGCGCTGCAGCCATCTCCACAGCCAGGCCCTCCCGCCGTTTGGAGGGTACTCAGCAGGTTGGGGGGGCCGTGTAGCCCAGACCTCAGCACTCAAAACCTGTGTCCCTGATGTGCCCTCTGCTTCTACGTGTTTCTCTGTACTGACTGGAGCAGGAGAGCCTCTGGTGGGTGGGGTAACTGCTTCCCTTTGCTGGCTTAGTTCTCCCAGGAAGAATGTTCATTCTAGGTTTGGGGAGTGACCCAGTACAGGGGTCAGGGAGGCTGTCCCCCAGTCTTTCCCTGTGCCGCCGAGACTACACTCTCCTCTCGCAACTGCAGTCCTCTCAGCGCTCCCCACTCCCGGAGCCCCGGTTAAGTGGCTGTGAATGAGATTTTCTGCACAGTCCCTTTCAGACGGAGTCTGGGTCTGAGAGTTCTGCTTCCCTCTTGCAAACAGTAACCCAGCTCTTCTTTCAGCTAAATACTGTCCATACACCTCCTCTAGTCTCCAGGGCTCCAGTCCTGTGGCTGAGGACCCACAACTCTCTGGGCAACCCACCCCACCATGAGAGACCCTCCAGGCTGCCTCTCCCTCCTGGGAGCAGGGCAGCCCTTTCTGCGTCTCTGCCCTTCCTACCAGCTCAGTGTGGTTCCTTCGGTGATGCTTGGTAATAGATTCCTCTTAGTTTAGTCCAAAGTTGGTTTTTCAAGATGACTGTTCCTAAATTAAGTTGTAATCCACTTTGGTTCTGGGAGGTGGGAGTTGTAACATCCGCCTACTCCATCGCCATTTTCCCCTCTTATTTCACTTTAATTACCATACCTCCTAAAAGTCGTATTTCCAAATATAATAACATTGGGGGTTAGGCCTTCAATATGAACTTAGGGGAAACAGAATAAAGTCAGTAGCAGTCACTTTATTGTCTACTTGTTAGAAGTGAGAGGGCATTTTTCTCTGATCTTAACTGTAAGGGTTTTCTGAGGTTTGGGAAAGTGAGGGCTCCCCTGAGACTGGCCTCCTATAACTTTTTGACTCAGGCCAGTTCAGGCACAGCCCCCAGCGCTCATCCTTACAGCACCAGTGTCCCATCCTATTTCAGGCTCCAGCCGTCTGCTCCTGGTAAACAGCAGTTCTCTTTGCTTGCATCTCTAGTTTTCAGGGTATTGGTTTGCCCTGTGACCTCAATTCTCTGAAGGATCTAAGAAGCATTGTTGGTTTTCAGTTTATTCCACTTTCATTCTTGTATGGAGATGGGAATAATGATTTTCAAGCTCTTTACATGTCAGACCAGAAACCCAAAATAGTACTTTTTTTTTTTTTAATAGTACTGTTTTTAATTTTGGTTTCTGCATGTTCACTGTTGGGACATAGACTTACAATGAGTTTTTATCTCTTGGTCTTGTATCCTGCCCCTTGCTGAGCTTACTAATTAGTTCTAGGAGTGTTTTTGTTACCTTCAGCTTCTTAAATCCCTGCTCCATCCCCGAGATAAGTCCCCACAGCTTTTTTTTTCTCCTGGCCCACCTTTTCCCATGCATGGCTGATGAGATTACTGCTGTGGAAACTGCCTCAGACTGCTTGTTGTGGGTGGCTTATCTTGGCTCCAAGACTTGGGTGTTTGCTTCCATGCATGTGTGGTAGACTTGCTTGGGCCTCCTCCATTAGGAGAATAATTCAGGGATTGATTTAAGATGAAAACTTCAGACTCTACGTTTGCCTGAGGACCAGCACTTTGTACAAATGACCTATTTGGGGATTTCTTGGGCTCCCTACCCCATTCCAGCTATCTCCAGGGCACATTTGTAAATGGATTAGAGGCATCCACTTGCTTTCTTTCCCTCACCTTTTTGTTAATGTAAAACTGTAAATACACAGAAAAGTTGAAATGATAATAAACTGACTTGCCACATACAACAGCCTTAATTTACAGTTGTTAACTGTAATACGTGCTTCGGTTATTTGTTTATATCTGCCTTTGTACATCTGTCTCTATATGTGTTTTCTGAACCATTTGAGAGTAAGTAACAGATATAATCATACTCTGCTCCAAAATATTTCAGCAGGTGTCTCTTAAAAATGAGTGCATCTTCTACTTAACCACAGTACTGCTATCACACTTAAGGAACTTAATCATGACCAGTGTTCAGACTAATCCACATTTCTGATTGTTCAAAAATTCCTGTGAGTGTGTGTGTGTGTGTGTGTGTGTGTGTGTGTGAGAGAGAGAGAGAGAGAGAGAGAGAGAGAGAGAGAGAGAGAAAGAGAGACAGAGAGAATGACAGATAGGGATAGACAGACAGGAAGGGAGAAGCATTAATTCTTCATTGTGGCACCTTAGTTGTTCCTTGATATATGGCTCTGTTGACTAATGAGTTTGCCGACCACTGATCCAACACAACTTACACCATTCACAAAAATAAACTCAAAATGGATAAAAGACTTAAATGTACACAGTCTCAAAACCATAAAAATTCTAAAAGAAAACTCAGACCACTCTGGAAGCAATATTTTTGCCAATATATCTCTTTGAGCAAGTGAAATAAACAACAAATTGGGCTATATCACACTAAAAAGTTTTTGCATAGCAAAAGACACCATTAAGCCTGACCTGTGGTGGCGCAGTGGATAAAGCGTCGACCTGGAAATGCTGAGGTCGCCGGTTCAAAACCCTGGGCTTGCCTGGTCAAGGCACATATGGGGGATGATGCTTCCAGCTCCTCCCCCCTTCTCTCTCTCTGTCTTTCTCTCTCTTCTCTCTCCTTCTCTGTCTCCCTATCTCTCTCTCTCTCTCTCTCCTCTCTAAAAATGAATAAAAAATTTTTAAAAAAGACACCATTAACAAAAAGAAAACCCACTCAACTGGAGGACATATTTGCTGATATGTCTGATAAGGGGTTCAAAACCAAATTTATAAAAAATTTCTAAAACTCAACACCAGGAAGGTAAACAAGCCAATTAAAAAATGGGGAAAGGACCTGAATAGACACTTCTCCAAAAAGGACATACAGATGACCAATAGGCATATGAAGAAATGCTCAAAGTCACTCATCATTAGAAATGCAAATTAAAACCACTATGAGATGTCACCTCACACCTGCCAGAATGGCTTTCATTAACAAATCAACAAACTACAAGTGCTGTCAAGGGTGTGGAGAAAAGGGAATCCTCCTGCACTGCTGGTGGGAATGCAGACTTGTGCAGCCACTGTGGAAAACAGGATGGCTCCTCAAAAAACTAAAATGTAACTGCCTTATGACCCAGCTATCCCACTTCTGGGAATACAGCCTAAGAATTCCAAAACACTAATTCAAAAGGAAATATGCACCCCTTGTTCACTGCAACATCGTTTACAATAGCCAAGAACTGGAAACAGCCCAAGTGTCTGACTGGACAAATGAATAAAAAAGCTGTGGTACATTTACACAATGGAGTACTACTCAGCTATGAAAAAGAAGAAAACCTTACATTTTGCAAAGGCGTAGATGAACCTGGAGATTATTATGCTAGTGAAATAAGCCAGGCAGAGAAAGATAAATACCATATGGTCTCATTTATATGTGAAATCTAATGAACACAATAAACTGAGGAACAAAACAGAAACAGAGGTAGGGTCACAGAGAAGAGATAGACAGCTGTCAGAGGGAAGAGAAAAGGGGGCTTGATTAAAGGTGAAGAGATTAGACAAGTTGCATATATATATAACACATAGATACAGACACCAGAGTAGCAGTTCCTAGAGTGAAAGGGGGGATGGAGGTAGGGGGTGGGTGGCAAAGGGGGTGAGACAGGGGTGGAGACTTTGCATATGGAAAGGCGGGCATGATGCAGTGTATACAGGATGTCATACTGAGTGGGGCACTTAAAACCATGTCAATATAATAAAAATAAAAATTTTTTTTAAATGAGCAATGGACACAAACAATAATGTGGCAGATTGCTTGGCACAAGGAGGGGGTGTTTGAGGTGAGGGTAGATGTGGAGGTGGGTAATAGGGGTAATAAATGGGAATGGATGGAGTCTCGATTTAGGGGAGGGGTGAACACACAATACGGAGTTCGGAGATGTGTTGTAGAATTGGGCACTTGAAACTTGTATAATTATGTTGACCAGTGTCACCTCAATAAATTCAGTTAAAAATTTTTAAGAAACAGAAAAAGAAAAGAATCAAGGAGTCAAAAAATCAATGACCTTTTATCTTCCACCTTAAGTAACAAAAGCAGCAAGTTATACCCAAAGTCATCAGAAGAAAGTAAATAATGAAGATCATAATAGCCTGACCAGGCAATAGCACAGTGGATAGAGCACCAGCCTGGGATGCTGAGGACCCAGGTTAAAAACCTTGAGGTCGCTCGCTTGAGCAGGGGCTCACCTGCTTGAGCTTGAGATCATAGACATGACCCCATGGTCACTGGCTTGGCTGGAGCCCCCCAGTCAAGGTATGTATGAGAAGCAATCAATGAACAACTAAGGTGCCACAACTATGAGTTGATGCTTCTCATCTCTCTCCCTTCCTGTCTGTCTCTCGTAAAAACAAAAACAAAAAAAGTCAAGGAACAGAAGAATGGGTTGGCAAACTACATGCTTTCAGGTTTAACCCAGTCCAGTAGAGCCTGTTTTTGTAAACAGTTTGATTGACATACCATACCCATCCCTGCTTTTGTGCTCTAGTAGCAGCCATAAAAAACTGGCCTACAAAGTCTATAAAGCCTAAGATACAGAAAAATGTTTGTTGATCCTTACAATAGAAAAGAGAAAAAAAACAAGCCAAAGCTCGTTTTCTGAGAAGATTAATAAAATTGGTAAACCCAGGATGATCAGGAAAAAAAGAGAAAAAATTACCAAAATCAGGAATAAGAGAGTTGACATCACTACAGAATCTACAAAAAGCTTAAGGCAATATTGTAAATGACACTATATGCCAATGACTTAAATAAGATATTATGGAGATGAAAATGATCAAAGCTCATTCTAGAAGAATACACTGAATAGCCCTACGTCTATGAGAGAAATTAAAATTGCAGTTAACCTCTCTGAAAAGAAACTCCAGGCCCAGAAGTTTTAAATGTGAATTCTACTAAAAATTTAAGGAAGACATAATATCAGTCTACATAATATTAGTCTACAAAACTAATCCAAAAAATTAAAGAAGAGGAAGTATTTCCCCACACATTCTATGATATGACAAGAAAACACTACAGACCAATATCCCTCATGAACAGACACAAAAAGTGTAAACAAAATTGTAGCTAATCAAATCTAAAGTGAGATTATGCCAGAAATGCAGGGTTATTTTAACACTGTGGAAAAAATATATCGAAAAATCAACATTTCTCTCCTAAAGATTCATTCCCAGATCATTCTAACAGTATTAAAACTATTAAATTTTAATTGATTCTAGAGATTAAGGAAGGGGGAGAAAGAGACAGAGAGAGGAGACCGAAAAGAAAGGAACATCAACGTCTTTGTGCATGTGCTCCGACTGGAAATGGAACCAGCAACCTCTGCCGCTCGGGAAGACATTCTCATTAACTGAGCCATCCAGCCAGGGCTATTACATTTTTATTTAAAATAAGCAAAGGGGCCCTGGCCGGTTGGCTCAGCGGTAGAGCGTCGGCCTGGTGTGCGGGGGACCCGGGTTCGATTCCCGGCCAGGGCACATAGGAGAGGCGCCCATTTGCTTCTCCACCCCCACCCCCTCCTTCCTCTCTGTCTCTCTCTTCCCCTCCCGCAGCCAAGGCTCCATTGGAGCAAAGATGGCCCGGGCGCTGGGGATGGCTCCTTGGCCTCTGCCCCAGGCGCTAGAGTGGCTCTGGTCGCGGCAGAGCGACGCCCCGGAGGGGCAGAGCATCGCCCCCTGGTGGGCAGAGCGTTGCCCCTGGTGGGCGTGCCGGGTGGATCCCGGTGGGGGCGCATGCGGGAGTCTGTCTGACTGTCTCTCCCCGTTTCCAGCTTCAGAAAAATACAAAAAAAAATACAAAAAATAAATAAATAAATAAAAAATAAAATAAAATAAGCAAAGGAACAAATACCAACTCATTTAACACACCAGACACTGGTGTTCCCACCTTTGTATGATTACTGTAGTTCCTTCACTGATCTGGGCAGCCTATAACCGTGCCCACTGATGGGACGCAGCAGACATGGTGCTAGTCCAGTACCAGGCCACCAGGCCTAGCTTTCAGAAAACTAACAATGCCTACTTCCATCCTCTTAACACCATGGGAGAACTGAGCTGCCAGGTAAGAAGGCCAGCCAGTTTGCTGGAGAGAACCACAGGGGGACACCACACAAAGACAGCAGGCTAAGCCAGCCAGCCATCATCTGAATATGACTGCTCCAGAGACCCCAAGCAAGATCTGCAAAACCATGTAGTCGAGTCCAGTCAACCACAGAATTGCAAGAGCCAATTAAATGGTATGGATTGAAGCCACTGTTTGAAATGGTTTAATAGGAACAGATAACTGACAAAGCACAGACTTACATACACACATACATACATTCCTTCTTCCAAAACTTTAGAAACCAACATCACTCACAGTTGCAAAATTCCTCAATAAAATAACAGTAAATCAAACTTTACAGTTTACTACATGTTTAACACACCATGGCTGAGAAGAGCGTAGCCCAGCAAATGCAAGTAGTTTTAACAATAGAATTCTATTCATATAATTCATAACAGTAGGGAGTTAAGTGAGAAACAGTATGATAATAACTCCAGTTCCATAGGCGCACCTGGAAAAAGCATATTTGTTAATTACCACTATTTTGTTTTTAATTATGGTACTTAATTTATTTTGAGGCTTCAAGTTGCTCGGAGGGAGGCCAGTTTTGGTATTTTCCCTGGAGAAGTATGGGATAAAGACTGAGAACGGAGACTGGCTTTCCAATCAAGTCATGAAAAAAGATAAGCTACCACCATTTATTTTTTAAGGTTTAAATAAAATATTGAAAAAATAAATAATTGATTTTAGAAAGAAAAAGGGGCAGGGAAGGAGCAGGAAGCATCTCATATGTGCTTTGACCCAGCAAGCCCGGGGTTTCGAACCAGCGACCTCAGCATTTCACGTTGATGATCTATTCACTGCACCACCACAGGACAAGCTGCCATTTATTATCAGCAGCAATCCACATTTTTCTGAAAGTTCTATACAACTAAATTACTGTGAGAAAGAAATGAGTTTATATAAATATTAGAATGTGGCCAAGTCATTATGACTTGCAAGTTTTATACATGTATCAGCCAAAGCTGGTTAAATAGAAAAAAGATTCAATTCATATCCGGTATAAAAACTAGAAAATAATTAGCAAACCACTAAGAAATGGTACTATACTTTACATATGTAACCAGCGAATAGCACATGGGATGGTGGTATTTAGTAGGTGAAGGGGGAACTTTCATTTTCCGTATGATATATTTTTTACCTTTTTTTTTAAACTACACATATTATTACCTTCAAATTTCTAGCCACAATTCTAAATAGTCAATATAAATTGAGGGCCTGACCTGTGGTGGCACAGTGGATAAAGCATTGACCTGGGATGCTGAGGTCGCCAGTTCAAAACCCTGGGCTTGCCTGGTCGAGGCACATATGGGAGTTGATGCTTCCTGCTCCCCTTCCTTCTCTCTCTCCTCTCTAAAATGAATAAAATCTTAAAAAAAAACAAACTATAAAAATATATATAAATTGATAACACCTCTAAAATGTCAAATGTTCAACTAGTGCACATTCATTTCAAATAAGATTTATTTTATTTGGGGAATTAAACACAAAAGAACATGGTATAATTGAAGTTCAGGAATGACAGGGGGCTAGCAACATGGTAATGGCCTTCAGAGCCATGGTTCCTCACAGCTGACTCACATGGACTTTAGGGTTCACCGGTGTGCATGGTTCCACGTGCTCTGGGGGTAAATATGAAGGAGGGAAGTGACTACCGACCCACAGGTAAAATATCAACATTATCAATTCCAGTCACTAGAAAAAACTTCCAATTGTTTATCAGCAGAAATTTAGATGAAAGTCTAATCTGGCTCCCAAAAGTATGGGGAGAAATCATTTTCAATAATGAAAATAATCTGGAAAGGGCAACCTACTGATCTAAGTGAAAACATACAAATTCACAGCCTAGGTAAATCTTCTCTGTAACTTGATTTAGGCCAGAAATACTTCCCTAGATAAAAACAAAACTGCCTAGTCTTTTACATTTGAATGCCTCTTTCAGATTACTGGGCTGGTAACGGAGGGAACCAGTGGGGAAAGCCACTGAAAGGCCACTCACCGACTACCAGGCAGGACCTCTCTGTGCCTCTCCAACTCCTACCACAGAAACTGCCCTGCACTTAGCTGACCAACTCTTCATGTGACTTCTCTATCAATGTGATTCTGAACAAAAACTGTGCAGTTTCTTTACTAATGCTCACACTACAAGTCCACAGACAAACATGAGCCAGACCAGCCACCGCTGTTAGAAATGAGCAAAATCATTGTCCTTTTTCCCTTCTCAAATAGCCAGGCAATTGTCATTAAACATTACATATACTGAAAACTTTTATAACCACCATCTCCACCTGCCCATATGATTTGGAAATACATACTCCAGAAATTCAGCTCCCTGACTTACAACATTCACACTACCAGAAACAAGGCAAGATGCCAGGGACCCACTTTGTCCCTGAACAGCCGAGTGCATCTCTTATTGTTTAAAATATTCAAATGTAATAAATATTTACTTTCATTAAACACACAGACACATTGTGGCATTTTAGGAATGTTATAATTATAGATGCAGATTACAAAAAAGAGGAGGAATCTGGTACTATAGAAAAACAAACCATTCTCAGCCCAGTATTTCTGGTTAAAGAAGTTTGTAACCTTTAAAACTAAAGAGCGGTGGGATCAAGGGAGGGTGGAGAAGGAAGTAGAGAAGTTTGTGTGAACGGGTTCAGCCTCGTACCACAGGGAAGCTTGACATCAGTGTAAGGTTACCACAGGACATGTTCCAGAACGCCTTGTCTAATCAGCTGCTCACACTTCCACCTAGGTAGAAAGTGCTGAAAGGAACAGGTAGGGGAGAGAAAGAGTAATGATTGGAAAATAAATTTAAATTACATTTTACATCATTAAAAAGCACCAACTGATTATATATTTTTTATATTCCAACAGATATAGTTAAGTTAAATTTAAGTATATCTGCTGTGTTCCTCAACTGAAACTGATGGTATGCAGAGCTGTACTGAATTCTGATTTTTATAAACAAATTCTTACTTTGATTAAGTTAAATTTAAAGACTTGTGCATTCTAGTGGGTGTTTTCCCTAGAGTTTGCATTTTGAATTTATGCACAGAAAACCCAGGTAGGTGAGATTTTGGGGTACCAGATGACAAGCTGTACAACTCACTAAGGAACATCTCCATTAAATCTTTTCTAGGATTTGAGTCTGAATATTTATTCTAATAACAGTGACAACTATTCTGTACTTTTTCAAGGATTAAAAGTATTTGTAACCTATAAAATCAGTGCTGTTTACACTCTGTGTTGTGAAGACCCTGGCGCTCAGCTAACGCTCGACCTCCATCTCCTGAGAGGATACTGTTCACATTCTGAAGCGGAAAGGAATCTCCTTGTCTGATTCCCTCCTAACACACAGGAGCTTAAAGCAGAAGTGAACATTTCCTAAGCTTTGAAGTGAGGAGGTACAGGAAGAAAGGAAGATTTTCCAGCTCATGGGTGACCAACATAATCTCAAAGAAAGACACACATGGATAAAAACGAAAAGCAGTATAGCCTTAAAAAATAATTGCAGTAGCAGAGGTTATCAAAAGCATTCAAGAAAGCAAACTGTAATTTCAGCGCGACTGTGCACCTAAAGATCCCTATTTACAAATGTCAAAGCCCTTATGCAAGGCCTGTGACCAAATAAATGCCTCTAAACCAGTCATGAAACACATGGGCCAAGGACTATTACCTAACATGTTTCTGAATTCTTAAAAAGACTTTAGGATGTATAATACAAAAAAGGTGGCCCACCACCACCCCAACAGAAAAAAGGGGGAAAAAAATACTGAGTTATATAAGTTATTCTAATTTTTTTTTATAAAAATAAGGGGTTTCTGATTTTTAGACAAACAGAAACATGTTTACTATACTAATAAGCATTAAATGAATGTATAGTAAGAAAATGTCTCCTGTTATGTTTCATATTATGTGGACAGATTCTATAGAAAACTGATTTTAGATGTGGTCTATTTATGTATGTATGTATGCATGTACATACATACTCACTTATTTATAGGAAGGGAGAGACAGGAAGAGAGAGGAAGAAAGGTAGTCAGACAGTTTTAGAAGCCCCTGAATATGAACTATAGTAGATTATATGTTTTAAATTTTTTCCTCATTTTTAAAATTAAGGGAAGGGTGATACTAAGAAAGTTAAAAGTATCACCAGGGAGTAATTGTGTGACACAGGAGCAAATGGAAGAGGGGCTCAGCTGGGTCTCCACTTGCCCAGCCCTACCAAGGTTCTCTTGCCGCTGAGGAACCACCAGCATCTGGGCACTCTGGGTGGGAAGATGAGCCATAACGCTTGAGAAAAAAATTCAGCCACAAAAGGGTGTTTAGGAAAGTGATATTTTCTCCTATCTTTTTTTTTTTTTAAACATCATTTTGCTTTAATAACCTTTTTTAAAAAAGATTTTATTTACTCATTTTAGAGAGGGGAGAGTGAGAGAGAAGGGAGAGAGAAGCGGAAAGCATCATCTCCCATATGTGCCTTGACCAGGGCAAGCCCAGGGTTTCAAACTGGCAACCTCAGCGTTCCAGGCTGACGCTTTATCCACTGCGCCACCACAGGTCAGGCCATTTTCTCCTTTCTTGCTTTATGAGGAAAGCGTTATTCTTGTGAACCAGGGCTTGACTTTGGGCCCTCCACCAGAAATACAGATTTTTATGAGCATTGACTTATCAGTATTAATTCATTAATATTATTCAATTCATAAATATCCTACTTCTTAGAGGACACTGGGAGGGAAATTTTGCCTCAACAAAAAATAGATTTTAAGGTACTCTAAAAATGTCTTTAAAATATGCAACATTTGTTTTAGAAAACTACTCAAAGTTCTAAGGGTACTCATAAAATGAGAGATCAAGTAAGTCATTCCTTCTTAAGGAAGTAAGTCCAAGAACCGCATAACCTGAAGCATTCTTTTGCTCTATGACATGAACAAAGATGTAGGGTATTAGATACTAACCAGTTGATAGCAGATGAAAGGCAAGAAAGAGTGGATTTCATTAGATAATTTTTCCTCCTGTATTATGTAATTATAAAAAATTGAAACAAAAATAAATTTAGCTAATGTGAAATTAGTGTGAACTTGAAGATTTCTAAGGAAATAATAAATATATTGAGATTCTTAAAAAATATTTGGTTTAAATAACAACTTCCATTTTTGTTTTTCCCTTTTAAATTCTGTTAAAATATTTCTGTAAATTTTTTTTATCTGTATCATTATCTGTTTGCTAAAGAACTAGGATTTGTAAAGTGAAGTACAAGTTAAAAATGACTGCTTATCACCTTTTTAATTATCATTCAAAGGAGCTAAACCCAACATTTTCACAGTGCCTTAACTAGAATAAGGCCCATTGTGATAATTTCCCTGGAAAAGGCTTAGAGTTAAAATACAAGCAATATTCTAGTAAATTAATTAACCTTTTCTTAATATAAATATATGCAACATTTGCCTCAACATTTTTCTACTTAGAAAACGTAGTCTTACATTAAAATAATGCCTAGATATGAATGATCATCATATTTTGCTACTGATTTCAGTGTTTTCATCATGTAACACAACATTTAAAATATCTTAAGACAAGAAATACCTGGCTATTTTTTTTTAATAGGACTGAAGTACCATCATCAACTTCAAATTCTCCATAGTCTTTTAGACATCGTACCTGAAAGAAAAATACTGATGTTTTATCTATTTTTAAGAGACAGACAGACAGAAAAAGAGAAAGATGAGAAGCCTCAGCTCGTAGTTGCTCACTGACTGCTTCTCATATGTGCCTTGACCAGGCGGCTGAAGCTGAGCCAGTGACATCTTGCTTAAACCAGCGACCTTAGGTCTCAAGCCAGCAATCGTTGGGCTCAAGCCAGCTACCAAGGGATATAGTGGATGATCCTCTGCTCACACTGGCAATCCTGCACTCAAGGCTGGGGAGCCTGCACACAAGCCACATAAGCCAGCACTCAAGCGTGAGACCTCTGGGTTTCAAACCTGGGGCCTCAGTGTCTCAGGTCGACACTCTATCCACTGCACCACCGCCAGTCTTTTTTTTTTAAGAGAGAGGGAGAGGGAGGATGGGAGGGACAGACAGTAAGGGAGATGAGAAGCGTCAACTCATAGTTGCAGCTCTTTGGTTATTCATTGCTTTCTCATTATGTGCCTTGATCAGGGGGCTCCAGCTGAGCCAGTGACCCCTTGCTCAAGCCAGTTACCTTGGGCTTGAGCCAGTGACCTTGGGCTCAAGCCAGCAACCATGGGGTCATGTCTATGATCCCACGCTCAAGCTAGCAACCCCATGCTCAAGCTGGTAAACTCAAACTGGTAAGCCAGCAACCTCAGAGTTTCGAACTTGGGTCTTCAGTGTCCCAGGCCAATGTTCTATCCACTGTGTCACTGCCTAGTCACACTCTAAATTATTTTTTAATATAAAGTAAATAAGAATTATATAAATAACCACACAGTAACATTATTAGGCTTTCTGTTGGTCTGTTTCTTCTCTGTGTACTTAGGCCTGGTACTCCTACTGAGATATTCTAGTGATTCCAACTGTTCTGGTTTGATGGGAAGAATGGCACCATCTCCCAGTGTATGTGTGCTAACAGCAAGGAAACCCAGGAAGCTGTGAAGGGGAGACATCATTGCATTCTTTCCTCTCTGTAAATCCTAAAGTATCAAGTGGCTAAAATATACATTTACAAAGAAATGACAATGTTTTAGACCAATTCCAACATGCCTCTTATAGATTCCTCCCACGAAATATCAATATTTGAGAATAGAACATGGGTAAGTCTGCAAAACTTCTGTTTTAAAAAGATTTTCCACTGACTGGCGGTGGCGCTGTGGATAGAGCATCGACCCAGAATGCTAAGTTTGTTGGTTTGAAATCCAAGGTCAGCAGCTTGTGTTTGGGCTCCCTGGCTTCAGTGTGAGCTCACCAGCTTGAGTGTGGGGTCTCTGGCTTGAGTGTGGTATTGTTAGCACAATTCCAAGGTCGCTGGCTTGAACCCCAAGGTTGCAGGCCTAAAGCCCAAGGTTGCCAGCTTGAGCAAGGGGTTGCTGGCTTGGCTTAAGTGGTGGCTGGTCCAATCCCCAGTCAAGGCATGTATGAGAATCAATGCAAAACGAAAGTGAAGCAACTACAGGTTGATGCTTCTGTTTCCCTTCCTGTCTCTCTCTCCATTTCTCTCTTTCAAGAAAAAAATAAAAAGATTTTTCCAATCTCCTTTGATATTCAGACTCTTTCCCCAAAATAATTAGAAGTAAACCAGACTTCTTATAACATGAGATGCAGACTCATGTTATAAGAATCAGGAGAGGTTCTTAGTTGAAAGGTGGGACACATCAGACTGCCTTTTGATAACCACTTCTATAACTTCTGTAACTACAGAGAAGGAATGTTCCTGAAAAGAAGGTTACAGACCTGGCTACAGTTCCAACTGCTGCTACAGGGAACCAGGACATTTTATTCTCCTTAGTAACTAGGACAGTTATTAGTAACGCCAACTCCAGGAATAAGTTTCAGTCATTTACTTTATCTAGGTAATTTCATCATGTCCTATAATTTCTCTAGAATCTTACCAGACTCCTAACAGTATTTTAACTTGTTCCATCAACTGGCTTCAACAATTATTAGCATCTGGTCAATCCTGTTCCCTCATCCACTTCTAGAGTTTGAAGCGAATCCTAGATATAATCCATTTTATCTATATATTTTAGTATCTATTTCTACAAAAGAAGATTCTTTCTGAAAAATACAATCTTGATATCATTACTGCATTGTATTGAGAATTTTTCAATCATGAGATATCCAGTTAGTATCCAAATTTCCCATTTCAGAAGTTATTTTTTAAAAAGTTGCCATGTTCAGAGTCCAACAAAAGCTGCACATTACATGTTTCTGATATCTCTCTTTTAATCTATAAAGTTCCTTCCCTCTTCTTTTCTTCTTGACAATTTGCTAAAGAAATTGAGCAGTTTGGTAGTTTCTCATAAACTATAGTTTTTAAAAATATCTTATTTATTGATTTTATTTTTTTAAATTTATTGTTTACATAGATTCTAGTGTCACCCCGAATGCATCCCCCCCTCCCCTGTATTCCCCTCAACATCTCCCTTGCCCCATCCCCACTTCCCTTCAGGTTTATCCCATCCTCTCCTCCCCTTTTCCTCTGTCCTCTTTCCCTCTGGTCCCTTTGATCTTTCCTTTGTCTCAATTCCGTTCCTCAGTTCACATTGTTCATTGAATTCCTCAAATGAGTGAGGTCATATGATATTTTTCTTTCTCTGCCTGGCTTATTTCACTTAATAGTTTCCTCAGGTGCACTATGGGGAGGGGGGCAAGGGAGATGTTGAGGGGAATATGGGGGGGAGTATATTTGGGGTGACACTAAAATCTATGTAAACACAATAAATCAATTTAAAAAACAAACAAAAAGTAAGATTTCCTTCTCTTTCATGGCCCTACAGTACTCCATTGTGTATATGTACCACAGCTTTTTAATCCACTCATCCATTGACGGACACTTGGGCTGTTTCCAGATCTTGGCTATTGTAAACAATGCTGCAATAAACATGGGGGTGCATTTCTTCTTTTGAATCAATGATATGGTGTCCTTGGGATATATTCCTAAAAGTGGGATGGCTGGGTCAAAAGGCAGTTCCATTTTTAATTTTTTTTTTCATTTTTTTTCATTTTTTTTCTGAAGCTGGAAACAGGGAGAGACAGTCAGACAGACTCCCGCATGCGCCCGACCGGGATCCACCCGGCACGCCCACCAGGGGCGATGCTCTGCCCACCAGGGGGCTGATGCTCTGCCCATCCTGGGCGTCGCCATATTGCGACCAGAGCCACTCTAGCGCCTGAGGCAGAGGCCACAGAGCCATCCCCAGCGCCCGGGCCATCTTTGCTCCAATGGAGCCTTGGCTGCGGGAGGGGAAGAGAGAGACAGAGAGGAAAGCGCGGCGGAGGGGTGGAGAAGCAAATGGGCGCTTCTCCTGTGTGCCCTGGCCGGGAATCGAACCCGGGTCCTCCGCACGCTAGGCCGACGCTCTACCGCTGAGCCAACCGGCCAGGGCTCATTTTTAATTTTTTGAGGAATCTCCATACCGTTTTCCACAGTGGCTGCACCAGTCTGCATTCCCACCAGTAGTGCAGGAGGGTTCCCTTTTCTCCACATCCTCGCCAGCACTTATTCTGTGTTGTTTTGTTAATGAGCGCCATTCTGACTGGTGTGAAGTGATATCTCATTGTGGTTTTAATTTGCATTTTTCTAATAATTAGTGATGTTGAACATTTTTTCATCTGCCTATTGGCCATCTGTATGTCCTCTTTGGAGAAGTGTCTATTCATTTCTTTTGCCCATTTTTTGATTGGATTGTTTATCTTCTTGGTGTTGAGTTTTACAACTTCTTTATAAATTTTGGTTATTAATCCCTTATCAGATGTATTGTTGAATATGTTCTCCCATTGTGTGGTTTGTCTTTTTATTCTGTTCATATTGTCTTTATCTGTGCAAAAGCTTTTTAGTTTGATATAGCCCCATTTGTTTATCCTGTCTTTTATTTCACTTGCCCGTGGAGATAAATCAGCAAATATATTGCTGCAAATGATGTCGGAGAGCTTACTGCCTATGTTCTAAGATGCTTATGGTTTCATGACTTACATTTAAGTCTTTTATCCATTTTGAGTTTGTTTTTGTGAATGGTATAAGTTGGTGGTCTAGTTTCATTTTTTTTGCAGGCAGCTGTCCAATTTTCCCAACACCATTTGTTAAAGAGGCTGTCTTTACTCCATTGTATGCTCTTCCCTCCTTAGTCAAATATCAATTGTCCATAAAGGTGTGGGTTTATTTCTGGGTTCTCTGTTCTGTTCCATTGATCTATATGCCTGTTCTTATGCCAGTACCAGGCTGTTTTGAGTACAATGGCCTTGTAGTATAACTTGATATCAGGAAGTGTGATACCTCCCACTTTATTCTTCTTTTTTAAGATTGCTGAGGCTATTCCTGTTCTTTTTTGGTTCCATATACATTTTTGGAATATGTGTTCTATATCTTTGAAGTATGTCATTGGTATTTTAATAGGAATTGCATTGAATTTATAAATTGCTTTGGGTAATATAGACATTTTAATGATGTTTATTCTTCCTATCCATGAACACTGTCTTATTTATTGATTTTAGAGAGGAGGAGGGGGTAGGGGAAGAGCAACAAGCATCAACTCATAGTAGTTGCTTCTCATACGTGCCTTGACTGGGAAGCCCTGGGCTTTGAACCTACAACTTCAGCTTTCCAGGTCGATGCTTCATCCACTGCACCGCCACAGGTTAGGCATTCATAAACTAAATTTTGTTGTGGATTCCTGTTGTGGGGTCATTTAACATGTCCCCCTCTCTGTCCTTGAATTTCCTACAGAGTGGGAGTGAAGTCTAGAAGCTAGATCAGATCAAGTCTGGTTTTATGGCAAATGGTATTATGTATGTGTTTTTGCAAGACCTCTGTTTCTTTTTGAATGTGTGGACCCTAAGAAGATTCATTTGATATTACCAAAAAGGAAATTATCTGCTGAAATGGACTCTCCATAATCAAGAGAGGGCCCAATTTTAAAAATACAGGGTTAGCAAAAGTAGGTTTACAGCTGTTCAAATGGAAAATAATAAATAATAATACAAGAATAAACTGTTTCTTGTACTCAAAATTGTAAACCGACTTTTGCTTACCCCTATAATAACAGCCTAGAGGTCACTTGCTGACAGGGACTTCTCTTTTCACAAACAGTGTGTCCGTAAAGTCATGGTGCACTTTTGACCGGTCACAGGAAAGCAACAAAAGATGATAGAAATGTGAAATCTGCACTAAAATAAAAGGAAAACCCTCCCAGTATCTGTAGGATGATGTGGCAGCATGTGCAATGGCGCAGATGATGACATAACACCGCGTATACAGTGGAGCAGCCCATGGCCATGCCAGTCGAGATGTGGATGGTACAGAGGAAAGTTCAGTGTGTTCTGTGGCTCGCTAAATTCGAATCCGTGACCAAAGTGCAACGTGAATATCGGCATGTTTATAACGAAGTGCCACCACATAGGAATAACATTACTCGGTGGGATAAGCAGTTGAATGAAATCGGCAGTTTGGTGGAGAAACCCCGTCTGGTAGGCCATCAGTCAGTGACGAGTCTGTAGATGCTATACAGGATAGCTACCTAAGGAGCCCTAAAAAATCTGTGCATGAACCCACAATGAACTGCACTGAATAGGTATGAAACTGGGAGAGTTTTCCTTGTATTTGATGCAGATTTCACATTTCTATCGTCTTTTATTGCTTTCCTGTGACTGGACAAAAGTGCACCGTGACTTTACGGACACACTGTATTTTGTATACCAGGGTAGACCTGACTAAACCCTCCACCTCATGCACTATGCCACACTTGTTTAACATGTCCCCCTCTCTGTCTCCAAATTTCCTACAGACTGGGAGTCAATTATGCCAATTTGAGTCAACCATTGCAGGGATGCCCTGGTTTCATTTTTACTTTCTTTTACTTTTATTTATTGATTTTTAGAGAGAGTGAAACGCTGATTTATTGTTCCATTTATTTATGCATTCATTGGTTGACTCTTGTATGTACCCTGATGGGGAATGAACACACAACCTTGGTGTAATGGGACTATGCTCCTACCAACTGAGTTACCTGGCCAGGGCTGGTTTCATCTTTTGAGCAATGGACTGAGATTTTCCCTGTCCAGTTAAAACTATGCAAATTATATTCTCATTTGCATCTATACCGACAAACCAGAACTGCATGATTTGGACCAATCAGAACTGTACAATTTGGAAACCTCATTTACATGAAATGGACCAAAATGGAAACTACAGGCAAGAAAATTCCCTATAAAAGGTGCCTTCTCATTTGTCTCAGTGGAGCAACACTTTCAACACTTTGTTTCTGATGGAGGCTGCTTCTGCCTAGTTTACAAACTATTATCTAAATAAAGTTTCTCTTTATTCACTCCACAGGCTTTTCAACTTGTTTACAGATGTTAAGATTAATCAGTGAGTCCGGGTGTTATCCATAACCATCTGGTGTTATCCATAACCATCTGTATCTATCCATTATTAAGGACTCCATTAACTTTCTAAGGTTTTAGTAGCTATTTGCCTTCATGCATTAAGGTTACAAAATGTCATTAATGTAGTTCTTTTATTCTTGCTGCATTTATTAGTGGGAATTCTTCTATTAAGAAATTTTCCTTGTAAATAATCTGGCTACTCTGAGATAGAGTTTTACAGTAAAGGTAGATGGATACCTGATTCCATTCTTTTTTTATTGCTTCTCAATATAAGTTACATACCT
The DNA here is from genome assembly GCF_036850995.1 of Saccopteryx leptura. NCBI lineage: Eukaryota > Metazoa > Chordata > Mammalia > Chiroptera > Emballonuridae > Saccopteryx > Saccopteryx leptura. Next base: position 291,484,443 of record NC_089504.1, read on the forward strand.
CATATCTCCAAGGGGGCCCAAAAAGGTTTTATTTTTTAAAATTGTAATTGTTGTATGTTGTCATTATCCATTCACAATTCTAACAAAATTGATGTTACTCAATTCACTGATAATTCACTTTGATGTTCAAATTGCCCCTTCTTTGGTCAGAGGGAGCTCCTTCAAATCAGTTCCCAAAACTCTGAGCAACCATGTAATCCTTCATACTTTCCTTGCTTTCTAGAAAGACATGGTGTTCCTGCTCAGCTTGTACATTTTTTATTTAAAATTAAGAATCACTCCTTTTTTTCCTGAAGAAGTCCTGGTTTTATTTAGTGGGAAATGGCAATTAGACTCCCAAAGCTATATGCTCATTATCTGGGGGTGGTTGTTGTTTCTAGGCTTTTTCAGCAGAGATAAGAAAAAAATTGTTTTTAAAGAGATGATTCAACCTGACTATATCCTGTTACTTCGAATTCGAGTTTGGGAAAACAGAATTTTCACTTAACTTTTTCATTTTAATATTTGAATCTCTCTTCTCTTATTTTGAAAATCTTGGTTCCCAGTGCCATACTTTTTTGCTCTGTTCTTCAATCTTATAATATACCCACTAGAAATAATCAATTTATGTGTTTTAAAGTAATTTAAAATAATTCCAGTTTGACTAATCCATCAATTTAAAATACAGGTTAATTTGTTTTATTTTGCTCTCAAAATTTGTGAGTCGATTTTCCACTTTAACTATAAAATGTTGACATGGTTCTGAAGCCAAAAATATTAAAACTGGTCTATTTAGAAAATATTAGTTTTTTTATCATCCACATACCGGTAGTATTTTTTATTTTGGTTCATCCCCCCCCCCCTTTTTCTAGTGAGAGGAGGGGAGATAGTAAGACAGACTCCTGCATGCAACCCTACCAGGATATACCTGGCAATCTCCCATTTGGGGCTGATGCTCTGCCCATATGGAGCCGATGTTTGCAACTGAGCTATTTTAGTGACTGAGGGAGAGGCTCTATTGAGCCATCCTTAGTGCCTGGGGCCATGCACTCAAATCAATCAAGCCATGGCTGTGGGAGGGGAAGAGAGAGAGAGAGAGAGAGAGAGAGAGAGAGAAAGTGGGAGCAGGAGGAGAAAAGAAGCAGATGGTCACTTCTGTGTGCCCTGACCAGGAATCAATCCCAGGATTTCTACATGCCAGGTCGACACTCTACCACTGAGCCAACTAGCCAGGGTTCCCTTTCTTTTTTAATATAAGCTTATATATATATTCATTTACCCTCAGAAAAAAGCTGCACAATCTATGCATTTTTTTTTTTGCCTGACCAGGCTGTAGCACAGTGGATAGAGCGTCTGACGAGGAACCAGGTTCAAGACTCTGAGGTTGCCAGTATGAGCGTGAGCTCATCTGGTTTGAGCAAGGCTCATCAGCTTGAGCTCAAGGTCACTGGCTTCAGCAAGGGGTCATTCCATCTGCTGTAGCTCCCCAGTCAAGGCACATATGAGAAAGCAATCAATGAACAACAAAGGTGCCACAATGAAGAACTGATGCTTCTCATCTCTCTCCATTTCTGTCTGTCTGTCCCTATCTGTTCCTCTCTCGGTCCCTGTCTCACACATACACGAACACAAAAAGCCAGTTTTAAGAGGTATACTTACTTCAATATATAGGCTTTTGGGAGGTTTCGTATCCTGTGTAATATCCAAACCTTCATCTCCTCCCAATGACCTCATGTAAGTAGCAAGGGACTTTTTATAATGATTGAACCATTCGATCTGCAAACATAAAGATGGTCATATCACAAAATTACCAGTAGAAACTGTATAATCATCCTTTCAAAAACAGCACATATACCCATATGGATCATGGTTATGACCATTCATTCATTTAAACCATAGGCATAGCCTGACCAGGTGGTGGCACAAGGGATAGAATGTTGGACTGGGATGTGGAGGACCCAGGTTCAAAACACCAAGGTCGCTGACTTGAGCATGGGGTCACTTGCTTGAACATGGGATCATAGACATGACCCCTTGGTCACTGGCTTGAGCAAGGGATCACTCACTCTGCTGTAGCCCCCTGGTCAAGGCACATATGAGAAAGCAATCAGTGAACAACTAAGGAGGTGCAAAGAATTGATGCTTCTTATCTCTCTCCCTGTCTGTCTGTCACAACCCCCCCCAAAACATAGACATAGCTCATTTTATTGAGCTTCACAGACATTGTGTTTTTTTATAAATTAAAAATTTATGACAACCCTGATAGGGCTGCAGGTGGGGGACATGACCCCTTCCCTCCTTAAATGGACAAAGGGACACTGACAAACTGGATGTTCCAGGTCACTACCCCCTGGGCATCCAGGTGACTAACCCGAGTGTGGATGATCCCCTAGCTTACTTATGGTTAATCTTGCATAAATTGCTAGAAACTATATTTTTCCTTAAGGACTACCAGCCCCTACCCTTGAATCCCCTATTTAACTCTACCTGTTAGAGAACTGGTTGCTGACCTCTGTCTTAGGAGTCAGCCTTGGTTGCTGAACTCCACCTTAGGAGTGAGCCTGGCAGATGATCCCCTTATAAACTTTTCTTGCCTGAACTCGGTGTTTCTTCTGACCGACCTTACAAATCCTACATGCTGCAAGTCTACAGCACTGTTTTTCCAAAAGCATTTTCACAGTGTCTCTGTCACGTTTTGGTAATTCTCATCGTATTTCAAACTTTTTCATTATTACTATACTAGTTATGGTGATCTGTGGTCAGTGATCTTTGTTATAATTGTTTTGAGTCTAGGAGGTAGCACAGTGGATAGAGCATCAGCCTGGAATGCTGAGGACCCAGGCTTGTAACTCTGAGGTCACCTGCTTGAGTGAGGGGTGACTGGCTTGAGTGTGGGATCACAGACATGACCCCTTGGTCGCTGGTTTGAGCCCAAAGGTTGCTGGAGGAAATAACTGTTTTGCCCATAGAAGGATAGCAACCTTAATCATAAATGTTTCATGTGTTCTGTCAGCTTCACCAATCTGCTGTTTTCCGGTTTCTCTCTCTATCCCCTCAGGCCCCCCGATTCCCTGAGACACAAAACATATTAAAATTAGGCCAATTAATAACCCAAGAACGGCCTCTAAGTCTTCAAGTGAAAGAGTCGCACATCTCCCACTTTATTTATTTTTAATTAAAATTTTTTTTTTTCATTATTGACTTTAGAGAAAGGAAAGAGGAGGGAGGAAGGGAGGTGGGAGAGAGAGATAGGAACATAGATCTGTTCCTGTAGGTGCCCTGTCCCTGGCTTGACCCAGCAATCTCTGAACTTTAGGATTATGCTCGGACCAACCGAACTATCCAGCCAGGGCTACACAGCCCTCACTTTAAATAAAAAAGTAAAAATGATTAAGCTCAGAAAGGAAGGCATGTCAGGCTGATAGCTAGGCCCCTTGTGCCAGTTAGCCAAGTTGTGAATGCAAAGGGATTAAAGGAAATTGGAAGTGCTACTCTAGTGAATACATAAATGATAAGTGAAACAATCTAGCTGATCAGGTGGTGGCACAGTGGATAGAGCGTCAGGCTGGAATGCTAAGGACCCAGGTTTGAAACCCCAAGGTCGCCAGCTTGAGTGCAGGCTCATCTGGCTTGAGCAGGGGATCATCTACATGATCTCAAAGCTCGGAAGCTTAAGCCTAAAGGTTGCTGTCATGAAAAGCCCAATGTCACTGGCTTGAGGAAGGGGACACTGGCACAGCCCCGGCCAAGGCACGTATGAGAAGCTCAGTGTACAACTAAAGTAAAAGCACCTACAAATTGATGCTTCTCACCCTCTCTCTCACACACACAAAAGTTTGATCATGAGATTGCAGCATTTCAGTCACATCTTCAGGCTCTACTTCTAATTCTGGTTCTCTTGCTTTTTCTACCATATCTGTAGTTACTTCCTCCACTATTACGTTGAAGTGATATCTATTGACACCATCCCCCAAAATGATTGAATATTGCAGGGCATCGTAGCATCGATGGGTTTCTGCAAGTTTTGTCAATTGATTGTTTCTCTGATGAAGAACAATATCTCTAGGTGGAATTGATCTCTGACTATAACAATTGCCACTTCGTCTATAGTTGGAGCATTGAATCTTCACACATGTTCTCCAGCAGCCATTTTGTCAGCACAAATAACAATCTTGTCTCTGTCACGTTTTGGAAATTCTCATCGTATTTCAAACTTTTTCATTATTACAATACTAGTTATGGTGATCTGTGATCAGTGATCTTTGTTGTTATAATTGTTTTGAGTCTAGGAGGTAGCACAGTGGATAGAGTATAAGATGGCATCATGTCAATTGCTGTTTTGAACAAACGCACTAAATTGTTTTTTTCGTGAAGAAGCTCTTGCAGTTGGGAAATGATGAACCTTTTTATGCCAGTAGAAATTCCACAGCGTGCATTCAATTCATCAGTGCCATCACCAATGAAATACATTTGTAGCAATTTATGTTGACCATCTGGGAACGGAAGCAGAGAGCCGGCTTTATGATAAATTTGTCCTTTCACTTTGAAAGTTGGCATAAATTGAGCTGTTACGATTTCTGCACCAAACAACGTCATTTAGAAGCATGAGTTCTATTTCCTGATGTTAGATAGGAAATGCTTTGATTCGGCAGTATATCCGGCAAACAAAGTTTTTAATGGCTCTGGCGGTTCTCCAAGTTAAGGCAGTTTAATTTTTCCAGCAGTGCAACACATTCCTTTTGTTTCTCCATTAAATTTCAGAGCCTTGCAATAAGGACACACTTCAGTCATAGTGCCAATGAGAACATGACAGCTCAAACTATAATCATCAGCTGGGTTGTACCGGAATGCAAGGCGATTGTAATCGCATGATTGCTGAGCACGGAGTCGTGTTTGACTCTGATTTGTTGTTTCTTCTTGACATCTTTCAGCCACTCTCAGCCTGTCTTGTTCATTCTGTTGAGAACAAAGCAGATCTGAAGCTGCAGGATGTGATCACCGTACTCGCGACCCTGCATCCTCAAGTAAATGGATGGTAAGTCGGAAACATTGAAATGGAATCATAAAATATTTAGTATAGCGTGTGTTGCTTTTACATCCAACAGATGGCACTGTTTTTATTTAAAAAGCATGTTTTTACCTGTCATAGGTGTGACATCTATATCTATATAATAGGTATATAAAAAAGAGCGCGTATTTGAATGTAATATTGTGTCAAGGCCCTGGCCGGTTGGCTCAGTGGTAGAGCATCGGCCTGGCATGCAGGGGTCCCAGGTTTGATTCCCAGCCAGGGCACACAGGAGAGGCGCCCATCTGCTTCTCCACCCCTCCCCCTCTCCTTCCTCTCTCTCTTCCCTTCCCACAGCCAAGGCTCCACTGGAGCAAAGTTGGCCTGGGCACTGAGGATGGCTCCATGGCCTCTGCCTCAGGCACTAGAATGGCTCTGGTTGCAACAGAGCGGCACCCCAGATGGGCAGAACATCGCCCCCTGGTGGGCATGCCGGGTGGATCCCGGCCAGGCGCATGCGGGAGTCTGTCTGACTGCCTCCTCGTTTCCAACTTCAGAAAAATACAGAAAAAAAAATTCAAAGCAATCGGTGAAGAACTTTCGGAGATTTAAGATTTTGAACAAATGAACATTTACATTTTTATTTATATAGAAGATTTACAGTAGAGTAGATCAAGCTGAGAATCAAATCAGCAATTCGAATATAAGGAAACAAAAAAACACCCAATAAGAACTGCAAAAAGAAAAAAATCCAAAAAAATAAAGATAGTGTAAGGAGCCTCTGGGACAACTTCAAGCACCAACATTGACATCATGGGGGTACTGATGAAAAAAGAGAAAAAGGATCTAAGTGGTGGTACAGTGGATAGAGCGTCAGACTGTGACACAGAAGACCCAGGTTCAAAACCCCGAGGTCACTGGCTTGAGCACAAGCTCATCTGGTTTGAGCAGGGCTCACCAGCTTGAGCCCAAAGTCACTGGCTTGAGCAAGGGGTCACTTGGTCTGCTGGAGCCCCCAGTAAAGGCACATATGAGAAAGCAATCAATGAACAACTAAGGTGCCGCAACAAAGAATTGATGCTTCTTATCTCTCTCCCTTCCTGTCTGTCCCTCTCTGTGTCTGTCTCTCTCTGTCACGAGAGAGAGAGAGAGAGAGAGAGAGAGAGAGAGAGAGAGAGAGAGAGAGAGAAAGGGATGGAGAACCTATCTGAAGAAATAATGACAGAAAGCTTTCCTAACCTGGTGAAGGAAATAGACATACAAGTCCAGGAAGCACAGAGAGTCTCAAACAAGATGAACCCAAAAAGGCCCACACCAAGACACATCATAATTAAAATGTGAAAGGTTAAAGACAAAGAGAGAATTTTTGTTGTTTTTTTTTTCTTTTTGAAAGAGGCATGGAGACAGGAACATTGAGCTGCTCCTGTATGTACCCTGACCAGGGAATCAAACTGGCAACTTCCATACGCCATGATGATTCTCCAACTACCTGGGCAGGGCTAAAAGAATCTTTTTTTTTTTAATTCAGTGAGAGGAGGGGAGGTAGAGCGACAGACTCCCATATGTGCCCCGAACAGAATCCACCTGGCAAGCCCACTAGGGGTCGATGCTCTGCTCATCTGGGGCATAGCTCTGTTACTCAGCAACCGTGCTCTTTTTAGTGCCTGAGGCAAAGGCCATAGGGTCATCCTCAGTGCCGGGGCCAACTCACTCCAACTGAGCAATAGCTGCAGGAGGGGAAGAGAAAAACAGAGAGAGACAGAGAGAGAGAGAAGAGGCAGAGGCATGTAAAAGCAGATGGGTGCTTCTCCTGTGTGCCCTCACCGGGATCCCAGGACATTCACACACTGGGCCAATGCTCTACCACTGAGCAAACCGGCCAGGATCAAGATTTTATTTATTTCTTTTAGAAAGAGGAAAGAGTAAAAGATAGAGGAGAAAGAGGACAGGAAAGCATCAACTCACAGTAGTTACTCCCCATATATTGATATATATGCCTTGACTGAGAAAGCCTGGGTTCGAACTGGCAACCTTAGCATTCCAAGTTGACGGTTTACCCACTGAGCCACCACAGATCAGGCAAGAAAGATTATAGGTTTAAAGAATAAAACAGGCCTGACCAGGCAGTGGCAGAGTGGACAGAGCACAGGCCTGAATGCAGAGGACCCTGGGTCAAAATCCTTGAGTTCACTGCCTTGAGTACAGTGGTACCTTAGTTGTTTATTGATTGCTTTCTCATATGTGCCTTGGCTGCGGGGGGTGGGGTGGGATGGAGGGGCTTGCTCCTTGCTTAAGCCAGTGACTTGGACTCAAGCCAGCAACAATTGGGCTTCAAGCCAGTGACTTTTGGGCTTAAGGTAGTGACTATGGGGTGATGTCTATGATCCCATGCTCAAGGTGGCATCCCTGTGCTCATGTTGGGGAGCCCACGCTGGATGAATGCACGCTTAAGCCAGCAACCTCAGGGTTTTGAACCTGAGTCCTCAGCATCCCAGTCAAACACTCTGTCTACTGCGCCACCACCTGGTCAGGCAATCATGTGATTTTTATCCTTCATTTTGTTTATGTGATGAATCACGTTTATTGATTTGTGAATATTGTACCAGCCTTGCCTCCCCAGAATAAATCCCACTTTATCATGGTGTATGATCATTTTGATGTTTTGCTGGATCTGGTTTGCTAATATTTTTTCAGAAGTTTAGCATCTATGTTCATCTGGGATATTGTCCTATAGTTTCTTTCTTTGTAGTGTCCCTCTGGTTTTGGAATTAGGATAATGCTTGACTCATAAAATGAGCTTGAAAATCTTCTCTTGAATTTTTTGAAATAGCTTGAAAAGGATAGGTGTTACTTCTTTGAATATTTGGTAGAATTTGCCTCTGAAGCCTCCAGTCCAGGACTTTTGTTTACTGGGACTTTTTTGATAACTGTTTTAATTTCATTTGTTGTAATTGGCCTACTTCAGTTTTCTGATTCTTCCAGATTCATTTTGGAATATTTATGTTTCTAGTAATCTGTCCATTTCACCAGGTTGTCCAGTATTTTGGCATATAGTTCTTTATCATATTTTCCTACAATCCTTTGTATTTCTGTGGAGTCAGTTGTTACTTCTCTTTCATTTCTGATTTTATTTATTTGGGTGTTCTCTTTTTTTTTTTTTTTCATTTTTCTGAAGCTGGAAACAGGGAGAGACAGTCAGACAAACTCCCGCATGCGCCCGACCAGGATCCACCCGCCACGCCCACCAGGGGCGACGCTCTGCCCACCAGGGGGCGATGCTCTGCCCATCCTGGGCATCGCCATGTTGCGACCAGAGCCACTCCGTATGACTCTATTGCCTTGAACTTCCCTCTAAGGACAGCTTTAGCTGTGTCCCTTAAATTTTGGGTTGTTGTATGTTCATTTTCATTTGTTTTAAGGAAATTTTTGATTTCTTCCTTGATCTCATTGTTAATTCATTAGTTATTTAATAATATGCTATTTAGCCTCCAAGTATTTGAATGTTTTTCCATTTTTCTATCGTAGTTGATTTTTATTTTCATGCCACTGTGGTCAGAAAAGATGCTTAATATGATTTCAGTCTTCTTAAATTTATTGAGACTTATTTTATGTCCTAACATGTGGTCTATCCAAGAAAATGAACCATGAGCACTTGAAAAGAATGTATATTCAGCTACTTTGGGGTGAAATGTTCTGAACATATTAATTAAATCCAGTTGATCTGGTGTGTCATTTAAGGCTGCTGTTTATTTTTGATATTATGTCTGGAGGATATATCCATTGATGTTTGTGGATTGTTAAAGTCCCCTACTACATTGCTTGTGATCTCTTCCTTTATGTCCATCAAAATCTGCTTTCTATATCATATTTAGGTGCTCCTATGTTGGGTGCATAGATATGTACAATGGTTATATCCTCTTGTTGAATTGTTCCCTTTATAATTACTTAATGACCTTCTTTATCCCTTATTATAACCTTTGTTTTAACCCTTTGAGTAGTGAGTTTTTTTCATGCTCACTGATCCCTGGGAGTTACCATTTTATTAACTTAAAATCATGTTTGATAACTAATTTATAGAAACAAGAACATACATTTCCCTTTTTTTAATGTTGCCTTAGACCAGCGGTTCTCAACCTGTGGGTCGTGACCCCAGCGGGGGTCGAGCGACCAAAACACAGGGGTCGCCTAAAGCCATCGGAAAAATGTATTATATAATAAATATGTATTTTCCGATGGCTTTAGGCGACCCCTGTGTTTTGGTCATTCAACCCCCGCCGGGGTCACGACCCATAGGTTGAGAACCGCTGCCTTAGACATTTTTAAAATAAATCAATTGTACTTTGGAGGCACAAGATATACATGAATGTTCATACTACTTAAAGGGTTAATCCATTTACATTTAAGATTATTGATATGTACTTATTTATTGCCATTTTATTATCTTTTCTTTTTTAAGTGAGAGAGACAGAGAGAGGAACAGATCAGTAGGGACTGACAGGATGAGAGAGAGAGGAGAAGCATCAATGCTTCATTGCAGCACCTTAGTTGTTCATTTATTGCTTTCTCATATGTGCCTTGACGGGGGGTGGGGGTACAACAGCAGAGCAAGTGACCCCTTCCTCAAGCTAGCGACCTTTGGGCTCAAGCCAGTGACATAGGGTCATGTTTATGATCCTGTGCTCAAGTCAGCAACCCTGCGTTTAAAGTCACTCACTTGAGCAAGGTGTCACTCGGTCTGCTGTAGCTCCTTGTTCAAGGCACAAATGAAAAAGCAATCAATGAACAACTAAGGTGCCACAATGAAGAACAGAAGCTTCTCATCTCTCTTCCTTCCTGTCTGTTTCTATCTGTCCCTCTCTGTCTCTGTCATAACTAACTAACTAAATAAATAAATAAATGGTGTTGGGAAAATTAGACAAGTACATGCAAAAAAAATAAAAATTAAGCCACCAACTTACACCACTCATAAAAATAAACTCAAAATGGATAAAAAGACTTAAATATAAGTCATGGAACTATAAATATCTTGGAAGAAAACAGGCAGTATACTCACTAATATCTCTCACAGCAATATTTTTGCTGATTAATCTCCATGGGCAAGTGAAATAAAGGACAAACAAAACAAACAGGACTATATCAAACTAAAAACCTTTTGTACAATAAAAAACACCATGAACAAAATAAAAAGACACCCATACAATAGAAGAACATATTTTCCAATATGTTTGATAAGGGGTTAATAACCAAAATTTATAAAGAACTTCCAAAACTCAATACCAGGAAGATAAACAATCCAATTAAAAAATGGGCAAAAGAATTGAATAGATACTTTTTCAAAGAGGATATACAGATGGCCAATAGGCATATGAAAAAATGTTCAACGTCACTAATCATCAGAGAAATGCAAATTAAAACCACAATGAGATACTACCTCACACTTATAAGAATGGTGCTCATCAACAAATTATTAGAAAACAAGTGCTGGCGAGGGTGTGGAGAAAAGGGAACCCTCCTGCCTGCTGGTAGGAATGTACTTGTGAAGCCACTGTGGAAAACAGTATGGTGTTTCCTCAAAAAATTAAAAATGGAACTGCCTTTTGATCCAGCTATCCCACTTTTAGAAATATATTCTAAGAATAGCAAATCAGATTCAAAAGGGGTGATATGTACCCCCATGTTTATTGGAGCATTGTTGAGAATAGCCAAGATCTGGAAACAGCTCAAAAGTCTGTCAGTGGACAGGTGGATTTAAAAGCTGTGGTACACATATACAATGGAATACTACATGGTCATGAAAAAGAAGGAAACCATACCTTTTGCAACAGCATAGATGGACCTGGAGATTACTATGCTAAGTGAAATAAGCCAGGCAGAGAAAGAAGAATATCATATGATCTCAGTTATATGTGGAATCTAATGAACAAAGTGAACTGAGGACAGAACAGAGGCAGAGGTGGAGTCACAGGGATCAGAGGGACAGCTGTCAGAAGGAAGGGGAACAAAGGGATGGAATCAGAGAAGGGATTAGTGAAATAATATATTCACAACAGATAGACACAGATAACAGGACAGCAAATCCCAGAGGGAAGGGAAGAGGAAGTTAGGGAAAGGGGGGCTAAGAGGGTATAAATAGGGACATGAGGGTGGGGTATGAGAGTGTTATATTCAGTGGGACACTTGAATCCATGTTAACACAATAAATTAAAATTAATAAAAGTTTAAAAAATAAAAAATAAAACTAGTCTGGCATGGAAGAAGAGAGGATAACTGCCACCCCAGTCCCCACCCCATTTCACCTTAAGAGAGAATGAGTCTAAAGATGGTATAAGAATGGGCTTGGTCCCTCGGAAAGGGAGATAAGAATCTAAACATTCATTGAAAATATTTATAAATTGCATTTATGTATTTTTTAATGAGAAGGTCCATATCTTTTGTTATATTTTAAAGGGATCTTAAGAGATGGCTATGACTGAAGGTTGGATAGATAAAAGTGGGCTTTGAAAAACAGTTGTAAGCCTGACCTGTGGTGCTGCAGTAGATAAAGAGTCGACCTGGAACACTGAGGTTGCAGTTTTTTAAAATACTTTATTTATTCATTTTAGAGAGGAGAGAGAAGGGGGAGGAGCAAGAAGCATCAACTCCCATATGTGCCCCGACCAAGCAAGCCCAGAGTTTCGAACCAGCGACCCCAGCGCTCCAGGTCGACGCTCCATCCACTGCGCCACCACAGGTCAGGCGAGGTTGCAGTTTTGAAACCTAGGGTTTCCTTGGTCAAAGCCCAAATGGGAGTTGACACTTCCTGCTTCCCCCCGCCTCTTTCTCTCTTTCTTTCACCTCATTAAAATGAAAAACAGTTGTAAAAAATTCTGCTTGCTCTTGGAAAAAATAAGATGTCACTGTTGCATTGTTATGGCAGCCATATTCATTCCTTTCTGTTTTCTAGTTTTTCAAACAATTAAACACTAAATTAAAAAAGAAACCATAGGCAATAGACTCTCAGACACTTCTGGAAGCATTATTTTGCCAATATAGCTCCTTGAGCAAGTGAAACAAACAACAAATTGAGCTATATCACACTGAAAAGTATTTGCAGAGCAAAAGACACCATTAACAAAAAGAAAACCCACTCAATGAGAGAGGATGTATTCACTGGTATGTCTGATAAGGGGTTAATAACCAAAATTTATAAAGAACTTCTAAAACTCAACACCAGGAAGGTAAACAAGCCAATTAAAAAATGGGCAAAGGACCTGAATAGACACTTCTCCAAAAAGGACATACAGATGGCCAATAGGCATATGAAAAAAGGCTTAAGGTCACTAATCATTAGAGAAATGCAAATTAAAACCACAATGAGATGTCACCTCACACATGCCAGAATGGCACTCATTAACAAACGAATAATAAATGAATAAATAAAGTATTTTAAAAAACTGCAACCTCAGTGTTCCAGGTCGACTCTTTATCTACTGCAGCACCACAGGTCAGGCTTACAACTGTTTTTCAAAGCCCACTTTTATCTATCCAACCTTCAGTCATAGCCATCTCTTAAGATCCCTTTAAAATCAACAAACCACAAGTGCTGTCAAGGGTGTGGAGAAAGGGGAAGCCTTCTGCACTGCTGGTGGGAATGCAGACTGGTGCAGCCACTGTGGAAAACAGGATGGTGTTTCCTCAAATTAAAAATGTAACTGCCTTATGACCCAGCTTTCCCACTTCTAGGAATATATCCTAAGAATCCCATGTTCATTGCAGCATTGTTTACAATAGCCAATATCTGGAAACAGTCCAAGTGATCATCATTGGAAGAGTGGATAAAAAACCTGTGGGTAGCCTGACCAGGCGATGCCGCATTGGATAACGTGTCGGACTTGAACACTGACCACCCAGATTTGAAAACAGAGGTTGCTGGCTTGAGTGTGTGCTCACCAGTTTGAGTGCAGGGTTGCCAGTTTGAGCCCAAAGGTTGCTGGCTTGAGCAAAGGGTAACTGGCTCACCTGGAGCTCCCCAGTCAAGGCACAGATGAGAAAGCACTCAATGAACAACTAGAGTGCCACAACTATGAGTTGATGCTTCTCATTTCTCTCCCTTCCTGTTTGTCCATACTTCTCTCCCTCTTGTTTATAAAAAAAAAAAAAGCTACGGTACATTTACACAATGAAATGCTACATGGCTGAAAAAGAAGTCTTATTTTTGCGTAGACATAGATGGACCTTGAATTATGCTATTGAAATAAGCCAGGCAGAGAAAGACACATACCATATGATCTCATTTATATTGATATGTGAAATCTAATGAACACAATATACTGAGGAACAAAACAGAAACAGAGGCAGGGTTGCAGAGAACAGATAGACAGCTGTCAGAGGGAAGGGGAAGCAGGGGCAGGATTAAAGAAAGTGAAGGAATTAGCCTAATTATATATAGATAACACATAAATATATACAACAGAATAGCAATCCCCAGAGTGAAGGGGGGATGGAGGTAGGAGGAGAGGAGGTGAAACCGGGGTATAAACTTTGCATGGGGAAGGGTGGGCATGATGCAGTTAGTAGAGGGTTTGTTTTTTTTTATAAAGTTGTCCATTGATTTGCAAGAGCGATTTGCCATTTAGTGGAAGTTTCCCAGAGCCATTGTTGTTGATCCTTTGAAAAAAGGAACAACAATAATTTTGAGGCTCAAAACCTATAAACTGTAAGGGTTGCCTATGCCCCTTGATAATCCAGGAGGCAACAAGATCAAAATATGGAAGTGAATTCCATGGGCTATTAGATGGTTCAATGTGCCCAAGCTGTAGCTGCTCTTGTACCAATTGAGCAGCTGCCCTAAGTTTCTCCTGAGAAAGGGGCCGTTGGTCTACCTATACAGGATTATCTGATTTCCAAGTAATTGGGTCTGCACAATGCATTATTGAGGTAGCAGGAGCTACCAAGGCCCTTATGCTAAATTTTGATATCCTAATCCACACCTTCTGGTATTGGGTGCCACTTCTATGGGGGTGAGAATTCCTTGCTGTTCTTTCCCTAGTCCCTTGGTGGGCAAAAATCTCCGATCAAGCATCTGAGTACTAACTAAACCATTAGGACTGACAAGCAAAGCTCCCATATTTTACAAAACATCTCTACTCCACAAATTAACTGGCCATCCAGGTAGCACATAAGGCTTAAAAAATCCAGAATGACCTTCTTAATCAGGGGTCCCCAAACTTTTTACACAGGGGGCCAGTTCACTGTCCCTCAGACCGTTGGAGGGCCGGACTATAAAGAAAACTATGAACAAATCCCTATGCACACTGCACATATCTTATTTAAAAGTAAAAAAAAAAAAAACAGAACAGGAATAAATATAATATTTTAAATAAAGAACGAGTAAATTTAAATCAACAAACTGACCAGTATTTCAATGGGAACTATGCTCCTCTCACTGACCACCAATGAAAGAAGTGCCCCTTCCGGAAGTGCGGTGGGGGCCGGATAAACGGCCTCAGGGGGCCACATGCGGCCCACGGGGCCGTAGTTTGGGGACCCCTGTTCTTAATCTTCCTAATTTAGAAAACTACAACTTTGTTGAGGGGATTTACTCTGCCCTATACCTTGTTATTCTGTGGCTGCTGCATGAGTGGGCCAGGAAGGAGGCCAATGTAGCTTAGCAATAACAGATACATCAGCTCCAGTATCTAAAAGTCCTTTAAATTTATGCTCATGTATTGTTAGTTCCATTTCAGGGCGTTCCTGACCTATTTTTTTTTAAATCCAATTGGCAAAATCAGAGGAGCCAAATCATCAATTTTCTTGGGGCCCCTTTTGCAGGATGTGGCCTGAGAAGCAGAATTAGCATCCTTATACTATTCTTCTAACTGCCTGAATAAGCCATGAGAAAAAATTTTTTTGATTAATTTAAATGGGGTGACATTGATGAAATTGTCTTCCGTCACCTTCTAACTGGTTTTCTTTGTGTCCCTTCCCTCCCCAACCCCCTCCATCTCCTCCCCCCCCACCCTGTAACCCCAACACTGTTGTCCATGTCTCTCAGTCGCATTTTTAGACCCACCTATGTATGGAATCATATAGTTCTTAGTTTTTTCTGATTTACTTATTTCGCTCAGTATAATGTTATCAAGGTCCATCCATGTTGTTTTAAATGATCCGATGTCATCATTTCTTATGGCTGAGTAGTATTCCATAGTATATATGTACCAAAGCTTTTTAATCCATTCGTCCCCTGACTGACACTTGGGCTGTTTCCAGATCTTTGCTATTCTGAACAATACTGCCATAAACATGGAGTGCATTTCTTCTTTTCAAACAGTACTATGGTGTTCTTGGGGTATATTCCTAACCGTGGTATAGCTGGGTCAAAGAAGGCAGATCGATTTTTAATTTCTTGAGGAATCTCCATACTGTTTTTCACAGTGGCTGCACCAGTCTGCATTCCCACCAGCAGTGCAGGATGGTTCCCTTTTCTCCACATCCTCGCCAGCAGTTATTCTGTGTTGTTTTATTGATGAGCGTCATTCTGACTGGTGTGAGGTGATATTTCATTGTGGTTTTAATTTGCATTTCTCTATGCCTATTGGCCATCTGTATGTCCTCTTTAGAGAAGTGTCTATTCATTTCTTTTGCCCATTTTTGGATTGGATTGTTTGTCTTCCTGGTATTAAGTTTTACAAGTTCTTTATAAATTTTGGTTATTAACCCCTTATCAGACGCATTGTCAAATATATTCTCCCATTGTGTAGTTTGTCTTTCTATTCTGTTCTTATTGTCTTTAGCTGTACAGAAGCTTTTTAGTTTGATAAAGTCCCATTTATTTATCCTGTCTTTTGTTTCACTTGCCTGTGGAGACAAATCAGCAAATATATTGCTGCGAGAGATGTCAGAGAGCTTACTGCCTATGTTTTCTTCTAAGATGCTTATGATTTTACGGCTTAGATTTTACGGCTTAGTCTTTTATCCATTTTGAGTTTATTTTTGTGAATGGTGTAAGTTGGTGGTCTAGTTTCATTTTTTTGCAGGTAGCTGTCCAATTTTCCCAACACCATTTGTTGAAGAGGCTGTCTTTACTCCAATGTATGCTCTTACCTCCTTTGTCAAATATCAGTTGTCCATGAAAGTGTGGATTTGTTTCTGGGATCTCAGTTCTGTTCCATTGATCTATATGCCTGTTCTTATGCCAGTAGCAGGCTGTTTTGAGTACAATGGCCTTATAACATAACTTGATATCCGGAAGTGTGATACCTCCTGCTTTATTCTTCCTTTTCATGATTGCTGAGGCTATTCATGTTCTCTTTTGGTTCCATACAAATTTTGGAATATGTGTCCTATATCTTTGAAGTAAGTCATTGGTATTTTAATCGGTATTGCATAGAATTTATAAATTGCTTTGGGTAATATAGACATTTTAATGATGTTTATTCTACCTAACCATGAGCACGGTATATGCCTCCACTTCTTTGTATCTTCCCTGATTTCTTTTAGCAATGTTTTATAATTTTCCGAGTACAAGTCTTTAATCTCCCTGGTTAAATTTATTCCTAGGTACTTTATTTTTTTGGTTGCAATGGTAAAGGGGATTGATTCCTTAATTTCTCTTTCTGACAGTTCATTGTTAGTGTATAAAAATGCCTCTGATTTCTGAGTATTGATTTTATATCCTGCCACCTTGCTGAATTCATTTATCAGGTCTAGTAGTTTTTTTACTGCGACTTTAGGGTTTTCTATATACAATATCATATCATCTGCAAATAATGATAGTTTTACTTCTTCTTTTCCAATTTGGATGCCTTTTATTTCCTTTTCTTGTCTGATTGCTGTGGCTTGGACTTCCAGAACTATGTTGAATAAGAGTGGTGAAAGGGGGCACCCCTGCCTTGTTCCTGATCTTAAGGGGATTGCTTTTCATTTTTGCCCATTGAGTATGATATTGGCTGTGGGTTTGTCATAGATGGCCTTTATCATGTTGAGGTATGTTCCCTGTATTCCCACTTTGCTGAGAGTTTTGATCATGAATGGGTGCTAGATTTTATCAAATGCTTTTTCTGCATCTATTGAAATTATCATGTGGTTTTTCTCCTTCCTTTTGTTTATGTGATGAATCACATTGATAGATTTGCGAATATTGTACCAGCCTTGCCTCCCCAGAATAAATCCCGCTTGATCATGGTGTATGATTTTTTTTCATATATTGCTGGATCCAGTTTGCTAATATTTTGTTGAGGATTTTGCATCTAAATTCATCAGAGATATTGGCCTATAATTTTCTTTTTTTGTGTTGTCTCTGCCTGGTTTTGGAATCAGAATTATGCTCACCTCATAAAAGGAGCTTAGAAGTCTTCCTTCCTCTTGAATTTTTTGAAATAGCTTGAGAAGGATAGGAGTTAGTTCTTTGAATATTTTGTAAAATTCACTTGTGAAGCTATCAGGCGCCAGACTTTTCTTTTTTGGGAGTGTTTTGATAGCTGTTTCAATCCCATTTGTTGTAATTGGTCTGTTTAGGTTTTCTGATTCTTCTAGATTAATTTTAGGAAGATTCTATGTTTCAAGAAATTTGTCCATTTCATCTAGGTTGTCTAGATTTTTGGCATACAGTTCTTCATAGTATTTTCTTAACAATATTTTGTATATCTGTTGTGTCAGTTGTTATTTCTCCACTCTCGTTTCTAATTTTATTTATTTATTTATTTATTTTTTTGTATTTTTTCTGAAGCTGGAAACGGGGAGAGACAGTCAGATCAGACAGACTCCCACATGCGCCCGACCGGGATCCACCCGGCACGCCCACCAGGGGCAATGCTCTGCCCACCAGGGGGCGATGCTCTGCCCCTCAGGGGCGTCACTCTGCCGCAACCAGAGCCACTCCAGCGCCTGGGGCAGAGGTCAAGGAGCCATCCCCAGCGCCCAGGCCATCTCCGCTCCAATGGAGCCTCGGCTGCGGGAGGGGAAGAGACAGAGAGGAAGGAGGGGGGAGGGTGGAAAAGCAAATGGGCGCTTCTCCAATTTGCCCTGGCCGGGAATCGAACCTGGGTCCCCCGCACGCCAGGCCAACACTCTACCGCTGAGCCAACCGGCCAGGGCCTCGTTTCTAATTTTATTTATTCGAGTCCTCTCTCTTTTTTTCTTGGTGAGTCTGGGTAAAGGTTCATCGATCTTGTTTACCTTTTCAAAAAACCAGCTCCTGGTTTCATTGATCCTCTGTATTGTTTCCTTAGCCTCTATGTCATTTATTTCTGCTCTGATCTTTATTATTTCCTTCCTTCTACTAGCTCTGGGCTTTCCTTCATGTTCTTTTTCAAGTTCTTTTAGATGGAGGGTCAAGTTGTTTATTTGAACTTTTTCTAGCTTCTTGAGGTATGCCTGTAATGCTATGAACTTTCCTCTCAGGACTGCTTTTGCTATGTCCCATAATTTTTTTTTTTTTTGTATTTTTCTGAAGCTGGAAACGGGGAGAGACAGTCAGACAGACTCCCGCATGCGCCCGACTGGGATCCACCCACCACGCCCACCAGGGGCGACGCTCTGCCCACCAGGGGGCGATGCTCTGCCCCTCCGGGGCGTCGCTCTGCCGCGACCAGAGCCACTCTAGCGCCTGGGGCAGAGGCCAAGGAGCCATCCCCAGCGCCCGGGCCATCTTTGCTCCAATGGAGCCTTGGCTGCGGGAGGGGAAGAGAGAGACAGAGAGGAAGGAGGGGGGTGGGGTGGAGAAGCAAATGGGCGCTTCTCCTATGTGCCCTGGCCGGGAATCGAACCCGGGTCCCCCGCACACCAGGCCGATGCTGTACCGCTGAGCCACCCGGCCAGGGCTATGTCCCATAAATTTTGAGTTGATGGATGCTCATTATCGTTTGTTTCTAGGAATTTTTTTATTTCTTCTTTGATCTTATTTACCCATTTGTTATTTAATAACATGCTATTTAGTTTCCAGGTGTTTGAGTGTTTTTCAGTTTTTCTGTTGTGGTTGATTTCTAGTTTAATGCCATTGTGATCAGAGAAAGTGCTCGATATGATTTCAATCTTCTTAAATTTGTTGAGACCGCTTTTGTGCCCTAACATGTGGTTTATTCTAGAGAATGTACAATGAGCGCTTGAAAAGAATGTATATTCTGCTGTTTTAGGGTAAAAGGTTCTGAAGATATCTATTAAATCGAGTTGATCTAATATGTCCTTTAAGTCTGCTGTTTCTTTGTGAATTTTCTTTCTTGAGGATCTATCTAATGATGTTAATGGGGTATTGAAATCCCCTACTATTATAGTATTGCTGTTGATCTTGCCCTTTAAATCCATCAAAGTCTGCTTTATATATTTAGGTGCTTCTATATTAGGTGTATAGATATTTATAACGGTTATATCTTCCTTTTCGATTGCTCCCTTTATCATTATGTAGTGACCTTCTTTATCTCTAATTATAGTCTTTGTTTTAAAGTCCATTTTGTCTGATATGAGTATTGCTACCCCAGCTTTTTTTTTCATTTCCATTTGCGTGAAATATTTTTTTCCATCCTTTAATCTTCAGTCTATGTGCAACTTTTGATTTAAGGTGTGACTCTTGTAGACAGCATATGTATGGGTCCTGTTTTCTTATCCATGCAGCTACCCTATGTCTTTTGATCAGATCATTTAATCCATTTACATTTAAGGTTATTATTGATATGCAATTGTTTATTGCCATTTTATTCTTTAAAACTGTATTCATCTTTTGCTATATTCTTTTTCTTCTTTGATCTGTTTACAACAGGTCCCTTAGCATTTCTTGCAGCCTTGGTTTGGTTGTACTGAATTCCTTGAATTTTCTTTTTTCTGGAAAGCTTTTTATTTCTCCTTCAATTTTAAATGATAGCCTTGCTGGATAAAGTAGTCTTGGTTGTAGGCTCTTGTTCTGAATTACCTTGAATATTTCTTGCCATTCCATTCTGGCCTCAAGTGTTTCTGTTGAGAAGTCAGAAGTCATCCTTATGGGGGCTCCTTTGTAGGTGACAGTCTTTTTTTCTCTAGCAGCTTTTAATATTTTCTCTTTATCACTTAGCTTTGGTATTTTAATTATGATGTGTCTTGGTGTTGATTTCTTTGAGTTTCTCCTTAATGGAGTTCTCTGTGCTTCCTGAACATGTGAGATGTTTTCCTGCCTTAACTGAGGAAGTTTTCAGCTATGATATGCTTGAACAAAGTCTCTATCCCTTGTTATTTCTCTTCTTCTTCAGGAACCCCTATGATGTGGATGTTATTTTTCTTCATGCTGTCACAGAGCTCTCTTAGAGTTTCCTCAGACTTTTTGAGTCTCTTTTCTTTTTTCTGATCTGCTTCCGTGCCTTTATTTATCGTGTCCTCTAACTCGCTGATTCGATTCTCAGCTTCATTCATCCTGCTTTTAATTCCTTCCATTGTGTTCTTTATTTCAGATACTGTATTTGTCATTTTGCTGATTCTTTTTTATTATTTCAATGTCCTTTTTTATATTTTCTATCTCTTTATTTAGGTGTTTGTAATGACCATCTATTGTTGTTCTAATATCTTTGAGCATCCTAAGAATTGTTATTTTAAACTCTGCATCTGGTATTTTGGTTATATCTAATTCATTTAGGTCCTTTTCTGGGGATTTCTCTTGGTTCATTTGTGTTGCATTTCTTTGCCTTCGCATTTTCTCTGTGTAAAGGAAGGTTTTGGCCCCTGGAGTCCACTGGGTATGGCCTCTGTTCCCTAGGTACAGTCTGTCTGCAGGCCCGCCACCCCCTCTTCTGTTGCTGCCCAGGGCTTTTGGATTTGGGCATTGCTGGTGCCTGCCCACTGGGGCTGTTGCTGTGGTTTCCACCTCTCCTTCACGGGAGTGGCTGTGATCATGTGCTCGGGTGCACAAGCCTTGGTGGCCTTGGCCTTTGCCCCGCCCCCATGGGTGGCGTTATGCTCGGCCCTGAGGGCAGTGGCGAGCACCTTTGCTCAGCTGCGGGTCTCTGCCAGTTTCCGGGCTTTCGCCCCACCCTTACAGGTGAGCCCACTCGTAGAGCGGCTGCTATCCTTGGCTCTACCACCGGGCAGGACTGCGTGCCCACACTCCAGTAGAGGGTTTTATATTGAGTGGGGCACTTAAAACCAAGTCAACACAATTAAAAATAAAAATTTTAAATAAAAAGAAAAGTACAAATCGATAGTTACATAACAGTCACCAGGGTGTAAAGCAAAGTGAAGAGAGTATAGTCCATAACATTCTAATAACTAAGTGGGGTGTCAGATGGGTATGAGGTTTATCAGGATGAGTACTTAGTAGGTTATATGTTTAATCACTGGGGTATACATCAAAAATTAGTACAGTGGTACCTTGCGATACGAACAGACCAACATACAAATTTTTAAGATAAAAGCTGCGGCTCGGTCTGTATTTTTGAGATCCGAGTGAAATTCTGAGATACAAGTCGTGATTCAGGAAGCTGCCGCTAGTTGGCACACGGGTCCAGTATCAGCAGTTTGATATATGAGTTGACTGACTGACGAGCTCAGTTACAGAACAAATTAAATTCGTATCTCAAGGTACCACTGTATTTTATATCAACTGTAACTGAAAAATAAATATGATTTAAAAAAATAAATATAATTTCCAAGATCCTTAGAGCTTGTACTAAAATTAATTTATGGATAAGCTTTGGTTATCAAAATCTTTGGTTTTCTAGACATTTCTTCTGAAACTAAAAGTTTAAAACTAGAAATTATAAAAGTAATGCAAAATAAGTAGCACACATTTTGTTTCTGTAAAGCCTGTTGTGATGATAAACGATGTAATATTCATAGTCTTATATAAATTAATGAGAAAGTTATTATATCTGAAAGCTATTATTTAAGCTTTAATATTTTCATCCCATTTATATGCATTTATGTTTAAATTTACATATAAAGTTATATTAGAATTGTAAAACTGATTATCTTATGAATAATAAAGAGAAAGAACCAACAATTCAGGGGGAAATGGTGTTTAAATATTCAGTCTACTTTTTAAGAAAGTGAAGAAAAGCCTGGCCTGTGGTGGTACACTGGATAGATCCTCTACCTGGAACGCTGAGGTTGCTGGTTTGAAACTCTGGGCTTGTTTGGTCACAGCACATAAGACAAGCAACCAATGAACAGCTAGAGCTAAGCAACTACTTTTCTTCACTCCCTCCTCTCTCTGTAAAATCAATTAAAATCTTTAAAAAAATTAAAATAGCCTGGCCTGTGGTGGTGCACTAGATAGAACTTCCACCTGTAATGCTGAGGTTGCCGCTTGGAAACCCTGGGCTTGCCCGGCCAAGGCGCATACAAGCAAACAACCAATGAACAACTAAAGTGAAGCAACTATGAGTTGATTACTTCTCATTACTGCCCATCCCTTCAGTGAAATCAATACATAAATTTTTTTAATTTAAATAAAATATGAAATAAAATAACAAAAAGTAAAGAAATGGACCATATCTTATTTGGTGGCTTTTATAGAGAAAAGAACTTTCTTATCTCATAGACTAAAAAGCTTCACAGTTTTGTGCTGATGTTTTGATTCATTTTTTGACTAAAATTTCTTATATCTGAAAAAGTAAAAATTTCTATTAGTTGTTACTGCTTGGTTAATTTAACTGTTATTTCTGATTATCTGTATAACTAAGACTTTAATCATTTTTGTCTTTAGACACCTATAACTTATCATTATATATCAATGCTATAAAATCTTTCTTTGCTAATTATTTTTGATATTGGTCTTCCCAAATATAGACTACAAAGATTACATATTAAAAAAGGTGTTAAAAAAAACAAGAAAGAGAAATACTAATATTATATAAAAATGTGAGAACTTCAGCATTTTCCAATTTCATAAATTTGAATAACAGTGGTAACTTACTTCTTCAGAAGACATGTGGAATCGTAAAACATTTGGCAAAACACTGCCATATTCCCACCTGATTGCTCTAATCCGAAGCAATCGGTCATACCTAGGACATTAAGAAGGTATTAGATGGCTTAACAAAAGGGGTATCAGAAGTTGTTTTGATTAGGAGATACGCAAGACTCACAATAATCTAAATGTACTATGTGGACTTTAGTTGGCTGATAAAGCAAAAAAGCCAACTGTAATAAGTCATCTTTTGGACAATACAGAATATTTATCAGAGATACATACTAAAGTATTCAGTGTTAAAAATGTCTTGATGCTCTACAATAGTGTAGCATGAACAACATAAAACAAATATGGCAAAACATTAAAAACTGTTATACATGTACAACGGCTCCACAGGAATTCACACTATTCTTCCTAGTTTTATTAATAATGCACTTTTTCATAATAAAAAGTTTTAAAATGGAAAAAAGAATTTAAAATGTTTATAAAGAGAGAAATCTAAGAACTGCTGTTTTCCATCTGAAATGGTTAGGAAACCACATGGA
This sequence comes from Saccopteryx leptura, assembly GCF_036850995.1. Classification (NCBI taxonomy): domain Eukaryota; kingdom Metazoa; phylum Chordata; class Mammalia; order Chiroptera; family Emballonuridae; genus Saccopteryx; species Saccopteryx leptura. Next base: position 291,507,823 of record NC_089504.1, read on the forward strand.
AAATACTCCATTGTTCCCTGACACCCCAAGCAAAAACTGAGTCTTACAGGTATGCTATAATGCAGCGTCGATTTCTCAGCAAAGAACAGTGTCGAAATTTGATGGTTGGTATCAAATCACTTCGTCCACCTGACTTCGCTTCATTCCTAGTAATTTGATAGAATAAATAACAAATATGTCTATTTCAGAATAAATAAAATTCTCAGTCAATTAACAATGGACTTACATGCTTGTTTTTTAAAATACTTATTTATTGATTTGAGAGACAGAGAGAGAGGGAGAAAGGGAGAGAGAAGAAAAACTTTTTTGTTGTTTCATTTATTTATGCATTCATTGGTTGAATTCTTGTATGTGCCCTGCCTGGGGATCAAACCTACAACTTCTGAACTATTCTCTGAACTACTAACCTATCTGGCCACAGCCCAGGCTTTTTTAGTATCTGCCTCTACTTCAGAGCTTTTATTAATATGTTAAAAGTTATAAAAACGACAAAAGCCAAAAATTTGTGTACCAGCATTTCATTTAACCATTGATCACTTTGCATTTTTGTCCACTGATTAATCTCCATTATTTCCAAAAGACACCATGTTTACTCACTTTTTGGAATTCCTTTATCATGCTGTGATAAGAGACAAACCTATTCTCATGTTCATAAGATTATGGTACTATATCATGTTTTTATTCTATGTAGCACTCCTTGTCAACATGGTGCTCTACTCATCCAACAAATATTTGTTGATCTTCAATTATGTACAAGCACTGTACTTCAGTGTTTTTCACACACAGAGAAAGAAATTTTTGGTTCTATTCTATAAAATGTACATCTCCTTAGAAATTAGACAAGTACAACATTTTAAAACCAGATGTTCAATTGTTTAATGGGTACAGAGTTTCAGTTTTTTAAGATAAGGAGTTACGAAGATGGGTGGTTGTGGTAGTTGTACAACATTAGCAATGTATTTAATACTACTGAACTATCCATTTTAAAATGGTTGGGATTTTATGTTATATACACATGTTATTTACCACAACTTTAAAAATTGGGGGGAAAAAGTCACATGTACAGAAAGAAACTACTTTGGAGTTTTAAAAGGAACCTGATAAATATTAAAAGGATTCCTCCATGCAGTGTATGCTGCAGGCCCTGAAAATAGAGGCAAATATGTCCCATCCAATCATGTCTTCTAGATTTCTTCTATATACACTTTTGCCACTCTGTGAAGGTCAGATTTATTTTCCACATTGCTAACAATGTGTTCTGGATTATAAAGTAATAGTACAAATAAAATACACCTAACTTAATATCAAGTAATTTATTGGCACATAGTAACTCCCTAATAAATTCACATTCACACATGAGTAATTTAAAAGAAACAGACGTCTTTTTTTTTTTTTTTTAATTTCAGTGAGAGGAGGGGAGGCAGAGACTGACTCTCGCATGTGCCCCAACTGGGATCCACCCAGCAAGCCCACTAAGGGGAAATCTCTGCCCATTTGGGGCCCTTGCACTGTTGCAACAGGAGCCATTTTTTAACAGCTGAGGTGGAGGCCATGAAGGCATCCTCAGCATCCGGGGTCAACTCACTCCAGGAGGGAGTTGAGATAGAGAAAAAGTGAGGGGGGAGGGGTGGAGAAGCAGATGGGCACCTCTCCTGTGTGCCCTGACCGGGAACTGAACCCAGGACATCCACACGTTGTGCCGACACTCTATGACTGAGCCAATTGGCCAGGGCCAAAATAGACTTCTTTTGATAAATAATTTTAACTAGAAACTGGTAATGATGATTGTCCCCCTAGAATGAAACTGAAAGGATAGGGAACGGGATTTTGGATTATGAATTTGCAAATAGTACTAATACAGGGAATTATTCCCTTACTGGATCAAGGCCTGTCAGGCCACCTCAAAAATACGTCTTTACCCTGTTCACTTTTTATCTAGTCCAAGTCACCTCTCCTGTCACCAGATGACCAGCATGTCTCCCTCTCTTCTCAGCTCTGTCCAAGGAGCAGAAGCACAACCTTTAAAACGCAAACGCTCCACCATCTTCCCTACACATTTAAAATTCTTACCTGGGTGTCTTGCTTTGCCTACTTAGTAAGCTTCAGATATACTGGCCTTCTTTAATTGTCAGTTTCCTGACCATCCCCCTTCTTCCATGACTCAGGGATTTTCCATATGCTGTTCCCTCCACTTGCCCACATGCTCTCTGCCCACAATTACTGCTTCACTCAAAACCTTTCTCCGTTAGGCCTCACCTGAAAAGTCTCTTCCTTGGGGAGAACTTTCCTGATTCCTCAATCTAGTTATACCTTCAATTCATTATTCTCTCTCCTAGCACTCTGTTGTGTTCCTTCATAGCTTGTCTTCCAATTTGGTCCACCTGTCTTTCTGCATTAGACTTCGAAGGCCATAGTGACAGAAATCTTGACTACTGTGTTTACAATTAAAATAGCAGAGCCATTTATCAGCACATAATTGTTTAGTACATATTTGTTGAATGAATGAATTAATGAATGGATCAGGAAATTGAGATTAGGACTTTACATACTCCTTACATTTACTGCAAACCTGTTGTGGTTCATTTCCTCATTCCATCTATAAAGATTTTTCTGTATCCATCTTTAAACACCATAGTTGGAAATGTTCCTGTTGTGTTGTAAGCTCCACCAATCTTAGTAGTATGCTACTGATTTCTATATCTAAGTCATAGCAGTCAAATAACAAATATTTATTGAGCATCTACCATAGTCCATGTACTACTTGACTCCCTGGAATATAGCTGTGATCAACACATAACCCTTTATTCCTTTATACTTAGAACACAGTCAGGCTCACAGAGAATTAAAAAAAAATACACATCTAAAAACTGATGCAAGATTATATGATTTTAATATCACATCTCTTAGGTTGTTTCAACCCTTTTAGTATGAATGAACGTTCATATATATCCTTGTGCCTCCTGACCATCCAGAGTACGATCAATTTATTTTAAAAATGTGTAAGGCAACATTAAAAAAAGGCAAATGTATGTTCTTCTTGTTTCCATGAAGTGGTTATCAAACAAACATGATTTTAAGTTAATAAAACTGTGACTGGAACTAATCTCATTTTTTGAAAAAAAACAAAACAAAACAACTCATTCCCGGGAGTCAGTGAGCATGAAAAAAACTCACTACTCAAAGGGTTAAAATATGAATATTATCCGTTGAGGATGCCTCTATGGAGCCTCTGCCTCAGGTGCTAAAAAAAAATAGCTCAGTTGTGAGCATGGCCCCAGACAGGAGTTGCCAGGTAGATCCCAGCCGAGGTGCATGCAGGAGTCTGTGTCTCCCCTACTCTCACTTAAAAAATAATAAAACAAAATATGAATATTATCAAAACTTACACATCAGACTGGTTTTGTTCGTATAAAGCTTTCATCTCCTCCAGAACTTGCCTGAGTCCATCCTCCTAGAACATACAAAAGGATATTAATCCACATTAATTCCCCCACCAAATCTGTACCAATATTCTATCTATGCTATGTTATCTTAATTTACATATGTTATCAAAAAGCAATAATCCTTTCATACCTACTAAAGTAGCTATAGTAATAAGTGTTGGCAAGAATAGGGAGAAACTGGAACCTTGGCACATTGCAGGTAGGAATGTAAAACGGTAGAGCACTGTGTAAAAAAGTCTAATGGTTCCTCAAAAAGATAAACATTATTATCCAGCAACTCCACTCCTAGGCATAGACTAAAGAGAATTAAAAACATATGTTTTTACAAAAACATGTACACAAATGTTCAAAGCAGCATTATGGCCAAAATAGCCAAAAAGTGGAAACAATCAGAATGTCTATCCCTGGATGAACTGATAAACTTAATATGGTATATTCATTTGACGGAATATTTGACCATAAAAAGCAATGCAGTGCCTGACCAGGTGGTGGTGCAGTGGATATAACACTGGACTGGGACACAGAGAATCCCAGGTTTGAAACCCTGAGGTCGAGGTCGTGGGCTTGAGCACAGGATCGAGTTTGAGCACAGACTCACCAGCTTGAGTGTGGGATCGCTGGCTTAATAGTGGGATCAAAGACGTGACCCCATGGTCGCTGGCTCAAGCCCAAAGGTGGCTGGCTTGAAGACCAGGATTGCTAGCTTGAGCCGAAGGTCACTGGCCTGAGCAAAGGGTCACTTGCTTTGCTTTAGCCACCCTACTTGCCCCATCAAGGCACATGAGAAAGCACTCAGTGAACAACTAAGGTGCTACAACAAAGAATTGATGCTTCTCATCTCTCTCCCTTCCTGTCTGTCTGCCCCTATCTGTCCCTCTCTCTGACTGTGTCTCTGTCAAAAAAAACCCCAAAAAAACAATGTAGTACTGATACAACATGGGGATGAATCTTGAAAACATCATGCTAAGTGAAACAAAACAGATACAAAGGACAGATACTATTTATATATGAGTCCACTTCTCAGAAATATGTAGAAATTCATAGACAGATTAGAAGTTACCAGGGGCTGAGGGGAGATGGGAATAGGGAGTTACTGTTTAATGATTACAAACTTTCTGTTTAAGGTGATGAAAATTAATGTTATTGAAGTATATACTTAGAAATGGTTAAAATAGTAAATTTTGTTATATTTCACACACAAAAAAAATTAAAATTACTACATTGTGCTGAGCAAAAGAAGTCAGATATAAAGAAGTAAATACTGTATGATTCCAACCCGCCCTTTACAGAAAAAGTTTGCAACTCCCAGAACAATGAATCCAGAAATATGTAAAGACAAATATAACCTGTAGTCATGGAAAAGTCAATCCATGCCTGACCAGGCAGTGGTGCAGTGGAGTCAGACTGGGATGCGGAGGACCCAGGTTCAAGACCCTGAGGTCGCCAGCTTGAGCGCGGGCTCATCTGGTTTGATCAAAGCTCACCAGCTTGGACCCAAGGTCGCTGGCTCGAGCAAGGGGTTACTCGGTCTGCTGAAGGCCCTCGGGCAGGGCACATATGAGAAAGCAATCAACGAACAACTAAGGTGACACAATGAAAAACTAATGATTGATGCTTCTCATCTCTCTCTGTTCCTGTCTGTCTGTCCCTATCTATCCCTCTCTCTGACTCTGTCTCTGTAAAAAAAAAAAAAAAAAAGGAACAGTCCACGGCTGCATAAGGTTGCAGGTGTGAGATAGCTACAAAAGGGAAAAACAAAACTTACGGTGACAGAAATCTTAATTGGGGTGCTAGTTATAAGGATGTATATGTTTTTCAAAGTTCAAATGTCTGTTAAAATGTGTACTTGGTTGTATATAAATTATACCTCGATAAAACAGCAAAAAAAAAAAAAATCAATAGTCCTAAAGAAGAAATAAGGCATGATAAAAGTATTAAATAATTTATTATTTACTGAAAAAGTGTCTTTAAAAGTTACTACCAAAAAAAAAAAAAAAAAAAAAAAAAAAAGCCTGACCTGTGGTGGCGCAGTGGATAAAGCGTCGACCTGGAAATGCTGAGGTCGCCGGTTCGAAACCCTGGGCTTGCCTGGTCAAGGCACATATGGGAGTTGATGCTTCCAGCTCCTCCCCCCGTCTCTCTCTTCTCTCTCTCTCTCTCTCTCTCCCTCTCTCTCTCCTCTCTAAAATGAATAAATAAAATAAAAATTAAAAAAAAAAAAAAAAAGAAACAGTGTGTTTTGAGGGGGCAGTTTGTACTGCAAGAACAGAAAGGCCAAAAGAGGTTTTCCTATTATCCACTTTGAAGCAAATTTTTTAAAAAATTTAAAAATGTACTTGGAAGGATAAAAAAATTAGTATTCTGAAATTCATAAACGTTACACAATAGGTCTGTTAACAATCCAAAAATAACTGACCCATCTACTTTTCCAATCTACTTTTAAGGCCAAAACATATGCATTAGCAAAAATGCTTTGGCACATTTACAAATCAACTACTTAACCCTGTTCAAATATAGGAAAAGATTTTCCTGATGAAAACTGTCTGTAAGCATGCCTGACCTGTGGTGGCGCAGTGGATAAAGCGTTGACCTGGAACACTGAGGTCACCGGTTCAAAACTCTGGGCTTGCCTGGTCAAGGCATATATGGGAGTTGATGCTTCCTGCTCCTCCCCCCTTTCTCTCTCTCTCTCTCTCTCTAATTCTAACTCTCTCTCCTCTCTAAAATGAATGAATAAATAAAAATTTAAAAAAAAAAAAAGAAAACTGTAAGCAAGACTTCTACCTTCCCTTTTAATAGTTGGTTAAAAAGAGATCATGAAAAAGTCTGATTTATTAGAATTCAGTTAAATATACATTTATCAGGAAATATTATTTTAAGGAATAGTTGAAGCTCTTGTAAAACAAATATATATATATATATATATATATGTATGTATACAAAAGATAAGTATAATTTTGTAAAAATACATAAGCTTCAGATTTAGATCTATAGTGGGAACTGAATCTGTTTTGTGTCCCCACAAGATAACTTTCCTAAAAACTCAAACTACCAGTTCTGCATATAGAAAGTGGGTAATCATTTCCATTTTGCTAAGCACAGCATCTAACCATGAGATGCTGGAATGAACAAGATAGGGCTCCTGCTCTAAACCCACTTATTCAATTATCTTATTCAAAAGAATGATTCTTGAAAGTCATGGGCCTACTGGCCCTCAGATCAATCAGATCAGTTCTCAGTGTGCGTGCCTCTGCTCAGCTGTGAGACAGTGACTAGCTTCTGTAGGCTGAGTCACCTGAAAAAGGTGGGTTTGTCAGTGGAAGGCAAGAATCCAACAGTAGTGAAGCAACACTTAGCTATACACCTTTGCATTTCATCATCTCTACTGAACTTCCCACTGTGGTCTCTTTTTTAGAGAGAGACAGACAGAAAGGGAGGGAGATGAGAAGCATCAACTTGTAGTTGAGGAACTTTAATTGTTCATTGATTACTTTTTCAAATGTGCCTTGACAGGGGCGGGGCTACAGCTGAGCCAGCAACTTTGCGCTTCAAGTCAGAGACCATGGGGTCACGTCTATGACCCCACGCTCAAGCTAGCGACCTCAGCATTTTGAACCTGGGTCTTCAGCGTCTCAGGTTGATTCTCTATCCACTGTGCCACCTAGTCAGGCATGTTGTCGAATTTTTTAAGGGAGGCTGATGTAGCCTGACTAGGAGGTGGCACAATAAATAGAGCATTCTGCTAGGAGAGAGGTGTCAAACAGCTAATAGAAAGCAACGTGTCAAGTTACACCAAATAGGTGTGGAAGAGCAGCACAGACACCCAGGTTCGAAACCCCAAGGGTGTCTACTTGAGCTGGGGCTCACCAGTTTGAATGCGCAGTTACCAACTTGACAGTAGGATCACAGACATGACCCCATGATCGCTGGCTTGAAGCCCAAGGTCGCTGGCATGCACAAGGGGTCACTGGCTCCGCTGGAGCCCCACCCTCCATCAAGGCTCACATGAGAAAGTAATCAATGAACAACTAAAGTGCAGCATCATTGAGTTGATGCTGATGCTTCTCATCTCTCTCTCTTCCTGTCAGTCCCTGTCTGTACCCACTCCACCCCACCCCTGGCTCTCTCTCTCTCTCTGTCTAAAAGAAAAATATTTTTAAATAAATAAATAAAGTAGGTAAATGTACTGAAGTTGAAACAAACTGGAAAATGCATTCAAAGTGAGGCTTTGCCTCCAGTATGTTGTTAAGATCAAACAATTCCTTTAACTTGATCCTTAGTTTCTCTTCACTGTTTCCACATCTGTAAAATGGCCTGATTTTCAGACTTAGCTGCTCTTTAATGTTCAAAACAAAATTCACCTTCCTCAAAACAGTCTTCCTCCTTAACTCCAGTATTGTTTACTCAGCTACCCGAGAAGAGAGCCTCCGAGATTCCCATTCCTCCTCTTCATTTATTACTCAACCCCTCTCCAACACACCCCCCCCTTCCTAATAGTCACAAGTCTTACTTGTCTCAAGTCACTGAAACCCAAACACTGATTTCAGGGCCTACGGACTGGATAGTTTGAACCGTACAAATCTCTCACCTGGTCCATTATAACCAATCACCCATAATCACCTCTCTGCTTCCATTCTTTCTTCTCTCTAATCCATTCCCCCAGTGCTGCCACAGATATCCTCAAAACACAAAAAATTACCCCGTCACTCCCCTGACTAAAACCCTTTCTTTACCAGCTTCCAAATGCTCTGGGTGAATACCAAACTCTCTTACACCTAGAACCCACACACACCAAACTCTTACACCTAGAATCCACACACACCAAACTCTCTTACACCTAGAATCCACACACACCAAACTCTCTTACGCCTAGAACCCGCACACACTTAGTCACCCTTCCTAGGGGATCAGGTATCTCTGCTGTCTGCCATATTTCCTCAGGCTGAGTCACTCCCAACTCCCAGTGGTGACCTCAGCCTTCCAGGCCTACCTCCAAAGCCCCCTCCTGTGCCCCAGCTCACAATGGAGATTCTCTTTTGTGCAGCTCTTCCAAGCCTCTTTGCTGTAACTTTATATGTTGTTTTCTATTAGCTGTTTGACGCCCCTCTGCTAGCAGAATGTACCCTGGCATCCATACAGTGGCTGCCCTATGATAGCAAATGTAGTCAAGTGCAAGTCTGAAGCCAGATTGCCAGGGTTTAAATCCTTAGCTTTAGTTCTTACTGGCTGTCACCACGGGCAAAATAATCTCCTCCTGTCACCACATACATAGCTGGAAAAAATGGAAAACAAGAGTTTAAACCACATAGGATTATTAAACCAAATAGGATTATTGTGAGGACAAGAGACAATAGATCAAGTATTTAGCATCCTGACCGGGACAGTAGCAATAAAAAAATAATAGAAAATTCAAAACAGTGATTAGTAACAGCAGCAGCGGTAAAAAGACTGTCATTGCTGTGTCAAGCTTTCTTCAGAGACCCTGATGTACACCATGTCACTGAGCCCTCACTACACCAAGAATTGGGTACTATTATTACCATCGTCCCCGTGTTTGCAAAACAGAGCACACAGAACATTTGAATAACTGGCTCAAAGCTACCCGGCTGAGCCAGAATCCCAGCCTGGCTCCAGAGGCCTAGCTTTCACCTGCATGCACAAATGTCAAGTTCTGCAAAGAAGCCTGACCTGTGGTGGCGCAGGGGAATAAAGCGTCGACCTGGAATGCTGAGGTTGCCGGTTCAAAACCCTGGGCCTGCCCAGTCAAGGTACAAATGGGAGTTGATGCTTCCTGCTCCTCCCCCCTTCTCTCTCTCTCTCTCTCTTCTCTAAAAATGAATAAATAAAAAAAATATATAAACAGCAACAACAACAAGTTCTGCAAAGAACAGCAATCAAGTCACAGATGAAAAAAAGGAGAACACTATAAGAACTACACCCATATAAAGAAATGCACCAAATTTCTGCGTGATACAAGCACGAAGACCTTCTTTTTCCACTTATACTTTGGCCAGGTCCCAAAATTTCTGTGCCCGACTTTGGCGTTTGAGAATGTAACCCCTCCGGGGCGGCGCAAGAAAACCGGGAGAGCGCTGCCGCGTTCTGCCCTCAGGCCCGGCTCCAACTCGCCCGTCCTGTCCACCCGGGCTCCTCACATTGAAGGTCGGCAGCTGCCCTATGGGCGCGCGGTGCAGCTCACAGACCAGCTCCATGGCCCTGTCGCAGAACATGGTGGTGCCGTCCCTGTCCCGTGGCCTTGTCAACCACCCGCTCCCACGCCGACCGGTCTCCGGGCTCACAGCCGCAATTCCCTACTCCCGCGGTCCCGAGATCCCAGCTCCAGATTCTCGCCTGAGCCTCAGCTCTGCGCTTTGGCGCCACACACGCCCAGCCAATAGGAACGCGCTGCTGAGCTTCGCGGTCTACGGCGGCGCTAAAAGGACATTTACTTCCACTGCGCAGCCGCACTACAGAAGTGGGCTGGGAGTCCTACTCTGCGGAAAGCCGCCGCTGATAAGGCAGAGCGGGCGCAGTTCTGGGAGTTTGTAAACTGTGCAGGTTTGTTGTCGAATTCCCAGTCGACTAAGCAAGCAATTTTGTGCGCTGACAGCTCCACATAAATGCACGTTTGTCAACTTTCTCCTTTCATTTGCGTCATTCATTTTCGTTTAGTTTTAGAGTTTCGCAGTTTGAGGTGAATAAGGTAGAACTAGAAACTTGCTGTGCATTAACGGTAGGACGCATTTCATTCGTTTCGTTTTGCAGTGTGGGTGTTTAGTTTAATAGAAAAGGAAAACCAACTTTGGGCATCTCCTGTGTGGTAGGAACTATGACATTTAATTCTCAGGATTAACCAACCCTAAGGTGGTTTTTAAAGACCTTTAGTATTCGGGACTCCTGCATGCCAGGCCAACGCCAGGGCATACAGGAGAAGCGCCCATCTGCTTCTCCACCCCTCTCCCTCTCCTTCCTCTCTGTCTCTCTCTTACCCTCCCGCAGCCAAGGCTCCACTGGAGCAAAAGATGGTCCGGGTGCTGGGGATGGCTCTGTGGCCTCTGCCTCAGGCCCTAGAATGGCTCTGGTCGCAACAGAGCGACGCCCCGGATGGGCAGAGCATCACCCCCTGGTGGGCATGCCGGGTGGATCCCCATCGGGCGCATGAGGGAGTCTGTCTGACTGCCTCCCCGTTTCCAGCTTCAGAAAAATACAAATAAATAAATAAATAAATAAATAAATAAAATAAATAAAGACCCTTAGTACTGATTAGGAGACAAGTTAGATAACTTCTCTAAGGTCACCAGTCCCTGTACTTAAGCTTTCAACTCCACAGTACTACCTTTGATGTTAGAGCAGACATTTAAAAATGTGTAAAATCACTTTAGTCACAAGGTGTATAGAGAGGGAAAAATGCCCTAGGTTAACACCAATTTATATGGCCATATTCTTGCTTACACGATTATGGAAATTGTCATAATCCACACAAGAATCAAAGATAGGAATTACCACTATAAAAATTCATTTGGCAATAAATAAAAGCAATATTACTTGGATTAATTCTAGCTAACCTGAGAAACGATTCCTCTTTTGCAAATATACAGTGGATGTGTGATCCAAGAAATGAGCATGTTGAGTAACATTTCCTTTTCATCTCGCAGTAAGGGAAAATTTAGGTTAAGTGTTTTTATCAAATACATAGTTCTATCCTGGACCATGCTACAGGGTTATGATCCAAAGATAAGCAGCATCCACATCTTTCCTTTGCCATAAATGCTTTAAATTTCAAACCCCAGGCATGAGATTTACTTCCTTACCTGTACAGTGGGGACAAAAGTATCCACTCCTGAGGGGCAGTGATGATTCTTTATTCCTTCAGAAAATATTTATGAAGTGTCTACTATGTACTAGACATTATTCTAGACCCATAACAATCAATGTTCTGTTGTGGGAAAACAGCAACATACAAATACAAATACATTGATAAATATATTAGTGAAAAGCATTAAAAATAAGCCAAAGAAGGTGAACGGAGTGATGGGGAGAGGACCTGAGGGTACCAAGTTAGTATTGAGAGAAGTCACAGCCCTGAAGTGGGGAGGGAGTAAGCCAAGGATATGGCACCATTGGGAGGACAGAAAATTCCAAGCAGCAAGAATGCAGTGCAAAGGTCCCAAGAAAGGTTGTGTGGTGGCTGGCACATGACCACCACAATTCCCTCCTGGCACCTCTGTATCAGCAAGAAGGCAGAGATGTTGGAGCAGAGTGAGTGAGGGAGACGCTGGTGGCTGAAATCAGATGGAAGGCTAGAGGTCCTTTCACAGGATTTAGTAAGGTTTTCTTTTCAGTGAGATTGGGAGCCACTGAAGTGTTTTGAGCAAAGAAGTAACAGCACTGGAGCTAGGTTTTCACAAAGACCTACATGGAAGCTGAGTTATGTAGACAGAATTGAGGTAAAGGTGGAGGCAGAGACCACTTAGGCTATTAAAATAATCCAAATGTGAGATGCTGGCTGCTTGGCCCAGGTTTCAGGGTGGATCCTGAAAGATCTGAGAAGGCTTGGTAATAGATCTGTTGTGGCAAAAAAAAAAAAAAAGGGGGGGGGGGTAGAATTAAGGATGACTCTAGGGTATAATCTGAGGAACTGCAATGATGGTCTTGTCATCCTCACTATCCTCACCTGTGGTGGAGAAGATTGCTGATGGAGCTGTGAGTGGAAGAAAAGTTGGGAGCTCAGCTTTGAACGTTATTTTAGGTTCCTGTAGGAAAAGAACTAGAAATACAAATGTAGGTGTCACCACTGTGGATTGGCATTTATAGCCTGGATAAGTCCACACAGAGTGTGAGTGTGGACCAGGAGTTGAGGACTGCATGGGCAAGGCCTAGTACTAGCAAGGACACAATTCCCTTTACTCTCTTCTCTCCAGCTCTCCCTAGCTTTTTTGGTTTTTTATTAAAGAGAATTCAATGAGTATTAGAGTAAAAAATTATTTACAATTTAGTTGCTGGTTTCCCAATCTCCAGTACGTGTTGGCACATTACTTTATTTATTTATTTATTTATTTATTTTACAGAGAGAAACAGAGATAGAGAGGGGCAAATAGAGACAGAGAGGAAGGGAGAGAGATGAGAAGCATCAATTCTTCATTGGGTCTCCTTAGCTGTTCATTGATTGCTTTCTCAAATGTACCTTAACCAGGTGGGTCCAGCAGAGCCAGTGACCCCTTGCTCAAGCCAGTGACCTTGGACTCAGACCAGCAACCTTGGACTTCAAGCCAGCTTGACCTTTGGGCTCAAGCCAGCAACCATAGGGTCATATCTATGATCCAACATTCAAGCTGGCAAGGCCGTGCTCAAGACTTTCAGCCAGCACTGAAGCCAGAGAGCCCGCGCTCAAGATGGCGATCTAGGGGTTTCACACCTGGGTCCTCCGCATCCCAGGTCAACACTCTATCCACTGTGCCATCACCTGGTCAGGCTGCTACATCACTTTAAAGAATTCACCTTTTGAATTCCAAAAGTATGTTTGGACAAATATAACTGCTGGTTGTGGTATTTAATAATATGGTCAATGAAACTGTTTTTGCAATTTCTAAGTATCACTACAAAACTAATATGTAGAGCTACATAAATTTCTTAAGGCATTTCTAATTAATCTTAGATTAACAGTTGCCAATAATTTGCACTGACAGATGTTGAAATTCCAAGTTACTTTGGGATAAGTAAGCAAATCTCTGGTTGCACTGTTGTATCAAAAATTACAGAATTAATATTAATATTTTAGGAAGCTTAAAGAACATTTTGTTAAGTTGGGCTAGGTGTGCAGAGAGATTTTGAAACTGATCTTTATACTTGTGTGATTAGCATCAAAACCAAGATGGCCGATGGCATTGTATTGTAAATGCAGAGGGGAAGGAGAGTTGGATTCTCTGACCTTCCCCCACACCTGTGAGGAAGCAAGTGAATAGCTAGCCAGGTGCAGGAAGAAAAAAGAAAAAAGATTTTTTATATTGATGGGCCATTTATAGGCATTTGTCTCCATGGAAACTACCCCACCCCTCCTGAAAGCGTGTAGTTAATGTATATATATCTCTGAACAAAAGAATGGCAGGTGAACACTAGAAAATATAGGAATATCTTTTAATATGTAGAGAGACATTTTTACTATTGTGTTACTTTGTAAGTTTTAATGTGTAGAAACAATTTTTATGAATCCTATAGACAAATGTTATAAACTTGCTAATAAATTGTATCCCATCCTCTCCTTCATCCTTTTCCCAAACCTGTATAGGTGCAAACAAAGGTTATAAGCTTATGCCATGATGTCAGGTTTTTTCCCTGCCTATGTATAATTAAGGGTATATAACCAGCCCCTAGAATATTAATCACACATGATTTGGGACTGCTGCCCATTGTAAGATATATGCGGCCGGCATATTTAATAAATTTCCTCCTTTAATAAAACTCTTCAAAACTCATCTGGACTTGGTGTCTCTACGAAAACCCATGGAATTGTGGATTGGGTACTTTACAACATTTGGCACCTATGCAGGGCCTATGGTGTTTCGCGTCACCGGGTATAGGCACCCGGAATTGGATGGACTCTCCGCTGAGCTGCCCGACCCTGTTTGAATCTCGAGGAGAGGTACGCCACTTGACATGTTTTCAGGGTTCCTGATCTTCCTGTGGGGTCTGGACATTTCTTCGGTAGATGCCTCTCGGTTCCCAAATTTGACAATTGGGATAATTTGGCAGAGAAATCGAGGAGGTAGGTAAAGCAACTCTTTTTGCTTTACTGAATTTTCTGGCTTTCCTCTGAATATTTGATTTTGCTTTTCTGTTTAGGACTGGTACTGGTCTGGGACTAGGTGTAGGTAAAGTAGACTTGTGACTTTACGAATTTGTAATGCCAGTGTGTAGGTAAAGAAAATCTCCTGTTTTACTGATTTGAAACTCTGGAAGCCTGAAGGTAAGGTCAATCTAGATCTATGGCCCAATCTAGATTTGTGGTTTTACTAATTCGTAACTCTGGTCTGTAGGTACAGTAAATCTTTTGTTTTGCTTATCTGAAACTCTGGAAGCCTGTAGGGAAAGCAAACCCTTTGTTTTACTAATTTGAAACTCCAGAGGCTTTTTGTAAGTGGAACAGATCTTTTGTTTTCGGTGTGTAGGTAGAACCGACTGCTTTGCTGTTTGAAACTAGTCTCCACATTTGGTGGTATTCTTGGGGGAGACCTGAGTAGGGACTGAGTTCATACTGATATAATCAGTCCCGTCTCAGGACTTTCCAGGGACACCTTTGGGTTTGTCGAAATCTCATTCTTTGTTTTCCTTACTTTTGTCTAAAATTTCTGAGTTTAAGTCCAAAGTCCTTGTAGGAACACGGCCTGCGTACACCTGAGAGGCCACGAGGGGGAGCCCTTCGCTTGTCTATGAAAGCTCGCTCGTGTGTGTGTGTGTGTGTGTGTGTGTGTGTGTGTGTGTGTGTATGTGTGTGTGTGTGTGTAAGTCCTTGTTTAATGTCTAAATGTGTCTGTTTTAAAACCTGGCTTGGGTCTTTTGTGTCAAGATTGGAAGTTTCTGACTAAAAAGCAGTCGTAAGTGGTGAACTATTATTCTCTTTGTTCTCAAATTCTAGCTTCGGGCGCCCTGTTAGGTTTCTCCTCTGAGGGAAATTATTTTCCTCTGTTGGCTTCTTCACCTAGTCTTGTGTAATAGTTAATACCTCTATAGTCAAACACCCTTTATTTTGGGTGCTAGTTAATTATCTGTCTTTCTTATTTTTATCGGTGCACTAATTTCTGGATTTTTCTGAAGTAGTTTTAATTTTGTAATTAGTAGTCTTGGCTATTAAATATGTGAGGAGGGGCCAGTTCACAGAGGACTCTGTTTTCTCATTCACCTGCAAATACCAGTCTTTCTCCTCCCCTGCTGGCCAAGGGCCCCTCCCTTCTACACTGTGTTCTTAAACCACTCCTCCCTCCTTACAGATGGGCAGCTCTGTCTCTCTTTCTTCTTTGACCCATCCCCTCCACTCCATTGGCTTTGGCTGTCTCTTTTTCTTCTTTGACCCATCCCTGCCCCTCCTCAGAGACTGACTGTGCCTTCCACTACTCCTCGTCCTCTCCCCTCTCTTCAGAGCTCTAAATCTTTTTGACTCCTCTGACCACATGGAACCACCACCAGCACTTCAATCTCCTCCTTCTGTAGATTCTGACCCTCCTTCTTTTCCATCCAGCTGTTCACACTGTCCATCTGTCTGCTTTCTCTCTTCCTCCCCTCTATGCTGACAACCCTGCCATCTCGAAAAGCTTAAAAAAGCAGAGTTGTCTATTGAGCTGTGTGAGTAAGTAATCTGTTTTGTCTCTTTGTCAGAAAATATCTCTAGTATAATTTTAATTGAAGCAAGTAAAGTGGCTCATTTAAATTCCTTAATTCATAATTTGTATATAAAATCTTTGTTTAATGTGTAACTGTGTCTGTTTCTAAGGCCTTAAACCAATAATTACCCACCTCTTAACAAGTCTTACTCATCCCCATGGACTCTCCCTGAAATACCCCCATCCTTCCTGTTTAAAAACCTTCAGGGGCTTATCGCCTCATACCAGACTTACACCTAATCAATGAGACAGTAATTCTCCTCCATCCAGTAGTCCCTAATGTCTACAAGTTACTGTCACACATTCCCTCAAACACTACTCACTTCACGGTCCTAGACTTCAAGAATGCCTTTTTTACCATTCCTCTACACCCTGACTCTTACTTTCTGTTTGCCTTTACCCAGACACTAATGCAGCCCAGCAATTTACGTGGACTGTCTTACCCCAAGGGTTCAAAAACAGCCCACACCTGTATGGGCAGGCACTAGCTCAGGATTTAACAGCATGCAATCTCAAAACTAGTACTCTCTTACAATATGTAGATGACCTACTCCTCTACAGCCCCTCCCTGCCTGCCTCAAGGTAACACACCGCCACCCTTCTTAACTTCCTCACCATAAAGGGATATCGTGTCTTCTCTGCTAAGCTCAACTTCACTCTTAGTCCATAGTCTATCTGGGTATCGCCTTAACCCCCACCACCTGAGGTCTCACCCTAGATCGAATTCAGACCCTCCAAAGTCTCCAACCACCTACCACCACAAATCAAATCCTTTCTTTCCTTAGTCTAATAGGCTTCTTTAGACACTGGATTCCTAATTTTACTCTCTTAGTCAAGCCCCTCAGTGAGATCTTCTGAGTATGGCTTTTAAGGTCTATAATGGCCAAGGAAGTAACAGAAAAGGCAAATAAGGCCCAAAAGGTGTCAGGAAATACCAGCTTTTGGCACACACTCTTAAAGGCTCCAGAGCCCTAAAGGGTTTCATAGGATTACATCAGGGCCCTGCTCCAGAGTGGAAAGAAAGGTCATTGAACCTACCAGGCTTCCCGGCCCCATCAAGGGACACATCTTTGCTGTGGAAAGAGAGACACAAGAAGGTAAGCTGCTCCCTTGCTCCATGGAGGGAGGGTTCAGTCTCTTCTAGCCCTGCTCCAGCTACCTGTGACCTGACCTTGCCCAGCATGCTGGAAATTGCCACTGAAGGCCCAAGGACATCATTCATGAGCCTAAGGTATTTCTTCCAAGTAGCAGATAAACTGATCTCATTTCTTGTAAAAAACAAGGGCCATCTATTATGCCTTGCCTAAATATTTAAGTTTTATTTATCCCTCGAAGATCTCTACTGTGGGTATTGACAGTCTGATTTTGTTACTTTATTTAATGTATAGCATCTCCTTTATTCCTCTTGTCTCAATGCCCCATGCCTATTATAGGCTGGGACCTGCTGCTAATTCCAGGTAGAAGTAGTGGTTACTAGGACTTAAACTCTAACTGCAAAGTGTAGAAATGTAACCACCCTTTCCCTAATTACTTGCAGAATTTATAGGTTACTCAGCAAACTGTTCAAAGACTGTCCAAGAGGCGCTTCCAGCAGTACATCACCCAAGGACTGACTTTCACGTGGACAGGTCCACACACCTTGATCCTGACAACTCCCTCTGCTGCTAAGGGCAACTCTTTCCTCCACCCTGACCATCTGGAGCTCAGAAACAGAGAAACAAAACCGATCCCTTGTCCATCAATTCTCTATCTGCCTCTCAGCCTGCCTCACCCAATCAGCGGCTTTCTACTTGTGTGGGACCAACACCTATATGTGTCTCCCTACTAATTAGACAGAAACCTGTACCCTAATCTATATCACCCCAAATATCAACCTAATCCCACCCCATGAGCCTCTTCCAGTTCCTAGTACACTACCCATCAATCTAAAAGACCAAACGATGGCCCTGGCCGGTTGGCTCAGCGGTAGAACGTCGGCCTGGCGTGCGGGGGACCCGGGTTCGATTCCCAGCCAGGGCACACAGGAGAAGCACCCATTTGCTTCTCCACCCCCCCTCTTTCCTCTCTGTCTTTCTCTTCCCTTCCCGCAGCCAAGGCTCCATTGGAGCAAAGATGGCCCGGGCGCTGGGGATGGCTCCTTGGCCTCTGCCCCAGGCGCTAGAGTGGCTCTGGTCGCGGCAGAGTGATGCCCCAGAGGGGCAGAGCATCGCCTCCTGGTGGGCAGAGCGTTGCCCCTGGTGGGCGTGCCGGGTGGATCCCGGTCGGGCACATGCGGGAGTCTGTCTGACTGTCTCTCCCCGTTTCTAGCTTCAGAAAAATACAACCCCCCCCCCAAAAAAAAACAAAACAAAAAAAAACTAAAAGACCAAACGAGTTATACAGGTAATTCTTCTTGTTGTTGCTTTAAAAATCTCTACAGAAGTAGATCTAGGGGCAGGGGGACTAGCCACTTCCCTGTCTTATTCCTACTCTCTCTCTCTCTCTCTCTCTGAAGCCCAGCAAATTTGTAAAAAAACAAACCAAGTCATGGAATCAGTGGTTTCACACAAACTGGGTGTCTTGACTATTGCCTTTCATTGGTCCACTCACTCTCCTATTTATTTTTCTAACTTTTGAACCCTTCCTCTTACCTTTGTTCACTAGTTTCTTACAGAACCACATGCAGACCTTTGCCTATCAGAAAAGTGGAAAAATCTACCTAACCCTACACACCAACCCTGAAACCTGCCCTCACAAAACAGAAGAATCTGGAACCCTATAAATACACCCCTACTCCAACTGCCCCAGGGAGAGGTTCACGAAGGAGGCCCCCAATAGGGATAACAGCAGGAAGTAGCTCCAGAAGATGGCTGGTCCGAGACAAACCTCCTTCCTGAACCCCATACCCTCTCCTTCCCCCCACCTCTTTTCCTTTTTTATCATACCACAGAGTTGAGAAATGATATATGAAATTCCAACTGCCCTTTTGTTGTTCCCCCTGGCTGCCTGACCTCACCCTTACTTACTGGATAATCACCCCTGAGGCAGAAGAGTTCCAGAAAGCTGAAATCCTAAAACTGTAAAAGGGAACATACCTGAACTTTTGACTCAGTACCCCCTCAGGATCCCCCAAACCCTATAAAATTCGCCCCCTTAGTCTGTAACCAGTGCCCTTCTCCCTGGAGAAGTGCCCGGCAGGGTTCCTTTCTTCCTTTCAATAAAACCTGTTACTCTGGTCTTTTCGGACTCCCATGGATTCCAACAGTATTTAATGTCTTTACATTTACTTAAATTTCAGACTCTTTTTACAAATCCACGCACTGGGCCATTATTTGTTAGGGTTTGAGTCTAGGTCTGAATCAGGGGCAGGATGTTTAGGGTCAGGGCTTGAACTTGGGCTAGGGATAGGACCAGGCCTAGGCTTAGGCTTAGGGTTAGGGAGGCAGAGTGAAGGCCACACTATAGGTATTTGACTCTTGATTATCATCAAAATGAGGAACTTTGCAAGTGTCTGAACACAGACCCTGACTTACTGGTTTTGTCTCCAGAAAGATAGACCTTGACCATAGCAGACCGAAGCTCAGTTCCATTCCACATGCCCCCAGGTTAGGTGTTCCCTCCATCAGGACTCTGCATTTGCAAAGGGAGTGCTGATAGTCAAAGCAAGCCATTATGGGCCCAGGGATCAGGAGGAGTTTTATTTTCCAATAACTGACTGGAGCAGAGGAAAGACCTCTGGTATGGGGAGTAGAGCATTACCTTGTTTGTACTTTTCAATTGTGTGTGGTTTTGTTGTGTACATTGTTACCCAATAAAGAATGGTGTTTTGGTCTGCACATCAGTCATGCCATGAAAATGATGCACTTGCTTCACATTTTTATCCCAGGAGGTAAAATGTTATGTTGTCTGAGGGGTGTGCCTGTTTACAGACCTCTCAACGTTATATTTGCTGTGTTAGTTTTCATGAACTTAGTTTATAGGTACTGAAGAAGGGTCAGGAGGTTGTCAGTTTTTTAGTTTTATTCCCACTATGTCCATTTAGTAGTATTCCTTCTTCCAGAAGTTGAGTTATGTGTTATTTTTGTTGTCTTTCCCTTGAAGTTCTTACGTAAATGTTGTGGTGAGTAGCTTCAGGGTTTCTTTACAAGTGCATTTGAGAACTCCTATTCGGAGACATTTGTCTTTCACCTCGCATTACTGATCCCTTGTTTTACTGAAATGGCAAGAGAAAAAAACTGAGTGGCGTCCATCAAAGTTTGTGGACACATGATTCACAAGTTGAACAGGGTTCATTGCAAAGGTGTTCTGAGTTTGACTCACTGCCACCCTCGTGTGGATATATTTGAAAATTACATCTTACTGTACCTCACCGGGGGAAGTGATAGGCTGCAGTGGGTTCTCTAGGAGGTCGTGTACAGTTCTTCTTTGGAAGCTTATTTTTGAGCCATAAATAGTTTTTAGTTAAATTTTCTGTCTTAATCCTAATGAAACCCAGAAATATTATTTCTGCCATTTCGTTCCTTTGAGGTCCCTTGCAACTGCTTTCATAGTATGATGTAGTTATCATATTTCCAGAAATGTTTCCAGCGTAGATTTGGAGCACAGGATAGGAGCCTCACCTAGGTGCTCTTTGACTGCTTGTCTACCAGCAATTGCTTCTTGTTGTGTGAAACAGTTAACGACTGTGATATCATTTGAGGTGCCAGCATAAGTGAATTTTGATGAGTTTGCTTCTGCCAATGGTGCATTTATAGCAGCCTTTTGTTTGTGATTTGTACATTTGCTTCAGAGACAGCAAGAAATATGCTTTACTAATTACAATCACTTGAATTCTGTTGTGGTCTTTCCCGTCGCATATGAAGGTCCGGTGAGTGTGCAGAGTTTTGCAGCTATTCTGTTCTGATACCATCTTGTGTTCATGTTTGCTTGGAGTCAGAGGTTGCTGCTTAGGGAAGGAAAACATTGTTGGGTTTAGGAAGTTTTCTGCATGTTGGATTTGATTGACTGGTCATGGGACTTAGGTTGTGTGTGCTGTTATTGAGTTATTGATGGCTGACTTTTGTTTCTGAAGGATGCACGCTGTGTCTGTGAATGACAGTGGTGTGATATGTCTCCCAGTGTGATTATGGATTTACTCATGTACGTGTTCAGTATGCATAGTACCTTTCTCCATTTCTGCATGTTTTGTCTCTCGGTAAGGTCATCCTTTTAGGTGGCTGCCTTGTTTTCTCTTGCACATGTGTTTCTATTGCCATGAATAGGTTGTATCGCAGGTTTGGGTGTGAGGATCTGATATTTCATTTCTATTGAGTTGTCATGCAGCCACTTTTTAAGATATGGATGTGTTTCCACTTTTCTTATTGTGGTGTCCGTTATGGAAAGCCTGTGCATGGATTTCTGTCCAGTGCTTGGGAGTCATTGACATTACTGTACACTCTGTGGCTGATAATAATAATTGCCTATCCAAAACCTTGAGGTTTTTTGCCTGTTGAAATTTTTCTGGTGTCTTCTGTGCTCTGGGTACCCTTCTCTCACATCTGTGAGGGGTTTTCTGTCTGTTATATTTTCATTCTGAGGTGCCATGCTGTGTTTTCACTGACAGGTTCTTCTGTAACTGGTACTTTCCTTGCCACATACCTCTGTTCCTTTCCTTCACGGCACTTGTCTCTATGTAGGATGATATGCTTACTTGTTTATTGCCTGTGTGCCAAGGTAGACTGAGAGGTGTTTGAAGCGCTGCCTGTTTGTTTGTTGAGGTGTAGGCTATACTGCATGGCTGTCAGAGTTCCTTCCACTAGCTGATGTTTGGTGTATGTGTACGAAGTGAATGACCATACTTGTGAGGTGTGGAAACTGTTCTTCCTAGAGAATGAGTTTCCTAGTCCCTTTCAGTTTCAAGCAAGATGAAACTGATTATCATCCTCCCTGCCCCAGTGAGCTTTCCACACAGTGTTATGTCACTCACTGTCTGCCTTTGAGTGTTGTGCTTGTTTGTTTCATGCTTTACTGTGTTCTTTATCCCAGCACCTGATGGCTGGTTTCTGGAGGTGTGTCTCAGTGGCCCTGCATGCTTCTGTAGAAGAAATTCATAGGATACTCAGTGGTGGGACTTCAGGATTGAGACATGGGTTGTAGCTCGGTGTGTATGGGCTGCCATGACTTGCATAGTGCCCGGTGACAAAGGCGTGTCTGTGTGTTGGGCGGATAAAATGTATTATGCTCACTTTGTTAAAGATGGCGCTGTCCACATGGAGGCCGTTGCCCAGGTGATATTAATGTGTGTTGGGGGCAGGCTGTGGGCAGGCAGAATCCTTGTAGCCTGGGGCTTGGTTTTGGGATTAAGCTTTTCCCACCCTTTTTAATGTGGGGTGGTGCAATTCCATCATGTCTTTAATAAGTGACTTTGTATTAGAGACTTCCCTATTTTGTATATTGGATTAAAGGTTTGGATTTCTACACTATAAAATGGGAGCAGAATGGAAGCTTGCACTCTTGGTTCCTGAGATTATCATTAGAGGAGAGAGCAGAGAAGAGAGCAGAGAAAAGCCACGTGGAAGAGGCCAGAAGAAGCAGCCAAGATGGTGGAGTGTTGAGTGAGAAGCCAGTTAGTGCAGAGTTTGTGCAGAGAGAAGGAAGGAGATGGGGAATAGAGGTGAATAACTCTGGTGAGCTAGAAACCTTTGATTCTAGAAAACTCGGATAAGTCAGTAGCTTTGTGAGCGCTGAATGTGAGTGGGTTTTGGATCCCAGTGTGTGTTTTTACTTGCCCACCGGGTGCAAGCTAGAATTAAAGCTAATGGCCCACCAGTTCTTGGCTCCGTTGTTTCTTTACCGACTGTCCGAATTCAATGCGAACCTGCATGGGCCGGGCTGCTGTGATGGTGGCCCCAGCCGTGGATACTGGCTTTACACTGTGAGTGGGGGGGCATGGAGATCATTGGCTAGGGCATAGGCCTGGCTTGATAAGCAGACTGTCCTGGAGGCAGTGGCAGGAGTGGAGACCCAGGGAAAGGACAGAACAGCTTCTGGGATGTGTTCAGAAGGATGAGTTGTCTCTTGTGAGGGGTCCTGTGATGAGGTTTCAAAAGAAGAGCAGTGAACCTCACTTGTTTGTGTTTGTATTTGGAAGTGTTTACCTTTAAATGGGCTGGGGAGAGACCTGAAGATGGCAGCAAAGTAGGCAGACGCACAGACTCCCAGCTCACACCACCAAACTGGATTATAAACTAATTTATGAACAATCAGCATGAAAAACCAAATCTGGACTACAAGAACAGCTTTCAAAAACCAAGGAGCAAAGAAGAAGCCATAACAAACCTGGTAGGGAGTGCCTGAATCTCCCCTGCTTACAGGAACAGGGGGGGTGAGGCTGGGCTCTCACTCCAAGGAAAAGAGCATTAAATACTGCTCACAGCCACTTGCCTGGTGACCAGGGAACGAGGTGTGTTGAAAGGGCCCGCTTGTCTTCCAAAAAGAAAGGAGAGAGAGAGAGACGGATGGTGAGGGGGAGAGGAATATAGGTGATGACATAAAAAGCTGACTCATTCAGTGCTGGAGGCAGCCATAACTGGGGGAGGGGCTGATCCTTCCACAAAGCAAAATACAAAAGTACTTCCAGGTCACAGAGATACAGACATCTCTCCAGCTCCAATCAGCACAAAAAGACACAGCTGAAAACAAGAAGTGGGGAGGAGGGGCAGTAACTCAGGTCTCCATGGAGATCTGAGATATACCTCCCCCTACTGAAGCTGAGAAAGCAACCCACCCCCAGAGAGATTAACTGGCAGAAAAGGACTTCAGAGCCTCAGGTCACACCCACCGCATTCCTGGATACAGTTTCAAATAAGCCCCCTGCTGAGATCAGCAAACAAGACAATCACCTGTTAAGAAAACAAACAAATCAAGACTTCAAAGCTGCCCAAATCCCAAAGTGGATTACAAATAATAGCTAATGCTAACCCAAGAAGACCTAGAAACAACACAAGTAAAAACTGGAGGTAGATAACACCAAGCCTAGACTCAACTAGCTCTACAAAGAAGACACCCAGACACAATGAGAAGACAAAGAAGTGCAATCCAAATGAAACCACAAGAGAGACCTTCAGGAGATGAACTGAGTGATATGGAAATAATCAAACTTCCAGATGCGGAGTTTAAAATAATGATTGTAAGGATGCTTAGGGATCTTAGAACAACAATGGATGGTCATCATGAACACCTAAATAAAGAAATAGCAAGTATAAAAAAGGATATTGAAATATTAAAAAAGAATCAGTAGGAGATGACAAATACAATAACAGAAATGAAGATGACAATGGAAGGAATTAAAAACAGGATGGATACAGCTGAGGATCGAATCAGTGAGTTGGAGGACAACTGGAATCAAGGCATGAAAGCAGAGAAGAACAAAGAAAAGAGACTCAAAAAGTCTGAGGAAACTCTTAGAGAGCTCTGTGACAACATAAAGAGAAATAACATCCGCAACACAGGGGTTCCTGAAGAAGAAGAGAAAGAACAAGGGATAGAGGCTTTATTCAATCATATTATAGCTGAAAACTTCCCTAAATTAATGCAGGAGAAACTCTCACAAATTCAAGAAGCACAGAGAACTCTACTAAAAAGAAACCCAAAGAAACCTACACCAAGACACATCATAATTAAAATACCAAAGCTAAGTGATAAAAAGAAAATATTAAAAGCTGTGAGAGAAAAAAAGGCTATCACCTACAAAGGAGCCCTCATAGGATGATATCAGACTTCTCAACAGAAACACTTGAAGCCAGAAGGGAATGGCAAGAAATATTCAAAGTAATGCAGAACAAGAACCTACAACCAAGACTAATTTATCCAGCAAGGCTACCATTTAAAATTGAAGGAGAAATAAAAAGTTTCCCAGACAAAAAAGAAACTCAAGGAATTCATTACAACCAAACCAACGCTGCAGGAAATGTTAAGGGGCATGGTGTAAACAGATCAAAGTGGGAAAAGAATATAGCAAAAGAGGAATACAGCTTTAAAGAATAAAATGGCAATAAAAAACTACATATCAATAATAACCTTAAATGTAAATGGATTAAATGATCCAATCAAAAGACATAGGGTAGCTGCGTGGATAAGAAAACAGGACCCATACATATACTGTCTACAAGAGACACACCTTAAAACAAAAGATGCACATAGGTTGAAGGTAAAAGGATGGAAAAAAACATTTCATGCAAATGGAAATGAAAAAAAAGCTGGGGTAGCAATACTTATATCAGACAAAATGGACTTTAAAACAAAGAATATAGTAAGAGATAAAGAAGGCCACTACATAATGATAAAGGGAGCAATCCAACAGGAAGATATAACTATTATAAAT
This sequence comes from Saccopteryx leptura, assembly GCF_036850995.1. NCBI lineage: Eukaryota > Metazoa > Chordata > Mammalia > Chiroptera > Emballonuridae > Saccopteryx > Saccopteryx leptura. The sequence continues at coordinate 291,532,980 of NC_089504.1, forward strand.
ATCTACGCACCTAATATAGGAGCACCTAAATATATAAAGCAGACTTTGATGAATATAAAGAGCAAGATCAACAGCAACACTATAATAGTATGGGATTTTAATACCCCACTAATATCACTAGATGAATCCTCAAGAAAGAAAATTAACAAACAAACAGCAGACTTAAAGGACACACTAGATCAACTCGATTTAATAGATATCTACAGAACCTTCCACCCTAAAGCAGCAGAATATACATTTTTTCAAGTGCTCATGGTACATTCTCTAGGATAGACCACATGTTAGGGCACAAAAGTGGTCTCAACAAATTTAAGAAGATTGAAATCATATCAAACACTTTCTCTGATCACAATGGCATGAAACTAGAAATCAACCACAACAGAAAAGCTCAAAAATTCTCAAACACATGGAAACTAAATAGCAGGTTGTTAAATAACAAATGAATTAAGAATGAGATCAAAGAAGAAATAAAAAAATTCCTAGAAACAAATGATAATGAGCATACAACAACTCAAAATTTATGGGACATAGCAAAAGCAGTACTGAGAGGGAAGTTCATAGCACTACAGGCACACTTTAAGAAGCTAGAGAAAGCTCAAATAAACAACCCTGCATCTAAAAGAACTAGAAAAAGAACAGCAAGTAAAGCCTAAATGTAGTAGAAGGAAGGAAATAATAAAGATCAGAGCAGAAATAAATGACATAGAGACTAAAGAAAACAATACAGAGGATCAATGAAACTAGGAGCTGGTTTTTTGAAAAGGTAAAAAAGATTGATGAACCTTTAACCAGACTCACCAAGAAAAAGAGAGAGAGGACTCAAATAAATAAAATTAGAAATGAGAGGGGTGAAATAACAACTGACACAGCAGAAATACAAAGGATTGTAAGAAAATACTATGAAGAACTGTATGCCAAAAAACTAGACAACCTAGATGAAATGGAAAAATTCCTTGAAACATACAATCTTCCAAAAATCAATCTGGAAGAATCAGAAAACCTAAACAGACCGATTACACCAAATGAGATCGAAACAGTTATCAAAAAACTCCCAACGAAGAAAAGTCCTGGGCCTGATGGCTTCACCAGTGAATTCTACCAAACATTCAAAGAAGAACTAACTCCTATAATTCTCAAGCTATTTCAAAAAATTCAAGAGGAAGGAAGACTTCCAAGCTCCTTTTATGAGGCGAGCATAATTCTGATTCCAAAACCAGGGAAAGACAACACAAAGAAAGAAAATATAGGCCAATATCCCTGATGAATATAGATGCAAAAATCCTCAACAAAATATTAGCAAACCAGATCCAACAATATATGGAAAAAATTATACACCATGATCAAGTGGGATTTATTCCTGGGAGGCAAGGCTGGTACAATATTTGCAAATCTATCAATGTTATTCATCACATAAACAAAAGGAAGGAGAAAAACCACATGATAATTTCAATGGATGCAGAAAAAGCATTTGATAAAATCCAGCATCCATTCATGATCAAAACTCTCAGTAAAATGGGAATACAGGGAACATACCTCAACATGATAAAAGCCATCTAAGACAAACCCACAGCCAACATCATACTCAATGGGCAAAAATTAAAAGCAATCCCCTTAAGATCAGGAACAAGGCAGGGGTACCCCTTTCACCATTCTTATTCAACATAGTCCTGGAAGTCCTAGCCACAGCAATCAGACAAGAAGAAGAAATAAAAGGCATTCAAGTTGGAAAAGAAGAAGTAAAGCTATCATTATTTGCAGATGATATGATATTGTATATAGAAAACCCTAAAGTCTCAGTCAAAAAACTACTGGACCTGATAAATGAATTCAGCAAGGTGGCAGGATATAAAATTAATACTCAGAAATCAGAGGCATTTTTATACACCAACAATGAACAGTCTGAAAGAGAAATTAAGGAAACAATCCCCTTCACTATTACAACCAAAAAAATAAAGTACCTAGAAGTACATTTAACCAAGGAGACTAAAGACTTGTACTCGGAAAATTATAAAACATTGATAAAAGAAATCAAGGGAAGATATAAACAAGTGGAAGCATATACCATGCTCATGGTTAGGAAGAATAAACATCATTAAAATGTCTATATTACTGAAAGTAATTTATAAATTCAATGCAATACCAATTAAAATACCAATGACATACTTTAAAGATATAGATCACATATTCCAAAACTAGAAAGCCCGGCGGTCATACAAAATGACCGCTGTTCTAGATATTATAAATTGTAATTAAAATGATTTGTGCAAAGGTGTCTGCTAATTCAAACTGAATTACCCAGGGCAGGCGGCGAGGACGCCCCTTTGCTTACTGCCCCACGGGGTTTCCCCCTTTTACTTGCTTAATTGCTTAAAGTAGAGTGCAATGAAGGAAACCACTGGCGGTACATTTCTTAAGAGCCACCGCTAGCTCAATAAATAAAGGTGATTTAAATAATAAAATGTTAATTCACATGTCAAAGATCTCTTTGTACACAACATTTCTTGTGTAGATCTTTCCATCATTTTTAAGCTCGCCTTGCAGAGGACCATTAATTATTTTTAATTTTATGTCCGTTCTTTCACTAACTCTTGAACAGGCAACATAAAGTTGACTGTGTCCAAATGCAGGCTCAGGTAAAAAAATGCCAACACGCTTAAGCATTTGGCCCTGAGACTTATTGATGGTCATAGCAAAGGCAAGTTTTACAGGAAATTGTCTACGTCTCAATTGAAACGGCAACCCTGTTTGAGATGGAGCCAAATCAATTCTTCGAATGACATGTATTTCACCTTTAGAGGAGCCATGGAACTACAATGTTTCCGTACTTGCAACATTGAGAAAATCCTTTCTTGCCACGGTCAAATCGATTAGTTTCTAACTTGAAGTTTAAGGATTGACAGTGTTCACATTTAATATTCATGTCACCAAAGGAATGCTCAAAAATTAAAGTTTCTCCATTTGAAACTGTTTTAATCCTTTTTGCGTTTCAGTCAGCATTACTCTGTCTTTTTTTTTTTTTTTTTGCATTTCTCTCCTGCCTTTGTTCAAGGGACTCATTTTGTCGAGACAGGCTTTTTTGTCTTGCATCTGAGGCAAGCCTTGTTTCTCTATGCTCATCAGTCTCATTTTGCCGAGAAAGATGCATTTGCTCTGCAACTGAAGCAAGCCCTGTCTTTCTCTGCTCAGTGGTTTCTTTTTGTCGAGAAAGTCGTTTTTGTGAGCTTTAGCTCCTTTTCTTTCCTCTTCAGTGCTGTATTTTCTAGGAGGCATTCTTAAAAGAAATTACATTAAGACATCGTTTTTATGTAAAACAGATGATTGCCAATGCAAACAAATGTTCACCTTCCCCCTGACATGCTCAATTTGCATTCAGCTTTAAATTGTTTCAAAAGCAGATGATTGCCAATGCAAACAAATGTTCACTTTCCCCCTGACCCGCTCAATTTGCGTTCAGCCGTGGCAACTTCACCCCATTGGCTAGTACAGTTACGCAAGCAACCAATAAGCTATCGGTGACAAACAGACACTTAAGTCGCATATAATAAAGAATTTATATGGAACCAAAAGAGAACATGAATAGCCTCAGCAATCTTAAAAAAGAAGAATAAAGGGGGAGGTATTACACTTCCTGATATCAAGCTATACTACAAGGCCATTGTACTCAAAACATGGCATAAGAACAGGCACATAAATAAATGGAACAGAATGGAGAATACAGAAATATACCCACAGCTCTATGGACAACTGATATTTGACAAAGGAGGTAAGGAAATACAATGGAGTAAATACAGCCTCTTCAACAAATGGTGTTGGAAAAATTGGCCAGCAACCTTCAAAAAAATGAAACTAGACCACCAACTTACACCATTCACAAAAATAAACTCAAAATGGATAAAAGACTTAAATGTAAGCCATAAAACCATAAGCATCTTAGAAGAAAACATAGGCAGTAAGTTCTCTGACATCTCTTGCAGCAATATATTTGCTGATTTATCTCCACGGGCAAGGGAAATAAAAGACAGGATAAACAAATGGGACTACATCTTACTGTCTTTGCACAGCCAAAGACAGTAAGAACAGAATAAAAAGACAAACTACACAATGGGAGAACATATTTGACAGTACGTCTGATAAGGGGTTAATAACCAAAATTTATAAAGAACTTGTAAATCTCAACACCAGAAAGACAAACAATCCAATCAAAAAATGGGCAAAAGAAATAAATATACACTTCTCCAAAGAGGACATACAGATGGCCAATAGGCATATGAAAAAATGCTCAACATCACTAATTATTAGAGAAATGCAAATTAAAACCACAAGGAGATATCACCTCACACCAGTCAGAATGGCGCTCATCAACAAAACAACACAGAATAAGTACTGGCAATGATGTGGAGAAAAGGGAACCCTCCTATACTGCTGGTGGGAATGCAGACTGGTGCAGCCACTGTGGAAAACAGTATGGAGATTCCTCAAAAAATTGAAAATCGAACTTCCTTTTGACCCAGCCATCCCACTTTTAGGAATATACCCCAAGGACACCATAGAATGGTTCCAGAAGGAGAAATGCACCCCCATGTTTATAGCAGCATTGTTCACAATAGCGAAGATCTGGAAACAGCCCAAGTGTCCGTCAGAAGACGAGTGGATTAAAAAGCTTTGGTACATATATACTATGGAATACTACTCAGCCATAAGAAATGATGACATCGGATCATTTACAATAACATGGATAGACCTTGATAACATTATACGGGGTGAAATAAGTAAATCAGAAAAACTAAGAACTATATGAACCCATGCATAGATGGGACATAAAAATGAGTCTCAGAGACATGGACAAGAATGTGATCGTAACAGGGAGTGGGGTGGAGGGGTGGGGAGGGGGCGATGAAGGAGAGGGAGGGAGTTGGGAGAGGGGAGGGGCACAAAGAAAACCAAATAGAAGGTGATGGAGGACGATTTGACTTTGAGTGAGGGATATGCAGCACAAAGGTCAAAATAATCTGGAGATGTTTTCTCGAAACATATGTACCCTGATTTATCAATGTCACTGCATTAAAATTAATAAAAATAAGATAAAAAAATGGGCTGGGGAAGGGCCCGAGGCAAAGTGTGGGCAGGATGCCACAGAAGGGAGCTTGGAAGAAAGGAAGGCCTTTGTGTTTGTCAGGAGAATGGGTGGAAGGACAATATGGGAAGAAAGTTTTGGAGGCATTGGAAAGGGACTGGCTGTGGGACACGACAGTACCACAGCAGTAGAGGTTGTGGTGTGCGCCACATGATAAGGAAGAGACAACATTGTTAAGGGGCAGCCATAGTGGCCGATTATGAGCTTAAGGCTTTCAAGGTTTCATCAAGTGGGAAGGGGAGAAGAGAAAGTGTTATAAAGTACTGCACCCCAGATTCTGAAAGGCACCATACCTCACTCCATCGAGTTTATGTAGAGACATCCAGTCCAGATGAATTTTGAAAGTTTTATTAAAGGAGGAGATTTATTAAATATGCCGGCCACATATGGATGACATGGGGCAGCAGACCCAAATCGTGCAGTTCCCAATATATCTCAGGGGCTGTTTATATACCCTTGATCACACATGGGCAGGGGAGGGCATGACATCATGGCACAAGCTGACAACATTTGTTTAGGGGATACACAGAAACATTAAGACTTTCAAGGTAACACAATCAAAGATGTTTACAAATCTTTCAGGGTTCATCTTCCCTTACTAGCCTAGAGGTATTTTACTCTCAAGATTCCAGGAAGGGGGAAGAACTACAATCAATGTAAGGTGGTATATAAATTCTGTGTCCCATTGAAAGAGAAGAAGTTTTTCAGTTAACCTTTATTTTAGATTTAAAACTAAATGGCCCATTGTTCTTGCAAGCCAGAAACTTCTACATTCTTCTCCCTCCTCTCCCCAAAGCAAGGTCGGGACAGGAAAGCTTGACAGGAAAGCCTGACCTTTCCTCCCAGAATATCAATATTAATTTTTAGCTTTTTGGTACCTTACAACAATAGGTCCCATGGTGTTGCATCATTAGAGTTGACAGAAGGTTGGGCTGGACTTTCTCTGAAATGGTCCTGAGCTGACTTGTCTTGTCAGTTCTGTTGTGACAAGTAGGAGGATGTGCAATGTCCTTTTGGTGGAGCGCGGAGGTGGTGAAAGAGCTTTCAACCTTTTGGTCTTGTTGACTTGGAGTCCTGTGTACTACAGGGTATGTTTCAGAAAATTTCAAAAGAAAGCAGACAGGATGGCATGTAGGTTGTCAGGCTGCTTGAACAACAGCTTTGGTTTGTATGCCTTTCCGGACTTGACTGGAGGGGGTGGCTCAGCATTTATAAAAGACAACAATGTGGGTGAAACATGGGTGTTGGGCAGATAAAATACATTATGCTCACTTTGTTAAAGATGGTGCTGCTCACGTGGAAGCCCGTTGCCCAGGTGATGATATTAGTTGCCCTTCTTGCTTGGGATGGGTGTGATTATGTTAATATGTGTTGGGGGAGGGCTTTTGTGCCAAAAGGTTTTAAAAGGAAGAGAGATCACATTGTTCCAGGGGAAGAGTGATTACGTTCTAGGAGGAGCCCATGCTAGAGGAGAGCAGAGAAAGGCCACATAGAGTAGAAGAGAGGCAGCCAAGATGGTGGAGTGCTGAAGGAGAAGCCAGTTTGTGCAGAGTTTGTGGAGAGAGAATGAGATGGGGAACAGAGGTGAATAAGTCTGGTGAGCTAGAAACCTTTGATTCTAAGAAACTCAGATTAGTCAGTAGCTTTGTGAGCACTGAATGAGTGGGTTTTGGAGCCCAGTGTGTGTTTATACTTGCCCACCGGGTGCAAGCTAGGATTAAAGATGATGACCCACCAGTTCTTGGCTCCATTGTTTCATTACCATCTGTCTGAATCTAATGCGAACATGCATGGGCCAGGTGGCTGTGATGGTGGCCACGGCTACTGGCTTTACACCAGGGAAGGGTGTGAGGTTGCGTTTGGAGGCCATTTAGGTCCTATTGATAGGGTTACACGTGCCTTCCCTGTGTCTGCTTTGCCCAGTTCTGCATGAGCTTGAAAATCAAGGGTGTTCTTCCACTGTTATTTGGCAGGTGCTGTGGAGCTCAATTCTGTGGGTGGAATGTGGACAAGGGTCATTGGTTTTCCCACTGTCAGTCATGATAGAATGGGACTTTCCCTTGCTGTGCTTGTTGCAGGTACGCAGAGTATACAGGTCATGTCTTAGATCTGTACATTGTTAGAGTGTGACCCCTCCACACTAGAAAATGATTGATGGAAAAAAATGCTTTTGTTTGCTACCATCTAGCAACCTTCTTGGAGTAAAGCACCTGCTTGGTAAATGCCTGGTGTTACATTAATGCAAGGAGAGTATGACTGTCCAAAGCACCTAACATCTGTCTTCCCCAGGTGGGGCCACAGGCTTATGGAACCTGAGACTCTACTGTCTCATGGGAAGACACGTCTCCTCCTTTCCTATAGTTGTGGGCAATGTGGCAAGGTCCTAATATCTCATGTTTGACCCTCTCCATACCCATAGGAGTGCCCCTGGCCATCCCCATCATGTTGTTCTGAGATAGCGTCCAAAGAGACTGTGTTATTAATGCAGGCCTGTACTTCACAATATATTGGCTGTGAGTTGATGGGAAAGGGCACTGTGCCATTTTGGAGGGGAAACTGAACACACACTGCAAAGACTCAGAGATGTGACCTCACAGTCTGAGCGAAGATAATTGAACACTCACAGTATAAGGGAGGTGTGGCAGGGTCCTGTATGTTCTTGGAGGGTAACCATGCTGCACAGGATCCAACTTGTCCCCTGATATTTGCATGCTTCCACCTAGTGGACATTTTGGGGGTTGCACCTGACCTGTTTTCTTGGTATAGGGCAACGGTTCTCAACCTGTGGGTCACAACCCCAGCGGGGTCGCCTAAAGCCATCGGAAAATACATAATGCATATCAGGTATTTACATTCCGAATCATAACTGTAGCAAAATTACAGTTATGAGGTAGCCACCAAAATTATTTTTTGGTTCGGGGTCACCGCAACATGAGGAACTATATTGCAGGGTCATGGCATTAGAAAGGTTGAGAACCACTGGTATAGGATCTTAATCAGTTTAACTTCATGCAATGAATTGAACAAGGCATCTCACACCACTGCTACCTGAGGGTGTCTTCCAAGCCTACAGGGCTTGAGCTGAAGGTGCCTGTGATAGGCCTACACCTCTCCTCCTATGAAATAGGGATCAGTGATGGGTTGCCAGGAGTTTTATTGTCACATGCAGAGATTCCTCCCCAGTTACAAGACACAGCACTATGACAGGGTATCCCAGTTTTCCAGAGAGAGCTGTGTTAGACTACTCAGAGGAGTCCGAGGTGTTCTGACAGCACATCCCAGGAGCTCATGAATGCTGCTGTCTACAGATGGTGTGTAGCCATCCCTATCCTGTGTGTCTGGCAGGACCCCTGTACACACTCCTAGGTCCAGTGTTTATGTCCTAGGCTGAGCTAGCCTCCATGCGTGAAGCCATGTCCCACACTGAGAAGACACAGAGATGACACGGCAGATTTCCATGTTCTCTCTCAGTGAGCCCTCACAGGGGAGGACAGATTCTGTCACATCAGCTCGGATTCTGTCTTGCGGTGGGCTGTCTCCTCGCAGTTGAAGGATGTGGTGGTGATGTGTCAGTGCTCACTTTACAAGGAGAGAGCTTTGTTATTTCTCACAAGACTCAGTGTTGTGGTCATAGGAGTGCCAGTTTTCCCGTGCGGTTGATACCCAGAAGACTGTGACCCCATATCTCAAGACTACTTTTATGCAAAGATGGCTTTCCTTTCTTTGTTCTTTAGACTCAAAGCTGACATGAAAGTAGATCTGATTGTTCAATGAGGATCCTAGTTCATGTGATAGGGGTCTAAACTTTCACAGGTAATTATTTTCTCAGCGTTGAGATGACACAGACGTCCCATGACGGGGGTCTTTTTCTCTCTGAGTGTGATGTGGTTTCACCATTCAATTTCTGCTGCCAGCCTCAGTGTATCACCGGAGTAATGCTAAAGTGGATGCCACGTGGGAAAGAAAGATTTTTGGTGCCCTATAGTGGACATTTTGTGAATAGCACCTTTTAAGCAGAAAGTCTCTTGCAGGCTGCTGGTATGGATGTTTTAACACTTGGAAGACAGTAAGATTTCCCACATGATCAGTAAGGGAAAATGGTTTGAGTGTGTATGTTTCCATTCCATTTCTGAGTCTTTGTCCAGTTGTTAGAGCTGAGAAGGTATGAGGAGAACAATTGCTTCTGTTTCATTCACAGACGTCGAAAGATTTGGCCACAGTAGATTGATAGCTGTGACATCGCTAAGTCCAGAAATTGCTCTACCAGTGAGGTGGAGACTCTTCCACAAAAGGTAAAGGATGCTCTGGGTCACTTCGTTTCTGTTCTTTGTGTGGCCATGCAGAGTCGGCTGGAGTTCTGAGGCTTTCAGACTTGTATGTATGTCTCAGTGTCTTTATCTTTCCTTCACAAACTGTTTCTAAAGGTTGCTGCTTGCAGTTATGGTCATGGCTTCAGGTTTATGGCTTTCTCTCTCTCTCTCTCTTTTTTATTTCTTTAGTTATTCCTTTGCTTATTTATTGCTCTGTTTTCCCTTTATTTCCTTCCTTATTTCTTAGTTTATATAGTCCTCTAGTTCTGTGTTTTTCTGTTTACTTATTTATATATGTATTTGTTTACTCAGAAATGGTTTTCTATTCCTTCATTTATTAACTTATTTGCTCATTATTGGACGGTGGTTGTGTTTTACAGTGTGAATGTCTGCTTCAGTTCTTGCAGGTGTCATCTGCACTCTGCTGTCTGCTTGTACTCTGAATTGTGCCTATGGCATCCTGGTGACAGATATGAAATCTGTGCCGAGAGTATGTGCTGCGTGGACAGATGGGAGTTGGGCTGTTTGTTTGGTGCCTACGACATTTCTAGTTTTGTCTGTAATTGTGGGTTCAGTGTGCCGTGGTGCATGGGAAGCTCCAGTTTAGAATGTGATGTATGGGTATTACCATGAAGGGTTCCGTGTCAGTGTGTGCCATGTCATTTGCCGCCTTTGGCGTTTCTGGTCTGGGCCGTGTCTGGGCATGAACTTTGGGGTGAAGCCCCCTGGCCTTCAGTTCTGCTCTGCAGTGTTATCCATGGCTTTGGATGACAGTGTGGGGTTGTGAGTTTAGCTGTGCTGTCTGCTGGGTGTCTTACCTTCTTCATTAAGTCAGATGACCAAGACCTGTTGGCACAGGATTCTCTTGTGTGTTAGGGTGGGATCCCTTTTCACACTCTGATGCACACTGCCATGGGCTGTGCATCTTGGAAAGAACTGCATAGAGGCCCTTGGAAAAGAAAACATTGGTTTTTGCTGCCTCCAGTGGGCAAGATGGGATAGCACCTCTCAAGAGGAAATGTCTTGAAAGTCCTGATAACATTTTGTAAGAAGGCTATGAAACCCCCATTGCAGCTTACATCAGCGGTGCCTGTGACTGTGTCAGATGCTCATTGCTTATTCCAGTTACGGTAGTCTTCTGTTTCTGGGGTGTGTGATTTCTCCCTATCCATGAGGCAACAAAGTGCTCCTTCTCCATTGAGGCTGGCCACACTTCTTTCTCCCTACCCTGTCCACAGAAGGCATGCGTGTTTGCTTTCTGTCCGTTAAGTTGTGCAGGTTCCCACAGGCTCATGACCAGAAGAAAAGTGGGTGGTGGAAGCTCTGTGTCCAAGGGCCTTTTCACTGAGCCAGATGGCAGCTCTGCCTAGACTCCCTGCCACTGCTGTGCTCTGGCCTGTCGTCTCTGAGTCCTTTCCTCTGTCTCTCTTTCTCAAGCCATCCTAAGCATTCTCTCTCGGTCACCCACACTGGTGTAGTAAGTCTTCCTGAAAAAACTCTAGCACCATCCATTCTAGACCAGGGTAGGCCACAGATGTCTCTTTTATGTTCTTGGTGATGGATGGTTGAATATACCTTTATTTTGAAGTATACTGCTGTGGATAGACGGAGAAGTTGGCTTTGGTATCTGTTTTCTTTCAGGACGTGCTAGATTTCTTTATTTAGGTTCCTGATCAGATTCGGTGCTGTGTCTGTGAAGGGGGTGCTCCATGGGTATGTTGACGTGAGTCCTGTCTTCCACTGCTTCTTTTCTAGTTTTAAGTCTGCTCAGAGAAAGGGTGTATGGAGGTTTGTTTATAGAATAGAGTCGTTTGTCTTTTTCTTGGATTTTGCTAGAATTTGGTTCATTCTAACAGAGTTTTGGAGATGAAGCATGTAACTATTTTCAAGTGTTCCATGGGCCCCTTTTTGCCTGTCTGGATGGCTGCGTTGAGAGCATGCAAGTGGTCCATCTTGATGGCTTATTTCTTTTATTGGAGTTGCTGTTGTGTGTTCACCATTGACCATTGTGGGTAGCGTGTCCATTGTCTCTTGAGTGGGAACTTTGCTTGCAGAGTGGATAGAGTGTTGATGACAGTCCAAGTTTATCAGGTTCGGTCAAGGTGCATACAAACCGTGAGTATAAACAGCTACTGTTCCTTGCGTCTCTGTGTCTCTCTCTTTACTCTGAAACCAATATACATATATTTTTAAAGTTCTTCAGTTCTATCATGAGTTGTTTTTTTGTGTCTCATTGTCTTCAATGACCTTTTTTCATCCAGGTTAGACAATTTGGGGTGGGAGGAGAGACAGGTTCAGGGTCAGAAGACAGGTAGGTGTTGCTTGGGGGGTTGGTGTCCGGCATCAGGCCTATGAAGTCCGCCTGTGGCTCTGGTTCGGGACTGGGCTCCAGCTCTTGTGTGCAGCATAAGACGTCTGGGGTTCCGGTTCGGCTTCAGGTCCTAGTCTGTGCTCCCGGGCAGGCGTCCGATGTCCCACATCAGGTTTCCAGGGTCCCGCTTTGGGCCTTCGTCGGGGGGCTCCGGGTCCACCACCCAGTTACTGGCATCAGGGGTCCGGCCTCCATACGCCGCCTGATGTCTGGCATCAGATGAGCCGGCAAGGGGCGTGGCTTCGCTCGCTCGTCCATCCTCTGACTCTGCTGCCTGGTGTGCAGCCTCAGGTGTGCGGGCTCGAGGACTGCTGCAGGGCCTATGACTTCGTTATCTGGTGTCTGGCATCAGGGGTCCGGCCTCTGGGTCTGTTGCCTGGTGTTCGGTATCAGAGGTGCGGGCAGAGTTTGGGTTTGGGCTGTTGTCCATGCTCTGGGTCTGGTGCCTTACACCTGGCATTGGATGTCTGGATTCCTTCCAACCAGAGTCCGTAGGTGGATTCTGTATCTGCTGTCTGGCATGAGGGCTATGTGTAAGGTTTGAAGTGACAGGTGGAAGGGAAGTGTAACGGGTTATGTTAGGGTTTGGGCATTAATATGTGTATGCTATTTAGTGTTTACAGATTTGTCTATGCTTAGGCTTTCTGTCACTTATGTAGGTATTGGGCTATTTCATGTCAGGGTGTTAGTCTAGGTGGAGCTTAGGGCTAGGATATTTGGAGTTAGCACCAGGGTTATGGGAATGACATGGGCCAGTCTTATGGTTTCTTCCTGGGTGGTCGCTATTGCCTGCATTCAGGATAATTACATGAGGTAGCTATGGTTGAGGGGTTAAGTTGAAATATTAAATTAGGATTAATAGTCGGAGTAAGTGTGAGGGGTAAACTTGGGGTTTGGTTTAGAGCAGGGGTCGGGAAACTTTTTGGCTGAGAGAGCCATGAATGCCACATATTTTAACATGTAATTCCATGAGAGCCATACAACGACCCATGTACGTTATGCATTATCCAATAAAAATTTGGTGTTGTCCCGGAGGACAGCTGTGATTGGCTCCAGCCACCCGCAACCATGAACATGAGCAGTAGGAAATGAATGGATTGTAATACATGAGAATGTTTTATATTTTTAATGTTATTATTTTTTTTTTATTAAAGATTTGTCTGCAAGCCAGATGCAGCCATCAAAACAGCCACATCTGGCTCGCGAGTCATAGGTTCCAGACCCCTGGTTTAGAGGGTTAGGACTATAGTCAGCGCTGGGGCTTCGGCTTGGAGTGCAGCTACAGCTAGGGCTAGGGCTTAGGGTTTAGAGCTGAGGTTGAGTTTAAGGCGTTGGGTGAAGGTTAAGTCTCCAGGCTGAGGTCTAAGGTTGGGGTTAAGACTCAGTCTGTGGCCTGACCTGTGGTGGCGCAGTGGATAAAGCTTCGACCTGGAAATGCTGAGGTCGCTGGTTTGAAACCCTGGGCTTGCCTGGTCAAGGCACATATGGGAGTTGATACTTCCAGCTCCTCCCCCCTGTCTCTCTCTCCCTCTCTCTCTCCTCTCTAAAATGAATAATAATAAAAAAAAGACTCAATCTGTGATGTCTTTTCACAGTCTGATGCATGCTGTTATGGAGTGTGCATCTTGGGAAGAACAGCAAACTTTGTGACCAGTGGGAAATTTTTTTGCTGCCCTGCAGTGGACATTTAGGGAATAGCAAGTTTACAGGGAAAATCTCTTCAGTTGTGTTGGTTTGCTTTGAAGTAAGACTGAAGCCCCATGGCAGCTTCCAGGATCACATCCTCTGGCTGTTTTCTGTGCTACTTTGTTCCTTCCATTTATGATTATCTGCTGCTTGTCAGGTATGCAATTTCTTCATAGAATGAAACATTCGTACGTATGTGTGTTTCTGAATTGGGCCGTTAAGCTCTCCTACTCTGTGTTCTGTTGGCAGGTTAGAGAGCCCTGAAGCTGGAGAGAGGTTTGTTTGTCCTCTACAGAAGGAAGTGAGGAGGCAGAGCATGGAAGGTCGACTTGGGGAGTGTGTGCATGTTCCCATTTCTTACCATTGGAGTTTACTCATTTAAGTGATTTAATGTCGTTTAAATGTCAATGACTGTTAGATGTGGAACATCTGCCGATTTCTCCTCTGGATGTCGGGGTTTCTTCACAGTTTCCAAGGTGAGGATGAAGAGGATCCAAGTTTTCCCTTTGGCAGGTTGAAGCAAAATGGGAAAGCATTGAGACAAACCTAAAGGCTGTCCTCCATGCCATTCTGAGAGACTTACTTTGAAGGTCCCAGTTGGGGAAGACAGCTTTGGCGCAGTCAGTTCAGTTTTAGATATTGATGATGTAAGTAGCAGTTTGCCGTTGAGGCCCTTGCCTAACCTTCTGTGTGCTATTGTTTGGGGATGGCCTAAGCACAAGGAATACATCATGTCATGATTCACCTGCACGGTACCTATTTTATTTCTGCAATGGAATACCCCTTCACTGACTATTCATGTTGTTCTTCGTTTCTAATATTACATCACATTTTGGGGTGTTTGCATGTGGTTTCTTTCAAATGTTCCTGAATTGAATGTTGGATGTCTAGTGTTTATTGGGGGTCATGGAGCTAGCTGTGAGACATGAGAGGTGCGATGAAAAGAATGGCTTTGCTTTTATTCCCCCAAGTGAGAAGACGGGGATCGTCCTGACTGCCTGGGACACTGCCGGCTCCTGAAACTGCTCTCCCGGACAGAACACAGTGTCTTCCAGCCAAGGTGAGTGATGTTTCTGTTCACTCTGTTAGCCTTTTCAGCATGACAATGCCGGTGTGCTGTACCTGAGAGGCTTTGTGAGTGATGTCTTCATTTTGTGTCTTTGCCTCAGTTTTATTAAGCTTTTGTGTGGCTTGCTGTGTAGATCCAGGGTCGCCAGGCTATGGGTTCCTCTATTTATTACTTACTTACTTATTTTTTTATTCATTCACTCCTTAACACAGTGGTTCTCAAAGTGTGTGCCAGGGCGCACTGGTGCACCCTAGAAGATTTCCAGGTGCGCCCTATGGTATTCCAGAGAAATATGTGCCAGTTGGGGACCAAAAAACTAACAGGGTTTTTGGAGTTTAGATTTTTAGGGGGACAGAGGTGTGGGGAATTGGCTGTGAGCTGACAGTCTGCCCAACCCCCAACCTCATTTGCCTGATTAGGTTGCAAAAGGCTGTTAAGCTGAGGTGCTGGATTGTTTATACTACCCCTCATGTTCCCCAGAAAGACTGGAGGCAAGTTTCTTCTATCCTTTTTTTTTTTTAATAGAGACAGAGAGGGAGTCAGAGAGAGGGACAGACAGACAGGAATGAAGAGAGATGAGAAACATTAATCATTAGTTTTTTGTTGCGACACCTTAGTTGTTCATTGATTATTCTCTCATATGAGCCTGACTGTGGGACTACAGCAGACTGAGTAACCCCTTGCTCAAGCCAGCAAGCCTGGGTCCAAGTAGTGAGCTTTGATCAAACCAGATGAGTCCGTGCTCAAGCTGGAGACCTCGGAGTCTCGAACCTTGGTCCTCCGCATCCCAGTCCAACACTCTATCTATCCACTGCGCCACTGCTTGGTCAGGCTCTTCTATCCTATCCTTTGTTTGGTGTAAAGTTAAGATGTTATGTATGGTTGAGGTTTTCTGCACTCAACACAATTAAGAGTAAAAAGAGAGGAATTCTTCAATGTATTGACTAGAAAATGAGAGTTTGCCTTTTGAATATATGCCCAAACGTTGAAGAAATTGCTAGGACACATCAGGCTCATGTTTCTCATAAACACAAGAATGAAAAAACTTAACACATTTGTGCAGGGACTGGCTGAATTTACTAAATCTTACTAAGAATGTATCTATGTATATGAAAAGATAACTTTTTTTGTCATTTTTAAATTTTTTTAACTCTTTTTTTTACAAATTCTAAAAAGCATAACTCAAAAAATGTAACATAAAAATGTTTTTAATGTCAGAATAAATTTAATTTTGTCATATTTATTTTAATTACCATAAAAGCACGCTTGGACTTTATATTTTTTCTTTAATATTTGACTTAATTATTATAAACATATTTCTCAGAAATTTGTATACAGTGTGCCTACAATTATTTATAGGATTTTATTTATTTATTTTATTTATTTTTTTTTTTAATTTTATTTTTTTAATGGGGTGACATCAATAAATCAGGATACATATATTCAAAGATAACAAGTCCAGGTTATCTTGTCATTCAATTATGTTGCATACCCACCACCCAAAGTCAGATTGTCCTCTGTCACCTTCTATCTTGTTTTCTTTGTGCCCCTCCCCACCCCCTATCCCTCTCCCATTCCCCCCTCCCCCCCGTAACCACCACACTCTTATAAATGTCTCTTAGTTTCACTATTATGTCCCACCTACGTATGGAATAATACAGTTCCTGTTTTTTTCTGATTTACTTATTTCGCTTCGTATCATGTTATCAAGATCCCACCATTTTGCTGTAAATGTTCCGATGTCATCATTTCTTATGGCTGAGTAGTATTCCATAGTGTATATGTGCCACATCTTCTTTATCCAGTCATCTATTGATGGGCTTTTTGGTTGTTTCCATGTCCTGGCCACTGTGAACAATGCTGCAATAAACATGGGGCTGCATGTGTCTTTACGTATCAATGTCTCTGAGTTTTTGGGATATATACCCAGTAGAGGGATTGCTGGGTCATAAGGTAGTTCTATTTTCAGTTTTTTGAGGAACCACCATACTTTCTTCCATAATGGTTGTACTACTTTACATTCCCACCAACAGTGTATGAGGGTTCCTTTTTCTCCACAGCCTCTCCAACATTTGCTGTTACCTGACTTGCTAATAACAGCTAATCGAACAGGTGTGAGGTGGTATCTCATTGCCATTTTGATATTTATAGGATTTTAAATGCCCCCTGACTTCAAAAAGTTTGAGAACCACTGGCTTAGGGTGTGTTCTGGGTCCTGACTTTGTCTCAGCTGTCTGTTGCATGCTGTGCCTTCTTCATTCAGTGATGTGACCTAGAGGTGCTGTGGTAAAATAATCTAGTGTCTCAGGTTGGATCCCTTTTCAAACTCTAATGCATGTTGCCATGTATTGTGATTTTGGGGAAGAAATCGTGACTGAGGCCACCAGGGAAGAAAACATTTTTTGCCGCCCTCCAGTGGGCAAGTTTGGAATAGGTCCTCTTAAGAGAAAATGTCTTGACATCTCCTGATACCCCCCATTGTAGCTGATCAGCAGTGCCATGAATGTGTCAGGTGCTCATTCTTTCTTTCAGTTGTGGTAGTCTTCTGTGTGTGGGGTATGTGATTGTTCTATTTCCATGAGGATGAAAGTACTCCTTCTCCCTTGAGGTTAGCCACATCTCTGTCTCCCCTTTCTTTACACTGGGAGGTGTGCATGTTTGCTTTCTTTCTTTTCAGTGGACAGGTTCCCACAGACTCGTGACCAGGGCAGAGGTGGGCGGTGGAAACTCTGGGTCCAAGGACACTTCTGACAGTGACCTTTTCAGTGAGCCAGATGGCAGCTCTGCCTAGACTCCCTGCCACTGCTGTGCTCTGCCTGTCGGCTCTGAGCTCTTTCCCCTGTCTCCATTTCTCAAGCTATCATAAGTGTTCTCCCTCAGTCACCCACACTGGTGTTGTGACAGTTTTCTTTCAAAATTTCTAGCTACCACCATCCATTCTAGACCATGATAGGCCACAGATGTCTCTTTTATATTGTTGGTGATGGACATTTGAATATTTTACACTTTTTTTTTGAAGTGTACTGCTATGCATATATAAACGTCTGTTTTGGTGTCTTTTTCCTTCAATACATGATACATTTCTGCGTTTCAGTTTCATGATCAGACTCGATGTGCGCTGTGTCTGTGAAGGCGGTGTTCCATGGCTATGTGAACAGGGATCATTTTTCCCATGGCTTCTTTTCTAGCTTTAAGTCTCCTCAGGGGAAGGGAGTAGGGAAGTTCGTTGATAGGATGCAGTCCTCTGTGTTTTCCTTGACTTTTGCCAGGAGTTGGTTCTAACAGAGTGTTGGTGATGGGAAGTGCAACTCTTTTCCGCTGCCTCAAGGGCCCTCTTTCGTCCGCCTGGATGGCTGTGTTGGATGCATGCAAGCGGTCAGTCATGATGCGCTTTATCACACATTGGAGTTGCTGTTATGTGTGCAAACCTGACTGATGTGAGTATTGTGTCATTGGTGTATTGATTGTGAACTGGAGCAGTGTAGGGGATGAAGTGTGGATGACAGTACAGGCTCATTCCACTCAGTGAAGGCACATACACACAGCGAGTATTAACCTTGACTGCTTCCTGCTCCTCTCTCTTCACTCTCAAACCAATAAAATCTTTGAAAAAAGTCTTCTTCAATTCTATCATGTGTTGTTTACTTGTGTCTCATGGACTCTAATGACATTTTTTTCATTCAGGTTAGACAGTTTGGGGTGGGAGAAAGTGTGATAAGGTGCCAAGGAATTGCAAAATTAATAAAATTAGTATTTTAAAAAGAAGAGTCAGGCCCCCTGACCCCTCCTTTCTGAGAAAGAAAAAACAAGAAGAGCTTACAGGGGCAAAAGTCAGATAGTTATAGGTTAACTAGTTCCTATAGTTCTCTGGAGGGACTGACATCATTTGCTAGACAGAGCAAAGAAGATAGAACCTACCTGAAAACCCTTTCCTTTTCTCTTTTCTTAAAAGCCTTCAGGAAACTATGTTTACATACTTTAATTAAAAATTCCTACACTAGGCCTGACTTGTGGTGGCACAGTGGGTAAAGTGTTGACCCGAAATGCTGAGGTCGCCGGTTCAAAACCCCGGGCTTGCCTAGTCAAGGCACATATGGGAGTTGATGCTCTCTGCTCTTTTCCCCCTTCTCCCTCCCTCTCTCTCCCTAAGTCTCCTCTCTCTAAAATGAATAAAATCTAAAAAAAAAAAAAAAAATTCCTACACTAATCCTGACTCTTCCTCCCCTCCTGGAGTCATGAGAGTGACATAAATCTCTGGACAAAGGGATCATTACCCCCCCCCCTTTGCATGAAAAAACTGTATTCTGTAACATTTTATATGCTTTCTAATAATCATTATTTTCAAATTCTTTGTATGTGCAAAACTTGTACACTAAGTAAGTGGGGACTAGCTTTAGACTTCCTAATAAGCTAACCCCAACACTCTTAGCAAAAGTAACTTCATTTAGCTTCTCTCCTTATCCTAAACTAAACATTTCTCACTATTGTGGCAACAGGGATAGGTTGTAAATCCTAGAAGGTTTAGGAATGCCTTTGTCAGGTATGTAAAACATTCATTACTACTGTGTTCTCTTATGGTCTTAATGTGTAGCAATGTTCTTTCCTTTTGATAGATCCTATAGGTAAATGTTGTAACAAGACAGTAAAAACTCAATAAGCTTGTGAGTAAATGACTTTTGTACCATGCTTCCCCTCCTTTTCCCCCAACCTGTGTGTGATTATGTCTATAAAAGCAGCCTCAGAGCTATATTCTAGGCTGCATGATTTGAGATTATGCCCCGTGCATGTCGCTGGCTTAATAATAAAGCTCCTCCTAAAATTTCTTCTATAACCTACCTTGGTGTCTCTGTGGAACTCGCGAATTAAATTACATTACCACAGAAGGACAGCTTCAGGGTCAGAGGACAGGTAGCTCATGCTCCGGGGGCTGGTGTTTGGCATCAGGCCTATGAAGTCCGCCTCTGGCTCTGGTTTGGGACTGGGCTCCAGCTCTGGTTTGGGACTGGGCTCCAGCTCTCGGGTGCAGCATAAGATGTCTGGGGTTCTGGCTTCGGCTTCAGGTCCTAGTCTGTGCTCTGGGGCTAGTGTCCAGTGTCCTGCATCAGGCTTCCAGGTCGGAGTCTGGCTACTAGCTGTTGTCAGGGCTCTGATTCCACAGCCTAGTGGCAGGAGTCAGGGATCTGGGCTGGGGGTCAGGCTTTGGTCTATTGTCAGGGCTTGGGTACATGGCCTTGTGTCCAGCCTTAGGTCCAGCCTCCGGGCACACTGCCTGCTGTCAGGCACGAGACGTGTGGGCTCGAGATCCTGTCACAGTCCATCGCCTGGGTTCCCGGTCTGTTGCCTGGTATACGGTACCTAGTGCATGGACCGGGGGCCCTGCTTCTGTCCGTTAACTAGGCTCTGGGTCCGGGGTCTGGCATGAGGCATCAGGGGTCCGGGATTGGGGTCCAGTCTTGGTCTGTCATTTGAGCTGTGGCTCTGCTGGTTGGTGTGCATCATCAAGCATGCAGCCTTGGGGTTCACTGTCAGGTGTCTGACCTCAGGAGTCTGGCCTCCGGGTATGCTGCCTGGTAACAGATGTGCCAGCCTGGGATGTGGCTCTGGTCCCTCCTCCGTGCTGAGTCTGCTGTCCTGTGTTGGGGTCTGGCTTCAATCCGTCCTTCTGTCCCTGGGTCTGTGGCCTGGTATGCGGGCTCAGGGACTGTCGCCCAGGCTCTGACTTCACTCTATGGTGTCCGGCATCAGGTGTTCAGCCTCCAGGTCCACTGCATTTTGTCTATCAGCCATGCAAGCTGAGTCTGGGTTGGGGTGCATCATCCAAACTCTGGGTCTGGTGCCTTATGTCCAACTGGAGTTGGTGGGTGGATTGTGCGTCTGGTGGCTGACATCAGACCTTCAGGGCTCTGTGCTAAGTTAGAAATTGAGAGATGGAAGTGTCACTGGGCAATGTTAGGGATAGTTTATTAATTTCTGTATACTACTTAGTGTTTATACATTTATCTATGGTTGGGCTTTCAGTCACTATTCTAGATTAGTGTTTTTCAACCAGTGTGCCGTGAGACATGGTCAGGTGTGCCGTGGGGAAATTAAACATGGGTCCCCAAACTACAGCCCGCGGAGGCTATTTATCCGGCCCGTTGCCAGCTGCCTCCATCCGAACATAAACATTCCCCTCACAATCCCTCCAGCTATCAGTGACAGGAAGAGTGGAGGCACAGGGAACGCTCACTGACCAATCACCTTCTAGGATTCATCCCGATCACTAGCGATGAACCAATAGTAGGCCGCCTCTCATCCACACCCAGGAAGGTCCCCACTCGTCTGCCACGCACTTGTCATTGTGTGGCCAAGGCAAGTAGTTGAAGCTGCTACTCCTCCCCATGGTCCCGATTTCTAATCCTGGTCAGGACTGGAGGTAAATGTTGCCACCACTAGATGAAGCCTCAGCCTCAGCTGGTTATGTCTATCCTGATAGTGTATATAGATATTTGACCTTTTTCTTTTTAAAAGAGGCCCCTGCAGAGGGTGATATATAATGCATCACAATGTTATCTACATTGTATATGGCCTCCTGAAGGGTCATCTTCTTAAAGAGCTCAAATCTCTATATACACCATCAAAACAGACAGAACCAAGGCCCCTGCACCCAGCTGACCATGGGATTTGAACCCACAACCTCAGGGAGAACTCTAGTATTTATCAGAATCCTTATCTAGAAAGCAAACTTCTCAATCTGACAGTAGAGATGCTCTGAGGACTTATGATGTTACACAAGTACCCAACATTTTCTAAAATTGACTTTGTCCAGTCTCTATATTAGAAAGAGTATTTACTAAATTGATTTGAACCCACAACCTTGATGAAAGCTCCAGTATCTATTAGCGGGACTGTATATATGAGGGGATACATGGGACTGTATATATGAGGTTACATGGGACTGTATATATGAGGTTACATGGGACTGTATATGAGGGGATGTTACGTGGGACTGTATATGAGAGGGTGTCACGTGGGACTGTATATGAGGGGATGTTACGTGGGACTGTATATGAGAGGGTGTCACGTGGGACTGTATATGAGGGGATGTTACGTGGGACTGTATAAGGGGATGTTACGTGGGACTGTATATGATGGGATGTTACGTGGCACTGTATATGAGAGGGTGTCACGTGGGACTGTATATGAGGGGATGTTACGTGAGACTGTATTTATAAGGGGATGTTACGTGGGACTGTATATATGAGAGGTGTTACATGGGACTGTATATATGAGGGGGTTATCCTTTTTTATTTAACTTTTTTTTTAATAAATGTACTTTATTTAAAGTTTAAATAAATTCTAACAGAGTGTCATTTTGTGTCATTTTGGTAGGTGGTGTGCCCCAGGATTTTGTAAATGTAAAAAATGTGCTGCGGCTCAAAAAAGGTTGAAAATCACTCTAGATAGTGGGTTATTTCCTGTCAGGGTGTCACTGTGGGTTGCTTAGGGCTAGAATGTTCGAAGCTAGCACTTGGGTTAGGGAATGGTACTGGCTGGGTTTACGGTTTATTCTAGGGTGATATCTATCGGTTTGGCCTTGGGTGATAACATGAGGTAGTTGAGGTTGAGGGTTTAAGCTGGAATTCCACATTTAGGTGTTAGAAATAAACTGGGTTAAGTTTAGGGGGTTTGGTTGGACTCAGGGTTAGGGTTAGGGTGAAGACTCAGGGGTAGTGTTAGGATTGTGTTGAAGACTCGGGCTGTGAGGTCTCCTCTCAGTCTGCTGCACACTGCCATGGAGTGTACATCTCGGAAATAACAGCAGAGTTGAGGCCGTGGGAGGAATTTTTTTTTGGCTGTCTTCTTGAGAACATTTAGGGAATAGCACGTTCATAGAGCAAATCTCTTGAGTTTTGGTTTTCTTTTGCAGGAAGACAGGTGTGCCTGTGGTAGCTTCAATGATTGCTTCCACTGATAGTGTTCTTTGCCAGTTTGTTTCTTTCATTTTTGATTATGGGCTGCTTGTGAGATATTCTTTCATAGAAATGAGACATCTGTGCCCGTGCGTGTCTTGACTTTGGTCATTTGGCCTCGCTACTCTGTGTTCTATCTACAGCTCAGAGATCCCTGAGGTTGGAGGGAGGGTTGTTTGTCCTCTTTACTTATTTATTTAAAACTGAAATGAATTTTTTTTAATAATTTTATTTTTTTAATGGGGCGACATCAATAAATCAGGATACATATATTTAAAGATAACATGTCCAGGTTATCTTGTCGTTCAATTATGTTGCATACCCATCACCCAAAGTCAGATTGTCCTCTGTCACCTTCTATCTAGTTTTCTTTGTGCCCCTTCCCCTCCCCCTCTCCCTCCCCCCCTCCCCCCCTCCCCCTGTAACCACCACACTCTTATCAATGTCTCTTAGTCTCACTTTTATGTCCCACCTACGTATGGAATAATACAGTTCCTGGTTTTTTCTGATTTACTTATTTCACTTTGTATAATGTTATCAAGATCCCACCATTTTGCTGTAAATGATCCGATGTCATCATTTCTTATGGCTGAGTAGTATTCCATAGTGTATATGTGCCACATCTTCTTTATCCAGTCATCTATTGACGGGCTTTTTGGTTGTTTCCATGTCCTGGCCACTGTGAACAATGCTGCAATAAACATGGGGATGCATGTGTCTTTACGTATCAATGTTTCTGAGTTTTGGGGGTATATACCCAGTAGAGGGATTTCTGGGTCATAAGGTAGTTCTATTTTCAGTTTTTTGAGGAACCACCATACTTTCTTCCATAATGGTTGTACTACTTTACATTCCCACCAACAGTGGATGAGGGTTCCTTTTTCTCCACAGCTTCTCCAACATTTGCTATTACCTTTCTTGTTAATAATAGCTAATCTAACAGATGTGAGGTGGTATCTCATTGCAGTTTTGATTTGCATTTCTCTAATAGCTAAAGAAGATGAGCATCTTTTCATATATCTATGGACATTTGTATTTCTTCCTGGGAGAAGTGTCTGTTCATGTCCTCTTCCTGTTTTTTTATTGGATTGTTTGTTGTTGAGTTTTATGAGTTCTTTGTATATTTTGGATATTAGGCCCTTATCTGAGCTGTTGTTTGAAAATATCATGAAATGAATTTTAATACAGAAAATGAAGACAGCATTTTGCAAATTTATCGCTCAAAGGATCTTTCTATTTGAGGAAATCAGCGTGTTACACTTTGAGAGATGAAATGTTACAGCTTGCACACCAAAATTTAAAAATGAAATGAAATTAAAAAATGAAATGGTTACCACGGTAATGCAGGTCAGGGAATTAAAGGTGAAGGGTCACACATTATTAAAAAGAAATCCAAAAGACCGGCTGCGTCATGCTCTCTCATTAGTGTTCCAACAGTGCCTCTCTTTGGGTAAACTTGAACATTTCGGCAGACATTCAAGCAGCTTTTTCAGTAAAAGGATTTTTACATGACTACTATTGCGGTTCCCATGATCATCTTCTAGAGGTGGCAAGGTGTTGAGAACACAGTAGGTACTAACTAGTTCCGCAGAATACACTTTGGGAAACGCTCTTCGGGCTCGTTTTCGGCCCCCATTTCCCCTCAGCGCTCCTCCTCCTCCTCCCCCTCCTCCCCCTCCTCCCCCTCCTCCTCCTCCTCCCCCTCCTCCCCCTCCTCCCCCCTCCTCTGCCCCTCCCCTCCTTCCCCCCTCCTTCCCCTCCTCCCCCTCCTCCCGCTCCTCCGCCCCTCCCCTCCTCCTCCTCCGCCCCTCCCCTCCTCCTCCTCCCTCCTCCTCCTCCCCCTTCCCCCCCTGCCCGGACCCCGAGCGCGCGCCTTGTCCCTCCGCCACCGGGCACCCTGTTTGTCCTCTTTAGAAGGAAGCAATGAGGCATAGCATGCAAGGTTCATTTGGGGGTTATGTGCATGTTGCCATTTTCTACCATCAGAGTTGAGCATTTTAACTGATCTATTCTCCTTTGAATGACAATGACTGTGATATCTTCCAATTTCTCTTGCGGATGTTGGAGTTTCTTCACAGTTTCCAAGGTGGGGATGAAGAGGATCCAAGGTTTCCATTCGTCAGGTTGAAGTAAAATGCGTAAGGAAGGAGACAGCCCTTACGCCTGGCCTCTGTGTCACTCTGAGAGACTTACTTTGAAGCTCCTGGTTCAGGAAAACAGCTTTGGCGCAGTCAGCTTAGTTGTAAATATTAATGCGGCCAGTATTAGTTTGTTGTTTAGCTCCTTGCCTAACTTTCCCTGCGCTATCATTTTAGAGATGACATAATCAAAAGGAATATGTCACATCTCTTTACGTTGTCAAAATTCACCTGCACAGCATCTACTTTATATCTGTGATGCAGTCCCCTTTTTTACCCACTATTCAGATTTTTGTCTCCAATATTGCATTATGTTTGGGTGTTTGCATGTGGTATTGTTCCAGATGTTCCTGAATTGACTGCTGATGTCTAGTGTTTATTTGAGTGTGTTGAGTCGATCATAAACCTACCTGTTAGACATGAAAAGGTGCGATCAAAATTATTGCTTTGCTTTTCTCTCCCCAGGTGAGAAGGGCTGTGGATCTGTCATGAATGCCTGGGACACTGCCGGCTCCTGCAGATGCTCTTCCTGACAGAACACAGGTGTGTTCCAGCCAAGCTGAGTGATGTTTCTGTTCATTCCTTTGGCCTTTTCAGTGTAATGATGCAGGGTGTGCTGGAATTGGGAGGTTTTGAGAGTTACGTCTTCATCTTCTATCTTTCTCTTGCTTTTAAACAAGTTTTTGTGATTTATGCTGTGTGGATTCGGGGTCCTGGGGCTATGTGCTCCTCTACTTAGGGATCTAATTATTTATTTATTTATTCCCTCATTCATGAACTCATTTGCTCATTCTGTCACTGATGCTTTCATTTTGTAATGATGGGTCTGTTTCTAGTAGTATATCTGTCTCAGCTCTCTCATGTGGCATCAGGGGTCTCCTGTGTGGCTCCAGCCCTTCTTTCTGGGTATGGTTTCAGAGATTTCTTCCGCCAGGACAGTCTGTGCTTTCCAGCCATTATGTATTCTGAATACGGGTGTCTGGCATACTGGGTGCGCTTCCAGGTGGCCTACGGATCTTGGTCCTGATGCAGGGAATCTGACACGAGGAGTCTGATGTCTGTCTCTGCTGTCTCCTGTCTGACTTTTGTATTAACATTCTGTATCCTGTGTAGGCAAGAGGTTTTGGTTGGAGGCCCATGACCATAAGGGGTGCTTTGCAATAGTATCCTTGGCTTTGGGTGTGTGTTGGGGCAGTGACTTGGGGTCTGCTGTCTGTTATGTGTCATGCCTTCTTCATTTACTAAGATGACCCAGAGCTGTAGTGATGAGCACTTTTGGTTTTTCTGGATGCCATCTCTTCTCATGCTTTGCATGCTGTTATGCATTGTGCATCTTGAGAAGAACGCCAGGGTTGAGGTCACTGGGAAAGAAAACATTTCTTTTGCTGCCGTCTAGTGGGCGTATTTGGTATAGCACCTCTTAAGAGAAAAAATCTCTTGTAAGATGCTCATTTTGTTTGGATAGAAAACTTGGAAGCCCCCAAGGAAGCTTTCATCACGAGAACCTGTGGCTGTTTCCTAGGTTCATTTTTCCCTTCCATTTCTGATCGCGTCTTGCTTGTGTGGTCTCTGGCTTTTTTATAACCATGAGGCAACATATTGTTCCTTCTCCACTGGGGATACCCACTCACCTCTCCCATTTCATACACAGGTGTGTATCTTCGCTTGCTCTTTTGGAGGGCTCTTCCTGTGCATTTCTTTTCAAGGAGCCCCAAACCACCTGTGCCTATGACTGTGATCTTGTCACTTCTACAGGAATCTTTGCATTTGTTTCCCTTCCTCTGCCTTTTATGCATGAGCTCTCTGAGTCTCCTGGAGTTGCGCCATGACATTTTCCTGATAAGAATTAAAGCACCCAGAAAGTCCTGACCATGTCAGTCAGGGTCCGGATGCCTCAGTCCTTCCATCAATGGTGGACATTGGCATGCTTTCTCTGTCTAGGTTACTGACAATAGTATCACTGTGAAAATTTAGGGATATGTTTGCTTGAATGTATGCCTTCAATGTCTGTATTTGAAATTTGAGTCATTCAACACAATAATGTTATTGCATTCTGGAAGGGGGAAGTACAGTACATAATGGCTAAACCATTTTGCCTTTGCACAACTAGTGTTTAATGGTCCACACTTTCCTACGCTAGTGTCTACATTGCTTACATCTAGCTTCTCAATTGCGGTCCCTGCGCTCTCTGTAAGGGCAGGTTGCTTTGTCATTTCAGCATGGAATATCATCTTCTCTAGGAACAAGGACTGCTAACAGTCATGTGCAAGTGGTCATTTGTTTTTTCTGTGAGTTTTGCTAAGTGTTGGTTGTGGATCACAGTGTGCTGTTGGAGCTGGGATGTGGAACTGATTCCTTGCATGTCGTGGGCCATTATTTTTCTGTCTGGTTAGCTGTGTAATTTTCGCAGAAGTCATTGGTCTTGAGGTCACATCTTTTCCTTGTTTTTCATACCCTTCATTTACAATAGATTTACTGTCATTTGCCAGTAGCAGACTGATGCTTGTTGTGTTTCCATCCTGTTTCATTTTATTGTATTTCATTGCATCCAATGACCTCTCCCCCATTCAAGTGAGGCATTTAGAGTGGAAGGCTTACCAGCTTTGGGGTTGGAGATCTTGCTTTGGAACTGGAGGATAGATCTTTTAACCTCAGGGTCTGGTGTTCAGCATCGGGAATATCAAGTCTGGCGCTGGCTATGGTTTGTGGCTCGGGTTCTGATGTTGTGCATGTACCTAGGGTCCAGCCTGAAACTGTAGTCCATGCTCTGGGTCTGGAGTCCAGTGTCCGGCACCAGGCCTCCAGTGTCAGGGGTTGGCTTTCGGCTGTTACCCGTGTTCTGTGCCCACGGTCCAGTTTGCATTATCAGGTGTGTGGGTTTGGGGTGACAGCTCTAAGTTGGTCACTACTGGTAAGGCTAAGGTTGGGGCCTATGGTGATAGGAACAGAGTGTTGGGTGTCAGGGGTGGAGTATTCAGTGTAGATTTAGCTGTGAGGGTGTAGTATATAGGGTGTAGGGTGATGGTGATGGACCAAGGGCTAGGAGCGGCGTTAGAAAGAGAGCCAAGGCTAAGCTATACATTTTTGCTCGTGAATACTATCGAAATGGGGATCTTGGTAAGTGTCATCACAGAGACCCTGAGAGGATTGTTTCATATGCAGAAGGACCCAGTTTTGAGAGCCCAAAGTCCGGACTGCTGGTGCAGTACGTGAGGAGCTAGCTACTGGTGAAGAAAATGCTGTCAGAGGCTAATTGGTCTGAAAGAGGGTGTATTCCTCTTTAACTGGGAAGGGATCAGGTGGGTGGAGCTCAGGAAAGGCTTATTCTGTGGACTTCGCCATGTTCTAGGCCTTTTTTACTATTCCATTATTGTGAGTTTCTCTTGTGTACACTCTTTCCCAGATGCAAATGGTGTTTTTGGCTGCATCTAACCTATGGGAACAAGAGGATGCCATTCCTTACAAATTTTATTCTGAGAGGTCGTGCAGGCCCATGGAGGCAACTGTATTGTCTGTTTCCTTTCTTTCACTTCCTCTGGATGTGATTTACAGGTCTGCGTTCTTCCCAAGGGGGTGACACTTGTGAATGTTCAGCTTTTTGTCCTACTATTTCTATTGAGGGGGTTAGATTTGTATCATTTGTTGCTTTATGTTTCTTGTACTTAAGAGTTATTGTTTTCTAATCAAGTGCCTACCAGCTTTTGGAGTGAGTTAGAAGTGCATTTTGTGAGTACTGAACAGATACAGTTCCTATGAAACTTGCATTTCTGCTTTCTACATTGACTGTCGTGGCCCAAACGTGCTGTTTGTGACTGCTACCTTGTGAGGTTTGTGGACGCTTGATTACTATCTTGAATATGGCCCATCCAGAACCTATTGCAAGTGCAGCTCTCTGCTGTCCTCTCGTGGACAGCTTGAGAACAGCGTAGTTTTACAAAGCATCTGCTCTTATTTTGGAAGGATGCATTAAGCCTCCAATGCACCTTACATCATCCCTAGCTCAGAATGTTTTATATACCTACGTTTTCTTTTCTATCTCTGATTCTCTCCTGCAACTTGAGAAAATATAATTGTCTCATGTATGTGATGTTCCCATACATACATATATATTAAATTTGGTTACTTTTGTTGGTAATCTTTTTTTTTAAATGGTCTCTGTGGCCTTATTTTTTTTTTAGCTTTTTAAAAATATTTTTTCTTTCTTTCTTTTTTAATTGAATCCAGAGATAGGAAGGGGGAGAGAGGGAGACAGAAACACTAATCAGGTCCTGTATGTGCCCTGCCAAGGATCGAACCAGCCACCTCTGCATCTCAAGACAAATGCTCCAACCAACCAAGCCATCCAGCCAGGGCAGTAATCTGTGTCTTATGTATTTGATTTAATTGACCAGCAAAATAACCTTGAGGTAGAGGGAAGTTTGTATCTTATGCACATAAGCAAGTTCTTTAAAAAGCAGTTCTTTAAAAAGAGGTAAATTTTGAGAGTAGATGTATATCACCATTTTTTTGCAAAAAGATTAAAATATTTAATGTAATTTAGTTTTAAAATTGAATGATTATGTGACTGAAATATGGAACAATATACTAATTTAGTTTCTAAATGTAATACTTTTATTTAAAGCTTTAAATATGAGAATGAAGAGGACCAAAGTTTGCATTTGGCGTGATTTTAAGCTGGTTGTTAAGAAACAAATGACTGAGTAAAATCTATGGTTCTCAGCTCGTTTTCCTAAGATATTTAGTTGAAAACACCTGGTTAAACAAGAGAAGTTTGGCACAGTCACTTTAGCTGTTGTAGACATGAAGACTCCAAGCTGAAACTTGTAAACTCTTTTACTTGACCCCCTGGGTCCTATTGTTTTTGGAATTTCCTAACAAAAATTAAAAAGTAAACTGCTTGACATGTATGCTTTAATTTTTTTAAAAAATTACCTGCATGTCACCCATTTCACCTCTACCCTCTATGACCCTGTACCCTCAGTTTCCAGAATGTCTTATATACCCAATTGTGGGTCAAATAAATTTGCAAATATGATGCATGTGTTTGCTCACTTATAGTTTGCATTGTGTTTGGGGGACAGGCTGTAAGCAGGCAGGATCCTTATAGCCTAAGAGGCTTAGTTTTAAGACTAAGCTTTTCCCCACAACCTGGACTGTTGCATGGTGGTGGTGGGGAGGTGCACTCTCATGAGGAATCCCATTTATGCCTCAGATAAGTGACTTTGTATCAGAGACTTCCTTGTTTGTATATTGGATTAAAGGTTTTGATTTCTACACTATAAAATGGGGCAGAGGAGCCCATGCTGGAGGGAGAGCAGAGAAAGGCCACGTGGAGGAGAGGAGAAGCAGCCAAGATGGTGGAGTGCTGAGGGAGAAGCCAGTTTGTGCAGAGAGAAGGAGATGGGCAACAGAGGTGAATAAGGATGGTGAGGTAGAAACTTTGATTCTAGGAAGCTCGGATAAGTCAGTGGCTTTGGGAGCCCTGAATGGAAAGGGAAGTGTTTTCCCACTGCGTGTATTTCTTGCCTGCTGGGTGCAAGCTAGGATTAAAGGTGATGGCTCACCAGTTCTTGGCTCCATTGTTTCATTACCGTCTGTCCGAGTCAAATGTGAATCTGCACGGGCCAGGTGGCTGTGATGGTGGCCGTGGCTACTGGCTTTACACCAATATTAGCTCATTATCTTTGGTATTCATTTGTATGTGCATTTTCCTGTGCCTGTATTAAATGCTGAGTATCTCCTGTTAATCTGCTCACATTATTTGATTACTAGCCCAGGTATTAGAACTTACCAGGTCTACCTGACTAGGTGGTGATGCATTGGATAGAGCATTGACCTGGGACCCTGAAGGCCCAGGTTCAAAACCCTAAGGTTGCTGGTTTGAGTGTGGGCTCATCTGGCTTGAGCATGGGCTCACCAGCTTAAGCATGGGGTCACCAGTTTGAGCATGGGATTATAAGCATGACTCCCTGGTCACTGGCTAGAGCTCAAAGGTCACTGGCTTGAAGTCCAAGGTCGCTAGCTTCAATACAAGGTTGGTGGTTTTGCCAAGGGGTATCTGGTGAGCTTGAGCCTACTCGTGCTTGTCCTGTCAAATCACGTATGAGAGGCAATCAATGAACAACTAAAGTGCTGCCACTATGAGTTGATGCTTCTGATCTTTCTCCCTTTCTGTCTGCTCCTGTCTGTCCCCCTCTCTCTCGCTCGCTAAAAACAAAACAAAACAAAAACAAAAAAACCTTTCTGCCTGACCAGGCGGTGGCGCAGTGGATAGAGCGTCGGACTGGGATATGGAGAACCCAGGTTCGAGACCCCAAGGTTGCAAGCTTGAGCGCGGGCTCATCTGGCTTGAGCAAAAAGCTCACCAGCTTGGACCCAAGGTTGCTGGCTCGAGCAAGGGGTTACTCAGTCTGCTGAAGGCCCACAGTCAAGGCATATATGAGAGAGCAGTCAATGAACAACGAAGGTGTCGCAACAAAAACTGATGATTGATGCTTCTCATCTCTCTCCGTTCCTGTCTGTCTGTCCCTTTCTATCTCTCTCTCTGACTCTCTCTCTGTCCCTGTAAAAAAAAAAAAAAAAAGTATTGGCCCTGGCCAGTTGGCTCAGTGGTAGAGCATTGGCCTGGCATGCAGGAGTCCAGGGTTCAATTCCCGGCCAGGGCACACAGGAGAAGCGCCCATCTGCTTCTCCACCCCTCCCCCTCTCCTTCCTCTCTGTCTCTCTCTTCCCCTCCCGCAGCCAAGGCTCCATTGGAGCAAAAGTTGGCCCGGGCACTGAGGATGGCTCTGTGGCCTCTGCCTCAGGCACTAGAATGGCTCTGGTTGCAACAGAGTGATGCCCCAGATGGGCAGGGCAGAGCATCGCCCCCTGGTGGGCATGCCGGGTGGATCCCGGTTGGGCTCATGCGGGAGTCTGTCTGACTGCCTCCCCATTTCCAACCTTCAGAAAAATACAAAAAAAAAAAAAACAAAAAAACCTTTCTGAGTCTAAGGAAATGATTTTTTTTTTAATTGTGAGGAGGAGAGGTAGACAGACCTGCATGCACCGCAACTGGGATCTACCCAGCAAACCCCTCCCGCATCTGGAGCCGATGCTCAAATCATCCAAGCTATCCTGAGTACCTTAGGCTGATGCTCAGACAAACTGAGCTACTGGCTGTGAGAAGGAAACAGAGAGAGAATGGGGAGAGGAAGGGAAAGAGAAGCAGATGGTTGCTTCTCATGTGTGCCTTCACCGGGGATTGAAGCTGGGACATCCACATGCTGGGCTGACCCTCTATCCACTAAGCCAATAGCCAGGGCCTAATTAATTTTTTTTTGTCCCCCACAGTTTTGATGAGCCAACCATACAAAATCACTGGTGTGGACATCGCTAATTTCTAGAAGCTTCTGCAGCTGAATAATCATGTACATATTCTAGCAAAGATAATTATTATTTTGTTCAGTTTTTCAGGCTTTCTCATCCAATACTTAAATATTTGTTAGAACTGCAAGTCATTTCCGTCTCTTCTGCATATACGTTAGAATGAATAAATATTTGCATATAGGTACTTGCATATAGGGTCATTCATTTTCTTTATGAAATCAATTCACCCACAGACTGTCATTTTCTCTGTGTCTATATTTTTTATGTTATTTGTCATAAGAAGGAAATATCAGAGAGAGAACAAGGCATAGATTTTTAATAAGCCTGTTGTTAAAGCCTGTCTCATAGTTTGGGGTATTATATGATTCTCTTCACTTCAGCATCTGTTTAGATAAATGTTTCTGTCGGTTACCCATGAAGAACTGAATGAGGTTTATCTTTCCGTTTTGTTTTCTGTCCCATGGGCAGCAAAAATGTCTGGTTTTCACAATCTGGAAATGCACCCCCTGGCCAGTTTTATACACTGGAATTGCAAGTACAATTTTTTTCTGGTTGGGCCAGCTCTCAGAGGATTGTGTCATGAAAAAATGGCATCCCATAACAAGTCTTTGTATTCATAACCTTTGTTCCCGGCAATGCTGAAACGCTCCCTTTCTAGTAGTGCCTGCCTGGGGCTAGCATGGGAGGGGTAGAAATTTTTAGTTGTAAAAGCCCAAGAGACACATGGGGGCAAATTTTTAAATTTTGATGCCAGTTCAGAATCAAATAAGAAGAAGCGTGCCTGCAGGGGCGCAGGAAACAGAGCCCTGCATGCATTTTCTTTATCTGGGTCTAGCCAGCCTGTAAGAGGCAGACGGGTGCCATAATTCTGGGGAGAACTGAGCCCAGAGGGAAGTTCTCTCCCCAACTTACAGCAGGTATCGGAGGATCTTGGGGGATGCCTGTGGTAACTGGTGCATTTCATCCAGCTGGAGTTTGTGAGCACTTTCTTCAGGCTGTTTACAAGTGAGCATTTCCTCAGGAACAGTTTCTAAAGGACAGTCTCTGGGTTGTGGTGGGACCACTTTTTGTGAGTACCTCCTCCAAACAAGGTTCAGAAGTGTGCTCTATCCAAATGGACAAATTGATAGAACAGAATCCAAGGTTTAGTGATTGTTGGTTAAGTAAGTTTGTAAATATATGATTTTTATGTTTGCTCGCTTATAGTTTGCATTGGGGGCTGGGCAGCACCCAGTGGTCTTGAAATTGTAAATTACCTTCCTGCTTAGGAAGGGCCATTGTTTTGGTAATGTTTGCTGGAGGAGAGGTTTTTGCACCAGAAAGTTTTGAAAAGAAGAGAAGGAGAAGAGGCAGACTGAAGCCATGTTTGCAGAGTGAGAGCAGAGAGAATGCAGAGTGCTGAGGAAGAAGCCATGTTGGCAGAGAAAGAGAAGGTGTGCAGATGGGGAATCAGAGGTGAGGGGCTTTGCAAGCTCCACAGAGGCTGGTGAGGCCTTTGATTCTAGGAGGAACTGGAGAAGATTCTCCTGGTTGTGGAACTGGATAATGTGTCAGGGCTTTGAGAGCCCTGTGTGTTTGCTCGTCGGCCAGTGTGAGACTTTAATAAAGGAATGGCCCACCATTTTTTGGCTCCACTGTTTCTTTACCATCTGCCTGAATCCAATGGGAACCTGAACCTACTGGCCATACAGTGATAGATGCTAATCCATAGATTTTATATGACAAAAATATCTTCTTAGATCAGTCAGAAAGATGTGCATTATATAACAATGATGTTGGGACATGGGGCAAGCAGCAAGTCACAGATAAAAGTCTAGCAGCATGACCCTTTTCTGGGTCAAGAGGCGGGGCCAGGTTGGAGGTCAAATATGAGGCTAAGTTTTGAGGCCAGAACTGGGGCCAAAAGTGAGACAAGAGGCCTAAGGAGAGGAACTGATGTGTCCCAGAATCAGGGCTTGACCATGAGGTATATGGCAGTGTGGGACTAGGGGATCAAGACAGGTTTCAACCTGAGGGATGTGGTCATGTGGACAGGAGGAAAGAAATGCAACCCAACCTGAGACTAGATGGGTGTGGGTCAAATAAGTTTGCAAATATGATGTATATGTTTGCTCGCTTATAGTTTGCATTGGGTGTTGGGGACAGGCTGTAAGCAGGCAGGATCCTTATAGCCTAAGGCTTAGTTTTAAGACTAAGCCTTTTCCACCCTTTTAATACTAAGATCTTCTCAACACTAAGCTTTTCCCCACATCCTTGACTGTTGCATGATGTGGGGTGGTGCTCTCTTATGAGGAATCCCATTTATGCCTCAGATAAGTGACTTAGTATCAGAGACTTCCTTATTTGTATATTAGCTTAAAGGTTTTGATTTCTACACTACAAAATGGGGCAGACTGGGGGCTTGCTCTCTCTCCATTCCTGAAATTAGCATTGCAGCAGAGAGGCAGCCAAGATGATGGAGTGCTGAAAGAGAAGCCAGTTTGTGCAGAGAGAAGGAGATGGGGAACAGAGGTGAATAAGGCTGGTGAGGTAGAATCAATTCCTTTGATTCTAGGAATTTTGGATGAGTCTGTAGCTTTGGGAGCCCTGAATGGAAAGAGAAGTGTTTTCCCACTGTGTGTATTTCTCTCCCACTGGGTGTGAGCTAGGATTAAATTTAATGGCCCACCAGTTCTTGGTTCCATTGTTTCATTACCATCTGTCTGAATCAATTGTGAACCTGCACGGGCCAGGCGGCTGTGATGGTGGCCATGGCTACTGTCTTTACATTTGTCATAGTCTGTAGCAGGATTCGAATCAGATTGGTATGGAGCCACCACCACCTTTGAGCAGTGGAGTAGAGGACTGGCTGCTGTTATGGTTCCCCATGGCTGTCCTTTTGGGGGCTATAGGCTGGCTTTTGCAGCCATGCGTGAGGAAACCAAGAACTCTGTGGAAGAGGCTGCCGGGGATCTGCAAACCGAGTAGTGGAAGGAGCTGGAGCAAACATGGAAGAAAGAGATGCTGACCCTGCAGCTGAAGCAAGCACCTGAGCACCTGAGAAGGAGGCTGACCAGGTTTGCAAGATTCACCTGGAAATGGAGCAGCCATTGAAGAAGGAATCACAAGTTTGCAAGTCGCAGATTGCCCTGGACATTGTGGAGAGCCAGCAGCAGCAGGAGGCTGGGGCTGAGGCTGCAAGGCCCATGGAGATGGCGGTGGTGGCCCAGGGCTCAAGCCTGGCAGTTGGAGCTGATGTTTTCATTTCCTTTTTGGAGGATGAGGAACTCAGGCTGGAGTTGTGATTTGCAGTCTCCAGAAGATGAGAGCCCAGCAGCAAGGAGTACCTATTATGCTCCTGGTTGGTCTGCAATTTTGGGACATAGGGGTGAATGCCATCATGCTCTCCAGAGCAGAGATAGAAATGCTGACTGCCATTGCCACGTGCTCATCTTTGGGACAGTGTAAGACCTGCCAGGACAGCAGGGATGAGGGGGGTGGCTGAGGCACCATGTACGTGGACTGATTCCTGGACTATGACCAGAGTGGGCACTGGCTCCTTTGTTGGATGGACTTACAGATTTTGGACAATGTGAAATACCCTGATGGGGGTGGGGGCGGCTTTGCTGGAGGCCCTTCCCCTGCCCTGGGAAGCTTTTCCCATGGCTAGAAAGAAGGCCAAGGACATTTTGTGCTTTTGGTAAAGTGCTCAGAGACTGGTGAAAAGTACCTTTGTAATTGTTAAAACTGTATGATTTGTGTTGTTGTAATTTGTGTAATGTGCTTAATTTCTTTGTACAAGAATACCTGTGCTTTAGATTGTAAGAGAGCAAAAGGGGTAGAATGTCAGTCAAATAAGTTTGCAAATATGATGTATATGTTTGCTCGCTTATAGTTTGCATTGGATGTGGGAGGGGGCAGGGTGTAAGCAGGCAGGGTCCTTATAGCCTAAGGCTTAGTTTTAAGACTAAGCCTTTCCCACCCTTTTGATACTAAGATCTTCTCAACACTAAGCTTTCCCCCACACCTTTGCATGTGTGCTGTTGCATGATGTGGGTGGTGCTCTCTTATGAGGAATCCCATTTATGCCTCAGATAAGTGACTTTGTATCAGAGACATCTTTATTTGTATATTGGCTTAAAGGTTTTGATTTCTATACTATAAAATGGGGCAGACCGGGCTCTCTCTCTCTCTCTCTCTCTCTCTTCCTGAAATTAGCATTGCAAGGAGAAGCAGCCAAGATGGCAGAGTGCTGAAGGAGAAGCCAGTTTGTGTAGAGTTTGTGTAGAGAGAAGGAGATGGGGAAGAGAGGTGAATAAGGCTGGTGAGGTAGAAACGTTTGATTCTAGGAATACTCGGATAAGTCAGTGGTTTTGGGAGCCCTGAATGGAAAAGGAAGTGTTTTCCCCACTGTGTGTATTTCTCGCCCACCAGGTGCGAGCTAGGATTAAAGCTAATGGCCCACCAGTTCTTGGCTCTGTTGTTTCATTACCATCTGTCCGAATCAAATGCGAACCTGCACGGGCCAGGCGGCTGTTGTGGTGGCCGTGGCTACTGTCATTACAACGTCCTCCAGACTGAATATCAGATTTGAAAGTGTCAACAACAAAAAACTTCCAAACCACACCTGACCAGGCAGTGGCACAGTGGATAGAGTGTCAGACTGGGATGCGGAGGACCCAGGTTCGAGACCCCGAGGTTGCCAGCTTGAGCGCGGGCTCATCTGGTTTGAGCAAAAGCTCACCAGCTTGGACCCAAGATTGCTGGCTAGAGCAAGGGGTTACTTGGTCTGCTGTAGCCCCCCCCCCAGTCAAGGCACATATGAGCAAGCAATCAATGAACAACTAAGGTGTCGCAACAAAAAACTGATGATTGATGATTCTCATCTCTCTCCGTTCCTATCTGTCTGTCCCTGTCTGTCCCTCTCTCTGACTCTGTCTCTGTAAAACAAAGCAAACAAACAAACAATAAAACAAAAAAACCCTTCCAAATATGTAAGAATTTTTATGAGTTTATTTGAGCCAAACTGTTGACAATTGCTGGGAAGCAAAGTCTCAACAGGCTGAGTAAATGCTCTGGCAAAATGGTGATTTTACCACTTATTTTACACATTAGAATCAAAGAGGATGACAGATGGGGTTACATGATATTGATTGGTGATAGGTTAGGGAGGTGGGAGAAGGCAAAGCGGGGGAATTTCTGGGATTGGTACAAAATAAGAGTATGTATGCTGAATCTTCTGTACATAGGCGGAACAAGAGAGTTAACAGTTAATGGTTCACATGACAATAACAATGAGGGGTCCATTGGCTTCTGGTCCAGTGGGATGTCTGAACCCCTTACATTCCAAAGGCATGCAATCAGGTACAGTATGTATCTACATACTGTCCAAAGGCAGCAGACCGGCCTGACTAAAAGCAAACAAAGAAAACCTTTGTTTAGAGAGTTCTTCCTAGTATTGAAGGAATCAAAGGAGGATAAGAACGCCTAGACAACTTGATGAAGGGAGTAGGATTTATTTAGATGGCGGAGCAGCATGACCCCAAGAGACAAACCAAACATGTGTTCCCCAAAGTTAGATTTCTTACATCTTATATACCCTTTATAGAACACAGGTTTATATGCAAGGGGGTCGTGATCCCTTTGTCTAGAGGTATATATCACTCTCATGACTCCAGGATAGGGGGGGGTGAGTTTAGATGAGGTCTGAGAATAAGTTTTGGAAATTGCAAATTAAGGTCTTAAAAACTTTTTAAAAAGGAGAGAGGAAGGGGTTTTCAAATAAGTTCTATCTTCCTTTCTCTGTGTAGCAAGTTGCCTCCTGCACCTTTTCAGAGAACTATAGGAAACAGTTAATCCCTTGCTGGCTCCCTTCCGCATGCATTCTTCCTTGCTTCTTCTCAAACTTTCTGGGGGAGACCTCTCCATTAGCAAAATAATGGTCATTCCCAAGCACGAAGGTAATTTGCAATTTCACTGATCCCATTTAGCTGGCACTGCCCAGCCCCCATTGCAACCTGTAAGTGAGCAAACATAAAAATCATATTTTACAAATTTGTTTGGTTTACATTCTACCCCTTTTGCTTGCTTTGCAATCCACACCACAGGAATTCCTGTACAGGGAATGAGGTACATTATACAAACAAATTATAGTAACAGTACAAGTCATACATTTTCAACAACTACAAAGGTGCCCTTCTCTGAGTACTTTACCTAAAATGTAAAATGTCCTTGAAGCTTCTCTCCAACAGAAAGAAAATAGTTTCCTGGTTCTGGAGGGCTTCCTTCCTTACTAGGACATGGCTACCCACAATGAACTGTGTAAGGTTGGTGAATAATGGGGGATGGTCACATGGGGAACTCAGACCCGTGAACTTTGGCTAGGACCGCCCACAACCAAGCGCACCAAAAGAATCTTCCCAGGAACCCTTTGGAAAAAAGCAACCGTCTGCCAGCCAGTGAGATTTCACCACGTCATATTAGCTCAACTTCCCTAGAGGGACCCTTTAAATATCTCCCATGCGGTTTAATCCTTGCGACTTCCCTGGCCTCCATCTCCTCCATCTTTCTTTCTTCGGGGCCAGGGAACCTTGCCGAGCGGGATGCTCTGTACTCAATAAAGCCTTTTGTTATTCCACACTTTGTGGCTCTGGCCCCTTCCTTCCTTCTCGGCAGGGAAAAATACCTTACATTTTGGTGCCGAATCCCGGGAGGAGTTGAAGTCTGCAAGGACTGCTCCTCTTCCTCATCC
Source organism: Saccopteryx leptura (assembly GCF_036850995.1). Lineage (NCBI taxonomy): Eukaryota > Metazoa > Chordata > Mammalia > Chiroptera > Emballonuridae > Saccopteryx > Saccopteryx leptura. Next base: position 291,571,738 of record NC_089504.1, read on the forward strand.
CCTCTGAGAAAGAACCAGGAGCTCCGACCTTCTGCCCTCTTCAGCGCATGGTGCGGTAAGTCCCCTGCCTCCACCCACCCTTGAGTTCTTTCCGCTGAGACTCCCTGTCTGAAACCGTAGATACGTCAGGGAAGTCTTTTGCGTTCTGAGTGTGTGCTTGTGGAGACGTCCCAAGCATATCCACTTTACCTTTTCCGTCCGTGGCCAGACCTTGAGTTTTAGGACGCTAACACTCAAATCTGACCACTCCAAGGACTGAGGGAGGCTGTGGGGGCACAGGAATCTCCATCCTTAAAGAAGAAACTGTTCTTCTTCTACACTGTGGCCAGGCCACAGAACCCACTGAATTAGCCTCCTGAAGGGACTTTCGGTTTTAACACCCTCACCAATTTATCACCAAAAAAGCTGGGAACTGATTGGAGATCTCTTACATACATGGCTTCTAATTATTCGCACACCTGTCCTTAATCTCTGTGCCGCTTGTTCCACTGCACAGGCCTTTTTCTGGCCAGAGAAACCTCACCTAAAACCTCCACTCCTGATCTTTCCTTCTCTGCGGACTCCCAACTCTCTCCCTCCTGCCTGACCCCCGGGGGCACCCCTCTCTCAGGACTTTTCTCTGGTCTCTCTGCGGACCTCTTTTGTGCTCGAGTCTCTTCCCTCTAAGAGCCCCCTCCTCTCCCTTCGCAAAAACCTGTTTCTTATTTACCACTACCATCTCTTTCTCCTCCCCTGCTGGCCAGGGGACCTTCCCTTCTCCACTGTGTTCTTAAACCCCAATTTTCTTGCAGGAAGTTCCTGCCCTGTCCTGCCTTTGGCTCCAGTGTTTCCTGTGGGATCTGGGTGCCGGGCTCTGCATGAGCCCTCCTCCTTTTATTCTCAACCCCCAAACCCCTATCCGGAACCTGTGAACACAGCATTTAAAGTTTTTAATGGCCCCAATTAGTAGAAACAGGCCAAGGCTGTTCGCCGGGCCCACATGCAGCAGAAGGTAATGCTCCAAACCCCAGCTCTTGTGGCAGCCCTGAGGCCAGTAGAACAACAGAGGTAAGGCACAGAAAGTGCCTGACCCAAATCCAAGCCACAAAGAGAAACCCCACCAGCAGTTTGCTTTAAGTGTGGCAAGCAGGATCATTGGTCCCGGCAGGGCCCCTGCCCACGGCTGCCCACTGAGCCCTGCCCTGACTGCAAACAGCCCAGTCACTGGTGGAGCAATTGCCCCTTTGGGCAACAGGCTTTTCCTCGGCGCCTCTACGTGGAGGACAAGCTGCCCGAATGGGAGGCCAATCCAGCCAGGTGGGTGCATTGCTCAAACTCCTAGGACACGGCCTGGACTCAGAGAACCCAGGGTATGCTGCAACTAGTGGGTAAGTCCATCTCATTTCTTGTGGACACGGGGGCTACCTTCTCTGTTTTGCCATCACACTCTGGACCTCTAGTTCCCTCACAGGTCTTGGTTATGGGAATAGATGGGGCCCCTACCTTTCCCCTTTTTACGCCACTCCTGACATGTAGTTTTGCCTCAAGCTTGCCTTCTTACACGACCACTGGCAGTTGGAACCACTGGACTCTATCCATCTCCAGCTCACCAAAAGGCTGGACCCTACAAATCCCCCTATTACTCCTCTTTTTAAAAAAAAATCCTTACAGGACTGCATCCGCAAAGTTTCTCCAGTCACAGCCAAACAGATGTTCCTCCTGACACCCCTGAAAGCCACCACCTTCTGATCTCCCCCTCCCCACAACGCCCCTAATCAGCAGGAAGTAGCCAGATGAATAAACAGCGCCCCTTTTCTATTTAACACAAAAGGTCAGAATGTAAGGTCAGTGAATAATGGGGGATGGTCACGTGGGGAACTCAGACCCGTGAACTTTGGCTAGGACTGCCCACAACCAAATGTGCCAAAAGAAACTTCCCAGGAACCCTTTGGAAAAAAGCAACTGTCTGGCTCAGCGGTAGAGCGTCGGCCTAGCGTGCGGAGGACCCGGGTTCGATTCCCGGCCAGGGCACACAGGAGAAGCGCCCATTTGCTTCTCCACCCCTCCGCCGCGCCTTCCTCTCTGTCTCTCTCTTCCCCTCCCGCAGCCAAGGCTCCATTGGAGCAAAGATGGCCCGGGCGCTGGGGATGGCTCTGTGGCCTCTGCCTCAGGCGCTAGAGTGGCTCTGGTCGCAACATGGCGAGGCCCAGGATGGGCAGAGCATCGCCCCCTGGTGGGCAGAGCGTCGCCCCTGGTGGGCGTGCCGGGTGGATCCCGGTCGGGCGCATGCGGGAGTCTGTCTGACTGTCTCTCCCTGTTTCCAGCTTCAGAAAAATGAAAAAAAAAAAAAAAAGAAAAAAGCAACTGTCTGCCAGCCAGTGAGATTTCACCAGTCATATTAGCTCAACTTCCCTAGAGGGACCCTTTAAATATTCTCCCACATGGTTTAATCCTTGCGACCTCCCTGGCCTCTATCTCCTCCATCTTTCTTTCTTCGGGGCCAGGGAACCTTGCCAGGCAGGATGCTCTGTACTCAATAAAGCCTTTTGTTATTCCACACTTTGTGGCTCTGGCCCCTTCCTTCCTTCTCGGTGGGGAAAAATACCTTACAAACTGCTCTTAGTTAGAAAGGTTTGATTTAGACTATCCTGTGTTTACCTTAGTTCTCTGAGTTTGCAAGGCCACTGTGCAGGCTTTCCCTGAGCTTGTTAGGTTCACATCTTCATTTATAAAAAACTTTTTTTAAATTTTTATCCACAGAAGTGTACTACTTTTGGTCCCAGTTTACTTGAGCATTTGCGAGGTCCAACCCCACTGTTTCTCAGGAGGCAGAGTTGAGGACTAAGCCTATGTCTTTCAGCAATAAATGCTACAGAAATAGAGAATTTTACAAGTGACAGAACAGAGACCCTGAGAAGATCTGTATCCAGAAGAACAGAGATGGTAAATTATAGACTCAGGCTCAGACACATTCCAGATGCAAATGTAGCAGGAAGTGACCTGAGGGAGGATAATGCACTCAGACAACTTAATCAGAAGAAAAGAGAACTTATTAAAAGCCAGTGGAGCACAAGGGCTAGTAGCTCTAAAGGCACGTGCTCCCCGAGATTGATTTCTTTGTAAAAAGTTATATATCTTTTACAGAATACATGTGTCCATGCAAATGGCTCATGATTCCTTTGTCCAGAGGTATACGTCACTCTCACAACTCCAGGAAAGGTGAGTTAGGGTGAGGAAGCAAGGGGAACGGGGTTTCCGGACCACTCGTCTTTGCTATTTAGAAGTCCTGTCTTCCTTGCTGTGTGCTACAACCGTTTCCAGACAACCTTTCAGAGAACTATAGAAAGTAGTTAATCTATAATTGGCTGACTTGGTTGCCCCTGCAGGCTCCTTTCCTTTGCATTCTTTTCGTTTCTTCCTTCTAAACCAAGAGGAGTCTGCCCCTCCTTCCTCACCGGAAGCTTAGGAATTTTACAGACTGTTAGAATTGTACACAAAGAGGTGCAAATTAGGAAAGAAGCCAGATTGGGCTAAACAATTAGATTTTATTCTTCTCAGACTTAAAAGAGACTAGGCTGGGTGAGCAGAGGAAAGTCTTCTGGTGTTATCTCCACAACACTGCAAATTATTATCAGTTTTAAGTTATTATGTTTTCACCTAGTAATTTTTTTGCCTAAAATGTAAAATTTTTTTTGGTGCAGCTTACTTAAACAATACATAAAATTAAAATTAATTCAAAATCTTATCCCAAGAGGTAAAAACCACTATGGTGTGACGTATATCTTTCCAGACAACTCTACATGCACATTTTCTTTCTTCTGCTTCCTGTGGACTTAACTTATTATTCTTGATTCTTAAAAAGAATGCAAAACTTGAGAATATTCAGCTTTTCCTATAATATGTCCACTTAAGACTGTACATTTTTCATAAGTGTTGGAAGGTAGTATTTTTATTATCATTTGGTTGAAATTATTTTTTAACTCTAATGGTGATTTATTTTGAGGGTTATTTAGAAGTGTATTTCATAACTTCTGAATATAAGGACTTTTGCTTGACCCGTGGTGGCACAGTGGATAAAGTGTTGACCTGGAACCCTGAGGTTGCCAGTTCAAAACCCTGGGCTTGCCTGGTCAAGACACATATGTGAGTTAACCCTTCTCTCTCTCTCTTCTCTGTAAAATGAATAAATAAAATAAAATAAAACATAACATTTTAATATAAGGATCTTTAACTTCCTTTTTGTTCTTCATTTCTAGGTAAAAGGCAGTGACAAGAAACATAGTATGTATAATTTCAATCCAAGTTTATTGAAACTTGCTTCATAGTACAAAATAGTCACTTTTTAAAATGTTCTAAATGTGTTTCTCTACTGCCATCTTGTGTGCATCTTGGGAATAATTTATTAGTGCAGGTCTGCAGGAAAAGGCATTGGCTGTATGTGATTATCTATGAATTTGAATTCAACATTATTTAGAAATCTATTTCATAACTTTAAGTATGAGCACTTTTAGTGACCTTTTGTTAGTAAGTTATAAATAAACATACTCACATAATTTCTTTTTAAAAAACTATTATTATTTTATTTTTTATTTTTTTAAGTTGAGTGAAGAGGAGATAGTGAGGCAGACTACCATATGGGCCCTGACTGGGATTCACTTGGCAACCCCATCTGGGGCCAGTGCTTGAGCACTGAGATATCTTTAGTGCCTGAGGCTGACCCTCTCAGATCAACCAAGCTATCCTCAGTGCTCAGGGCACTGCTTGAACCAACCAAGCTACTGGCTATGGGAGGGGAAGAGGAAAGAAGGGGGAGAGAGGGGGGGAAAGAAGCAGATGGTCGCTTCTTCTGTGTGCCCTGACTGGGAATCAAACCTATATTTTTTATCTTTTTTTCTCTTCTTCTTAAAGAAGACCCTTTAACAATTTTTGCAATACTGGTTTGGTGATGATAAAATCCTTTAGCTTTTTTGTCTGGGAAGCTCTTTTTAAAAAATGTTTATTTTATTTTATTTTAGAGAGAGGAAGGGAGAGAGTGAGAGACAGGAACATCAATATGTTCCTATATGTGCCCTGATCGGGGATCAAACCGGCAACCTCTGTGCTTCAGGACAATGGTGTAATCAACTGAGCTATCCAGCAAGGGCAAGAAAGCTCATTTCCCGTTCTTTCACTCGAAATGATAGCTTGCTGGACAATATGATTGTAGGTCCTTGCTTCCATCACTTTACACCCTTGTTTTCTATTTGTCCTATTGGTTCTTTGATCCTTTGTTCTTCCTTTTCTGCCTTCTTTTGAATTTACCAAGCATGTTTTCTTTTGTTTTTGTTTTTTTTTAGTATTCTCTCCTCTATTGTTTTCAGAAATTAAATTTAATTGGTCCATAGGTTTCAAGTATATATATCTCCACAGCATGTGAACTTTTCATTGCATTGTGTGCCCATCACCCAAAGTCAAATTATTGTCTATCATTATATATTCAGGCCTATCTACTTGCCTCCCTCTGGTAAACACTTCACTTTTATCTATGTCCATGAGTTTTAGTTTTATATCCTACTCATGTGTGAAATCATATAGTCCTTAGCTTTAAAAAGCTAAGAACTTAGAGTTATAGTGGTGTGAAAGATACTCCTGATCTCTCCCCTAAAATTTCAACAACTTGAACAACTATAATGCAATGAAGGAACCCAAGCTGGGCTCGCAGGCACACCTGATAGATCTATGCACTGAATGAACTAAAGGTGGGATGGGTTGAGAATTTAGGTAAAAATAAAATGCATTCAAGGTTGGCTCTGGAGAGGAGACAAACATGGAGTGACTGGGTTTTTGTTTTTCTATTGGACTATGGGGAGGATGGAAGCTCAGGCTGAAATAGTTTTGTCTGAAGGGTATAGAGAGGGAAACTCAGAGTAACTGGGTTTCCTTCTGCCTGGGGGAGTGGTGAGATAGAGGCACAGAGGGAGAGATACTGAACCCAAGCAGCCAGAGTGCAGGGTTAGGGCTGGTGTTCCCACGACCTGTCTGTAGCCCACACTCAGCAGACAGAGAAAACTAAAGTGTGGTGCCCCAGCCACCCAGATCCTGCCTCCCTTACCTTGCAGGTACAGAGAGTGGCAGAGACAAACCCCACAGCTAGCTCTCCAAAGCCACTCTCTCCCCTGAAGGATAGAAGTGCTCCATGTCTGGTACAATGGTCTGTTGAGATATAGGGAGGCCTGAGACCACCATTGCTGAAAACATAAAGCTGTAAAAACCTCACAACATGCCTCACCCATCAATACAACTGTGTCCCGCCTACATCCTTATGACAGCAACATCCCAGCAGGGGACAGTCCAGGAATTTCACAGAGCTAAAACCTGTAGTACAGCAATACTTGCTGGAAGAAAACAGTAACTTCTCACAACCTAAATTTATTTTTCCTTTTTTTTTTCATTTGATGCTTCTTATTCCTTTTTTCTCTTTTAAAATTTGTTTTCTTTCATTTTTATATATTTTATTTTTAAAATTTTTATTGTATTTTTTTAACTTTTATTTTTCATTTTTTGTTTTTTTGTTGTTGTTGCTGTTAGAGTTTTTAACAATACCACTCTCAAGTGCCATCAAGGAAAAAGAAATCATATACCATGGCTGCACAAGACAGAGACATAGTTCACAAAGGACCCCGAATAGTCAAAGCAAGCCTGAAAAAAAAAAGAACAAAGTTGAAGATATCTCATTATCTGACTTCAAAATATACTACAGAGAAATGATAATCAAAACAGCACAGTATTGGCTAAAAAACAGACATACCAACCAATGGAACAGAATCAAGAGCCCAGAAATAAAACCACATATATACAGCATGACCAGGCAATGGTGCAGTAGATAGAGCATCAGCCTGAGATGCTGAGGACCCAGATTTGAAACCCTGAGGTTGCCTGCTTCAGCATGTGCTCATCTGGCTTGAGCACAGGCTCGACAGCTTGAGTGAAGGGGTCACTGGCTCAGCTGGAGCCCCCTGGTCAAGGCACATATGAGAAAGAAATCAATGAACAACTAAAAGTGACACAATTATGAGTTGATGGTTCTCATCTCTCTCCCTTCCTGGCTGTCTGTCTCGCTCTCACTAAAAAGAAACAAAAAACCACATATATATGGACTAATAACCTTTGACAAAGGAGCCAAAAACACACAATGGGGGAAAAAAGTCTCTTCAATAAATAGTGCGGGGAAAATTGGAAAGCCACTTGCAAAAGAATAAAAGTACAGTACAGTCTGTCACTGTGAACAAAAATTCAAAATGGATCAAAGACATATAGGATCTAAAACAATAAATTACAGGGAAGAAAACATATGCACTAAACTGATGGAGTTTGGTTGTAATCTAGAACACTTTATGAATTTGATCCCAATGGAAAGGAAAGGCAAAAATAAATAAATGACTTATCAAACTAAAAAGATTTTGCACAGCTAAAGAAACTGCTAACAAAACAAAAAAGCAACGCACCAAATGAGAGAAGACATTTGCAGACAACAGCTCCATCAAAGGCTTAATATCCAAACTATTAAAGAGCTCATACAAATCAACACCAAATAAACAATCCATTTAAAAACTGGGCAGAGGACCTGAACAGACACTTTCCCAAGAAGATATAGAAATGGCCAACAGGTATATAAAGAGACGCTCAACTTCATTAGCTATTAGGAAAATGTACATAAAAACTAATGAGATACCACCTCACATCTGTTATAACAGCTATTATAAAAAAGACAAGTAAGTGTTGGAGAGGTTGTGGAGAAAAAGAAACCCTCATTCACTGCTGGTGGAAATGTAAACTTGTACAGCCACTATGGAAAACAGTATGGATGTTCCTCAAAATATTAAGAAGGTTACCATTTGGGTTCTACCCGAAAATTTTGAAAATATTTACTCACAAAGATGTATGCACCCCTATGTTCATTTCAGAATTATTTATGGTGGCCAGGACATGGAAACAACCAAAATGTAATTCAATGGACAACTTGATAAGGAAGATGTCGTACATATATACAACAGAATACTACTCAGTCATAAGAAACAACATGGATGGACCTCGAGACTATCATGATATGCAAAATAAGTCAGTTATAAAAAGCAAAGAACCTTACGATTTCACTCATGTGTGTGGGACACGAACCTAAAACTTATAGACACAGACAACAGTATGGTGGCTACCAGAGAAACAGGGGTGGAGGGTAGTAAGAAGTAAAGGGGCCAAATATATGGTGACAAAAGATAATTTGACTTTGGGTGGTGGGCACACAATATACAGATAATGGATCATAGAAATGTCCACTTGAAACCTATGCAATCTTATTAACCAATGTCACTCCAATAAATTTAATTTTAAAAACCTCACACTACTCAACACCCCCCAAAACCCATTAAAAACTGGCAAATACCTGAATAAACACTTTTCCAAAGAGGACATACAGATGACCAATAGACATATGAAAAGATACTGAAATTAAAACCACAATGAGATATCACCTCAAACTTGTCAGAATCTATCATCAATGAGTCCACAAATGACAAGCGTTGGCAAGAATGTGGATAAAAGGAAACACTTGTGCACTGTTGGCAGAAGCGCATATTGGTGCACTTGCTATGAAAAACAGTATATAGTTTCCTCAAGTATTTAAAAAAATGGGATGGCCTTATGACCCAGTGATTCTACTTTTGGGTATATATATGAAGAAAAGCACAACAATAATTCAAAAGAAAATATGCATCCTTATGTTCACTGCAGAATTGTTTATAATAGCCAAGCAGTGTAAGCAACCCAATTATCTATCAATAGATAAATGTATTTTAAAAAATGGTGGTACATATATACAATGGAGTATTAGTTAAATAAAAAAAAATATTTTACTATTTGCAAAAGCATGGATGGACCTAGAGGGTATCATGCTAAATGAAGTAAGTCAGGTAAAGCCAAATACTATATGATTTCACTTATATGAGGAATATAAAGAACAATATTAAACAAGAAAAACTGAAACAGACTCAGACACAGAGAGAGAATTGGTGGTTGATAGAGGGGAGGGGTTTAGAGGCACTGGGTGAATTGAAAGAGGTGAAGGGATTTAAGAAACACAAACTGGTAGTTAAAAATAGTCATGGGGATGTAAAATACAGCACAGGGAATATAGTAATAATATTGTGATAACTATATAAGGTGCCTGTTGGGGTACTGGCAATATTGAGGGGAACACTATGTAAGATATAATTGTCTAACCACTAAGCTATATACCTGAAACTAATGCAAAAGAAAATTGAAAAAAAAACTGGTTAAAAATTATTCTGGCCCTAGTCAGATAGCTTAGTTGGTTAGAGCATCGTCCTTAAGCACAGAAGTTGCTGGTTTGATCCCCGGTCAGGGCACTTACAAGAACAGATGTTCCTGTCTTTTTCTGCTCTCCCCTTTCTCTCTCTAAACTCAATAAAGTAAACATTTAAAAACAAATATTATGGCCCTGGCCGGTTGGCTCAGTGGTAGAGCATCGGCCTGGTGTGCAGAAGTCCTGGGTTCGATTCCCAGCCAGGGCACACAGGAGAGGCGCTCATCTGCTTCTCCACCCCTCCTCCTCTCCTTTCTCTCTGTCTCTCTCTTCCCCTCCCGCAGCCGAGGCTCCATTCGAGCAAAAGATGGCCCAGGCACTGGGGATGGCTCCTTGGCCTCTGCCCCAGGTGCTAGAGTGGCTCTGGTCGCGATGCCCCAGATGGGCAGAGCATCGCCCCCTGGTGGGCATGCCGGGTGGATCCCAGTCAGGCACATGCGGGAGTCTGTCTGACTGCCTCCCCGTTTCCAGCTTCAGAAAAAAATACAAAAAAAAAAAAAAAAAGGTTTAAAAACAAATATTATGTATAGAGTGTGATTAACATCTAATATTGTGTCCAAAGAATCTTCAGGGTACTAGGGTGAGGATAGAAAAAATGACCCACTGCAAGATTAAAACTGTGCCTGACCAGGTGGTGGTGTGTCGGACTGGGATGTGAAAAACCCAAGTTCAAAACCCTCAGGTTACCGGCTTGAGCATGGGCTTATTTGGTTTGAGCAAGGCTTGAGCCCAAGGTTGCTGGCTTGAGCAAGGGGTCCCTCAGTCTGCTGTAGCCCCCCGATCAAGGTGCTGCAACGAAAAACTGATGCTTCTCATCTCTCTCCCTTCCTGTCTTATCCTCTGTCACATGCACACACACAAAAACTAAAACTGCTTTGGAAGTTTTGTGATTTACACTAAAAAAAATTAATGCAAATGTTGCTCATCAATACATTGGTATAATATAAAATTTTTTTACTTCATATGAAATGAATATTGTTATTCTAAGAAGACATGCCATGTTCTTCACTTACCCTGGCACACTACTAATTTATCTTGATTTAGAATAGACCAATATTTTTAGATCTAGAACAAAAAGCAACAAAAGCTTACTAAAATTATCACTTACTTTACTTTAAATTCATATTTATAAAACACTGTGCAGTCATCACACAAGATAACTGCCTAGTCAGTTTAGTTTTTTATTTTTATTTATTTATTTTCCTCTAGGAAACAAATGGTATTTTATTCCTTGTTGTTGAGGATAATCACAGTAGACAGCAATCCTGTCACACATTTGGTTAGTTGCCATGACAACACCATGGATGGGAAGGGCAGGGTCTGGATTGGCTTTTCTGCTCTTTATGACCTCTGACCTAAATTAATCAAAATGGTTTTTGTGTATAATATTTAAAAAACCTGGTGCTTACAGTATAATTTTCAATTACAAATCAGCTTTTATCTAAGTAATATTTCATTAAAAATATAAATTACTGAGGAGGACAAGATGGCGATGGAGTAGGCAGACATACCAACTTTCACCTCCCAGAACCAAAGTGGATTACAACTTAATTTTAAGAACCATCATCTGTAAAAGCAATGTTGGACTAAACTAAGAGTACTCTTCAACCAAGGAACACTAAAGAAGCCACACTGAGACTGGTAGGAAAAGCGGAAACATGGAGGGGGTTGCCCAGCTCCCTGGAGCAAACGGCAGTCCGGAGAGACTCATGTGGTGGGAAGTGAGTTTAGCAGAGAGGGGAGGGTCCTGAGCCCCAGGAACAAAGCCCCAGCCTGCAGCCCCAGAGCCTAGAAGAGGAATATGGACAGTATTTAGCTGGAAACAAGTCAGGATACTGTTTGTGAGAAAGAGACTGATTTCTCAGACCCAGAGCAGAGTCATTTAGAAGGAGGGAGCATTCGGGACTATAGTATTGCGCGTTAGGGTCTGAACTGTGGTGCCCCCACCCACACGGCTGAGGGCTCACCCGAGGGTGGGTGGCGGCGGGACGGGGAAGCGTGGTTCCGTTGGCAAGGGCGGAAGCTGGCTGGACATAATTGAGGCCCAGTCGTGAGCTCAGTCTTGCCAGACTGGGGCGTAGGGGAAGCAAGAAAGTGGTCAAGCCCAGCTGCGGGCTGCCTGCAATCCAGCCTGCGGGGGAAGGGCAGGAGCCCCGCCCTTGAGCAAGGGCGCAGGAGTGCAGCCTCGCCCAGCCAGTGAAAACTGAGGCTTGTGGCCTGACGCAGGAGCCAGCTCCTCTCGTGGGGATGGAGTGAAAGCCCAGAACAGGCAGTGTCCCACGACTGAGCGAGGGCACACAGCCCTGCCTGGCCAGTGGAGCCAAGGCTTGCAGCCCTCCCAGGAGCGGGCTCCTCCCGCAGGAGCGGGGCAAAAGCCCAGAATCAGGCAGAGACCTGCACCTGAACAAAGGTGCTCACCCCTTCCCTCAGGGCCAAGGTTTGCAGCTGGGCGCAGCGCATAACCCCACCCGCAGGGGCGGAACAAAGGCCAAGGCCACCAAGGCTTGTGCACCCGAGCACGTAATCACAGCCCCTCCTGTGAAGTAGAGGCAGAAACCACAGCAACAGCCCCAGTGGGCTGGCACCAGCAACCCCCATACCCAAATGCCTCAGGCAGCAGCAGCAGAGTGGGTGGTGGGCCTGCAGACAGACCACACCTAGGGAACACAGAGGCCACACCCAGTGGACTCCAGTGGCCAAAACCTTCTTTTACACAGACAGAATGGGAAGGCAGAGAAATGCAATGAAAAATAAATCAAGAGAAATCCCCAGAAAAGGATCTGAATGAATCAGATATAACCAAATTACCAGATGCAGAGTTTAAAATAATGATTGTTAGGATGCTCAAAGATCTTAGAACAATAGATGGTCACTACGAACACCTAAATAAAAAGATAGTAAATATAAAAAAGGACACTGAAATCATAAAAAAGAATCAGTCAGAAATGACAAATACAATATCAGAAATAAAGAACAAAATGGTAGGAATTAAAAGTAGGATAGATGAAGCTGAGAATTGAATTAGTGAGTTAGAGGACAAGATAAATGAAGGCATGGAAGCAGAGCAGAAAAAAGAAAAGACACTCAAAAAGTCTGAGGAAACTCTAAGAGAGTTCTGTGACAACATGAAGAGAAATAACATCTGCATCATAGGGGTTCCTGAAGAAGAGAAAGAAGAAGGGATAGAGACTTTGTTCAAACATATCATAGCTGAAAACTTCCCTAAATTAAGGCAGGAAAACATCTCACAAGCTCAAGAAGCACAGAGAACTCCATTAAAGAGAAACCCAAGGAAATCTACACCAAGACACATCATAATTAAAATGCCAAAGCTAAGTGATGAGAAAATATTAAAAGTTGCTAGAGAAAAAAAGGCTATCACCTACAAAGGAGTCCCCATAAGGATGACTTCCAACTTCTCAACAGAAACACTTGAGGCTAGAGGCGAATGGCAAGAAATATTCAAAGTAATGCAGAACAAGAGCCTACAACCAAGACTACTTTATCCAGCAAGGCTATCATTTAAAATTGAAGGAGAAATAAAAGGCTTTCCAGACCAAAAAAAAAACAAAAAAAAAAAAACCTCAAGGAATTCACTACAACCAAACCAATACTGCAGGAAATGCTAAGGGGCCTGTTGGAAACAGATCGAAGGGGAAAAAGAATATAGCAAAAGAGGAATACAGTTTTAAAGAATAAAATGGCAATAAACAACTATATATTAATAATAACCTTAAATATAAATGGATTAAATGATCCGATCAAAAGACATAGGGAGCTGTGTGGATAAGAAAACAGGACCCATAAATATGCTGTCTACAAGAGACACACCTTAAAACAAAAGATGCACAGAGACGGAAGATAAAAGGATGGAAAAAAAATATTTTACGCAAATGGAAATGAAAAAAAAAGCTGGGGTAGCAATACTCATATCAGACAAAATGGACTTTAAAAGAAAGGCTATAGGTAAGAGATAAAGAAGGTCATTATATAATGATAAAGGGAACAATCCAACAGGAAGATATAAACCTTTATAAATATCTACACACCTAAATATATAAAACAGACTTTGATGGATTTAAAGGGCAAGATCAACAGCAATACTCTAATAGTAGGGGATTTCAGTACCCCACTAACATCACTAGATAGATCCTCAAGAAAAAAAATTAACAGAGAAACAGCAGACTTAAAGGACACACTAGATCAACTCGATTTAATAGATATCTTCAGAACCTTTCACCCCGAAGCAGCAGAATATACATTCTTTTCAAGTGCTCATGGCACATTCTCTAGGATAGACCACATGTTAGGGCACAAAAGCGGTCCCAACAAATTGAAGAAGATTGAAATCATATTGAGCACTTTCTCTGATCACAATGGCATGAAACTAGAATGAAACCACAACAGAAAAACTGAAAAATACTCAAACACTTGGAAACTAAATAGCATGTTATTAAATAACAAATGGGTTAACAATGAGATCAAAGAAGAAATAAAAGAAATTCCTAGAAACAAATGATAATGAGCATACATCAACTCAAAATTTATGGGACAAAGCAAAAGCAGTCCTGAGAGGGAAATTTATAGCATTATAGGCATACCTTAAGAAGCAAGAAAAAGCTCAAATAAACAACTTGACCCTGCATCTAAAAGAACTAGAAAAAGAACAGCAAGTAAAGCCCAGAGGTAGTAGAAGGAAGGAAATAATAAAGATCAGAGAGAAAATAAATGACACAGAGGCTAAAGAAACAATACAGAGGATCAATGAAACCAGGAGCTGGTACTTTGAAAAGGTAAACAAGATTGATGAACCTTTAACCGGACTCACCAAGAAAAAAAGAGAGAGGACTCAAATAAATAAAATGAGAAATCAGAGTGGAGAAATAACTGACACAACAGAAATACAAAATATTGTAAGAAAATATTATGAAGAACTGTATGCCAAAAAACTAGACAACCTAGATGAAATGGACAAGTTCCTTGATACATATAATGTTCCAAAAATTAATCTGGAAGAATCAGAAAACTTAAACCAACCGATTACAACAAATGAGATCGAAACAGTTATCAAAAAACTCCCCCTCCCCAAAAAAAGTCCTGGGCCTGATGGCTTCACAAGTGAATTCTACCAAATATTCAAAGAAGAACTAACTCCTATCCTTCTAAAGCTATTTCAAAACATTCAAAGAGGAAGGAAGACTTCCAAGCTCCTTTTATGAGGCGACCATAATTCTGATTCCAAAACCAGGCAAAGACAACACAAAGAAAGAAAATTATAGGCCAATATCCCTGATGAATTTAGATGCGAAAATCCTCAACAAATTATTAGCGAACCAGATCCAGCAATATATGAAAAAAATCATACACCATGATCAAGTGGGATTTATTCTTGGGAGGCAAGGCTGGTATAATATTCACAAATCAATCAATGTGATTCATCACATAAACAAAAAGGAAGGAGAAAAACCACATGATAATTTCAACAGATGTAGAAAAAGCATTTGATAAAATCCAGCACCCATTCATTATCAAAACTCTCAGCAAAGTGGGAATACAGGGAACATATCTCAACATGATAAAAGCCATCTATGAGTAACCCACAGCCAACATCATACTCAATGGGCAAAAATTAAAAGCAATCCCCTTAAGATCAGGAACAAGGCAAGGGTGCCCCTTTCACCATTCTTATTCAACATAGTTCTGGAAGTCCTAGCCACAGCAATCAGACAAGAAAAAGAAATAAAAGGCATCCAAATTGGAAAAGAAGAAGTAAAACTATCATTATTTTCAGATGATATGATATTGTATTATAGAAAACCCTAAAGTCTCAGTCAAAAACTACTGGACCTGATAAATGAATTCAGCAAGGTGGCAGGATATAAAATTAATACTCAGAAATCAGAGGCATTTTTATACACTAACAGTGAACTGTCAGAAAGAGAAATTAAAAGAAGCAATCCCCTTCACCATTGCAACCAAAAAAATAAAGTACCTAGGAATAAATTTAACCAGGGAGCTTAAAGACTTGTACTCCGAAAGTTATAAAGGAAGAATAAAGTGGGAGGTATCACACTTTTGGATATCAAGGTATAGTACAAGGCCATTGTACTCAAAACAGCTTGGTACTGGCATAAGAACAGGCATATAGATCAATGGAACAGCACAGAAAACCCAGAAATAAACCCACACCTTTATGGACAACTGATATTTGACAAAGGAGGTAAGAGCATACAATGGAGTAAAGACAGCCTCTTCAACAAACGGTGTTGGGAAAATTGGACAGCTACCTGCAAAAAAATGAAATTAGACCACCAACTTACACCATTCACAAAAATAAACTCAAAATGGATAAAAGATTTAAATGTAAGCCATAAAACCATAAGCATCTTAGAAGAAAACATAGGCAGTAAGCTCTCTGACATCTCTCACAGCAGTATATTTGCCAATTTATCTCCACAGGCAAGTGAAATAAAAGATAGGATAAACAAATGGGACTATATCAAACTAAAAAGCTTTTGCGCAGCTAAAGACAATAAGAACAGAATAAAAAGACAAACTACACAATGGGAGAACATATGTGACAATGTGTCTGATAAAAGGTTAATAACCAAAATTTATAAAGAACTTGTAAAATTCAATACCAAGAAGACAAACAATCCAATCAAAAATTGGGTGAAAGAAATGAATATACACTTCTCCAAAGAGGACATACAGATGGCCAAGAGGCATATGAAAAAATGCTCAACATCACTAATCATTAGAGAAATGCAAATTAAAACCACAATGAGATATCACCTCACACCAGTCAGAAAGGCACTCATCAACAAAACAACACAGAATAAGTGCTGGTGAGAATGTGTAGAAAAGAGAACCCTCCTGCACTGCTGGTGGGAATGCAGAATGGTGCAGCCACTGTGGAAAACAGTATGGAGATTCCTCAAAAAATTAAAATTGAACTGCCTTTTGACCCAGCTATCCCACTGTTAGGAATATACCCCAAGAACACCATAGCACTGTTTCAAATGGGAAAATGCACCCCCATGTTTATGGCAGCATTGTTCACAATAGCGAAGATCTGGAAACAGCCCAAGTGTCCATCAGTGGATGAGTGGATTAAAAAGCTTTGGTACATATATACTATGGAATACTACTCAGCTATAAGAAATGATGACATCGGATCATTTACAACAACATGGATGGACCTTGATAATATTATACTGAGCGAAATAAGGAAATCAGAAAAAACTAAGAACTATATGATTTTATAGATAGGTGGGACATAAAAATGAGACTCAGAGACATGGACAAGAGTGTGGTGGTTACAGGGGGGGGTGAGGAGAGGAGGAGGTTGGGGGGAGGGGAGGGGCACAAAGAAAACCAGTTAGAAGGTGACAGAAGACAAATGGACTTTGGGTGATGGGAAAGCAGCATAATCAAATGTCAGAATAACCTAGAGATGTTTTCTCTCAACATATGTACCCTGATTTATCAATGTCACCCCATTAAAATTAATTTAAAAAATATATAAATTACTTTTATGAACTGAGTAATTGTTCAGAATTACTGCTTAAATGTCATTGTTTCATACTTTGTATGTATGTATTCCAACTTGTGAATAGAGAAGATACTAAAAAAAAAAGACATTTGTAGTGTCCCTATCTTGTCCTGAATATGCTTATGTTTATGGGCCATTTTTTATTCTGATTTTAAAATCTAACTGGCATTATTCATAGCTAAATTCCTTCTTTGTTCATCAGATTTTCTTTCAATAATTTCCATTTGTAATAAATCTCCAATCTATACATTTCTAATGAATAAATCAATTAAAGATTCAATCTTAATCATATTTTTGTAGTCACCACAAAGAGCCCCCCTTTTTTTGTTGTCAACAGCTTTGTTTTTATTCAAACTTGATTCATTTTTTCCTCACTGATCTTGATGCTACTCTTTAACTACAAATGTGAAGTTTTTTTCCTATTACTGACTCTGTAACAGTATTTAGTAATTATTAACTGAATGAGGATCTTTAGTTAGTATCTTCTTCAAATTTTAAAGAAAACATGGTAATTTACAATCAAGTTATTTCCAATCCCTGCTTAGGATTCTAAGTTCATTCACTCAGGCAAAAATATATTTAAATATCTCCTATTCTGGTAATTGTGTACCAGAAATACTGAGATATGTAAGCCTCTGCCCAAAATAGATGCCAGTCTAGTAGTTTCCAAAAGAGACATTTAAATATACAGATATAAGTCCTTTGAACATTTTCTATGAAATATACCTAATCACACTCTTAAAATCAAAATCATTTTCTTCTAGCATACATAATATTACCTACCTGTGGAAAGGTAATGCAGAACATTACTTTAAAAGACACTAAGCTCTAAATGTGAAAGAATACATATTTAAGCCACAAAATACAAATACAGTTGCAAATGAATCCTAATAAATATCTCATTCAAAAAATCTATGCATTAAATATAAATGCATTTTAATTAACAATATAATCTTTTCAAAGTATGGAACTTATGAAAACACTGGTCTGAAAAAAGGCCTTTTCTGTATACTTGTATTTATTAAGAAGAGCAAGATAGAAACTATGCAAAGATAAATCCAAGTGTCCCAAGGAGAAAGAGTTGAGCCAAAGTAAACTAAAACAAAAGCATAACTGAAATTCAGTTATAGAAAGAGAAAGAACTTGAAATCTTCATTTACTACTTGACAATGTACCATATTTTTTGCTCCATAAGATGTACTCCCGCCCCCCAAAAGTGGAGAGGAAAATGCCCATGCATCTTATGGAGCAAAAAATACGGTTTTTACAGAGACAAAGAGAGAGTCAGAGAGAGGGACAGATAGGGACAGACAGGAATGGAAAGAGATGAGAAGCATCAATTATTAGTTTTTCGTTGCGACACCTTAGTTGTTCATTGATTGCTTGCTCATATATGCCTTGATCGTGGGCCTTCAGCAGACTGAGTGACCCCTTGCTTGAGCCAGTGACCTTGGGTCCAAGCTGGTGAGCTTCTGCTCAAACCAGATGAGCCCGTGCTCAAGCTGGCGACTTCGGGGTCTTGAACCTGGGTCCTTCCGTATCCCAGTCCGATGCTCTATCCACTGCGCCACCACCTGGTCAGGCATGGTACATTTTTTAAAAAGATGTTTTTAGAAGGTAGTGCTTTTGTGGTTTTAGCAAGGTATCATGTAACAAAACAAATTAAGTAAACATTATGAGAGTTTTGCCCTAAAATAATTCCTATTACTTCAAGTAACTCCATCCTAAATATATGACATATAAAATGAAAGCTATAAGTCAGATCTGTTTTTTAATCTTTAGGTAAAAGTAACCAATAAATTTATCCTTCCATAGTATTCTTTCTATAAACTATCAGTTATTGACTGTTTTAAAACTGGCAGCTTAATTTAGGGTACGATCTCCGAAGACTCACTTACAGTGTTTTTGTTTGTTTGGGTAGAAGAATTCATGAAAGTGGAGAGATGTTGCCTGATGTTTTGGTTAATAAATTGGATCAAGTCACATTTTTAGCCCAGAATTTTTGTGGTTCATACTTTCAGAGAAAACATGCCAAAACATAAGTTTTGCGGTTATAAAAGTATTTACTACATTTTGAATATAATTTTTAGTACTATCTTAATACTAGATATAGAATGCAGAATATGCCTTTACATTTGACTTTCTTAAAAGAGATATGCTTTAGTAATGCTTAATTTGCTCAATATTGGCTCAGAAATTTAAAAGGGGATTTTACTTAACGTTAATTGTTTTTGTAACTATAAGCTCATAATTTCAACATTTGGCTTTTCTGTTATACTATTTCTGAATAGTAACAAAACACTATACTATTTCATTTGGATGATACTGATATACTTAACCAAGAAAATTTCAAATCAACCCACTACCAACCATGAACTCAAATGCATAGGCATTTTTTGATGATCACTTGTATTATACTAAAATACTCAATAACTGTTACTTGCACATTACATGAAAATTTAATTTTTAACAAAACTTTATTTAAAGCATTAGGAAAATCATATTCAAAACACAGAAACAATCAGACTGTAACAATGCTGCATAGATACAAGTTCCCTGATGCTTAGTGACCTCTTCCTAAAACTTCGGTTTTCAAGTCACCAGAGAGAAAGTGGTAGAGAAATTATTTCATCTCTCTGAGGTTGGAATAATGGCTTTAATGGTGGGAAGTGACACCATTTAAACAAAGATTAGGTTATTCCCCAATTTAATTATATTCCCTTCTTATTTCCCACAGATAAAAATTCAGGATGTAAGGATTACCAGAAGGAAATAGGAGGTATATTACCTCTTAGAAAATACCGTGGTCAGTGCTTGCTTTCATCATATAAAACACTGAATTAAGTTTTAAAAATTACAACCACACCATTATGCTTAAAATTAATATGAATACATTTTTACATAATACATGTATACAAGAAAAAAAGATGACCTGTTTCCAATCCTTTCACCTTCAGTTAAAAAAAAACTGTTAACGGAGATTTGAAAAATAATGTTCATTGTGGAACTTTAGAACTTGAACATTATAGAGATTAAAATAATTTCTGAATACTGAAAATAGTCTAATTCAAGAAATTGCCAAATTTACAAGATTGCTTTTCTTTTTTATTTTACTTAAGTGAGAAGCAGGAAATAGGTAGATTCCGCATGTGCCCTGACCAGGATCCACCCGGCAAGTCCCCCTATGGAGCAATGCTCTCTCTACCCATCTGGGGCTTTTGCTCCATTGCTCAGCACTGGAGGAGGAAGACACGGAGCCATCCTCAGTGCCTGGGGCCAACTTGCTCCAACGAGCCATGGCTGGGGGTGAGGGGGAGATAGAGGAGGAAGAGGGGGATGGGTGGAGAAGCAGATGGCCGCTTCTCCTGTGTGCCCTGACTGGAAATTGAACCCGGGGCATCCACACACTGGGTCAATGCTGAGCAAACCAGCCAGGGCCAAGATTACTGTTCAAAAGGGAAGAAAATTTATTTGGAAGAAATTTGTAGCTGAAAACATTGTTCATTAAAAAAAAAAAGTTACCCTGAGACTTTTATATTGCCAGTACTAACAATTCAAGGCCCCTAACAATTCAAGAAGGAGCAACTTTTAGGTTCTAGCCTCATATCGTTACCTGCAGTAAAAAAGTTTTGACCTAAACAGTGATTTGGGCTTCTCTGCTATATTGGTAACAGGTCACAACCAAGACATCTGCATATGAAGGACTATAAGCAAATTCTGCATTCATTTCAGGTAGACTTCTTTATTTCTCTCTTAAAAGAGAGTCTGTAATTCTTCAAATAGTCTTGGACTCAAACCTACTGTTCACAAAAATAATCTTCTGTAAGCAAATTCGTAGTTTTCTTACAATAGTAAACAAATTGGTCTACATCCTCTAATCTATGCCTTGAAAATAAGGCATAAAAAATTCTTCACTGGTTATACTGCAGAGCACAAATATTTTCTTTCTAATGCAAACATTTCTCAAAGTGCACTGTTATTTTAACATCTCTTACGCTTTTACAGTCAGAATTTTTGAATCTCTAGATACTTTTAGTATAAAAGAATAGTTATTCCAAACACCATACATACCATAATTACTTGAGAAAAGACAAAGTTAGAGCAGCTACAGAAGTAGCAGGATATTTTTCACAAATAAAAATGTACAAAAAAAAAAAAGAAAAAGCAAAAGCAAATTAGTGGTAACTGGTAGTATGAACTCTCAATAATATTCTACTTTGGCTTCCAAATTATGATTTGACAAGTTTGAAGCCTTGTCCTGTGTCCAGCACAGTAGGAAGAAACCAACTCATTTTTAATCTCTTCAAGCACCTAAAACAACTTTGGCAGATCCAAAAAAGGTTCAGACCACACAACCAATTTGCCAAATGTACTAGTGGATATGTAATACGAGGAAAGTGTAACATCCAGTGCTTGGCCACATCACTTCCCGTTGGCAAGTGCAGAGTGTAGTCACTCCACTGTTTTGATACACCATATACTGCTTTCACTGTGCGTCCCTTCTCAGTCCAGCAGATGTTATTATTGGAGTTGCAGTTATATTCTACCCAGTCTTTTGTAAAGTCACCCAGCTGTGGTGGGTCAGCTTCTTCAATATCTATTGTCTTAATCATCTCTGCTCCTTGTACTGCTATGTATTGGTCATTGATTTTTCTTACTTCTTTCACCCAAGGGGTTGAATTCTCAGAGTCTAATACAATAATAAGTCGGGAACAGAAGGAACCATTCTTTTCTCTCCACCATTCTAAAAGTGTGTCAAGGCGTAGGATGTCTCCACCTATAAACAAATGAAAAAATTCAATAGAGTAATAATTTCTGAAGCCTCTCAATAAGAATACCCTTTTGTCTTAAGTGTATTTTCTTTAAATTCTTGGAATTAAATGTGTTAATAGAAAAATAGAGCCTTCCTTTCAAAATATCTTTTCAGAAGGTTTTTAATAAAACAAACTTTCAACTTCAGGTAAATAGAATATAACAAAACCAATTAACCTTGGTACTCACAAAAAATGAGGTATATTGCCCTGACCAGTTGGCTTAGCAGTACCATCGACTAGCGTGTGGCGTGTGGAAATCCTGGTTCAATTCCCAGTCAGGGCACATAGGATAAGTGACCATCCGCTTCTCCATGATTTCCCCACCTCTCCCCCCCGCAGCCATGGCTCATTCGAGCAAGTTGGCCCCTGGCGCTAAGGATGGCACCTGGCCTTGCCTCAGGCGCTAAAATGGCTCAGTTGCCGAGCAAGAGTGCAACACCCCAAATGGGCAAATATCACCCCCTAGTGGGGCTTGCTGGGTGGATACTGGACAGAAAGTATGCAGGAGTCTCTCCACCTCTCCACCTCTCACTTAAAAAAGAAAAAAGATACTATAATAAATTAAAATAGTTTTATATGCTTAAATTTGATGAAACAAAATTATGAAGGAAAGCTTATATTTTACATCAAAAGTAGCAAATATGGCTGATGGTCTAAGTCCAGCCCATTACCTATTATAGTATAGACTGAAAGCTGATAATTGAAGTTACATTTTTACATGGTTGAAAAACATTTTAAAAAGATATTTTGTGATATGAGAAATTACCATATTTTTTGCTCCATAAGATGCACCCCCCCCCCCAAAGTGGAGAGGAAAAATGCCTGTGTGTCTTATGGAGTGAAAAATATGGTATTTTATTAAATATTTTAACACACCATTGGTTCAGAATATTTTGTTTTCTTATTTTCCTCCTTAAAACCCTAGGTGTGTCTTATGATGAGGTGCGTCTTATGGAGCGAAAAATATGGTATATGAAATTTTATTTCATATCATTGTTTCCATAAATAACACTCATTTGCATTGTCTATGGCTGCTTTCAACTACATTGGCAGAGCTGAGTAGTTGCAACAGGGACATTATGGCCCACAGAGTGAAAATGCCTGGTCCTTTACAGAGGGTCTGTCAACCCTGTTGTACACCACTCGTATATAGATAGCTACTAAGTGTAAAAGAAACTCTTTTTTGCTAAGAATGAGTTTACAATAAATTTATTTTTAAATCAGTTTTATCCCTGAAAAACAACAAAGAATTAAAAATAGTTTACTGAAAAAGGTGTAAAGTAAATAAATTTAACCTTAAAACCTGTCTTATAGCTAAGAGGCTTTCCATCTGGTTCTTTGTGGGTAGTTTTTGCATTAATTTTAATTTTTAAATATGCTACATTAAAATATTATCTTGATTATTTGATTTTTGGTAAGTGGACGAGACAAGTGCCATCACCTCACCCCAGTCGTGGCTCTGTCTCAATGGTACACTGTATCAATTGTCCCAATTCTAGATATTTATCCTAAGGAAAGAGCAAATATTGGGGCAAAAAATTACATAGAAAGATCTTTTCTCTGCTAAGAGAGTATAAAATCTGAAACAATCAGTTAACAAACAATAAATTATGGTAAAACCTTATGAAGGAGCTTTATAGTATAGTGATATTTATAAAGAAATTTTAATAATAAGAGAATTATTTATGAAATGAGGAACAAGTATGACATAGAAGTGTTAAAAATAACAACTGGTTATTGCTGAGTGTTTAGATTTCAGGTGGTTTTTATATTTTCCAAGTTTTTTAAATTGAGTATGTTACTTTTAGAATTAGGAAAACATTTTAATATGCTACAATTTACTAGCACAAGATCCAAAACTTAACTTCAAAACATACATTTATAACAAGAGCAACCATCCTCTTTTCTAAACTATCAAAATGACAATACTAGAGTGAGAAAGAATCCTTTATAGTTCACATCCTATTAGTAATATAACCTCTGAAGCCAGGGTATATTACATTCTTTATGAATAATTAATTTTTTTATTCATTAGCTCTGACAATGAAAAACTTGCTTTATGAGTTGGTCTTACACATGCATATCATTTCAGAGACATTATTTCAACACATGGCCTCCACACATTACTAGTGTTTTGCATCACAGATACTTTCTGATATTTACCTTTGCAAAAATGGTGACATAACTTCATTATTGCCAATTCTATTACATTTCTCTAGAGATCAGAGGATGACATAAATTACATCTATTATACAAATTCCATCTACCACAAAACATCACTACCTAACTTGCCTTCTACAACTATTTGAATAAATATTCTTCAGCATATTCTACACTAATTATCTCATATATATGCTCTTCAGATATTATCAAGACTTAAAGCAGCATTAAAACCTTTTAATTTATCTTCTCTTATTTTGTTTTGCTCTGCTTTCTCCTATGAACTGGAGAAAATTCATTTTTGGCCCAGATACAACGTACTACATTTACCTTAGGTAACAGCCATTTCATGCAGTTCAAGTAATTGAGATTGCATTTTAAAGGCTTTGTTAGTCTGTGATAAAGTGCTTTACAGATTGTCTACAT
Organism: Saccopteryx leptura; assembly: GCF_036850995.1. Lineage (NCBI taxonomy): Eukaryota > Metazoa > Chordata > Mammalia > Chiroptera > Emballonuridae > Saccopteryx > Saccopteryx leptura. Next base: position 291,596,030 of record NC_089504.1, read on the forward strand.
ATTTTTCATTTACAAAGTGGGGCACAAGTACGTTTTCAGTTGTTCCTATGGAAAATAATACAATAATTAAGAAAATAATAAAAGAATAAACTTTTTTGTGTATTCACAACTGTAAACCTACTTTTGTCCCACGCTGTATTTCTCTCATCATTACCTCAAAAAAAGAGTAAAAAATACCAGATTCCATATTATAAAACCCCACAAATGTAAGAAGACTACTACATATTCTAAGTAGTACTATTAGTAAAGGTATGGGATAAAGGGCCAATAGAGATTCTCTTTCTCACAGTGATATTTAGCTCTGGACCTGCTCCTAATTTGTTAACTCAAGAAAAATCCAGTGATGATATTTCTTGTTTTAAAGATTTTTAGAAAGGTAACTATTAAAAAATTCTTAGACCTTAGCTGGACCAGTCGAGCACTGACCTGGGGCACTGAGGTCCCAGGTTAAAAAACCCGAGATCGGGCCCTGGCCGGTTGACTCAGTGGTAGAGCGTTGGCCTGGAGTGTGGAAGTCCTGTGTTCGATTCCCGGTCAGGGCACACAGGAGAAGTGCCCATCTGCTTCTCCACCCTTCCCCCTCTATCTCTCTCTTCCCCTCCCACAGCCAAGGCTCCATTGGATCAAAGTTGGCCCGGGCGCTGAGGACGGCTCCATGGCCTCCGCCTCAGGTGCTAGAATGGCTCCGGCCGCAATGGAGCAATGCCCCAGATGGGCAGAGCATCACCCCCTGGTGGGCATGCCAGGTGGATCCTGGTCAGGTGCATGCAGGAGTCTGACTGCCTCCCTGCTTCTAACTTCAGAGAAATACAAAAAAAAAAAAAAACCCCAATAAATAAAACAACAGAAAACCTGAGATTGCCTGGCTTGAGCACAGGCTTATCTGGCTTAAGTGTGGGGTTGGCAGCTTGAGTGTGGGATCATAGACATGACCCCATGGTCACTGGCTGAAGCCGAAGGTCACCAGCTTGAGCCCAAGGTCGCTGGCTCGAGCAAGCAGTCACTGGCTCCACTGGAGCCTCCCATCAAGGTATACATGAGAAGCAATTAATGAACAACTAAAGTGATGCAACTACGGGTTGATGCTTCTCACCTCTCTCCTGTCCTGTCTCTAAAAAAAAAAAAAATTCTCAGAGCTTAGAGCTCTTTGTCACTTGCTTTATAATGGATTAAAGCATCTTCTTCAGAGAACGGGTATCCAATATTATATCTGAGGTAGAATCAGCCATTGAGGGCTATGTCTGGAGCAGGCTAGGGCAAGAACTGAATGCACAGAGCGCTCAGCCTCTAGGCCTGGTGCAACCTAATTACCAGCAAGTGGGCCAGATGCCTCAAGCTGTGAGAGTATGCAGTTGCTGAATTCTGGACAAAACCTACCCCTCTTTAGGGCTGTGTCAAGCCATGTCTCTCCATTGTTACCCTTTCTTTTTTGCTTTTGATAATAAAGTCTCTGACATGCAGAGTAATACATGTAGGAATAAATCTTCTTGGCTAACAGGGGAAATCCATAATGGAAAACTTAGTGGTGATATACTTCAAAAAAATTATAAAGATAATGTTCCAGAATGTAATTGCTAGACAGTTACTTAAAATAAACCCCTACATTAGAGTTCTTAAGTTTTCACAAATTACTCCTGATAGTGAATAAAAATTTAACAAGATCGATATACCATATTTCCCCATGTATAAGACACACCTTTTCCCAAAAAAATTCAGGGTCTAACAACTGGGTATGTCTTATACAGTGGTTGTAGATTTTGTTACTTGCACTTCCCGCTTTTTTGTGTGGATGAGGAATTGTATGAATTTTACGATGAATAAAACTTGAGTTCAATAACTTTATGTAATTAATTTTTTTTTTAAATTTTGGGCCCCAAAATTAAGGTGCGTCTTATACATGGGGAAATACGGTATACAGTATTTATTTTGGTGTCTATTTACTTTTCCTAGAAAAAAAGTTGATATAAGTAACTAGGGTCTGGCCTAGTGGCTCAGTTAATAAAGTGTTGTCCAGTACACTGATGTTGCAGGTTTGATCCCTGTTCAGGGCACATAGGAGAAACAATCAATGGGTGTACAGCTAAGTGGAGCTAGGTGAAACAGCCAGTTGATGCTTCTCTCTCCCTTTTCCTGCTTCTCTTCCTCTATCAATTAAAAAATTAAAAATATATATATATTAGTAAAATGATCATCTAAAATTTATTTCTGAAGTCATCTTTTTTCTATTCTTTTTTTAAGAGAGAGGAGGGGAGATAGTGAGATGGACTCCCGTATGCGCCCTGACTGGAATCCACCTGGCAACCTGTCTGGGGATCAATCCATCTGGGGTTGATGCTGAAATCAACTAACCTATTTTTAGTGTCTGAGGCTGACTTGCTGGGATCAACCACCAACCAAGCTATCCTCAGTGCCCTGGGGTGATGCTCGAACCAATTGAGCCCACTGGCTGCAGGATGGGAAGAGGTAGAGAAGGGAGAGATGATGGGGTATAGAAGCAAATGATTGCTTCTCTTGTGTGATCTGACTGGAAATCAAACCTAAGACGTCCATATGTCGGGCCGATGCTCTATCCACTAGGCGACCAGCCAGCGCCTCAAGCAGTTTTTAAGTTGACTACCTTCTACATTCTAATGTTTTGAAAACAGATCAATCATGCTAACAAAAACATCTACAAGCCAGAATATGCCATTTCCCTATCTTCATGTTTTTTGCCTTTGGAGGCAACTTGGTACACTGGGGAAAAAATACACTTTAGGAGTCAGGCTTATCTGAGCTTGAATCATGGTTCCTCACTAGCAGTAGTATGAGCAATAGATAAGTGATGTAACCACTTTCAGCTTTCATTTTCTCCTTTGAAAAATGGGAATGACAGAGCTGACAGTATTTACCTCAAAGGATATCAGGTAAAGATTAACTCTAGTGTGTACAAAATACCAAGGACAGTAGCTGTGCTACATTAAAATATTATCTTGATTATTTGAGGGACAAATACATATATATGGTGACAGAAAATGATTTGACTTTGGGTGACGGGTATACAACATTATCAACAGTTCAAATGCTATAGAAACTGAGTTACCGCTGAGCTACCTGAAACCTATGCACTTTTTTTTTTTACAGAGACAGAGTCAGAGAGAGGGACAGACAGGGACAGACAGATAGGAACAGACAGACAGGAATGGAGATGAGAAGCATCAATCATCAGTTTTTCGTTGTGACACCTTAGCTGTTCATTGATTACTTTCTAATATGTGCCTTGACCGTGGGGCTACAGCAGACCGAGTAACCCCTTGCTCAAGCCAGTGACCTTGGGTCCAAGCTGGTGAGCTTTGCTCAAACCGGATGAGCCTGCGCTCAAGCTGGCGACCTCGGGGTCTCGAACCTGGGTCCTCCGCATCCCAGTCTGACGCTCTATCCACTGCGCCACCACCTGGTCAGGCCCTATGTACTCTTATTGATCAATGTCACCCTGTTAATTTTCTAAATTAAGAAAAAAAAAGTAGCTGTGCTTTAAATGTGCCCAGTAAACGTTAGCTCACCGTCATTCCTAATCAGCCATTAATTTGTTCAATATTTACTCACAGAAACAATATATTACAAAAATATTTTTCTTTATTATAAAGCCCTGGTTACACATCTGGCATGAAATTACTAAGACCATGGTTGTTTAAAATCATGTCTACATAACCATAAAGTTTATTTCCTTCCTTCTGGAACTTGTATATTGGCAACTCTGCCTCTGTCCTTCTCTACTTCTGTTTATATTTTTCTTATCTGAATATCTATTTCTACTATTTTATGTTTTGTATGTGTCCTTGGTATAAATGTAAGATTTTATGAAAAAAAGCAAGATATAATTATACCAAAAAGATGTATTTCTAATTTAAAATAAGAAAATTACCCTTTTTAATGATTCATCTGATGATTTTATCCATCTACTAATTATTTATGGGTCCTCTACTATGTGCCAGACTCTGTTCTAGGTGCTAAGCAAGTAATTAATAAACAAAGCCCTTAACTTACAGAATGTCTTATTCTAGTTGATGAGAGCAACACATTTACATATAATATACAGAGAGATCTCATTTCTCCCTTGGGAGGTGGCTTTAACATTACCCCTTCATTTTACAGAAGAGAGAACTGAAGCCAAGAAAAGTTAACTTGCCTAAAATAACACTATTGTTACAAATTAGGACCCAAACCAAGGTCTCCTGACCTAAGTGTTTATCATATTACATCATCTTCTGTTTAAAATTCTGTTGAGGGCCCTGGCCGGTTGGCTCAATGGTAGAGCATCGGCCAGGTGTATGAACGTCACAGGTTCGATTCCTAGCCAGGGCACACAGGAGAAGCACCCACCTGCTTCTCCACCCTTTTCCCTCTCCTTTCTCTCTGTCTCTCTCTTCCCTTCCCACAGCCAAAGCTCCACTGGAGCAAAGTTGGCCTGGGTGCTGAGGATAGCTCCATGGCCACTGCCTCAGGCACTAAAGGCACTAGAATGGCTCCGATTGCAGTCCCAGACGGGCAGAACATCACCCCCAGTGGGCTTGCCGGGTGTCCTGGTTGGGCACATGTGGGAGTCTGTCTCTCTGCCTCCCTGCTTCTCACTTCAGCAAATACAAATAAACAAATTTCTGTTGAGCATTCTAAATTAAATAAAATTGAATGTGTAAAATACTATTAAAGTCAGCATCTATAACACTGAAGGACTTAAAAGCACTAGTCAAATTAATCAGCTTCTGAAAACTGTTACTGTATTTAATAATTCTGAAAATACTTTAAAGGGAAAATGATTATCAAAGTCTAAAATCAGTTCAATTTTTTTCTTTCAATAAATATAAGACATAATTCTCAAAACCTTTGGAGATTACTAAAATTATGCTATATAGGTAAGCTAGAGCAGTGGTCCCCAACCTTTTTTTGGCCACAGACCGGTTTAATGTTAGAAAATATTTTCATGGACTGGCCTTTAGGGTGGGATGGATAAATGTATCACGTGACTGAGACAAGCGTCAAGAATGAGTCCTAGACGGATGTAACAGAGGGAATCTGGTCATTTTTTAAAAATAAAACATCGTTCAGACTTAAATATATATAAATAAAACCAAAATAATGTAAATTATTTATTTTTTCTCTGCGGACTGGTACCAAATGGCCCACAGACCAGTACCGGTCCCCGGCCCAAGGTTTGGGGACCACTGAGCTAGAGAAAAGAAAAAAAGTCATATGTATACTTGGTGAACATAAAGTAGAAAATTGAGAACTTTGACAATTTAATGTTTCAGTGTGGACAGATTTCTATATCAAGTGCATTTTCACAACTTTGAAATTGCCAAGAAGTGACTTTACCTGCAAGAGCCCACTCTCCAGTGCTATGGGTGTGCCCACTGTAATACAGAACATAAGTATCATGTCTAGGTCCATCCACAGTCCGAAGTTCAAGAAAAGCTTTCAGTTTGGAATGTAGAGTATCAAAAGACAGTCCACTTGTGGAATAGTCACATCCATAGGTCTCAATCATATGATACGCGAAAAATCTTTGGATAGCATTGAGCATGCCAGTAGACCTCAAATTTAACTCCTGTACATGTTCCGGCGGAAGAAGTGTTGGCTGGCCATCAGGACTGAAGAAAGAGAAAAAAAGATTATTTTGGGATTTAAGAAGTATTCATTTTTTCTCATATTGATAATTACTTAAAAATCCTAATAGTTGCTAACTAAATGGCAGCATTTTGAGAAAAAGCCATCTTTTCTGAAATTCTGGATGCTAAGAACTAAGCTTTCAAAATCAAAGCCTAGTTTCTAAAAATTATATTTCTTATCAATAAAGCAATAAACAAACATAAAGGTAGGAGAATAGTATCTCCAAATGCAGTCAAGAAACTCTATGTTCTTTACTCAGATATTCTCATCAAAAAATTAGTATTGAGCCCTGGCCGGTTGGCTCAGCGGTAGAGCGTCGGCCTAGCGTGCGGAGGACTCGGGTTCGATTCCCGGCCAGGGCACACAGGAGAAGCGCCCATTTGCTTCTCTTTCCCTCTCTGTCTCTCTCTTCCCCTCCCGCAGCCAAGGCTCCATTGGAGCAAAGATGGCCCGGGCGCTGGGGATGGCTCTGTGGCCTCTGCCTCAGGCGCTAGAGTGGCTCTGGTCGCAACATGGCGATGCCCAGGATGGGCAGAGCATCGCCCCCTGGTGGGCAGAGCGTCGCCCCTGGTGGGCGTGCCGGGTGGATCCCGGTCGGGTGCATGCGGGAGTCTGTCTGACTGTCTCTCCCTGTTTCCAGCTTCAGAAAAATGAAAAAAAAAAAAAAATTAGTATTGAACAAGACATTTTAAAAACAAAATTATACTGCCCTGGCCAGTTAGCTCCGTCGTTAGAGCGTCATAGCAAAATGGCAAAGTTGTGGGTTTGATCCCTAGTCAGGGCACATACAGGAAGCAAGCAATGAATGCACAACTAAGTGGAACAATGAATGAATGCTTCTCTCTCTCTCCCCTGCCCTTCTGTGTCTGTGAAACACTTAACAATAACAGTTATATAAAAATTAAAAGCAAATTATACTAATTTTACCGTCAATGGGTTTCAAAAACAGATGTGAGACTATTATGAAAACTTTTCTTTCTTGAGGAAAAAAAAAGTATGAAAACAATATTTTAAATCATATATTTCATTTTTATATTTAAAAGGAGTCTTTACAAATCAAGTTTTACTAAAATAAGGTGCATAAATTACAGAAAAAAATTACCTATTAGTAAATGCCATTTTAAAACAATTATTAAAATATAGATCCATTGCCATATCCTACTGAACACCAATTGAGGAACCAGATCAGCCCCTGAAACAACTGTAAAGTGATACTCTAGTAAACATGATAAATCAAGTCCTGCAACTAGCAGAATCAAAATATTATTGATATAGAGGGGTGGGGGGTGGGACGGTGGGAATCATCAATCCTATCCAGAAAAGAAATTTCTACCAGAAGTTTTGAAAACTTTACATTTTGCTTCATAAATATTGTAACTTCAAATAAGATTTTAGTTTTTATTACAAGAATTAAACATTTGATTCCATACTTATATCATTTAACAGTCATAAAAAAGTAAAAAAAAAAAAAAAAGCATAAACAAAAATGATAATGGAATAAAAACCTAACCATGCAAATTGCTTTTTCCACACACTCTTTCTGCAGAGTTATCACATCTCACTTTATGGGACCCTTCTAAATCTATTTTACTTCTCATGAGAATCTCCAACTTTTATTAAGCCTTTAACATGGAGAAAAATATTTAATATAAATAATCCATTTGGTGTTTTGGGGTTTTAAGAGTTTTTTAAAAAATATTTTATTTCCTGGGTGCTAAGGACAGCTCTATGGCCTCTGCCTCAGGCACTAAGAAGAGCTCGACTGCCGAGCAATGGAGCAACACCCCAGATGGACAGAGCATTGCCCCCTGGTGGGCTTGCTAGGTAGATCCCAGTTGGGGCACGGGTGGGAGTCTGTCTCTACCTCCCCTCCTCTAACTGAATTAAAATAAAAATAAAAAGATTTTATTTTTATTGATGTTTTTAGAGAGTAGAGAAACAGAGAGAAAGAGGCAGAGAGGATAAGTAGAAAACAACAATTCTTAGTAGCTGCTTCCCATATGTGCCTTGACCGGGCAAACCTAGGGTTTCAAACTGGTGACCTCAGCATTCCAGGTCGATGCTTAATCCACTGCACTACCATAGGTCAGACAGTCTGTTTGGTGTTTTTACATGAAATATTTGAAATCAGATAAAAACTTTTTGATTTCAAGTTTCCCTCACTCCAAGGCAAGTACGGTACTTGCCTATCAGAATTAATTAATGGCAAAGAACTAATTTTTTATTTACAGATTCAGACAGGTATACCACATACTTAGGATAAAAAATGTTTTAAAATAAAACTACAATCAAATATATATATTTATATTCATACCAAATGTCTATTTACATATATACATATACACTGACAATCTTTTGAATTCCTGGTACTATATTTGTATGACATTTTCCAGTGGAAGAGTATTTTTATATTCATATTCTCATTAGCTCTTCATAACATTCCTTTGAGATGGGTGAATGGGTATTGCCATTTGCACTTTAGATACAGACACTAAAGTTCGTAGAAGTTATGATGTGCCTAAGGTGACAGCTATGGATAGGACTTAGTACTCCCAGGTTCAGTACACATTCTATTCTATTTTACCATGTTGTTTCACAGGACATTTTCTTAAACAAGATATCCCTTTCTAAAGAAAGTATAGGATGTTTCCTAAGAAAATTCATCCATATTTTCTGATTTCTGGCTAAAATATAAGTTAATCACATTTATTAAAAAAATTTAAATAGAACCTTGAAAACTATATTACTGAGTGTAAATACTTTTAAACATTTGGGATAAAAATTGTATATTTAACAAAATGTTAGTTTTGAAAAAATGAGCTATATTTTATATTTATTGTCACACAAATATTAAGAAAATGTTAAAAAGAGTCAAATATATAGTTACTACTAATTACTATATTCTAGATTACTGTACCTGCAGAAGTTGGTAGGAATAACAATAGCATATCCAACAGATGTTCCTCCTAAACAATTACCCAATTCATGGAAGAGCCCATGAGCCATGGATTCCAATGGCAAAACAATTAGAAACATGCTCAAGAAGATTCCATTTGTTGGCTAAAAGAAATTTAAAACATTATGTTTATATAGTGTGACTGCATTTATGTGTGCATATGTATATGTACATACACACATATTTACTTACATTTTTGGCCACTACTTCCAAAAAGAAAAGGATAATTAAATGATCTAAAAACAATTATAAGCTGGAGCAGACAAGAATATGTGGATGAGCAACAAATCCTATACCATACTTACCTCTAAGGTTTGTGGCAATTGTGGCAAAGCAAATACAGCACATATTTTTTTGTCAGATAACATTCTACTTAAAGTAAAAAAAACCAAACCAGAACAAAAATATAACCAGTTTTGACTCTGGCCGGTTGGCTCAGTGGTCAGCCAGGTATGTGGAAGTTCCTGCGTCCAATTCCCGGCCAGGGCACACAGGAAAAGCACCCATCTGCTTCTCTACCCCTCCCCCTCTCCTTCCTTTCTGTTTCTCTCTTCCCTTCCTGCAGCCAAGGCTCCATTGGAGCCGAGTTGGCCCGGGCACTGAGGATGGCTCCATGGCCTCTGCCTCACTCACTAGAATGGCTCTGGTTGCAAACCGGAGCAACGCCCCAGATGGGCAGAACACCACCTAGCGGGCTTGCCAGGTGGATCCTGGTTGGGTGCATGCGGGAGTCTGTCTCTCTTCTGCCTCCCCGCTTCTCACTTTACAAAGAAAAAAAACCAAACAGAAAAACTCACAAGAACATAACCAGTTTTAATATAACTGAGAAAAAGTCAGAAAACAAATCCTTTTCTGTTAAAACCCACATGCTCTAAATTATTTTTCACATAACACACTCGTTTACTTTATCAGAAAAAATATTTTAGGAAGTGTTCTTTTTATGAAGTCCAGAAATTAAAAAAACAAAATTTTAAAGATCGTTAAGTCTATCAAAATGAATTCAATCCTTATATTTAATTAAACTATTAATAGTTTTCCTTTGAAAAGCTTTACTCTCTATGAACTAAATTTAAAACCGTAATAAATAAATAAATAAATAAATGAAAAACATATACACATCCCAAAAACAAAACAGAAAAAAAAATTTGCCTGATCAGGCGGTGGCACAGTGGATAGAGCGTCGAACTGGGATGCCAAGGACCCAGGTTCGAGACCCCGAGGTCACCAGCTTGAGCGTGGGTCATCTGGTTTGAGCAAAAGCTCACCAGCTTGGATCCAAGGTCACTGGCTCCAGCAAGGGGTTACTCAGTCTGCTGAAGGCCAGTAGTCAAGGCACATATGAGAAAGCAATCATTGAACAACTAAGGTGCCTCAATGAAAAACTGATGATAGATGCTTCTCATCTCTGCCTGCCCTATCTATCCCTCTCTCTCTCTGTCTCTGTAAAAAAAAAAAAAAAAAAAAAAAAAAAAAAAAAAAAAAAAAAAAAAAAAAAGGAGGAGACAAGATTAGGTAGTAACTGCAAAAAAGGAGAATAAAATAAAATTAAAGGACCCATTTAAGTGAAAAGAAATGTAGGAATGACAGTCCTGATCCTTCCACTACTGACACTATTGCATAGTGTGTTATTAGGCACATAATACACAGTCATGTGCTTATGTGCGTGAACACACATTTTTCTAACACTATATGGTGGTTCATTTGATCAGAATTCAGCAAAACAGAAAAAGAAAAGAAAGCTGATTCTCATAATGGAAAAATAAACATAATGCCAGTTACATAGATAATATAGTATATGCTCAATTTAGAAACATTAATAAAATACAAATAAGTAAAAAAGATGTCATTAAAATTATTCCAAGTACCATCAATAATACAGTTTCTAACTTTTAAAAATATTTCCACATTTCATGCACTATATTCTCAAATATAAATATATATATTTTTTACTTAAGTGGGCTTATATAATGTTCAATTTAAAACATACTGTAAGCCGATTAGCATAACTCTAAAAATCATTTGAGACCAAATGGCATTCCTGTCATCTGATAAAATCTTAATTAGCTGATTACCTATTATTGCTATTTAAGATTCCTTTTCATACATTCATTGATTGTTTCTTTTATGTGCCCTGACCAGGAATCGAACCTGCAACCTTTAGAGTATTGGGACAATGCTCTAATGGTTACCAACTAACTAGCTGCTGGACCAGGGCCAGGGCTAACATTATTATTGACTTACAAGTTTGTTTTTCTTTTAACATGTTTTAGATAAAAGTCTTCTGTTGGTTGTATTGTATATACAGTCATAACAAATTGTATTGTGCTTCGCTTTACTGTGCTTTCCAGATACTGTTTGTTTTTTTTACAAATTGAAAGCTTATGGCAACCTTACAGTTGAGCAAGTCTATCAGTGCCATTTTTTAAATAAAATTTCAGAGCACATTTACTAAAGCTGAGGACAGTGAAACAAGGAAGGGATTAGGACAGAGCCTAAGTGGGGCTGCTCTGGCTCCTCAGAAATGGTCCAGGGAAGAAATGCCTAGGCGGTGTCGCTTTGGCTTACTGGAATGTCAGATAAGGGGGCCTTGGAGACAGGTTCAGCAGGCTGGCTCAGAGAGAGCTGCTACTCCCCTGGTTGTAAGACTCATGGGGACCCTTAGAGTTCAGGAGACGCACAGAGGGAAGAAAGGTGTGCTCCCAGGAGGGAGAGTGCTTCCGAGCCTTTTTTTTTTTTTTTGTATTTTTCTGAAGCTGGAAACGGTGAGAGACAGACAGACTCCCGCATGCGCCCAACCGGGATCCACCCGGCACGCCCACCAGGGGCGACGCTCTGCCCACCAGGGGGCGATGCTCTGCCCCTCCGGGGCATCGCTCTGCCGCGACCAGAGCCACTCTAGCGCCTGGGGCAGAGGCCAAGGAGCCATCCCCAGCGCCTGGGCCATCTTTGCTCCAATGGAGCCTTAGCTGCGGGAGGGGAAGAGAGAGACAGAGAGGAAGGAGGGGGGGATGGAGAAGTAAATGGGCGCCTCTCCTATGTGCCCTGGCCGGGAATCGAACCCGGGTCCCCCGCACGCCAGGCCGATGCTCTACCGCTGAGCCAACCGGCCAGGGCCAAGCCTTTTTTTCTAACAGTATTTGCTCACTTCATGTCTCTGTAGGTAATTCTCAGAATATTTCCAACTTTTTCAATATCTCTATATTTCCTATCCTGCTCTGTGATAAATGAACTTTGATGTTACTATTTTAATTGTTTTTTGGGGGGCCATAGACTGTACCCATATAAAACGGTGAACTTAATAAATGTCGTTTTGACTGTTCCTCCATCTCTCTCCTCCCCTAGGGCCTCCTATTCTCTCTGATACAATACTGAAATTAGCTCAATTAATAACCCTACAATGGCCTCCCTCCAAGTGTTTCAGTGAAAAGAAGAGTAGTGTGTTTTCCACTTTAAATCAAAAGCTAAAAATGATTCATGCTCAGTGAGGAAGGCATAGTAAAAGCAAAAATAGGCAAAAGCTAGGCCGCTTGTGCCAAACAGCCTAATCCAGATGAAGGCCCGAACTTTCCTCAATTCAGTGAAGGCTGAGAGATGAAGAAGCTGAAAAAAAAAAAAGCTGCTAGCAGAAGCTGGTTTGTGAGATTTAAGGAAAGGAGCCATTTTCATAACATCCACGAGCAAGATGAAGCAGCAAGTGCTGATGCAGAAGTTGCAGCAGGCTATCCAGCGATCTGGCTAAGATAATGAAGGTGGCCACACTACACAGCAGATTTTCAATGTAGAAGAAACAACCTCTCATATTGGAAGATACCACTCAGGACTTTCATTGCTAGGGAGAAGTTAATTCCTGGCTTCGAAGAATTCTCGTTAGGGCTGACTTTAAGTGGACATAAGTGCTCATTTTCCACCCTTCAAATCCTAGAAACTTCAAGAATTGTGTTAAATCTATTTTGCCTGTGCTCTATAACTGAAACAACAGAGCCTGGATGATAGCACACCTGTTTACAACATGAATTTCTGAATGTTTTAAGCCCACTGTTGAGACCTATTGCTCAGAAAAAACAATCCTTTCAAAACATTACTGCTCATTGGCATGTACCTGGTCACTCAAGAGCTCTAATGGAGCTGTACAATGAAATAAATATTGTTTTCATGCCTGCTAATACAACATCCATTCTGCAGCTCATGACTCAAGGAGTAATTTCAGCTGTTAAAACTTACTATTTATGAAATAAATTTTCTAAGACTATAGTGGCTATTGATAGTGATTCCTCAGATGAATCCAAAGTAGATTAAAAACCTTCTAAAAAGGATTTACCATTCTAGATGCCTTTAAGAAAACTCATGGAAAGAGGTAAAAATATCAGCGTTAACAAGAATCAAAAGAATTGATTCTAACCTTCATGAACAACTTTGAGGGATTCAAGACTACAGTGGAGGCAAAACTAAAACAAGTAATTCAAAAATTTATATAGAACCACAAAAGACCCAGAATAGCTACAACAATCTTAGGGAAAAAACCAAACAAACCAAAGAACAGAGTTAGAAGTATCATGCCACCTGATATCAAACTATAACACAAAGCCATAGTAATCAAAACAGCATGACATTGGCATAAAAACAGACATAGATCAATGAAACAGAAGAGAGAGTCCAGAAATAAACCCACACTTAATGGTCAACTAATATATGACAAAAGAGGCAAGAACATACAATGGGATAGAGACAGTCTCTTCAATAAATGGTGTTGGGCTCTTTCTGCCATCCTGGGTCATGTGGAGGCCTGCTGGGAACAAGACTTCTACAACAAGTATGCCTGGAACGCTGTGGTGCAAGGCCCTATTTGCTGGCTATGACCGGGGACTCTGGAACCAGAGGGAACACACAGATTTTCTTAAAATTGAAGATGTGTACCTGTGAGAATGGATGTTCTCAACAAGTCAAGTAGTAGTAAGTGTTGAAAAGGTTGTAGCGAAAAAGGAACCCTCATTCACTGCTGAGGGGAATGTAAATAGGTACAGCCACTATGAAAAACACTATGGAGGTTCCTCAAGAAATTAAGAATAGAGTTACCATATATAATCCAGAAACCCCTCTTCTGTGTATTTATCAAACAAAATTGAAAACATTAATTTGCAAAAATATGTATATGTACTCTATGTTCATTGCAGCATTACTCACAGTGGCTAAGACATGGAAACAACCAAAGTGTTGTTCAATACATGATAGGATAAAGAAGGTGTGATACATAAATACTATGGAATACTTCTCAGCCATTAGAAAAGATAAAAACTGCCATTTGCAACAACAGATGGACCTTGAGAATATTATGCTAAGCAAAATAAGTCAGAAAAAGTTAAAAACCATATGATTTCACTCACATATAGGGTATAAAACTCAAAGTAACAATTTAACAAACAAAAAAACCCAACCGAACAAAAACTTATAGAGACAGACAACAGTGTGATGGTTATCAGAGTGAAGGTGTGGGGGAATAGTAAAGGGTAAAGAGGGTCAAATATATGGTGACAGAAGATGATTTGACTTTGAGTGGAAGAAACACAATGCAATACATAAATCATGTTATCACAGAAATGTACACTTGAAACCTATATAATCATATAATTCATTTTTTAAAAAAAGATTTTATTTATTCTTTAGACAGAGAGGAAGAGAGAGAAAAAGAGAGACAGGGGAAAGTACAGGAAGCATCAACTCCCATGTGCCTTGACCAGGCAAGTCCAGGGTTTCGAAACAGTGACCTCAGAGTTCCAGGTCCACACTTTATCCACTGTGCCACCACCACTGGTCAGACTGAAACCTGTATTATCTTACTAACCGATGTTGCCCCTATAAATTTAATTTTAAAAAATTGGCCCTATCCAGTTGGCTCAGTGGTAGAGCATTGACCCAACATGTGGATTCCTGGGTTTGATTCCTGGCCAGGGCACACAGAAGAAGCACCCATCTGCTTCTCCACCCCTCCCCTTCTCACTTCTCTCTCTCTCTCTTCCTCTCCTGTAGCCATGGCTCCATTGGAGCGAGCTGATCCCGGGTGCTGAGGATGGCTCCTAGGCTTCAGCTTCAGGTGCTAAGAAGAGCTCGGTTGTGAGCACGGCCCCAGATTGGTAGAGCATCGCTCCCTAGTGGGCTTCCCGGGTGGATCCTGGTTGGGGCGCATGTGGGAGTCTGTCTCTGCCTCCCCTCCTGTCACTGAATAAAAATAAAAAAAATTGAAGGTGTTTATGTTTGAGATGAAACTACATTCTATTTAGGCAAGAGATGTGATTATGCACACATAGCAAAGAACAAAACAGTGACACCTGGTGGCAAAATGAACAAAACCAGAGTAATCTGGGGAAAAGGTATCTGGAAAAAGGTAATGGGCTCTCAAGTAAACAGTGGCCTGGTTCATGACAAATTCTTTATAAAGCAAACTTCCAGCTAAGGCCACAGGACACAGAATCTGTGTAATGCAGTACCCCTCAAGGACTTAAATTAATTGGAAATAAATACAAATGGCTCAGTTCACCTATAAAACATTTTCTTCCCCCAGCCAGTGGACAGAACATCGGCTTGGTGTGCGGATATCCTGGGTTTGATCCATGGTCAGGGCACACATAAGAAGTAACCATCTGCTTCTCTTCCCTTTCCTCTCCCCTTTTTCTCCCCCATCTCTCTCTCTTCCCCTCTCATAGCCAGTGGCTCGATTGGCCCTAGCTCCGGCCTCAAGCGCTGAGAATAACTCGGTTAATACTGTAATAACTATGTATGGTGCCAGATGAGTACTGGAAATATCAGGGTGAATACTTTGTAAAGTATATAACTGTATAACCACTATGCTATATACCAGAGAGTAATTCAAAATAATATTGAATGCAAACTGTAATTGAAAAATAAAATTAGAGAAAAAGACATCGTTGGAGGAAGTAACTGAAGTGTAGATACAGACAGCTAGAATCAAAGTGGAGCCTGAAGACGTGACTCAACTGCTGCAATCACATGATAAAACTTGAATGAAGAGTTCCTTCTCATAAATGAACAAAGAAAGTGGTTTCTTGATATGAAATCTACTACAGGAAAAGGTGCAGTGAAAACTGTTGAAATACGAATAACAACAAAGAATTAGAATTTACATAAACTTAGGTGATAGCCCTCGTCAGGTAGTTCAATTGGTTGAGTGTCATCCCGATATACCAAGAGTTGGGAACCTATGGCTCACGAGCCATATGCGGCTCTTTTGATAGCTGCATCTGGCTTGCAGACAAATCTTTAATAAAAATAATAATGTTAAAAATATAAAATATTCTCATGTATTACAATCTATTCATTTCCTACCACTCTATGTTCATGGTTGCAAGTGGCTGGAGCCAATCACAGCTGTCCTCTGAGACAACACCAAGTTTTTATTGGATAATGCGTAAAGTACACGGGTCGTTGTGAGGTCAGGAAGTAAACATCCCTCCTTTTAATCAAGTAGTCAGCTAGCTAATTGCAGAAACCCTTTTGACGAAGAAGATGGCCAAAAGAAAAAAAGATGAGGAGTACTGTACTTTTCAGCAGGAATGAACAGAGGAATTCGCCTTTGTAGAGAGAGCAGGTTTTGCAGTGTCTAATATGCAATGATAAAATTGCATATTAGACAAATATAAAGTCAAATATAAAGTGGCACTTTGACACACGCCATACTACATTTGCATAGAAATATCCAGCAGGGGACAGCAGAAAGAAAGCATGTCAAGAGCTACTGTGCAGAGTGCAAGCTAGTCAGCAGCAACTCCATGTTTAGACCCAACAAAATGACTGGAATTCGGCTAGCTTTGCTGGTGCTTTAGCAATTGTGAGAAACGGGAAGCCATTCACAGATGGGGAGTATGCCAAAACATTCATGCTTGATGTTGCCAATGAACTTTTTGATGACTTTTCGGATAAAGACAAGATAATCAAACGAATAAAAGACATGCCTCTGTCGGCAAGAACTGTTCACGATCGTACCATCATGATAGCAAATCAAATTGAGGCAACACAAGTGAAAAACATAAATGCAACACCATTCTTTTCTCTCGCTTTGGATGAGTCAACAGATGTAAGCCATTTATCCCAGTTCAGCGTGATTGCAAGGTATGCTGTCGGTGCCACACTATGTGAGGAAAGTCTTGCTGTTTTGCCTATGAAAGAGACAACAAGAGGGGAGGATTTATTCAAGTCTTTCACTGAGTTCGCTAAAGAAAAAAAATCTACCAATGGATAAACTTATTTTGGTGTGCACTGATGGTGCTCTGTGCATGGTGGGGAAAAACAGGATTCGTAGTGCTTCTTCGTGAACATGAAAAGAGACCCATCCTAAGTTTTCACTGCATCCTACATCAGAAGGCGCTTTGTGCTCAGATGTGTGGCGAGCAGCTTGGTGAGGTGATGTCGCTGGTCATTCGGGTGGTCAACTTTATTGTTGCCCAAGCTTTAAATGATCGCCAGTTTAAAACACTGCTGGATGAAGTTGGAAATAATTATCCTGGTCTGCTTCTTCACAACAATGTGCGTTGGTTGTCAAGAGGGAAGGTGCTCAGCCGTTTCGCGGCTTGTCTGAGCGAAATCGGACTTTTCTTGAAATAAAATATGTCGAGCATCCTGAATTAGCTGACACTGAGTGGCTCCTGAAGTTCTACTATCTTGTGGACACGACTGAACATCTGAACCAGCTCAATGTGAAAATGCAAGGCATTGGAAATACAGTCTTATCCGTTCAACAAGCAGTGTTTGCAATTAAAAACAAGCTGGAACTCTTCATCGCCGACATTGAAACAGGTCATTTACTACACTTGGAAAAACTGGGAGAGTTTAAAGATGCATGCACAGCAAGTAACCCTGCTCAACATCTTGATCTCCAGCAGCTAGAGGGCTTCACATCTAATCTCCTGCAGTCATTCAAAGTGCGCTTTGGAAAATTTCATGAGGGCACTCGTCTTTTTAAGTTCATCACCCATCCACATGAGTGTGCAGTGGACAACACCGACCTGAGTTACATCCCCGGTGTCTCTGTCAGAGATTTTGAGCTACAAGCTGCTGACCTGAAGGCCTCAGACAGGTGGGTGAATAAGTTCAAGTCACGGAATGAAGATTTGGAAAGACTTGTATGACAGCAAGCAGAGTTGGTGAGCAAACACAAGTGGGGAGAAATGAAAAAACTTCAACCCGCGGACCAGCTGATTGTCAAAACTTGGAACGCGTTTCCTGTCACATACCACACACTGCATCGTGTGAGTATTGCTGTACTGACAATGTTTGGCTCTACGTATGCATGTGAGCAGTCTTTCTCACATCTAAAGAATGTTAAGACCAACCTATGATCACGTTTTACGGATGAAAGTCTCAACGCCTGCATGAAGCTTAACCTCACCATGTATCAATCAGATTACAAAGCCATCAGCAAAACCATGCAGCACCAGAAATTGCATTAATGGTAAGAAGTACTTTATTCATCACTGGTTAGCAACAGCATAACAATGTTATTAAAAAGAATTCAGAGACTTATTACACTTTAAAAGTGTTGGTCTTACATAAAATGCACACACTTACTTGTATTTTAGTATTAAACATATTGTATGGCTCTCTCAGCCAAAAAGGTTCCTGACCCCTGTGATACACCAAGGTTATGGGTTCAACCTCCAGTCAGGGCACAAAGAATCAACCAATGAATGCACGAATAAGTGGAACAACAAAGCAATGTTTGTTTTTCTCACCCCCCCCCACTTCTCTTTCTGTAAAATTGATTTTAAAAAAAGTTCTACCTTGAGTAAAATGCTATCAAAGAGCATTGCATGCTACAGAGAAATCATTTGTGAAAAGAGGTCAATCATTGTGGCGGCTAAAGAACTGGGAAACAAAAAAATTTGTATGGCTAACTTTATTGTGATAGTTTATTGCAGTAGTCTGGAACCAAACCCATGATATCCTCAAGGTATGCCTGTACTTTCCCCCTCTGTGACTCCTGTAATGCTGTTTTTTTGTTGTTCTTTAATATAAGTTTCTAAATGTAATGCAGTTATCTGTGTCATAAAGAAATTTTCCTCCACTCAAAAAGTTGTTTTACAGTATTCTCTAACACAGTGGTTTTCAACCTTTTTACACTTGGGGACCAACAAAAATAGATTTAATTTGAGGACCACTAAGGCAGAACTCACTCTGAGGATAAACGAATTCAACTAAGATCATGGGGTCTATAATCTTCATACAACATCAGGGTGGTTAACTGTTTTGTGGATTGGCATGAAATTTTGGGTGCACCAGTCCATGGACTAGCTGTTGAAAAACACTGCTCTAAAGACCTGTTTGTTTTTTCCTTCATTTAGGTCTATAATCCAAATATAACTGATATTTATGATAATAGTCTGATTTCATTTTTTCTATATGAACATCCAATTTCCAATTATTAAAAGTATCAACTACTCTGTATCACTTTGTCATAAATTAAGTATTCAGAGATCTGATTTTGTACTCTCTTCTGTCCCAATGTTCTATTTGTATATCCTTTCACATATTTACTATGGTCTTTTTTCCTGGGAAACCTATAAAACACAGATGATATCTTTTCAGTACATCCTCTTTAAATCTTACCCTTTCCTTCTGTGTAGTATGATATTTTCCCTATTTCTTTTCTCTTCTGTGCTCCTTCTTATAGAGTGTCTTCTGACCTGTGCCTTCCATATCACTAATGCTTACTTCAGCTTTACCTAATCTGTTAAGCTTGCACGCTCAATTTCAGGCACTTTATTTTCTGATTATAAAACTTCTGTTTGGTTCTTTTTCCAAGTTTGCCTCGCCACATTTTTACAGTTTCCAACTTTCTACCATTATATACTATCTTTGCTTTTATTTCTATCAACTCAGTAAGTATGATGGTCTTCTCTGATAACTGCAATATCTCTCCTTATTGTTGGCTTCTGCTGCTTCTTGCTCTGGTACCACGTGTTTGTATACCTAGTTATATTAATGAGCTAAACACTGTACATTAAAAAATTATCATAAGGCTAACTGCAGGCCTAGGATAATGATACTTTCTCCAAAAGGACTTCTGTTTGTTTCTTCTAGGGAACTGGGGCATTACCACTCTACTTATCTTAACCCAGGTTTGACCACTTAATCCATATAGATTAAATAATAACAGAACACAAGGTCAGCATGCAGGTTCATGAGAGAACTGTAATATGCATGGCTTGACAATTTTCCTTTGGTATGTTACTTTAAAATGAGAAGTAATTTACCAGAAATCCCCTCTGAAGGCTTCTAGCTTTGACATTTTGCTCATCTTGACAGCATGAGAACTGCAGCTCAGCTCTGAAAACTGTCTCTATACTAACAAGTGTCCTCACAGTACATTCTTGAGTCTTTCTTTCTCAGAAGGTCTGTTGTATTTTTCCATTTCTTCATGTCTTCTTTTATGACCTTCAGTGGAGTTTTATAGTGTTTCTTTATAAAAATTTCATGAGTTTCTTTTAAACTTTATTTCTAGTTTGTTCTGTGTTTCTATATTTGTTTCCGTTCCATGAATAAAATAATTCCTATAAATGAAGTCATTTCCATTATATTTTCTGATTACTAGAAAATTGGTAATATTTCCAGAATATTGGTTTTTGTATACTTACATGTTATTATTTGCCACCTAAATAGTGTCAAAATATATTTTCAAAGAGTTATGTCAGCATCATGGCAAAGTGAGGTGATGTGTTTGGGGCTATCCTTAAATTTACAAGTTGGAGGTCTATAATCCAACAAAGGTTCTGTTCAACACATAAACATGTCTGAGCAATCCACAAATAGGTACATCTGAAGATGGGTATATTGGAACACATAGGGGAATCAGGATAAGGGGAAGGACACACACACAGTATCAACAGACACAATTCAGTGCCTGCCATGACCCCAGCTAATGGGTGGTGATGGAGAGTTGGGCTTCAGACCCACATTACACTTGGTAGAGGGTAAGAGAGCCATATGAATCATCAGTGCCTGAGAATCTGGCAAGCTCCCTCACCATGACAGCGAAACATAGGAATAGCAGTAAAGAAGTATCTAAATTATTCAGGCTATTTCCTGACCCATGGTGACACAGTGGATAAAGTTAAAGCATTGAACTGGAATGTGGAAGTCGCCAGTTCAAAACCCCAGGCTTGCCCAGTCAAGGTGCATATGAGAAGCAACTACTACTGTGAGTTGATGCTTCCTGCTCCCCACCCCACCTCTCTCTCTCTCTCTCACCTCTCTCTAAAAGTCAAATAAAATCTTAAAAAATAAATTCCTCAGGTTACAACACCACTGTAGAAGCTGTGCTGAAGATTTACAAACCAAGTACCCCACCACCTGCCTAATCCCCCTTTAATAGTGGTGGTGCCATGAGACCTAGGGGACCAAGACACAGTAGGCACAACCATCAACCTGGTCACCCAGGAGTTAATTTTGATGACGGAAGCTACCACCCCCACCCATCAAGAGCCCCAGAAGCACAGGTAGTCCAGATAAGAGAAAAATATTTGTGCTATAGCATCACGAACTGGAAGACAAAAAAAAGACCTCTACTCATAAATCTGCTGATTTAAGATCAAAATGGTCTCTGCATAAGAAAAGAGTTCACTATCTTAAATGCACCGGCAGAGAAACAATGCAAGTACCATGAACAACCAAGGTACACACACAGAAAATGACAATCTCCAGAAACTAAACTCAAGCCATGAAGAACTCATTTAAATGACAGAGAATTTAAGACTGCAGTTATGAAGAAACTCAACAAGTCACAAGAAAACTCAGAGAAGCAGTTCAATGAGCTCAGAACAACAAAAAACTTTACCAAAGAGACAAACTATAAAAAACCCACATATTCTGTGCTAAGAAACTCAATAAATGAGATGAAGAATGCATTAAGAAGCACTGGAAAAAGAGCAGACCAAATGGAAGAGAGAATTAGCAAGCTCAAAAATAGAAATCTAGCCCTGGCCGGTTGGCTCAGCGGTAGACCGTCGGCCTGGGGTGCGGGGGACCTGGGTTCGATTCCCGGCCAGGGCACATAGGAGAAGCGCCCATTTGCTTCTCCACCCCCACCCCTCCTTCCTCTCTGTCTCTCTCTTCCCCTCCCGCAGCCAAGGCTCCGTTGGAGCAAAGATGGCCCGGGCACTGAGGATGGCTCCTTGGCCTCTGCCCCAGGCGCTAGAGTGGCTCTGGTCGCGGCAGAGTGACGCCCCGGAGGGGCAGAGCATCGCCCCCTGGTGGGCAGAGCGTAGCCCCTGGTGGGCGTGCCGGGTGGATCCCGGTCGGGCGCATAAGGGAGTCTGACTGTCTCTCCCCATTTCCAGCTTCAGGAAAAAAATAGAAATCTAGAAATGATTCAGGTAGGAGAGAGTGTGAAGAGTTAAAAAAATAAAAGAACTCGACCAGAATTTTCTGTGTCCATTAGAAACATTAATAAGTATCCCAAAGAGAAGGGAAAAAGAGAGCCTATTCAAAGAAATAATTGATGAGAAAATCCCAATCTTAGGAAATAGGCTGGACATTCAAATAAAAAAAAAACTAACAGAATACCTTATTATCTTAATGCAAAAAAATCTTTTCTAAGATACATTGTATTAAAACTTTCAAAAGCTAATGATAAAGAATTCTTGGCCCTGGCCGGTTGGCTCAGCGGTAGAGCGTCGGCCTAGCGTGTGGAGGACCCGGGTTTGATTCCCGGCCAGGGCACACAGGAGAAGCGCCCATTTGCTTCTCCACCCCTCCGCCGCGCTTTCCTCTCTGTCTCTCTCTTCCCCTCCCGCAGCCAAGGCTCCATTGGAGCAAAAATGGCCCGGGCGCTGGGGATGGCTCTGTGGCCTCTGCCTCAGGCGCTAGAGTGGCTCTGGTCGCAACATGGCGATGCCCAGGATGGGCAGAGCATCGCCCCCTGGTGGGCAGAGCGTCGCCCCTGGTGGGCGTACCGGGTGGATCCCGGTCAGGCGCATGCGGGAGTCTGTCAGACTGTCTCTCCCTGTTTCCAGCTTCAGAAAAATTAAAAAAAAAAAAAAAAAGAATTCTTGGCCCTGGCCAGTTGGCTCAGTGGTAGAGCGTCGGCCTGGTGTGCGGAAGTCCTGGGTTCAATTCCCGGCCAGGGCACACAGGAGAAGCGCCCATCTGCTTCTCCGTCCCTGCCCCTCTCCTTCCTCTCTGTCTCTCTCTTCCCCTCCCACAGCCAAGGCTCCACTGGAGCAAAGATGGCCCAGGCGCTGAGGATGGCTCCATGGCCTCTGCCTCAGACGCTAGACTGGCTCCGGTCGCAACAGAGCGACGCCCCTGATGGGCAGAGCATGGCCCCCTGGTGGGCGTGCCGGGTGGATCCCGGTCAGGCGCATGTGGGAGTATGTCTGACTGCCTCTCCGTTTCCAGCTTCAGAAAAATACCAAAAAAAAAAAAATTTTTTTTTAAATTAATTTTTACTAGGGTGACATCAATAAATCAAGGTACATATGTTCAAAGAAAACATGTCCAGGTTATCTTGTCAATCAATTATGTTGCATACCCATCACCCAAAGTCAGATTGTCCTCTGTCACCTTCTATCTAGTTTTCTTTGTGACCCCCCCCATAACCACCACACTCTTATCAATGTCTCTTAGTCTCGTTTTTATGTCCCACCTACGTATGGAATAATACAGTTCTTGTTTTTTTCTGATTTACTTATTTCACTTAGTATAATGTTATCAAGATCCCACCATTTTGTTGTAAATGATCCGATGTCATCATTTCTTATGGCTGAGTAGTATTCCATAGTGTATATGTGCCACATCTTCTTTATCCAGTCTTCCATTGAAGGGCTTTTTGGTTGTTTCCATGTCTTGGCCACTGTGAACAATGTTGCAATGTACATGGGGCTGCATTTGTCTTTACTTATCAATGTTTCTGAGTTTTGGGGGTATATACCCAGTAGAGGAATTGCTGGGTCATAAGGTAGTTCTATTTGCAGTTTTTTGAGGAACTACCATACTTTCTTCCATAATGGTTGTACTACTTTACATTCCCACCAACAGTGAATGAGGGTTCCTTTTTCTCCACAGCCTCTCCAACATTTGCTATTACCTGTCTTGTTAATAATAGCTAATCTAACAGGTGTGAGGTGGTATCTCATTGCAGTTTTCATTTGCATTTCTCTAATGACTAATGAAGATGAACATCTTTTCATATATCTGTTGGCCATTTGTATTTCTTCCTGGGAGAAGTGTCTGTTCATGTCCTCTTCCCATTTTTTTTACTGGATTGTTTGTTTGTTGTTGAGTTTTATGAGTTCTTTGTATATTTTGGATATTAGGCCCTTATCTGAGCTGTTGTTTGAAAATATCATTTCCCATTTAGTTGGCTGTTTATTTTGTTGTCAGTTTCTCTTGCTGAGCAAAAACTTCTTAGTCTGATATAGTTCCATTCATTTATTTTTGCCTTCACTTCTCTTGCCTTTGGAGTCAAATTCATAAAATGCTCTTTAAAACCAAGGTCTATGAGTTTAGAACCTATGTCTTCTTCTATGTACTTTATTGTTTCAGGTCTTATATTTAGGTCTTTGATCCATTTTGAATTAATTTTAGTACAAGGGGACAAACTGTAGTTGAGTTTCATTCTTTTGCATGTGGCTTTCCAGTTTTCCCAGCACCATTTGTTGAAGAGGCTTTCTTTTCTCCATTGTGTGTTGTTGGCCCCTTTATCAAAAAGGGCCACATATATATATTTGATCATATATATGTGGTTTTATTTCTGGACTATCTATTCTGTTCCATTAGTCTGAGTGTTTATTTTTCTGCCAATACCATGCTGTTTTGATTGTCGTGGCTCTATAATATAGTTTGAAGTCAGGTATTGTAATGCCCCCAGCTTCGTTCTTTTTCTTTAGGATTGCTTTGGCTATTCGGGGTTTTTTATAGCTCCATATAAATCTGATGATTTTTTGTTCCATTTCTTTAAAAAATGTCATTGGAATTTTGATGGGAATTGCATTCAATTTATAAATTGCTTTGGGTAATATGGCCATCTTGATTATATTTATTCTTCCTATCCAAGAACAAGGAATATTCTTCCATCTCATTGTATCTTTTTCGATTTCCCTTAACAATGGTTTGTAGTTTTCATTATATAAGTCCTTTACATTCTTTGTTATGTTTATTCCTAGGTATTTTTGTTGTTGTTGCAATCATGAAGGGGATTTTTTTTGAGTTCGTTCTCAAATGTTTCATTGTTGGCATATAGAAAGGCTATGGACTTTTGTATGTTAATTTTGTATCCTGCGACCTTAATGTATTGGCTTATTGTTTCTAGTAGTCTTTTTGTAGATTCTTTGAGATTTTCGATGTATAGGATCATATCATCTGCAAAAAGTGATACCTTTACTTCTTCTTTTCCAATATGGATGCCTTTTATTTCTTTGTCTTGTCTGATTGCTCTGGCTAGAACCTCTAGCACCACATTAAATAAGAGTGGAGAGAGTGGACAACCCTGTCTTGTTCCTGATTTAAGGGGGAAAGCCTTCACTTTTGTGCCTTTTAATATGATGTTAGCTGATGGTTTATCATATATGGTCTTTATCATGTTGAGATATTTTCATTCTATACCCATTTTGTTGAGAGTCTTAAACATAAAATTGTGTTGTATTTATCGAATGCCTTTTCTGCATCTATTGATAAGATCATGTGGTTTTTGTTCTTTGTCTTGTTGATATGGTGTATTACCTTAACCGTTTTATTTATGTTGAACCATCCTTGAGATTCTGGGATGAATCCCACTTGATCGTGATGTATTATTTTTTTAATTTGTTGTATTCGATTGCTAGTGTTTTGTTTAGTATTTTAGCATCTGTATTCATTAGAGATATTGGTTTGTAGTTTTCTTTTTTTGTGCTGTCCTTGCCCGGTTTTTGTATGAGGGTTATGTTGGCCTCGTAAAATGTGTTTGGAAGTATTGCTTATTCTTCAATTTTTTTGGAAGACTTTGAGTAGAATAGGAACTAAGTCTTCTTTGAATGTTTGATAGAATTTGCTAGTATAACCGTCTGGACCTGGACTTTTATTTTTGGGGAGATTTTTAATAGTTTTTTCTATTTCTTCCCTACTAATTGGTCTGTTTAGGCTTTCTGCTTCATCTTGACTCAGTCTAGGAAGGTTGTATTGTTCTAAGAATTTATTCATTTCTTGTTGATTGTTCAATTTAGTGGCATAAAGTTTTTCATAGTATTCTATAATAATTCTTTGTATATCTATGATGTCCGTGGTGATTTCTCCTCTAAAGAAAGAATTCTTAAGGCAGCCAAAAAAAAGATGACTGTAACCTAAAAAGGGAACCTAATTAGATTATCATAAGATTTCTATGAAGAAACCCTACAGGCCAGGCCAAAGTAGAATAGTATATTTAAAATACTGAGAGAATGCAGCAGCCAAGAATAACATATTCAGCAAAGTTATCTTTTATATATGAAGGAGAAAATAAAGACTTTCCAAGACAAACAAAAGCTGAGGAAATTTACCAATATAAGACCTGCATTACAAGAAATAATGGAATTAGCTCTGCAACCTGAAACAGAGAGATAAAAATATACAAAACTCCAAGTATGGTGACAGATAGACAGAAGTAGGAAATTGCAACTCTATTTCACAACAGAGTATTAAACAATCATAACACAAAGGTTAAAAGAAATAAGCATTAAAAGTAACTACAACTATTACAATTTGTTAACAAGTGCACAACATAAAAAGGCATAATTTATGGCAACAATAAAACGGGAAGAGGAAAAACAACTGAACTTCTATAGGTGAATGAAGATGGTATCAAAAGAAAAAACTATTTTAGCTGAGACATTTTATGTAAATCTCACAGTGACCATAAAACAAAAATCGACAGCTGAGACACAAAACATAAAATAAATGAAAACAGAAAATCATAATAGCAATCCAAAATTGCAGAAACACAAGGGAAAAGAAATAATGGGGATACAGAGCAACCAGAAAAAAGATAAAATGACTGTAGTAAATCCTCATGTATCAATATTAACCTGAATGTAAGCAGACTGAACTCACCAACCAAAAAGCAGAGAGTAGCTGGATTAGAAAATAAGACTTGGCCCTGTCCAGTTGGCTCAGTGGTTGAGTGTCAGCCTGGCATGTAGAAGTCCCGGGTTCAATTCCCAGCCAGGGCACACAGAAGAAGTGCCCATCTGCTTCTCCACCTTTCTCTCTCTCCTTTCTCTCTCTCTCTCTCATTCCCTTCCACAGCCAAGGCTCCACTGGAGCAAAGCTGGCCCGGGCGCTGAGGATGGCCTCCACCTCAGGCGCTAGAATGGCTCAGATTGCAGTGGAGCAAGCCCCAGAAGGGCTGAGCACCGCCCCCTGGTGGGATAGCCAAGTGGATTACTGTCAGGTGCGTGCGGGAGTCTGTCTGTCTGCCACCCCGCTTCTCACTTTGGAAAAATATAAAATAAATAAAACAAACCCCCCCCCCAAGACTTAACTATATACTACTTTCAGGAGATCTATTCAGCTCAAAGTGAAGGGGTTGAACATGACACTCCATGTAAATGTTAACCACAGAAAAGTGGATGTAGTCATACTTACACAAAATAGATTTCAAGACAGAAAAGGTAATGAGACAAAAATGATCATTGTATAATATAATGATAAAAAGGACAATCCATCAAGAAGACATGACACATTAATAGATATACACTCAACCTAAGAGCACCAAAACATATGAACAAGTTGTTAACATATGTAAAGGGAAAAATTGACAGTTTAACAATAGTAAGGGGCTTTAATACAACACTACATCAATTGGTAGGTCATCCAGACACAGTTAACTAGGATACACTAACCTTAAATGACACATTAGACCTCATAGCATTAATAGATACAAATAGAACTTTTCATCCCTAAACAACAGAATACACATCCTACTGAAGTGCATGTGGAACATTCTCAATGGCAGACAACATGTTCAGATACAAAACAAGTCTCAGTAAACTTAACAAGACTGAAATCATAGTAAGCATCTATTCTAGCAACAACAGTGTGAAAGCAGAAATCGACTATAAGAACAACACTAGAAAAGATCAAATATGAGCAGATTAAACACGTTACTTGAACAACTATTGGGTCAAAGAAGAAAATTCAATGAAGAAAGAAATCAAAAGATATGTGGAGAAAAATGAAAATAAAAATACCAGATACCAAAATTTTTGGAATGCAGCAAAAGCAGTACTAAGAGGAAAGTTTATAGTAATACAGGCCTACCTGAAGAAACAAGAAATAACTCAAATAAACAATCTAACATTCCATTTGAAGGGACCACCAAAAAAAAAAAAAGAAAGAAAAGAAAAAAAAAGAAAAACAAATGAGCCCAAAGCAAGTAGTGAAATGTACAAAAGAAAGACTCTTAGCCTAAGTAACTTTTGGCAGAACTTACTTTCTCTAAAACAAAGAGACTTTCAGTAGAACTTACTTGTTTCTAAAAAACTCCCTACCCCTGGCCTTGAGGCTAGTTTCCCAGGCTGTGGCCTTGGGATAGTTCTGCAAGATGCAGATGTTCCCAGAATGTTTCTCCCTGAATTAATCTTATAGATAAACATTGTAAAAGAGCTTGTTTCACTGTTTTGTTTTGCTGCTAGGCTTCCCGTCCTCCCATTCCCCAGTGTGTAATTTTGTCTTTTAAAGCTAACCTCAAACTGTATTCAGGGCTGCACGATTTGAATGACTTAGGTCTCCGTGTGGTCCCAGCTTTAAAATAAAGACTCCTTAATTTGGCTACTTAATTGTGTGCCAAAACATCTGTTTCTCACTGTTCTGATACAACAGTAGAAGAAAGAAAATAAAAATCAGAGAGAAAAGAAAAGTGAATTAAGAAAAGACAATTTAAAAATGATTGAAATAAAAAGCTGGTTCTTTGAAAACATAAACAAAATTGACAAACCTCCAGCTAGGCTCAGTAAAAATAAGAAAGAGATGATTCAAATAAATAAAATCAGAAATAAAAAAATATTACAAGGGATAACTTGTATACACAGAATATAAAAATTATTTAAGAATACTATGAAAAGCTATTATATGCCACCAAATTGACAACCTAGCAGAAGTGGACAAATTCTCAGAACCTTCCTAGACTGAATTATGAAGAGTTGGAAAACTTGAATAGGCAAATTACTACTAGTAAGGCTACTGAAAAAAGTCTAATCAAAAACCTTCTAATAAATAGAAGTCCAGGACTAGATGGCTGCACTGGTGAATTCTATCAAACATTTAAAGACGATTTAATGCTCTGGCTGGTTGGCTCAGCGGTAGAGCGTCGGCTTAGCGTGCGGAGGACCCGGGTTCGATTCCCGGCCAGGGCACACAGGAGAAGTGCCCATTTGCTTCTCCACCCCTCCGCCGTGCTTTCCTCTCTGTCTCTCTCTTCCCCTCCCGCAGCCAAGGATCCATTGGAGCAAAGATGGCCAGGGCGCTGGGGATGGCTCCTTGGCCTCTGCCCCAGGCGCTAGAGTGGCTCTGGTCGCAACATGGCGATGCCCAAGATGGGCAGAGCATTGCCCCCTGGTGGGCAGAGCGTCGCCCCTGGTGGGCGTGCCGGGTGGATCCCGGTCGGGCGCATGCGGGAGTCTGTCTGACTGTCTATCCCTGTTTCCAGCTTCAGAAAAATGAAAAAAAAAAAAAAAGACGATTTAATACCTATCTTTCTCAAATACTTCCAAAAAATTGAAGAAGAATGAATGCTTTCTAATTGATTTTACGAGGCCAACATTATCAATACCAAAACCAGGCAAGGAGATCACAACAACAAAAATCATAGGCTAATATCTATGATAAAACTAGATGCAAGAATACTCAATAAATTACTAGTTAATGGAATACAACCCAACATTAAAAGGATCATGCACCACAATCAAGATATCCAAGTATGGTTCAACATCTGCAAATCAAATCAATCAATGTAACCTACCACATTAACAAAATAAGAAAAAAAAACCATGATTATCTCAATAGATGTAGAAAAAAAGCCTTTGACAAGATATATCATGCATAATAACTTTCAATAAAATGAGTACAAATATTGACTTACGACCTATGCAACTTACAACCATTCGACTTGATGACCACAATCGCTAGCCTTGACTGCTCTGTCTGGCAGCACAAGCGCCCAGTTGGGTGTACAACAGTGTGGACCCGCTTCTGGCAGCACTACCATCTCCACGTGCACCATTTCAATTGTTATCCCAGACTTGGTACAGCAATTTGTGTTTTGTGTCTTGGATATTTTTCATCAAACCCCTCCCAAGATGTCTACCAAGAGAAAATTGTGTTTGCAAATATTAAACCAGTTGTACTGGTAATGCAGTGTTTTACTTAAACCTGACGAATGTAAAAATAAGAAACAAAATGGTGTAGAGATGATACAAATGGCATAAAATGAACAAAGAAAATTATGATATATAACAATAATGAAAGAAAATTATGATAAAATATGACTTAAAGATTTTTATAACATCATTTCACAGTACTGTACATATAGCCTACTCAATTTACGACCAAATCATGTTACGA
This sequence comes from Saccopteryx leptura, assembly GCF_036850995.1. Taxonomy (NCBI): domain Eukaryota; kingdom Metazoa; phylum Chordata; class Mammalia; order Chiroptera; family Emballonuridae; genus Saccopteryx; species Saccopteryx leptura. Next base: position 291,626,205 of record NC_089504.1, read on the forward strand.
CCGGTCTGTCAGAACCAATCGTGGTTGTAAGTTGAGCACTAGCTGTATAGAAGAAAAGTACCTCAAAATTGAGGCCATATATGACAAACCCTCATCTAATATCATACACAACAGTGAAAAATTGAAAGTGTTCCCTCTAAGATAAGGAACAAGAGGATGACCAAGGATGCCCAGTCTTGACACTTATTCTTTTTTTTTTTTTAAGTGAGAGGAGGGGAGATAGTAAAACAGACTCCCGCATGTGCCCCTACTGGGATCCATCTAGCAACTCCCAGGAAAGCCATCTAGGGCCGATGCTCGAGTACTGAGCTATTTTTAGTGCCTGAGGATAACACTCTGGCTAACTGAGCCATCCTCAACACCCTGGGCCACACTGGAACCAATCGAGCCACTGGCTGCGGGAGGTAAAAAGGGATAGAAGGGGGAGAGGGAGGGGGAAAGAAGCAGATGGTCACTTCTCTTGTGTGCCCTGATTGAGAATCAAACCTGGGATGTCCATACACAGGGCCAATGCTCTTTCCACTAAGCCACCAGCCAGGGCCGACACTATTATTCAAAATAGTACTGGAAATTATAGCCAGAGCAATTAGGCAAGAAAAAATAAAAGGCATCCAATTAGAAAAGCACAAGTAAATTTATCGCTATTTACAGATAACATGATTTTATACAGAGAAAAAACTATTAAAGGCTCCACCAAAAAAACTTAGACATAATAAATGAATACGGTAATGTTGCAGCGTACAAAATCAATATATAAAAATATGTTGCATTTCTATATATTAACAACAAAATATCGGAAAGATAAAGAAAATCCCATTTATAATCTCAATATAAAGAATAACTTCCTTAGGAATAAACTTAACAAAGAATTTAAAAGACCTGTACACTGAAAAATACCAGACATTGATGAAAGAAATTGAAGAACACACAAGGGAATGAAAAAATATTCCATGATCATCAACCAGAAGAATTAACATCGTTAAAATGTCCGTAATACGAAAACTAGTCTATAGATTCAATGCAATCCTATCAAAATCCCAATGACATTTTCCACAGAAATAAAACAAATCTTCATTTGTATGGAAACAGAAAAGACCCTGAATTTTCAAAGCAATTCAGAGAAGAAAGAAAAAAACCAAAGTTATCGCACGCCCTGATTTCAAACTATACTACAAAGTTACAATAATCAAAACAGCATGGTATTGGCAGAAAAAAGACCAAGGAACAGAACTGAGAGCTTTAACAAACTCCACACATATATAGGCAACTATTTTACAACAATGGAGTCAACACTATATAATAGAGAAAGAAAAATCTCTACAATAAAGGGTGTTAAAAAGAACTGACAGCCATATGCAAAAGAATAAAAATAAACTGCTACCTTAGAACATATACAAAAATTAAGTCAAAATGGATTAAAGACTTGAATGCATGATCTGGAACAATTAAATACAAGGTGGGGCAAAGTAGGCTTACAGTTGTTCATATGGAAAGTAATATAATAATTAATAAATAATACAAGAATAAACTGTGTTTTACTCACAATTGTAAACCTACTTTTGCCCCACCCTATATATAGTAAAAAACATAGGCACCAACCTTCTGGACATTGGTTTCAAAGTGTTTTTGTAAATTTGACTCCAAAGGCAAGAGAAACAATAGCAAAAATAAATAAATGGGACTACTTCTAAATAAAATGCTCTGCACAGCAAAAGAAGCCATCAATGAAAACAAAAAGGCAACTAACCGATCCAAAGAAGATATTTACAAACAACACCTCCAATAAGGGGTTAATATCCAAAATATATAAAGAACTCATATAACAACAAAAAACACAATCTGATTTAAAATGAACAGTGAATCTGAATAGACATCATTCTAAGGAAGACATACAAATGACAAAGTGGTATATGAAAAGATGTTCAACATTACTAGTTATTACAGAAATGCAAATCAAAACCACTGAGCTATCAACTCACACCTGTCAGAATGGGTATTAATGAAATGAAATGTGTTAGAGAGGACGTGGAGAAACAGAACCCTCCTATATATTGTTGGTAGGACTGTAAATTGCTACAGCCACTCTAGAGAACAGTATGAAGTTTCCTCAAAAAATTAAGACTAGAACTACCACATGATTCAACAATTCCTCTTATGAGTATTTACCCCCCCAAATATTATATTAATTTGAAAAGATATTATGCTGCATTATTTACAATAGCCTAAATCTGAAAACACCCAAACTGCCCACTGACTGATGAATGGACAATAAAAATGTGGTAGACCTATAATGGAATATTACTACTCAGCCATAAAAAAGATGAATGAAATATTGCCATTTGGAACACATGGATGGATTGAGATTACTATAGTAAGCGAAGTAAGTCAGACAGAAAAGGACAAATAATAACAACAAAACCACGATTTCATTTACATGTAAAATAAAACAAAAAAACTAATGAAAACAAAACCAAATTCATAGATACAGACAACAGAATGTTGGTTACCAGAGGGGAAGGTGAGTGGCAGAGGGTGACTTGGACAAATAAAAAATAAATGTATGAAACAAACAGGAAATAATATATACATATATATTTTCACTACAAGCACCTTTTGTATTATATCTTCTTTTACAACTTATATGAGTGCACAAAAATTTACAGTTTTTATACTGTATCAATGAGCAAAAATAACCTTTTACAATATAGCTATTAACTTTAAAGATGCAACATAATTCTTACAACTATTACAGTAGTTTTCAATTGGTTTTTCACTTAACTCTGAGGTTTGTCAGATAATCATTTATAAACATTGATAATTTTCTTACTTTCTTTTCAATTTCTATAACTTTTATTGCATGTTGCTCCATTATGATAAAAATACTTTGCTCAATTAAACCTCTATTCACATAAAAGTATTACTTTCAAATTATGTCAGCTATTCATATAACAAATACTAAAATAAATAGCATGACCGATACACAATAACTTTATTATTTCTACCTTTAACTATACTTAGCTAAGTACATTTCTGATCAATATAAGAAAACTAAGTAATTTACCATTTTATAATTTAAAGTGAGTGTCACAAATTCAGATGCCTTGAGGAGCCAGAAAAGCAGATATGTGAAGAGCTGTGGAAGTTAAAACAGTCATAAGAATTGTAAAGAAAAGTGCATTGCTACCCAAAGTGCATTTAAAAAAAATGTCAGGCCAAACAAAATTGGTCTATTCAATAATCTTACAGGCATACCTATTTATTTTGCTCTACAGACATAAGTATAGGATTTAAGAAAATAGAATTACAAGGAAATAGTATCCTCTTTAGAAAACCATCTCTGCACACTAATCCTAAAATTAAGATAGTTTTAGAAGAGTGAGAAGTTCAGGCAGGTAAACAACCTTTTTGTATGAACAGTTACTGCCCAGATGGGCAGATCATCGCCCTCTAGTGGGTAGGCCGGGTGGATCCCACTCGGGCACATGCAAGAGTCTGTCTCTCTGCCTCCCTGCTTCTCACTTCAGAAAAATACAAAAAAATTTTAAATAATAAATAAATAAATAATATTGTGATAACTATATATGGTGTCAGCTGGGTACTAGATTTATTGGGGTGATCACTTTGTAAGTTATATAAATGTCCAATTACTATCAGGCACGCTCGACGCAGCCCATAACACTTTGCTCAGCCACACCCCCACGGGAAACAGCAGTGATAAAAATTAAGCCATGAATGAAAGTTCGACTAAGCCATGCTAATATAGGGTTGGTAAATTTCGTGCCAGCCACCGCGGTCGTACGATTAACCCAAATTAATAGCTATCGGCGTAAGGCGTGTTTAAGATAATAACCCAAAACAAAGTTAAACCCTGACTAAGCCGTAAAAAGCCCTAGTCTCTGTAAAATAACCCACGAAAGTGACTTTAATAGCCTGAATACACTGCAGCTAAGATCCAAACTGGGATTAGATACCCCACTATGCTTAGCCCCAAACCTAAGAAGTTAAACTAACAAAACTGCTCGCCAGAGTACTACTAGCCACAGCTTAAAACTCAAAGGACTTGGCGGTGCTTTATATTCATCTAGAGGAGCCTGTTCTGTAATCGATACACCCCGATAAACCTCACCAACCCTTGCCAAATCAGTCTATATACCGCCATCTTCAGCAAACCCTAAAAAGGATTTTAAGTAAGCACAAACATTACACATAAAAACGTTAGGTCAAGGTGTAACATGGGTTGGGAAGAAATGGGCTACATTCCCTATAAAAGGTCATAATTAAAATTTTTTATTTATTTATTTTTTACAGAGACAGAGAGTGAGTCAGAGAGAGGGATAAACAGGGACAGACAGACAGGAACGGAGAGAGATGAGAAGCATCAATCATTAGTTTTTCATTGCGCATTGCAACACCTTAGTTGTTCATTGATTGCTTTCTCATATGTGCCTTGACCGTGGGCCTTCAGTAGACCGAGTAACCCCTTGCTGGAGCCAGTGACTTTGGGTTCAAGCTGGTAGGCTTTTGCTCAAACCAGATGAGCCCACGCTCAAGCTGGCGACCTTGGGGTCTTGAACCTGGGTACTCTGCATCCCAGTCCGACACTCTATCCACTGCGCCACTGCTTGGTCAGGCTAAAAGGTCATAATTAATATAAACGGATGCTATAATGAAATATATAGCTGAAGGTGGATTTAGCAGTAAATTAAGAATAGAGCGCTTAATTGAATATAGGCCATGAAGCACGCACACACCGCCCGTCACCCTCCTCAAACAATACCAATCTAAAATAACCATATTTAAAAGATTCCACTTGCAAGAGGAGATAAGTCGTAACAAGGTAAGTGTACCTGAAAGTGCACTTGGATAACTCAAAGCATAGCTTAATCATAAAGCACCCGGCCTACACCCGGGAGATACTACGACTACTGAGTTGCTTTGAACTAATTCTAGCTCGAACCTGCAAAACTCAACTAACACCTACAATTAAAACAAAACATTTACACAAATAAAAGTATAGGAGATAGAAATTATATTCGACGCTATAGAAAAAGTACTGCAAGGGAACCATAATTTAAAAGTAAAAAAAAGCAAAGCTTACCCCTTTTACCTTTTGCATAATGATTTAACTAGAAAAATTTTAGCAAAGAGAACTGAAGCTAAATACTCCGAAACCAGACGAGCTATCTAAGGACAGCCCAAAGGGGCAAACTCATCTATGTAGCAAAATAGTGAGAAGATCCTTAGATAGAGGCGACAAACCAACCGAGCCTGGTGATAGCTGTACACCCAAAACTAATATAATATTGTAAGTCAACTGTAATTTTTTAATGGAAAAATTAAAAATTTTAAAGCATCTTTTCCAACCAAAATTGTATGAAACTAAAAATCAATACCATATAAAAACTGGAAAAAACAAACAGATGGAAGCTAAACGACTTGTTTATAAATAATCAATGGTTTAAGGAGGAAATTAAAAAAAAAAAACTCCAGATAAATGAAAATGGCTCCAAAATTTATGGAACACAGGAAAAGCAGTTCCGAGAAGGAAATTTATTCAATACAGGCCTATCTCAAGAAACAAGAAATATCTAAATAAACAATCTTATCTTATACCAACAGGAACTAGAAAAAGAACATAGCCCAAAGTTAGTAGAAGAAAGGAAAGTAGGTAAAGACCAAAGTAGAAATAAATAAAATAAAGAGTAAAAATTAATAGAAAAGATCAATGGAAACTAAGAGCTTATTCTTTATAAATATAAACAAAATGTATAAACCTTTAGCTATAGACTCATCAAGATAACAAGGAATAAAATAAACTTAGAAATTATACATATAATTAACATCACAGAAATACAAAGAATCATAAGTGAATATTATAAATTATACACTAGCAAACTGGCCAATCTAGAAGAAACAGATAAATTACTAGAAATATATAATTTTCCAATCCTGAATCAGGAAGAAACAAAAGTCTGAGCAGACCAATTACTAGTAACAGCATTGAATTAGTAATAAAAAAACTTCCAACAAATAGAAGTCTAGGACCAGGTGGCTTCACAGGTGAAGTATATCAAATATTTTAGAAAAATTAATACCTACCCTTCTCAAAATATTCCAAAAAATTGAAGAGAAAGAAATACTTACAACTTATTCTACAAAGGCCAATGTCACCCTGATATCAAAACAAGGCAAAGACTACAAAATAACTAAATTACAGGCAAATATTCCTGATGACCATAGATGCAAAAATTCTCAAATATTAGCAAATCAAATTCAACAACACATTAAAAGGATCAAACACTATGATCAAATTTATTCCAGGATTTATTCCAGGAATGCAATAGTTCAATAAATGTAATTCAACACATTAACAAAAGGATAAAAATCATAATGATTTTAATAAGATGTAGAAAAAGCATTTGACAAAATTCAACATCCATTTATAATTAAAACTCTCAAAGTGGAAAAAGAGAAAACATATCTCAACATAATAAAGACCATATACGACATACTCACAGCAATCATCACCTCAATGGTGAAAAGCTAAAAGTTTTTCTACTAAAATCAAGAATAAGGTAAAAATACCAACTCTCACTTTTATTCAAAATATTGGCAGTCCTAGCCACAGCAATCAGACAAGAAAATAAAAGGCATACAAATTGGAAAGGAAGAGGTAAAACTGTCACTATTTGCAGATGATACTATATATAGAAACCCTAAAAGCCTCTACCAAAAGACTGTCATAGTAAATGAATTCAGTAAAATTGCAGCATAAAAAATTAACATACAGAAATCAGTGGTATTTCTAAGCCCTGGCCGGTTGGCTCAGCGGTAGAGCATCGACCCAGCGTGTGGCAGTCTCCTATTTGATTCCCAGTCAGGGCACACAGGAGAAGCGACAATCTGCTTCTCCACCCTTCCCCCTCTTCTTCCTCTCTCTCTCTCTTCCCCTTCCGCAGCCAGGGCTCCATTGGAGCAAAGTTAGCCTGGGCACTGAGGATGGCTCTATGGCCATCACCTCAGGTGCTAGAATGGCTCTAGCAGAGATGAAGTGGTGCCCCATATGGGCAGAGCATCGCCCCTGGTGGGTTTGCCGGGTGGATCCCAGTTGGGTGCATGTGGGAGTCTGTCTGACTGCCTCCCTGCTTCTACCTTTGGAAAAATACAAAAAGAAATCAGTGGTATTTCTATACATAAATAATGAATTACCAAGAAAGAAAAATTAAGGAAACAATTCCATTTACAACTGCATCCAAAACCAACCTACCACCCAATCAACCAACCAACCAACCAATCCTAGGAATAAACTTAAACAAAGAGGCAAAGGAAAACTCTAAGACAATGAAGAAAGAAAATGAAGACAACACAAATGAAAGGATATACCATGCTCAGAGATTAGAAGAATTAATATCGCTCAAATAGCCACACTACCCAAGTAATCTATATATTCAAGAGGAAATAATCCTAAAATTTATATGGAACCACAAAAGTCCACAAGAGTAATCCTGAGAAAGAATATAATTGGAGGTATCACTCTCTCCGATTTCAAGCTATACTAAAAACAGTACAATACTGGCACAATGGAATAGAATATAAAGCCCAGAAATTAACTTCCTGTTATATGGTGAATTAGTCTACCACAAACAAGGCAGCAATATACAGCAAGGAAAAGACAATCTCTTCTATAAGTGGTGTTAGAAAAACTGTACATACATACATAGATGTATGCCAAAAAATAAAGCTGGACCACTTTCTTACATCATGTACAAAAATAAACTCAAAATAAAGACTTATATGTAATATCTGAAACCATTAAACTCTTAGAAGAAAACAGGTAGTAAACTCTGAACGAGGGAGAGGAAGGAGAACTCTTGCTTGAGTTCTGAACATTACCCATCATCATCATCATCATCATCATCATTATCAACATCACCATCCTGATAGTCTGTAGCATGAGCAAGAACGTGAGGAAGACACACGCCAACAACATCTACAATGCTTACATCATTTGGTTGACTCCTACAAAGGCTCCCTGACCTAGCCCACACTGACTAAAAAGCACCAAACTCAGTTAAGTCTTCACACTTCCCTTCAGATATTCACATCTAGAAATCACTCTGCAAATACTCTGCAATAACCAATGAGGGCAAAGCAGAGAACTGCACCAAGCAGAGTTGACCTTCAATTATGCCCTATATCCCAACCTGATGTACTCAAATTATATAATTTTTTGGCCGTAATAATTGTTTGTTTACATGCCTACTTATTCTCCATCCAATTAGAGACTATGTCTGCTTTAAGAACAGAGGCATTCCTTAGCCATCATGAGATCATCAACACAGTACAGTACCTGACATATGGCTCAGTCAATAAATGTCCCTAGAATGGAAGATTGTGTTTATTAATACTCTAGATATAAATTCCAACCACTAGTTTGAATGTCTTTGTCTACAAAGGTCCTCCCCCTTCTTTCTTTTTTTAAACATTCTGTGGATAGCAAATGTATTGTAAAACCCATCTTATTCTTTCTTAGGAGAGCTTTTAATCTGTAATTAAGTACCTGATATGTTATTATATATCTAATCACATTTTTACATTAAATCTTTAGGAAAATAGCTAGGTAAAAGAAATGTGCTGTAGTGAGGAGACCAGTGGACACATAGAAGCTAGGTAACCTGGATGTGGCTATTACCAGTGACTCTGAATATGTCTTCTCTGGCTTTCAGTTTCCTCATGTATAAAAATAAAAGAATAAAGCACAATCTCTAAGCACCCTTCAAATGTTCATCTTCTTTAATCTATTAGTGCTTTAATCTATGAGGACTTCATTAACGAAGAAGTAAAAGGTAGGAGGCATGTACCTCTTTGCTAAAGATCAAACTAAATTATCCTACCAATATTCATTTAGTACTTCAATTCTATAAGCAAAATTAAGTAAGTGCCAAAAAGAGAATCTCCTTTTGAAATCAAGAACTTGACATTTCAATTCTAGTAATTCCACACTAGAAGCAAACATTTCATCACACATCACAGACATTGACATAATAAAATATAAGCTTACCTGCCAGGAAACTGCTCCCAAAACAGCAGTTGCAAGAAGACTAAAAAATACTAACTGCTCTGAAATTAAGCAAAAATGGCGCATCCCTTTGGATGCCATGATCCTATCAAGGCTGTTGTTATCTACCCTGTGGGTAAAATACACTTTATGGCAGTCATTTAACTTGGTATGGAATCCCCAAAGAGTTAAAAGAAATATAATATGGCAAATCATCCAGAAAATTCCAAAAATGGAAAAGCCTGGTATCACAAAATACCAGAGATGAGTGTCTCTAAGTTTAAATGCTGAAAGAATAAAAAATGTAAGCTCAATCATTCCAGTGAAAATGACTGAAAGTCTTCTGCAAATTCTTCCACGGTACAAAAAAGGTTTCCACCTCTCAGTCACTGAAAGCCCACTGAAGTAAATGTCAAGGAAAGGATCAATTACCAAGCAAATAAAAAAACATGCAAAAGCAACTGGATTTTGGGGATTTTCAAATGAGGAGAAAAACAGTAAGACTACAAAAATAACTAAGTTAAAAATAGCTAGGAAAGACTTCATTCTCAGGTCAATAATCAGCATGGCCAAAGCTACAACAAGTAAAATGACACTGAGAGACTTCTCCACCAACATAGTGGTGCTGGCGATGGCAAATCCAACAAGTTCCAGAAACTCAACTGTGGTTAGTAAAGTGGGTCGATGACGGACATAACCAGAAATCCTCTCCACCAAAGCACATAATATCCTTAATACTATAGAACTTAGAAGCAAATATTTGGTTGATTCTTCTTTCACATCATTTTTAAAGAATGAATTATCAAGAAAGCATAAGAGGCCAAGCAAGAATCCAAACCAAAGATTGGAGAGACTTAAACTTGCTGCTTCCATTGAAAAATAATAATAGAGTATGCTGGCAATTCCAAGAACAAAAAGACCAAGAATAAAAATTACCAAAAGTAAAGAATTTGCTGTTTTTTCCCATCTTACATAGAGACCTAAACATATAGCAACCAGTAAATTGATTCTGGCTAAATAGCCAAGATAACGCACTGAAGAATGCATGTTCACTTCTCGGTTTACTTCTTCCAGTCTTGTCATTGCTAAATAGAGACAATGACTAAAGCAATAACGCAGTGATTTACACATGAAATCTGGCAATTTGAGCTTTCTGCCCACGTTACAAAAATTAACTGCTTATAGTTCATCCAGCAAATCCCAGGTATCCGTAACTCCTATTTCAGCATTTTCTCTGGTGGAATTTTTGTTTAGTGATCTAAAAAGAAGAAAAAATATTTCAGTGTTAATTTGATATAATTTACCTTTCACATGTAGCTTCTTTATACAAAATAATGAATAACAGAAATAAAAGTTTCTTCTGTAACCCAGTTTAAAATGTGACTTGCTTATACCTTAATGGTAATTGTCTCTGACTTAAAAATTCAGCAGTTTCTCCAAACCAAAAGGGCTGTGCTCTCTATTCATCATATGCCAGGATTGTATGACTAAATGATCACCAATGAAACTGTTTTCCCAGAAGTGGTGAGGAATTTGCCTAATTAGTTCTTACTCCAATATCTGGTTTTCCAACAACACTCAAATGTGAAATAGTCTACTTAGCTTAGATTGTAGCAGATGGGTTTGGCACAATGAAAACCTACTCAGATCTTCAACAAAATGATTTGAAAAGCACTAGTACTGGCCCTGGCCGGTTGGCTCAGCGGTAGAGCGTCGGCCTGGCGTGCGGGGGACCCGCATTCGATTCCTGGCCAGGGCACATAGGAGAAGCGCCCATTTGCTTCTCCACCCCCCCCCCCTCCTTCCTCTCTGTCTCTCTCTTCCCCTCCGCAGCCAAGGCTCCATTGGAGCAAAGATGGCCCGGGCGCTGGGGATGGCTCCTTGGCCTCTGCCCCAGGCGCTAGAGTGGCTCTGGTCTCCGCAGAGCGACACCCCCCCCCCAGGGGCAGAGCATCGCCCCCTGGTGGGCAGAGCGTCGCCCCTGGTGGGCGTGCCGGGTGGATCCCGGTCGGGCGCATGCGGGAGTCTGTCTGACTGTCTCTCCCCGTTTCCAGCTTCAGAAAAATACAAAAAAAAAAAGAAAGAAAAGCACCAGTACAGTAGTAATGAGCAATCATTACTACTTGCCTAAAATCCTTTACATCTTTTTATAAGGCAACTCTAAAATGCTGCAAAAAAACTTAGTCTTTACATTGTTAAACTAATAAACTTTCTAGAAGCAAAGTTTAACTGTAGTAAAGTTACTCAGTTCCTAACGATGACCCCTAATTCTCCCTGCACTTTACCTCTACAACATTACTTTATCAAATCTACTTTCCAAATCTAAGTACTACCACTGAAACAAACCAATTCCTGACTTTTCTAGGCAAAACTGAAAAGTTGAAATGCTGACCAATAGTTATTATAAATTAAAAACTTAATTTTCTTTTCCATTTTTTTTATTCATTTTTTTTTTTAGAAAGGAGAGAGAGGGAGAGAGAGAGAGAGAGGAGAGAGAGACAGAGAGGGGGAGGAGGAGCAGAAAGCATCAACTCCCATATGTGCCTTGACCAGGCAAGCCCAGGGTTTTGAACCGGCAACCTCAGCATTTCCAGGTCGACGTTTTATCCACTGCGCCACCACAGGTCAGGCTAAAAACTTAATTTTACATTTAAAAAGTAACCACAATTATTTGTTAGAGTACCAGATATTTATTTCAATCTTAAGTGCCCCAGAAGTTCCACTTAAAACATGACAGTGGTCAAAAAATGGTTTAATTATTTACTAGGTAATTCTTCAATTTTTCAGAACTGTTCCATGCAATGGCTTATGATCACACTGAATATCCATGGAGAATTCAACAAGATAGAAATTCAAAAAATAACTAGTTTGTGATCAGCTTATTTATACTCCAATAATGGGACATAAAAATTAAAAACACAACAGGAACATGAGAAACCTGGAATAAATCCTTAATTACCCATTTGGCTGGAGAAGAATGTCACTGGGTAACCTTAGGGTGTCTGGGAGGTTCCAAGTATGTATTATTACTAACTCTATTTCTATATGTACAAGTATTTTTTACAGCCAAATCTATTTAATTAAGAACTGTAAATGGTTTTCCTCAATTATATTTTCATTCAATAATTTCCCAAGATACCACACAACTCTAAAGAAAACATCTTCCATTGGTATATTTTGGTTTTATCTTTTCATTTAAATATGAGAAGCTGATAAAATATAGAGAGCATTGCATTCTTTAACATCACTTCTCTGTGTTAAATTCATTCAACAAATATGTTGAAATATATATCCTCAAAGGGTTGATTGTAGAGTGTGGGCTCAGATAACAGAAGATTGCTGGAGAAAAAAAAAATCAAACACTAAATGATTGCCACTCCACCACAGACATCCTTCTGTGTTTCCCTGGTCAATGCTCTACCCCTTCTGTGATTATCAGAATATGTGATCAGAATGGAGTTCACTTAAGATTCCAACTCCATGATGCTTCCTGTTCCTCCCCCCTTTCTCTCTCTCTCTCTCTCTCTCTCATTCTAACTCTCTCTCCTCCCTAAAATGAATAAATAAAAAAAAAAAATAATAACATTTTATAAAAAAAAAAAAAAAAAAATCCAACTCCACAAACCCACCTTTATGTTTATCTCCTGATGCAAGAAAAGAAGGGTGTCCCCTCCCTGACACTAAATCTTTCAGACATACCAGGTATCCCTTCCCCTCTGCATCTTCCAGAATTTTACACTTCTCTCTCTTCAAAATCCCACTCTTCTCTTTATCCATTAGAATTAACAGCAAAGCTCTTTTCAAAAACAAGAAACAAAACAGGACCAAAAAACCGCACCCAGAACGAAACAGTAATACTCACTCATCCCCATTGTCTCTGTCAAGTTCAATCTTCTGTACTTTTGATAGTTAATATTTGATTGCTTCACTCTTCCCACTACTGAAGTACGGTTTCCACCCCACAACAGTAAACTGCTTTGCCAAGTTAAATTCCTAAATCCAATGAGTACTTCTCACTCGTTAAGCTGTACATTCTTTAAACAATCTATCACACTGTTGACTCCTCTCACCTTCTGAAACCCATCCTTCCTTTAGCTTCCAAAGACCCATCTCTAGATTTTCTTCCTTATTTATTGATCACTCCTTCTGTCTTGCAGGCTGTTCATTCTCAATCCAACCTCTGGATGTTCAATACCAATCCTAGGCTTTTCTCCTACTACATATTTTCTATGACCAATCTCATCAATTTCCATATCTTCAATTATTATCTCCCTCTAAGTATACCTATATATTAATAGAAAAGCACTAGCTCAGTTCTGCATTGTTAATAGACGTAATAATCTAGAAAAAAGTAAATGTCAACATATAAATAAAGCACATCTGCACCGGATGTGAATAACTCTCCTGCCTTGTGAACTTCCTCTTGAACACTGTATTCCAGCCACAGTGATCTTTCAATACTTTCAATGCTATTCCCTCTCCAGGTGTACTCTCTTCCTTCCGCCTTGACCCACCCCAGTCGTGTACTAGCTCACTCCTCCTCTTCAGGTCTCAGCTTAAATCATTTTCTTAGGAAGACCACTTCTGACCCATATACACGATCCCTGTACTTCCTCTATAATAGCAAAATATTGATCATGACTTGTCTGCATTTTTCACTAGATCACAAGGTCTCTGAAAATTTGTCTTTAATGTGATATGCTCAGTGTCTTGCAAAGTCTGGTACCAAGTAGGTATTTTACAAATACTTGAAAAAATAAAGACTAATCCAGAAATAACTATAAAATGTCAATCGTTGTAAAACCCTAATTAATACATAAAGACAATAATCAAGTTGCCTAATATCCCGCAGCTAGTTAAGTAGTAGTAGAGCGAAGGGAGTCCATGAGTTTATGGATTGTTTTCTCTCTTGGCCTTACTCCAGCCTTCACTTAATTCATTTGAATTCCTCTAAATCAGTAAATTCCCTTCCATGCCTTACCTTATAGGGAATGGCTCACTAGGGAGTCCAAGACACCCTATCACTTGCATCGTCCTTCAACTCTAAAACTATTTCCGTTCCATCAGGGGGAATTGTCAAAAGAACCATACTGAGCGGTCGGAGAATTCCAGTGCTGCGGGTCTATAAATTCATTAAACTCTCTAGGTCCATTTCATAAAAGGAGAATGGCGCCCCTAATATTAAATACCTCAGCAACAGGGCAGCTTTAGCAATTCTTGCATTCTGCCTCCTTCCAGCAAGACGGGGAGGCAGGAGGCGCCCGGCAATCCCCAACCACCTCCGCACTGTGGGAGAAGGCGACGCCAACCGGGCGCCCAGCCCAGGGGGGAAATGCTGGGGGACACCACCTTCCATTCTCCACGTCGGCCCTCCGCCCACGAACTTCTCTCCAGCAGGTGTCCTCCCTCGGCCCCGGGAAGTCCGCTGGGCCGAAGCTGGGGCCGGACCACGCGAGCCTGAGAGGTGCCTGTGCCCAGGTCCCGCCGCCCGTTGTTCAGCCCTCAGCCCTACCTGACTCGGCCGCTGCCACCAGCGCTGTGCACTCTCGGAGCCGGCTCTGGGGCAACACAGTAAAGCGGGGACCCTAGGGTTGTGCCCGAGACTCGGGACGGGGGCAGGGGCGGGGTCGGGCCGAGAACAGACCAATCTCTGGAAACTTACTGAGATCCAGGCCCCGCCACAGCCGCCATGTTCCCACTACCAACCACGCTGGTACGGAAGCCGCGGGAGCCAAACCGCGCGGCGCGCTCCTCCAGGAAGCAGCCCCTCCCCCCAAACCCGTGGCTGTCTGATCGCGGGTGTTCCCCACGCCCCGCGAGCACCCAACTAGGGCTAAGCGCGGCCTCCCTTGCCACCGAGACCTGGAATAAGCGGCAGAGAACAGGGAGCGGAAAGACCACGAAGAATCACAGTAGTGTCCATCAAGCGTCTAGGCCACCGCATCGGGCTGGACCGAAACTGGGGCAGGATGGCCCCACGCGGATTGAAAATACTGCAGGAGACGTTGCTGCTCTTTAATACCTTTGGAATAATATATGCCTTTGTGTCCATCGAACAGCTAAAGCCCAAGCTCCTTAGGCTCGTCTTTATAGCTCTTCCTGCTACCTTTTCTGACTCGAGACTCCCTTTAATATACCCCATCCACGGACAACCTCTACTGTCTGTTGCCTTCTCCCAGCTTCCCCGTGTGCCTTACACGTTAAACCAGCTGCAAATCCTGAGGTGTCATCAAACTCCAGGGATGACGTTCATTTGTACTCTGAATGCACAGAATAAATATAGGGATTGTGGAGAGAACAGCTGTTTGTTATATGCTTGCTGCTGGTTTCCCCACTGCAAATACTTGGCAAGTTTAGTGCGAGAATGTGGCAGAAAGCCACGTGTGTGTCTCTATGAAAAGCTATGGGTGCTACTTCAGGGTGGTGATACTCCCAGATCGCTCTCCCACTGAGAGGTGCAGTTCTCTGATTCCTTCAGTGCCTAACTTGAGGGCTGGTATTCCTGATCCTTGCAGTAAGGCCAGGCAGGTTCACGTTGGATTTGGGCAGATGGTAGAGAAACCGCAGAGCTAGAAAGTGTTGGGCCATTTCCATTTACTAGAGTCTCCAAACGGCAGATGAGTAAACTGGCTGGTAAAAAAACCACTTCCGGCATGGCGGGTTGGCTCAGCGGTAGAGCGTCGGCCTGGCGTGCGGGGGACCCGGGTTCGATTCCCGGCCAGGGCACATAGGAGAAGCGCCCATTTGCTTCTCCACCCCCTCCTCCTTCCTCTCTGTCTCTCTCTTCCCCTCCGCAGCCAAGGCTCCATTGGAGCAAAGATGGCCCGGGCGCTGGGGATGGCTCCTTGGCCTCTGCCCCAGGCGCTAGAGTGGCTCTGGTCTCGGCAGAGCGATGCCCCCTGGTGGGCAAAGCGTTGCCCCTGGTGGGCGTGCCGGGTGGGCGCATGCGGGAGTCTGTCTGACTGTCTCTCCCCGTTTCCAGCTTCAGAAAAATACAAAAAAAAACAAAAACAAAAACAAAAACCACTTCTCACAGCAGCAGGTGAACAAACAGCAGAATGAACAGCAAAAATGGCCCCTCACAGTGGCAGGCAAGCAATCTGCAATCTGCCATCCGCTGATGGCAGGCATCAGTTGCCTTACAGAGATTATACATACATGGCGCTGCCACATGCTCACACATTAATCAGGTAAAGTATAAGCGAGCAAGCCTAACACAGCTGTTTTCCAAACACTTGCCCTGCACTGCAAAATCGGATTTTCTTTGCTTATTCCCCTGCCCATCTCTGCGAGCTTCCAATAAATGGGTAATGGCCCAATGCTTTCCAGCTTCTCAGTTCCTACCATCTGCCGGATTTTAATGTGAACCAGCCTGGCCTTGACCACCAGCATTACAGGGATATAATCTGGAGGCAGCGTGTCACAGCAGCCATGGAACAGGACAGTCTTGGGGTTTGAATCCTGGTTCTTCCCCTTCCTGTACGCAACCTACAGTTCTCCATCTAAAAATGATAATGAAACCTTTCTTGCAAAGTTGTTGTGACTAGTTAGTGAAACTATTATTTTTTCTGGCATAAGGTAGGCACCAGAAAGGTATGAATTTTCCTTCCCTCTGTTGGGAAAACGGCTGTGTTAGTCTTGCTCACTTGCACTTTGCTTGATTAGTGTGTGAGCATGCGGCAGAACCACGTGCACATAGCCTGTGTAAGGCTACTGTGCTTTGACTCAGGGTAGATTACAGATGGTTTGCTCACCATTGTGAGAGGTCCTTTTACTGTCCATTCGCCGGCTGCCATGAGAAGTGGTTTGCCCCTGCCTGTTTGTTCCTCTGCTGTTGCAATACTCTATTAAATGGCAATGGTCCAATGCTTCCCCACTCCGTAATTCCTTTACTGTCTGCATGAATCCAATGGGAAGCTGCCTGGCCTCGGCCACTACAATACATATGGTGTAGTGGGCAGGATTCAGATCAGATGGGTGTAGAGCCACCAACATCCTTAAAGGATGGAATAGAGGAGTGGCTGTTCCCTGAGCTACCGTGTTGGGGGCCGTGGGCTGCTGTTTTTACCTGTGAGAAGAAATCGAAAGCTCTGTGCAAGAGGCTGTGTGAGGTCAAAACCTCTAGGATGAGCTGTAGACTGAGTGCTGACAGCAACTTGACTTGCAACGGTTGCTGGAGAAGGAGACACCACTTTCTAGAGCTTCAGTGTGAAATGCAGGCTGAATACCAATGGCTCCTGGTATTGGAATGGTTGCTGGAGAAGGAATTATGTATTCCCGAACGGCAATTTGCCCTAGAAGCTGAATGCTGGCAGTGACAGTTGTTAGAGAAACAACTGTGGGTTTCAGAGCTCGAGCTTCAGGCCAAGAGCCAGCAACTGTAAGAGCTGAAGCGGGTGCTGAAGAAGGAGCTGCATCCGTGCCTGCAGAGTAGCAGGTGGTAGCAGGCATTTCCAACTCCTCTGACAGGGAGGAGGTTTGGGCTTAAACTGCTGTCTGCAGACTCAGTGCCCAGCTGGTGGTCATCCTGAAGGTAAAAACCTAGTCATCAAAAGTGCCTAAGGGGCAAGCACAACCCCTTCCACAGGTAGTTGGTACTCTGTGGTCCAGCCCTACACCCAGAGTTGATGGAGTTAGGGGCAAAACCCAGGCAGAGCCCCTGGAGTCCCTGGCAGCTTGATTGCTGTGGTTATAGGACATAAGGGTGGATAGCATTGTACTTTCCAGAACAGGGATGGAGAAATTAGCTGCCATTACAACACACTCCTCCTTGAGGCAACATCTTTAAACTGCCATGACAACCCAGGAGACTGTACCCTATTACAATGGGTGATGGCTGACATTCATACAGTCTGGCATAATTCTGGAGACTTGCTGGGGCAGTGAGTGGGTGGCAGTCATATACTGAGCTGCAGCAGGTCCTTCAGAACTAGGTATGAAGAATGCTGCTTTCAACCTGAGATCTCGTGGGTCAGATGAGCAAATATTTACAGCAGGAATGAGGGACCTTATTCTCTGTAGTGCGCCAGCCATTTTTGGGTCACTAGTGACTATCTTGAGCCCCTATGTGGGGAATCCCACCAATACTGTTACACAGAAGGTATAACAGATTTGGGGGAGGTGGAGATAGCATGAAATCATAAGGCTGTGTGGGCTGCTGCCCATGCTGCCCCGCCCCCAAGTAACAAGAGAAACAGGCCTATAAAGGTTACCTGAACACAGATGTGGGTAGATTTGATCGTGGCTGGGGCAGATAGGGAGAAATTAGATGGCAGGTCTAATAGAATCCTGTTAGAGATTTTTTTTCTGTGTGTGTGACAGGGACAAAGAGAGACAGAGAGAGGGACAGATAGGGACAGACAGACAGAAAGGGAGAGAGATGAGAAGCATCAGATCTTTGTTGTGGCACCTTAGTTGTTCATTGATTGCTTTCTCATATGTGCCTTGACTGGGGGCTACAGCAGACAGAGTGACCTCTTGCTCAAGCCAGTGACCTTGGGCTCAAGCTGATGAGCCTTGCTCAAAGCAGATGAGCCCATGCTCAAGCTGGCGACCTCGGGGTTTCAAACCTTGGTCCTCTGTGTCCGTTTGATGCTCTATCCTCTGCGCCACCACCTGGTCAGGTCTGTTAGAACTTTTGGTGGCAGCTTAAACAGTAACAGAGGTTCCAGCTGCTGAAAAAGCAGAGAAAGTGGGTGGCCCCAGCAGCTGCCAAGAATATGGCTGGCGTTTGGGTTGCACAGTTGCAGGATTATTTGCTGGAGACAGCTGAGGGAGAGGAGTATCTTCAAGACCCATTGTTCCAGGTTGAAAGGGGTAAGGCTGAGGGACTTCCTTAATAGTGATGGATGGGGGCCAGAGCCCCAGGTGAAATTGGTTTAATGTGCAGCAGGTGTTGACCTAGAAGATAATAGGTGCTTTAGCAACAGCTAAGAAAATTGTCAAGGTGGCACAGGCCTTGAATGTTTTTGAGCCTGCTAGGCCTTGTGAGCTTGCTGAGGGGTTTGGATAGGGCTTGTGGCAACAGATAGAGCACTTATGGAAAGCTGTTTGAGGTCCATTACACTGGGGAACAAAATTTTTGTTGCATCCACAAAAACACTTGTTCTTACCTAATTCGAGTGTGCTGATCTCAAATCTGACATTAGTTTTTCTCTATAAGCTACAGTTTTTTTGCAATTCAAGATTTTATGTTTTTATCTTATTGTAAAATTTTCAACATTTAGTTTAACATAATGAAGAAGAATGTCTTCTTGAGCATCATCTTTGTGAAAATATAATAATTTATATAATGCAGCAAATACACTAATACACTAAAAGATATGATTGCATCAGAATTTGTCTACAATTTTGAAATAGAACATATTAAAACACTTATTTTAATCATAAAATTTTCACAAAACTTATTTAAATTCTATTCTGGCAAAAATTTGCGTTTGTAGCTCTTGCGTTTGTGTACTTGTTGAGGACAATCTCATTTGATGCTCCAGCAGTAGTCTGCTCATCACTAACAGCTCCAAGATTTTTGGGAAACTTATCATGGTGACTGTTCAGGAAGTGAATCTTAATGCTCATGTTATATCCAATGTCGTGGAAAGCCAACAGCATCCTTTGAACCAGAAGTTCATAGTTTTCTGCTTTTTTGTTGCCAAGGAAGTTCTTTGTAACTGCCACAAAAGACTGCCATGCTGCTTTCTCCTCCTTATTCATCTTCCTGGAAAATTCTTCATCACATATGAGGGTTTGAATTTGAGGTCCATCGAATACACCTGCTTTTATCTTCTCAAAAGACAAGGCAGGAAAAGCAGAAATAATATGGTGAAAGCATTCACTTTCTCTATTCAAAGCCTGAACAAACTGCTTCATTGAGCCAAGTTTGATGTGAAATGGGGGAAAAATGATCCTGTCTTGATTAACTACAAGTTCATTCACAATATTTTGCATCCCACTTCCAGAGCTTCATGTTTCGGCCACTCCTTCTGTGTCCAGTGTTTCTCCCGAGCTTGGCTGTCCCACAGACACAGAAAGCAAGGATACTTCGTGAAATCTCTCTATTGTCCTAGCAGAAAATTTACCATTTTAAGATCCACACAAATGATCCAGTTATGCTCCTCATACTTCAGAAAGTCGAGGACAATTTTTATGTCATTCTTACTAAGTCATTCAATTCAGGTTGGCTAAACTGCTGAGGGGTTAATGACTGCTTGGCATCAGAAGAAGACCCTTCAGATTCTACAACCATTTTCTCATGCATCTTATCAAAATACACTTGATCACCATGTTCACTCTCTTCGTCCTTAGAAGAAATAAAACCATTGAAAATTGGAACCGGGAGTGTCTCAGAGTGTGGGATAGGTTGTATTGCTGATGGAAATTAGGATATGCGATCATATGCCGTTTTTTCTTGCTGAAGCCCTTTGTATGGATCAGACAGAAATAACAGTCACTACTGTGGTCCTTAGGTTCATGCCAAACCATGGGAATACCAAAAGGCATCCCTTTGCATTTTCCTTTTGTTTAGTCACGAAGCATTTCCTCACAATTATGACACACAATATGAGGAGCCCAATTCTTGTCTTGATCGCCAAGGGGAACTTGAAAATAGGTAATATATGCATGTGTCACAAATGATGAAATATTGTGCCTTTGACATTGAAGTGTGTAACAGCCACATATATAACAGAAGGTGTCAGGACTATTCTTATATTTACGCCTACTTGAAGAAGCCATGATTCAATCTTAAAACAAAATAAGAGAGTGTATTTATCAGATAATAATTTTTTACATTTAAAAACAACTACAATTATGTAAAAGTGATGTTTATAAAACATTAATTGCCTTGTGGTTATGTTCAATCCAAGAGTCATTGCCCTTTAACTCCACTTTAAAAACCAATGCATGCCATTAACTGTAACAGAAAGAAATTAAAATTGCACAAAAACTAGAGCATGCACCAAAAAATGGATTTCAGATTTGGAATCAGCGATGCAGGAATATATAGAAACAGTTCTAAAACCTCATGCAACAGAAAATGAAAAAAAAATTGTTCCCCAGTGTTCTGAAAGAGGTGTATGGCTAGTTGCCTGTAATGGACTTTCACCTTGGGTGATTTGCACAAGGCAGCTGAACTATCATAGACTGATCACTGAGTGATGTAATGAACTCTTGAAGCAGGGACTGCAATGACAGGGGCACTGGCTCCCTTGCTGGATGGATGTGCCACTTGTGGACAGAACTACAAGAGACCATGATATGGGGGCCATGACACCTGTGGAGGCCCTCCTGCACCAGGAAGCTATTCCCATTCAGTTGTACCTGGACACTTTCTTCAGTGGACGGGGCCTTGGACTCTGCTGGCCCTCCCATCTACCATGGGGTAGGGGACTAGAGATGGGCCTCCAGTTAACTCTCTCAGCAGAGTGCTCATGGAGACATTGTGAAGGGAACCTTTGTAATTACTACCATTTTTGGTATAGCTTGTGCCTTTGTAATTCTGTTGCTGGTCTTTGCTGTTTCTGTGATGTAATGTACCTCACTCCTTGCACAGGACTATCATGGAAGATACCTGTTGCATAGATTGTGAGGCGAGCAACCCTGAAGTAGTGGATTGTTGAGAAAACAGCTGTGTTAGGCTTGCTCACTTGCATTTTGCATGATTAGGACGTGTGCATAGCCAATGTAAGGCTATGGGTGATTTGTCTCAGGATGGATTGCAGATTGCTTGCCTGCCAACTGGAAGTGGCCGTTTTGCTATCTGTTTGCCTGCTGCCATGAGAAGCGGTTTTCCTCTGCCTGTTTGCTCATTCTGCTGTTCCGAGACTATTAAAGGCTAATGGCCCAACTCTTTCTGGCTCTGCAGTTCCTCTACCATCTGCTCAAATCCAATGTGAATCTGCCTGGTCGCGGCCACCAGCATTACAACCTCTTTAAGAAGTTCTGCTTGCCTGCCCTCCTTCCTTCTACCCCTATCTTCATTTTCTGTTTGTAGCTCTTAAGGAGGTTAATCTCTGTGAACTAGTTTCCTCTTGTAAATGGATGTTCATAATACCTACCTTATAGAGTTGAAGCGATTAAGTTGAGATGATGTATGTAAAAAAATGCTTTAAAATCTTTAGATGGTTTACTGCTGTTAGGATAAAGCTCACAATCCGTAAACAAGTACAGACAAGTTGTATAGTCTGGCCCCTTTTTACCTTTGGTTTCACTTCCCACCACGTCTCCCAACTCTCTGAACCCCAGCCTGCTTTCATTTTCTCAAATGCAGGGACATAATCTGGTTTTGCATACCATTAAACTGGCCAAGCATGGTGCCTGATATATAGTTGGCACTTAAATATCTGTTAAATAAAATGATAGTATAGAACAGACCCTCAACAACCACAAGTTGTCCTTCCTCTTATTTTCCATTAATGTTGTCTATATACTGGTCCTTTCTCCTCTAATAGAGTGAATTTCTTCATCTTCATTTGATAGTGACCTAAGTGATAAAGCACTCTCAGACTCACATTCTTCATAAGTAAATGAAAAGTTTGAGTTAGATTCTTTGTAGACTCCTGTCTCATTCTACATGCAATCACTAACCAACTCCCAAATCTATAACTCTGGCTTTTTGGGAAAGTCACATTTCCAACAACTTGCTGGATTTTCTACTTGAATATATTGTCATCACTCCTAATTCAACTTGCTTTTTGAAAAGAATTTATTCATTTTAGAGAGAGGAGAGAGAGAGAGAAGAGGGGAGGAGCAGGAAGCATCAACTCTGATATGTGCCTTGACCAGGAAAGCTGAGGGTTTTGAACAGTGACCTCAGCATTCCAGGTTGATGCTTTATCCTCTATGCTACCACAGGTCAGGCCTCAACTTACTTTTTTTATTTTTATTTTTGTGACAGAGACAGAGAAAGACAGAGAGAGGGACAGATAGGGACAGAAAGACAGACACGAAGGGAGAGAGATGAGAAGCATCAATTCTTCACTGCAGCACCTTAGTTGTTCATTGATTGCTTTCTCATATGTGCCTTAACGGGGGGGGGGCACTAAAGCAGACCGAGTGACCCCTTGCTCAAGCCAGCGACCTTAGGTTCAAGCTGGTGAGCCTTGCTCAAACCAGATGAGTCCGCGCTCAAGCTGGCGACCTTGGGGTTTCGAACCTGGTTCCTCTGCATCCCAGTCCGATGCTCTATCCACTGTGCCACTGCCTGGTCAGGCTCAACTTGCTTTTTAATGGACATTTATCTTTTTGATTTTTTCATTTCCACCTCCTGAAACTCTCTTCAGTGTCAGAAGAGTTCCTTATCTTAGACTCTCATCTGATACTGAAATGCCAAATACTTGCTTAGCCAATCATGTACACCAGCTAAAAGCTACTGACCCCAGGCAGGCACAGAAAGCTGTGCTCACTGGGTAATTACAGGTGGCTCCTGGGGCAGAAGTGAGCATAGTTCTAGTATTGGCATCAGGCATCCAGTATTAGTGGTTCAATCACTACAAGTGCCTGTTCATGGTGACAGCAACCCCAGAGCTCTTACATCATGTCTGTTGTCTGCTATTGTTTGTAGTTTTTTTTTTTTTGTATTTTTCTTTTTTTTTTTTTTTAATTTATTTATTCATTTTAGAGAGGAGAGGGGGAGACAGAAAGAGAGAGAGAGGAGGGGGGAGGAGCTGGAAGCATCAACTCCCATATGTGCCTTGACCAGGCAAGCCCAGGGTTTTGAACCAGCGACCTCAGCATTCCAGGTCGATGCTTTATCCACTGCACCACCACAGGTCAGGCTGTATTTTTCTGAAGTTGGAAACGGGGAGGCAGATAGACTCCTGCATGCGCCCGACCAGGATCCACCCAGCATGCCCACCAGGGGGCGGTGCTCTGGCCATCCGGGGCATTGATCTGCTGCAACCAGAGCCATTCTAGAGCCTGAGGCAGAGGCCACAGAGCCATCTCAGCGCCCGGGCCAACTTTGTTCCAATGGAGCCTTGGCTACGGGAGGGGAAGAGAGAGACAGAGAGGAAGGAGGGGGGGTTGGAGAAGCAGATGGGCACTTCTCCTGTGTGCTCTGGCCGGGAATCGAACCTGGGGCTCCTGTACGCCAGGCTGACGCTCTACCACTGAGCCAACAGGCCAGGGCCTTGTTTGTAGTTTTTGACCATGCAAATCCAAGCCTTAATCTTAAGCAATCTTCTGAGTTACTCAGTATCTTCTAATAATTATTTCTTTCTGCTTCAATCTGCCACAGGTGTTGTTTTGTTCTGCAGCACTAATACCCCTCTTTACAACAGTGCTTTTTCGTCTTCCTCAAACATGGTCTTCTATCTAGTGACCTTGAAACCATTTTTGATGCTTGCTATCTTGTCAGTATACTTAAAATTTAAGAAATTTTTCAATTACAGTTGACATACAATACTATTTTAGTTTCAGGTATACAACATAGTAATTAGATTTTTATGTAACTTACAAAGTGATCCTTCTCTAAGTTTAGTACCAGTCTCTTGTCAGTACACTTTAGAATACTTCAGTGAGCCCTGGCTGGTTTGCTTGGTGGATAGAGCATCAGTCTGGCATATGGATGTCCTGGGTTTGATTCCTGGTCAGGGCACACAAGAGAAGTGACCATCTGCTTCTCTCACTCTTCCCCTCCCACAGTTGGCCCTGGGTGCTGAAGATAGCTTAGTTGTTTCAAGCATTGGCCCTAGACGGGGGTTGCCAGGTGGATAAATTCCTGGGTAAATTCCTGACATTTGGCACAGCCACAGCCAAATACCTAGATATAAAACAGCCACCTGGGAACCATTTTAGTGACAGGGGATTTCAAGCACAGTTATTGATGGCAATGTAAAGATCTTAGCAGCAGGGACATTTATTCTTCAAGACTTGCTACTTTGCAGGCAAGGTATATATATATGCTCCAGGCCAAGATTTCACCCAGAGGACTGAGAACACCTGTTGAAAGTATAATCATGATAAAAAAATAAATTAAGGAGGAGCAGGCAGCACCTGTAGCAAGAAGAATGAATGATGCTATCATACATTTCAGTCCTCTGAGGCAGGTGGTCACGGAGGACTCCTACATTATTTCTTCCTATCTACTCTCTTGTTTTCCTCATATTTCTTGCTTCAATCTTGTTAAGAACTAAACCAACTCAATTTTTTTCCCATAGATAATTTGAATCTGCTGGTCCGAATTCCTTGTTATGTCTGTAATACTTTGAGATTACAAAGTGCTATCATCTATATATCATGTAATCTAGTTTTTACAAAAACACAATGATGTATTTTTACTTTACAGATAAAGTAACCAAACTTCAGAAAAACTACACTGACTTAAATCTCAATATTTTGGCTTCAAGACCTAGTTTATTTTTTTTCTTTTTCTTTTTTCTGGTGACAGCGACAGAGACAGGCACAGACAGACAGGAAGGGAAAGATGAGAAGCATCAATTTTTTGTTGCAGGACCTTCCTTCATTGTCCATTGATTGCTTTCTCATGTGCCTTGACAGGAGCTATAGTAGAGCGAGTGACCCCTTGCTCAAGCCAGCGACCTTGGGCTCAAGCCAGCAATCTTGGGCTTCAAGCCAGCCACCTCTGGGCTCAAGCCAGCGACACTGCACTCAAACTGGTGGGCCCCCGCTCAAGCTGGATGAGCCCACACTCAAGTTGGTGACCTCAGGGTATCGAACCTGGGTCCTCTGTGTCCTAATCCAACCGCCTGGTCAGGCTCAAGTCCTAGTTTCCTAAATATCATTCCTCTTTACGGGGGAACACAGGTATTTAATCTCACTACTGTTTGTAGTATGTAGAGAAAAAGTGTAATTAAGTGTTCTGTCTTGCTATACGTCTTAGAATCATCTGGGAGATTTTTAACTTACACCCAGACCTAGGATTAACTAAGATCAATTAATTAAAGTCTACTCTGGAGTAAGCCCCAGGTAGATTGTGTTTTTAAAGACCTTCCCTGACCGCTCCCCCTACCTTCACAGTGATTCTAATATAAAGCAAGGATTGAGAACCACTGAATTATTACTTCCGTTACTGCAGTGATTTTCCAAGTGATTCCTAGCCCAGATGTATTGGCATCACCTGGGAACAAGTTAGAAATGCAAATTATCAGGCCCTACCTCTAGATCCACTGAATCAGAAAATTAGGGTAGAGACCAGATTTTAGACTAAGTTTCATATGTGGGTGACAAAAGAGTAACAGTGGCTTAATAGCAGTTTATTTCTTTCTCAAATAAATGAAGAATACAAGTAAATGCTCTAGAATAGATATGATACAATTCCATTTGGGACATGGATTCTTCCT
This sequence comes from Saccopteryx leptura, assembly GCF_036850995.1. Lineage (NCBI taxonomy): Eukaryota > Metazoa > Chordata > Mammalia > Chiroptera > Emballonuridae > Saccopteryx > Saccopteryx leptura. The sequence goes on from NC_089504.1 coordinate 291,652,560, forward strand.
GATGGGAAAACAGCTGTTAGGCTTGCTTGCTTGCACTCTGCATAATTAGTGTGTGAGCAAATGCAAAAGTCATGTACATTTAGTCTACGTAGGGCAGTGGGTGCTTTCCCTCAGGCAGATGGCAGATTGCGTGCCCACCACTGTGAGGGGCCATTTTGCTGTTCATTTGCCTGCTGCCATGAGAAGTGGTTTTCCCCTGCCTCTTTGCTAGTCCGCCTTTGGGAGAATCTATTAAATGGAATGGTCCAATGCTTTCTGTCTCTGCAGTTCCTCTATTGTGTGCCTGAATCCAATGTGAACCTGCCTGGCCTCAGCCACCGGTACTACACTTCCTAATATTCCAAGATGGCCACTTAATTTCCAGCTATCACTCTGAATTCCAGTTAACAAAAGGAGAAAGTACAAGAAGCACACCCTACTTTAATGATACTTCTTGGAAGTTGTATAAGACAGCTCAGTTTATATCATATTGACCCGAGACTTTACAGAGCCTAGCAAAAATGTACATTTCTGAGTGGCCATGTAGTCATCTAAAAATAAGAGTTCTCTATCTGAGAAAAAAAGGGAGAAAAAATAATGGATGAAAACAAGCAGTCTTTGCCAGAGTGTAACTAACCCTTTTTCTCTACCTTCCGAATTCTTTTTTAGGTAATAAATGCCATTATTGTTTGAATGACTTTAGTTTGCTATTTTAACTGATGCACCTTATTTAATTAGCCCTTTTACTCTATTAATAATGGCATATATGCCATTATAAGGCTGTTGGGAAAACAGCTGTGCTAGGCTTGCTTGCTTGCGCTTTGCAAGATTAGTACTTGAACACGAGGCAGTCACATGTGTATAGCCCAGGGGTCCCCAAACTACGGCCCGCGGCCACATGCGGCCCCCTGAGGCTATTTATCCAGCACCCGCTGCACTTCTGGAAGGGGAACCGCTTTCATTGGTGGTCAGTGAGAGGAGCACATTGACCATCTCATTAGACAAAAGCAGGCCCATAGTTCCCATTGAAATACTGGTCAGTTCAGCCCTGGCCGGTTGGCTCAGTGGTAGAGCGTTGGCCTGGCGTGCAGAAGTCCCGGGTTCGATTCCCGACCAGGGCACACAGGAGAGGTGCCCATCTGCTTCTCCACCCCTCCCCCTCTCCTTCCTCTCTGTCTCTCTCTTCCCCTCCCGCAGCGAGGCTCCATTGGAGCAAAGATGGCCCGGGCGCTGAGGATGGCTCCTTGGCCTCTGCCCCAGGCGCTGGAGTGGCTCTGGTTGCGACAGAGCGACGACCTGGAGGGGCAGAGCGTCGCCCCCTGGTGGGCGTGCCGGGTGGATCCCGGTCGGGCACATGCGGGAGTCTGTCTGACTGTCTATCCCCATTTCCAGCTTCAGAAAAATACACAAAAAAAGAAATACTGATCAGTTCATTGATTTAAATTTACTTGTTCTTTATTTTAAATATTCTGTTTGTTTCCATTTTGTTTTTTTACTTTAAAATAAGATATGTGCAGTGTGCATAGGGATTTGTTCATAGTTATTTTATAGTCCGGCCCTCCAACGGTCTGAGGGACAGTGAACTGGCCTCCTGTGTAAAAAGTTTGGGGACCCCTAGTATAGCCTATGTAAGGCTACAGGTGCTTGCCGACCACTGCAAGGGGCCGGTTTGTGGATCGCTTGCCCACTACTGTGAGAAGATTTCCCCTGCCTGTTTAGTTGCCTGCCATTGTGAGACTAATAAATGGGAAAGGCTCAACGCTTTCTGGCTACACAGTTTCTCTACTGTCTGCCCGAATCCGGAGTGAACCTGCTTGGCCTTGGCCGCCAGCATTATACCCTCCTTTGAAAATATGTTTTAAACATACATGTTTGAAGTCCAGTTTTGAATCATTTTATTCTATTTTATTTCATCAGCTGTGAGTTCTTCCATTTGTTGGATTTGGCATTGTCGCATCCAGGTTTGGAGGCAAGGGATGTTAAGGCTGCGGGGCACTGGGAGCTGAAGAAGATGCAAGGAGCCATAGATGATAGGACATGCTTTATTGAGCGGCAGCAGCAACAACAGCAGTACACAGCAGCAACCAGAGCAGGCAGCTGTCCCAGCTGACGCTGCACTTAGGCTTTTGTGGCTAATCAGACAAAAGTGGCACTTAACCAACAACCATGTCCTTGGTTACATAAGGCAGTGCTCAAGGTCATATGTCTTTGGTTACATCAGGCATTATGGCTATACAGCTGAAAAACAAGTGAGCAAGCCTAACTTGAACCATTTCCCCAACAGTCGTCTATCTTTCATGGTGTTGACTTTCTTCAAGTGTTAGGAATTTCTTGCTGCTGTGATTCTTTCCTACTGTGATTCCTGAGCCTTTCTGCTTTAGTCTTTCTGATAGTTTTTCCTTGGTTTTCTTAAAGAGTGCTCATAGTTCTCTTTTGAGATTTACCTTCTAATTTTCAATGCAGCTATATTTCTATTGTTTAAAACATATTCTCTATTATTTTTCTAGACTTAGTGTAGAAATGGAGTATTTTGCACTTGCTGATTCTGCCTTCTTGAATTTTGTTTTATATTTTCCAATTGATCATCACTTTATAGAAAATATATTTAAAAAATTTGGCCATCTAACTTAATTTTAATATTATATTTAGCTATTTTTTTTCCTAAAATATAAATAATTATCATTTACTTTTTCCACTTATACTTATTTTTGAATTAAAAAATTAAGGCATTAATAATTTTGGTTAAAGTGGTGAAAATTGGCATTCTTGGAATGTTCCTGATATTAATGGAAAAACTCCTAAGTATTTTCACCATTGAATATTTCTTGTGGGTTAATTTAAGGAAATTTATTTAAAGAATATGGCCTTTCATTCTTAGAATTTTTTTGATCATTTTTTATTTTTCAATTACAGTTGACTGTATTTGTTGTATACAATCCAGTGATTAGACATTAGATAACTAAGTGATCATTCTGATAACTCTCAGTACCCATCTGACATCATACATAGTTAGAATATTATTGACTATATTCCCTGTGCTGTACTTTATTACATCCTCATAGCTATTTTGTAACAACCAACTTGTACTTCTTAATCCCTTCACCTTTTCACCAATTTCCCTAACCCCCTTCCCATCTGACAACCACCAAAATGTTTCCTGTATCTATGAGTTTGTTTCTTATCTGCTTGCTCATTTATTTTTTTTAAAGATTCAATTGTTGAATAGATATGTATTATTATTTTATTCATATTTTTTACCCTTTTCCCCACCCTTTTTTTTTATTTTTTTATTTATTTTTTTAAATTTTTTAATTTTTTTTAATTTTTTACAGAGACAGAGAGTGAGTCAGAGAGAGGGTTAGACAGGGACAGACAGACAGGAATGAAGACAAGAAGCATCAATCATGTTTTTCCATTGCGCATTGCAACACCTTAGTTGTTCATTGATTGCTTTCTCATATGCGCCTTGACTGTGGGCCTTCAGCAGACCGAGTAACCCCTTGCTGGAGCCAGCGACCTTGGGTTCAAGCTAGCAGGCTTTTGCTCAAACCAGATGAACCCCGCACGCAAGCCAGTGACATCGGGGTCTTGAACCTGGGTCCTCTGCATCCCAGTCCGACGCTCTATCCACTGCGCCACCGCCTGGTCAGGCCCCCACCCTTCTTTTAGAGAAGACCCTTTAACATTTAATGTAGGACTGGTTTGGTGGTGATGAACTCCTTCAGTTTTTTCTTTTCTAAGAGACTCTTTGTATGTCATTTGATTCTAAATGATAGCTTTGCTCAGTAATCTTGGTTGTAGGTCCTTTTTCTTTTTTTTTAAAAGATTTTATCTATTCATTTTAGAGGGAGAGACAGAGAAGGAGGTAGGGAGGAGCAGGAAGCAACAACTCCCATATGTGCCTTGACCAGGCAAGCCCAGGGTTTTGAACCGGCAACCTCAGTATTCCAGGTCGACACTTTATCCACTGCGCCACCACAGGTCAGGCCAGTTCTTGCTTTTCATCACTTTAAATATTTCTTGCTACTCCCTTCTGGCCTGCAAAGTTTCTTTTGAGAAATCAGCTGATAGTGTTATGGAAGCTCCCTTGTACATAACTAACCATCTTTCTCTTGCTGCTTTTTAAATTATCTTTGTCTTTAATCTTTTGCATTTTAATTATGATGTGTCTTGGTGTAAGCCTCTTTGAGTTCATCTTGTTTGGGACTCTGTGCTTCCTGAACTTTTTTTTTTTTTTGTAGCTTCCTGAACTTTTATGTCTATTTTCTTCACCAGGTTAGGTGTAGGAATATGCTCTGAAAATATGCAGATAGGACAAGAATTAGAGACAGTAAGTTGCCCTAGGGGGAAAGCCCTGAAAGGACGAGAGTCTAGGGGCCTCTCTGACCTGCACTGGAGACAGTGTGTGTTGAAAACAGCAAAAACAGCAGCATAAGGTTCAGCAACACAGAAAATGTTTAGGCTCTCAGAAAAGAGATTAGAAGTCAGCATGTTCCTTGTCCTTTACTTCACCCCCTGAAAACTTCTGCTGTCTGCTTCCTTGAGTTATTTGTACTGCTAATAAATATCTGAGTAAGGCTGGAGATGGGGCTTCAGTCCTTTGGTCTGCTGACCAGGGTTGTTGCCTCCCCTCTGCCCCTGGGAGCATTTCATACGGCCTCCGTGTAGTTCATTGTCACCACAACAGTTAGGGAAGTTTTCTGTCGTTATTTCAAATAGGTTTGCAATTTCTTGCTCTCTCTCTTCTGCTTCCAGAACTCCAATAATGCGAATGTTGGTATGCTTGAAGTTTTACCTGAAGCTTCTTATACTATCTTTATTGTTTTGGGTTCTTTTTTCTTCCTCTGTTCTGATTGCTTTTTTTTTCTTGTATTCCAAAACACTGATTTGATTCTCAGCTTCATCTACTTTACTGTTGATTCCCTTTAATTTCAGTTAGCATATGCTTCATTTCTGACTGCTTCTTTCTTGTGGTTTCTATTTACTTTTTCATGCTGTTGAAGTTCTCACTAAATTCCTTGAGCACCCTTTTAACCATTGTTTTGAACTCTGTATTTGATAATTTGCTTGCTTTATTTCATTTAGTTCTTTTTCTGGAGATTTCTCCTGTTCTTTCAATTTGAACACATTTCTTTGTCTCTACATTTTGGCTGCTCCCCATGTTTGCTTTTTATGTATTAGGTAGAGCTGCTACACCTCCCAGACTTGGAAGAGTGGCCTTGTGTAGTAGGTGTCCTATAAGGGCCCAGTGGAACCACCTCCCCAGTCACCTGAACTAGGTGTTCCAGGTGTGCCCCTTTTTGGGAGTGTACTGTCCTGTTGTAGTTAAGCCTTAACTGCTATGGGTGTCACTGGGAGGGATTGAAACACGCCCCCTCCCCGCAGTTCATTGGCTATGGCTGTGAGGACTGGCTGTGACTACTGACTACAGGAGTCACATAGGAGTAGGGCTTGCTTTAGTGGGGCTTTGGTGCTCACTGAGTCCACCTCTTGAGTGTGTCACTCATGTAGGTAGTAGGGTTGTAATTCAGCATGGTCTGATGCTGTCCACTGGGTACATTGGCTCTGGGGCCTCTGGGGAGATGCAAGGTCAGCCACCGCCTATTCCCTGCCTGGGGCCACCCAGCACAAGCTACAGAGTGATGTGCAGATGGCTGCTATTTCTGCTGGGCTTGGAGGTGGTCAGGAGAGTCCAAGCTGTGAACTCAGGCTGGCTGTGGCTAGTGCCGGGCCTAGGGCCACCTAGAAAGAGTTATGGGGTATGCATAGACCAGATGCTGCTTGTTTGAGAGGTTTTAGAAAAGTCTGAAGCATGATTCAAGAGAGGCCATTTGTATGGAAAAGACACTAGAAACAGCTTGGGTGGGCTCACAAGTTGAGTGGGGCAGGGTCTCTGGGTATCACCCAGGTAGGGCAAACAGTGTGAATCAAGTAGATGGGAGTCTCAGGTATGGTGCTTGCCTGCCCACTCTGTGGTATATGTGTGGGGGTCTCAAAAAAGAAACAATGTCCTTTGCTAGCACTTCTGTCTGGCAGAAAGCTGCGTCCCCTCCACCTCTTGCTCTGATGCCAGACAATTCAGTTCCTCCCCGTATTTCCATTTCTTTTCAAGCTGTTGACCCAGTGCTCGAGCTCAGAGGGAGTGAGTCTGAGTAAGTTCATGCATGGGACCTTAAAGAAAGTATCAATGGTTTCCCCTCATTGATGCACTGATATATTAATCTACCATATTAACTGCTAAATTAATCTATTCTTCTAAATCTAGAATAAATCCTTATTGGTATTTAATGAACTGTTGAATTCGGTACTCAAGATTTTATTTATTTAAAGTAAGAGGCAGGGAGGCAGAGACAGACTTGCACATGTGCCCAACTGGGATTCACCTGGCACCCCCCATCTGGGGCTAATGCTCTGCCCATCTGGCGCTGATGTTCTCAGCTGAGCTATTTTTTTGGCACCTGGGGCAGGAGGCTCCATGGAGCCATCCTTAGTGCCTGGGGCAAATGCACTTGAGCCAACTGAGCCATGGCTATGGGAGCAGGAAAGAGAGAAAGAAAAGAGAGAAAGAGAGAAGAGGGAGAGGTGAAGAAGTAGATGGTCATTTCTCCTGTGTGTCCTGACCAGCAATTGAACCTGGGAATTCCACACACCAGGTCAACACTTTACCACTGAGACAACTGGCCAGGACCCATAATTTTTTTCAATTATAGTTTACATTCAATATTTTTTTGTATTAGTTTCAGGTGTATAGCATAGTGGTTAGATAATCATATACTCTGTGAAGTGTTTGTTCTCCCTAATATTTCAAGTAGCCACCTGGAACCATACATAATTATTGTAATAGCATTGACCATATTTCCTATGCTGTACTTTATATCCTGTGACTATTTCATAACTACCAATTGTACTTCTTAATCCCTTCTACTTCTTCACCCAGTCCTTCAACCACCCTCCCCTCTGGCTACTATTAGTCTGTTCTCTGTATCTAGTCTGTTTCAATTTTGTTTTATTCCATTATTTAAATTCCATCTATAAGTGAAATCATATGGTATTTGTCTTTCTCTGACTGACTTATTTCACTTAGCATAATACCTTCTGGATTAGAATATGTACCCCTATGTTCATTACAGCATTATTTATAATAGACAAGATATGAAAGTGCCTATCAACAAATGAGTAAATAAAAAAGTTGTGGTAGGCCCTGGCCGGTTGGCTCAGTGGTAGAGCATCGGCCTGGCGTGCAGAAGTCCTGGGTTCGATTCCCGGCCAGGGCACACAGGAGAAGCGCCCATCTGCTTCTCCACTCCTCCCCCTCTCCTTTCTCTGTCTTTCTCTTCCCCTCCCGCAGCAAGGCTCCATTGGAGCAAAGATGGCCCAGGCGCTGTGGATGGCTCCTTGGCCTCTGCCCCAGGCGCTAGAGTGGCTCTGGTCGCAACAGAGTGACGCCCCAGAGGGGCAGAGCATCGCCCCCTAGTGGGCGTGCTGGGTGGATCCCGGTCGGGCGCATGCGAGAGTCTGTCTGTCTCTCCCCGTTTCCAGCTTCAGAAAAATTAAAAAATAAAAATAAAAAAAATAAAAGTTGTGGTACATATACAGGGCTGAGCAAAAGTAGGCTTACAGTTGTAATACAAATAAAAAATACAATTACAATACAAGAGTAAACTGTTTCACATACTCACAACTATAAACCTACTTTTGCCCACCCTTGTATAGAATGGAGTATTACTCAGCCATAAACAAGAATAAAATCTCATAGTTCATATTAACTGTCAGCCTTTGTATTTATGAAAATATCCTTCATGCTTAATAATTAGATTGAATCAAACATGTTGAAGAGGTGGTTATCTGTCTTATGAATTCATATTTTATGCCTGATCAGGCAGTGGCGCAGTGGATAGAGTGTTGGACTGGGACATGGAGGACTCAGGTTCGAAACCTCAAGTTCACCAGCTTGAGTATGGGCTCATCTGGCTTGAGTGAGGGGTCACTATCTCTTTCTTCTCCTCCTGCAACCATGGCTCAGTAGGAGCAAGTTGGCCCTGGGTGATGAGGATGGCTCTATGGCCTAGCCTCAGGTGCTAAAATAGCTCAGTTGCCAAGCAACAGAGCAACAGCCCCAGATGGGCAGAGTATCTAGGTAGGGGGCTTGCTGGGTAGATCCTGGGGTGCATGCAGGAGTCTGTCACTCTGCCTTCCCACTTCTCACTTAAGAAAAAAAAGACAAGACAATCTCTTGTTGAGATCTGTTTTGTAGTTTACATGGAAACTTTGCAAAGTAAGTTGTAATGAACTAAGTATCATTTACAGAATTTTCTGGAAATTCATACGGAATAAAATTGAAGAAAATAAAATTTAATGTCAACTTGCTCAGCTTGATTCTAAGGGTGTATCAGAGATTTTGAATTAGGTAGTAATGATGGGGGTAAAAAGATTACAGTGGATAGAGGGCACAGAATAGACAAGACTGAGAGAAAAGGAACAGGGTTAATAAAAGCTATTTGCTCAAATAAGTACTAGTCACTATGTGTTATATCCCTACCATATGACTATTTGCCCAAGATCTCCTAGCATTTACTGGTGAAAACCTGTCTGGATATAAGGCCTGTAGAAAGTAGTTGGAATAATGAATATATCCTTTACACAAATTAAGAGACTGCTGGAGCACTACTTTTCTTGTTGAGTTGAAGAGATCAATTACCTAAATCTTTCTTTTAAAAATATAGAAAAGCTAATGGTGGTTTATAAACTTAAATCCTTTTACTTCAATGAGAGGGAGTTAGAAATTTGACAGTACTGAAAGACATGGTGAGAAAGTAGGAGCTGAGATTAAGAAATTTAAATGGGTAGGAATAAGCAGAGGGGAAAAAAATTACATAGCTCCAAGTCAGTTAACACTGATCTAAGTACATGTTCTATTTGTTTCAGGTCTGTTTCCTACACATCTTTTTTCTTATAGGCAGTCTCCAGGGATTTGGCCTGCTTATCTTTCCCATCAATCACCCACCCATCTATTTTATTTCCAGAAAACGTTTCACCCATGCCTTGCTTTGGGAAATGTATCTTTCAGATTTTTAGTGAGAAGGCCTGTTGCAATTTGGAAACTATGACAGTTTCTTGCTAATTTCCTAAATTCTCTGATGTAATTAACTTTCAATGGAAGTGTATTATAATATGTTTAACCACAATGACTATCAGCTAGAAATTTCTAATTTATTAAAGTTCTAAATAGCCTCGCCATTTTGAAATCAATTAATGAGATAAGTCAAAGACCACAAAACTTTCAGTTTACAAGTGATGGACAACGAATATTAGAAAATTTTCAGATTTTAATAAATGTGCTTTGTTCACAAATGTGAAAAAATACAAACACAAACATACAGTTTCAGGTATGCCACCTCTCACCACTTGGCAACTATGTTGTAAACCACTTGATGCTGAAAAACCCAACCAAATAATCATTTGTTTTTGAAACACCAATTTTTTTTTTTTTGGAAAATCCTGTTGTGAATGCATCAGAGGCCCCTTAACTTCTTTATATCCAAATGAAATAATTCTCAAGAGTACCTATACTAAGACAGCATGAGAGGCTCTATTAACTTTTCTTGTCATTCCATATATAATCTGGCACCAAGCCAGATGACTACTTATATTTTAACACTTATACATTGAATTGGCTTTGGTTGAATATGGATTAGTTTAAATTCTGTGTCAACCTAATTTGAATAAACTAAATTTACAGTAACAAATGATATTAATAAATTCAAACAAATTTATACTAAGTGGGAGTATAGGTTTTATAAAGAGATTTTTCTGTAAAGTACTACTTCAAATACATCATGCACACTTCAGAGCATAAGCAGAATCAATGTCTGTAAACAACCAGAAGAATTTATAGCACCAACATTTAACTCTAACACAAAGGCTGACTCCAAGGCAGTACAGTACTTACACTAGGTTCTCAAAAACACTGTTTTCATTTACTTTCAAAGCACTTTCATTGGTATATTTTTTTCTTTGCCATAAGATAGTACTTAGTCAAATCAAAGAAAACAATATGGTAAAAGAAGTATTACTAACAGTTTTGTGTTATCCTAAACAATGGTTTTTTTCTTCTTCATTTGGGGGAGCTTCAAGACTTGACCTGCAGTGCTTAATTGGAAAGAAAAGTCAATCTTAATCATTAAGGAATCTTATGCTATTGAAAGTAAAGGAAAAATTTCAAGTTACTTCTGGCATATTTGAGCAACCAATATTTATTGCATTTAGTTAACTGACTTTTTTTTAGGTTAATTACAATCTTATTACTTTCATTAATTCAGAATGTAAAATTTAATTGATATAATGGGTATACACACTCAACCATTTATATCTTAAAGGCTACACTTTGAATTTCTAAATCAAGTTTGACATACAAAGTTAACTACAGCAATTCACAATAAGCACAAAAACATCAGTTTTACCAGAGTAAATAAGTGCAGTTTATGAAATTTAGTATCAATTACTGAAAATACAAGTTCACACACACACACACACACACACATACATATACACACACACACGTACATTAACCATGAAATCTGAAACTGATATTTCAGTGCAAAAACCTCAGTATGAGGTAATTTTAATGTAAAAACCACTTGAAAAATAATCCACATAGTGGCACTCTTAAAAATGATAATTTACATGACAATTTCTGTTGATGACATGGACTAAATATTCTTAGCTATTTAAACTTAATCTTGTCTTGTTTGGACATATATTTCTTTTTAATCTTTTGCTTCTGATTCAGAAACACAGAAAGACATTTATCAATGTGAAAAGGGAAAATTCCTACAGCCAACTAATTAATGATTTACATTTTCAAAGAAAAATTTTCAGGTAGGCTTTAGCTAGAAATAAGAATACCGAAAGCTCAAAACCTTTTATGAGACTACTAACAGAGGGTTAATTTTATTTTTTTCTATAAAATTACAGACTTGTAGTGCAGCACCCCCTTAATGGAAAGGCAAGGAGCCTTTATGAAAGTGGGTCTAGATAAGATACAAGCTCTCTTACAAGTGCAAACCCTTTCACAAATGTGTTTCAGGTCAATATTGGGTATTATATTGTCCCTTGCTTAAAGAGAAAAATTTGTAAATGAATTATAAATTTAAAAAAGCAAAAGTGAATGCTCACAGTTAAATATATTTAACACCAAGGGCCGAATCAACGAGAAAGTTATGAAAATTCTACTTTGGCAATGGTGGTTTTTGTGCTGTGTTAATCAAATTATAATATATACTTTGGATGAAATATCTCCCCCAATGTCTGATGTTGCCAAATGAGTAAGAACAGGAAAAATACTACCATCAATTCCAAAAAGTTCAGGAAAATGCTGGATCATCAGACAAAACTAAACAGACAATGGCTTTCTGTAACAGATAACAATTTAGTTAGAAAAAAACAGAAGGGTATCACAAAATACTAAACCAGGCTATCTCTGTGATACATTTAACTTGTTAACCATCAAAGTGCAATCTATAGCTTTCTCATATCTTACAGTTTATCAATGCAATCATGTAAAGTCAATATTGAAAAGATGAATAAAAATACATAGTAAATTATGCTTTTTTTTCCACAATAACACTAAAAAGAAAAAGGTAGGTCTCTATAATATGAGTGCTAAATGCTAAAGTAACAGTGGTTTCTGCTATGACAGAGGTCAATCTGCATGAAACTTTAAGCTTTCTGTATAAGAATAAACTTTAAAATCCAGAAGTAGAAAAAAATAGCAAACTCTGTCAAACTTTGTATTTCTATGCAAACCAGGTTTTTAAGTATTGAGTTCGTATTAGTAGTTCTGATTAGTGTAAGCAATTAGTTTAGGAGTCTGGACTGAAAGAGCCTTTTGCTTTTATAATTAACTTAAAAGTAATATGGGATCTTCTAGCTCATAGAAAGGAATGGAGCTGGCTTGACTTTCTCCAGAATCTGAGTCATATGGAGCATCAGGGAGCTCTGTAAAACCATATGCCAGTTGTTCATCTTCTATATCTGATCGAACGTAGCAGGACGGGTTAGAATATTCCTCATCTTCTATACTGTTGAAATCTTGAGGAATATATAACATTCCTGGGTAGTTCCTACTAACCAAGTCACTTGTAGTTTTTAGGGATATTTTTCTAAATGCCATCAGATGCATATGTGAAAATTTTGAATACTTGAAACGTTTAAAGCCAAGGGACTCTATAGCAATCTTCCAGCTTTTCATCATCATAGCATGACGATTCTGATGGGAAGAATCAGGTGTGATGATAAGCAATAAACCATTTAACACTAACAGTTCATGGGCTTTCTTGCAGCAAATCCATCTCTGGTATGGTGATGGAAAATAAGAAAGAAGGAGAGAGAAAACAACCACATGGAAAAGTTCTCCAGGAAGAGAATCAATTGGGTTTTTCAGCTGCTTCAAAAAGGCATCTACAGCATCCTGTGCAAGCTGGAGGGGCTGCTGAAGCTGCAAGTTCAGGAAGTCACACTTGTATACACTCTGCAGAAAGAAAAAAAAAAGCAAGGCATACTACAATTCCAAAATAACTTCCACCTTATTACATAGAGTTGACACCAAACTATATCACAGCATTTCTATAGAATTGCTTTAATTATATACCTTTCCTTTCTAAATCATTCCTTTTGCACAAACTTATTCAACCAAAACTTTGTCACAAAAATCTCAAAGAATAAATCAGCCTAGAGATTTCTAATTGTCATTTAAAACGTGTATTTCTGTCTAAGAGTTATTTTGAAATTAGGAATATCTTTAAGCATATATATCATTTTAAAAAACAAGAGTTTATGTGAAATTTAATTTAGGTAGCAGTTAACAGAAATGACTTTTTTTTCTTTAAATAAATTTTTACTTTTCATACATATTTGACATACATTAGTTTCATGTGTACAACCCAGTGATTAGACATTATATAACTTACTAAATGATCACCTCAATAAATCTAGTACCATAGATATTGATATATACTGACTATATTCCATATTGCTGTACTTAACATCCCAGAGACTATTCTGTAACTACTAATTTGTACTTAATCCCTTAAACTTTATCACTTATCCCCCAAAACCCCTTTCCATCTGGCAACTGTCAAAATATTCTCTTATCTGTGAGCCTGTTTTCGTTCTGCTTGTTTACTTATTTTGTTTGTTTAGGTTCCACATATAAATGAAATAATTTGGCATTAACTTCCCTCTGACTTATTTCACTCAGCACAATACCCTCTGGGTCCATCCATGTTGCTGCAGATGCCAAGATTTCACACTTTTTACGGTTGAGTCATATTCCATTATATACAGGGTGGGCCAAAAATAGGTTTACAGTTGTTTGTATGTAAAATAATACAGTAATAAATAAATAATACTATAAGAATAAACGGTTTCATGTACCCAACACTGTAAATCTACTTTTGCCCAACTTTGTGTGTATGTACCACTTCTTTATCCATTCATTTATTGATGGACATTTAGGCTACTTCCATGTCATGGCTTTTGTAAATAATGCTGCAGTAAACATTCGGGATGTATATGTCTTTTTGAATGAGTGCTTTGGATTTCTTTGGATAAACACCCAGAAGTGGAACTACTGAGTAGTTCTCTGTCTCTTGTTACATACTCCTTTGTATTAAAATCTATTGTGTCTGGTATAAACATTGCTACCCTGCTTTTGCTTGTTTCCATTTTCATGAAAGACAGTCTGTGTGTGTCTTTTAATCTGAACTGAGTCTCTTGTAGACAGCATATGTGAGGGTCCTGTTTTCTTATCTATTCAGCCTCCATATATCTTTCGACTGGAGCATTTAATTCTTCTGCATTTAAAGTAATTGTTGATAGGTATGTATTTATTGCCACATTATTATGTTTAACTTTTTTTTCTTCTTTTTCTTAAAGAAGACACTTGAACATTTCATGTAATACTCGCTTGGTGGTGGTGAACTCCTTTAACTTCTTCTTGGGGAAGCTCTTTATCTGACCTTCAATTCTAAATGAGAGTTTGCTGTGCAAAGTAGAGTAATCTTAGCTGTAGTCTTGCTTTTCATCTCTTTGAATATTTGCCAGTCCCTTCCAGTTTGCAAAGTTTTTGTTTAGAAATCAGAAGACAGTCTTGTGGGAGCTCCGTTGTAAGTAACTGTCTTTCTCTGGCTGATTTTAAGATTAATTTTGTCTTTGACCTTTGCCACTTTAATTATGATGTGTCTTTGTGGGGGCCTCTTTGGTTTCATCTTGTTTGGGACTCTGTGCTTCCTGGACTTGTAAGTCTATTTATTTCACCAGGTTAGAAAATTTTTCTGTCATTTTCTTTCCCATATAGGTTTCCAACTTCTTACATTCTCTTTTCTCCTTCTGGCACCACCACGGTACAAACATTGGTATGCTTAAAATTGTCCCAGAGGCTCCTTACACTATCCTCATTGTTTTGGATTCTTCTTTCTTTTTGCTGTTCTGATTGGGTATTTTCTGCTTCCATATCTTCCAAATCTCTGATTTGATCCTCAGCTTCATCTGCTCCATTGTTGATTCCCTGTAATATATTCTTTACTTCAGTTAATACAGTCTTCATTTCTGACTGGTTATTTTTTGCTTTCTATCTCTTTATGTTTCCTATCTCATTGTTAAAATTCTCACTGAGATCACTTAGCATCCTTATAAGCAGTGTTTTAATCTTTGCATCTAATAGTTTGTCTCCCTCTCATTTTGGAAGCCTCCTGATGTTTGTTTCTATACGTTAGGTACAGCTGCTACATCTCCTGGGCTTGGTAGCATGGCCTTACATAGTAGTTGTCCTATAGTGGCCTAGTCTCCCTGATTACCTGAGCTTGGTGCTTTAAGTACAGCTCCTGCGTGGGTTGTGGACACCTTCCTGTTGTACTTGAGCCTTCATTGCTGTTGGCATGTCAGTAGCAGGAATTTATATACACACCAGTCTGCTATAAGGACTGGCTGTGACCATCATGGCGGATCAGCCCATCTCATAAAATAGGACTTACTTCAGTGGGGCTCTGGTGCCTGTGAGTCTACCTCTTGAGAGTGTTGCTTGAGGAGGTAGTGGGTGGTGCTTCGATGTGGTCTTAAGCTGTTTACCAGGTGTACTGGCTTGTGAGGCCTCCCAGGAGGTGCAAGCCAAGGTTAGCCACCACATGTGCCCTGTCTGAGGCAACCTGGCATGAGCTACAAAATGATCTGCAAATGGCTACCACTGTGCTCGGCTTGGAGGTACCCAATAGAGACCAAGGTGGGAACCAAGACGGACTGCCATTAATGCCAGGCCTGGTACCAATTAGCAAGAAGTATGGGGCATGCTGAGACCAGATGTTGTTACTCTGAGAGATTTTAGAAAAGCCTGAAGCATAATCCAAGACAGGGCATTTGTATGACAAAGTCACTGAAAAGGGCTTGGCTGGGCCCACAAGTTGGGTGAAGTGGGGTCTCAGGGAATCAGTAGAGCAGGGCAAATAGTTTTAGCCAGGTTGATGGAGTCTCAGATGTGGCAAATGCTTGCCTACTCTGTGGGAGGAGGGCTCAGAAAAGAAACAGTGGTCCCTGCCAGCAATTCTGTCCAGGAGAAAGCTGCCCCTTCAGTTCTTCAGTTCTTGTCCTGGTGCCAGACAACTGAGTTTCTCCCTATACATCCCTCGCACCTTTCATGCTGCTGCCCCAGCACTGAAGCTCAGTGAGTGAATCTGAGTAAGCCTATGTGTGGGCCCTTTAAGAGGAATGCTTGGTATTCCAGCTCCCTTCCATCTTACTGAGCCTCAATCCTGGTTTTTTTATTTATTTTTTTTATTCCTGAAGTGAGAAGTGGGGAGTAGAGATACAGACTCCTACATGCCCAACTAGGGGGTGATGCTCTGCCCATCTGGGGCATTGCTCGGTTGCAATTGGAGCCATTCTAGCGCCTGAGGTAGAGGTCATGGAGCCATCTTCAGCACCTGGATCAACTTTGCTCCAATGGAGCCTTGGCTGTGGGAGGGGAAGAGAGAGATAGAGAGAAAGGAAAGGGGAGAAGGTGGAGAAGCAGATGGGCACTTCTCCTGTGTGCCCTGGCCAGGAATCAAACCTGAGACTTCCACACGCTGGGCTGACACTCTACCACTGAGCCAACTGGACAGGGCAAATCCCCACTATTTTTTACAGCCAGAATTTATGGGGACGTTTCTTCCTGGCTCTAGAACCCTGGGCTGAGGGGTCTGGCATCAGGCTGGGAGCCCTTGCTCCTTAGGTTGTGACCTCTACAGCTGAGATATCCCTCCCAATTTTTATCCATCACATATGGGTACGGGATCAGTCTGTTCCAAGTCTCTGCTCTTGTACCAGTCCTGGTGTGGCTTCTTCTTTATGTCCTTAGTTGTATGACATCTGTTCAACTAGATCAGTGTTTTTCAATGGCCAGTCTGGGTCTTTCAGGAACTTTGTGCTGGTCTGTGAAAGAGTTAACCACCCTGATGATTATAGACTCAATGATCGTAAGTTGAATTCGCTTACACTCAAGGTGAGTTCTGCCTTAGCAGTCCCCAAAATAATTCTGTTTTCACTGGTCCCCAGGTGTAAAAAGTTTGAAAACCACTGAGCTGAATTTCAGGTGGTTCTGACTGGTCGTTATTCAGTAGTTTGGTTGTAATTTTGATGTAGTTGTGGGAGGATGCAAGTACCATGTTTACTTATGCTGCTCTTTGACCCCAGGCATGGTTTATCTCTGAACTCAGTCATCTTTATAGTCACTTCAACATTTACAGTTACCAAAACAGGCTGATATGAAAACATTTCTTAAATAAGAAATAAAGATGAATCAAAGAAGTCAAAGGAACATTATAAATTTTAAAAGCATAATAGCAAAACATTTTTAAGGTCATGAAAAACATCTTTTAAACTATTAACTTTAACATGCCAAAAGCAATTTTAATATTATATTTATTCTAGTAAAAAGTTAAGGCCTGGTTTGAAACAACTAACAATAAATTTAAGTTAGATAAATGAATGAACAGCATCACATTATTTGCTGAATATTAAAACTCTATGGGGCCCTGGCCGGTTGGCTCAGCGGTAGAGCGTCGGCCTAGCGTGCGGAGGACCTGGGTTCGATTCCCGGCCAGGGCACACAGGAGAGGCACCCATTTGCCTCTCTACCCCTCCGCCGCACTTTCCTCTCTGTCTCTCTCTTCCCCTCCCGCAGCCAAGGCTCCATTGGAGCAAAGATGGCCCGGGCGCTGGGGATGGCTCTGTGGCCTCTGCCTCAGGCGCTGGAGTGGCTCTGGTCGCAACATGGCGACGCCCAGGATGGGCAGAGCATCGCCCCCTGGTGGGCAGAGCATCGCCCCTGGTGGGCGTGCCGGGTGGATCCCGGTCGGGCGCATGTGGGAGTCTGTCTGACTGTCTCTCCCTGTTTCCAGCTTCAGAAAAATGAAAAAAAAACAAAAAAAAAAAACAAACTCTATGGGAATGATCTAGAATAAAAAAGCAATTTGAAAATTAGATAAAATTAGTTACACTTATCATATAACAAAAGTTATTAATTAATACAGATTTGTGTTGAGTCCCTAGTTCCTCATTCCTGTTAGTGAGTAAACAAGCTGGTCACATAATCATCTGAACTACCTATTAGGGAAACTGATATATAAAGTACTATTACATAGAAAAAGATACTTGTTTTTCTTCTTTCCTTCTTTTTTAAGATTTTACTTATTGATTTTACACAGAGAGGAGGGCAGGGAGCTAGAAGCATCAACTCATAGTTGTTTCACTTTTGTTCATTGATTAATTGTCATATGTGCTCTGACCAGGCAGGCCCAGGGTTTCAAAACGGTGACCTCAGTGTTCCAGGTCAAATACTTTATTCATTGTGCCACCACAGGCCAGGTTCCTTTACTTTTATTGGATAGCTTTATTAAAATATAACGAACATATAAACTAAAGTATAACACAATGAACATATTTAAAGTATACACTTTTTTTTTGTGACAGAGAGAGAGACAGACAGACAGGAAGGGAGAGAAATGAGAAGCATCAATTCTTCATTGCATCAACTTAGTTGTTCATTGACTGCTTTCTCACATGTGCCTTGACCGGGGAGCTACAGCAGAGTGAGTGACCCCTTGCTCAAACCAGCGACCTTGGGTTCAAGCTGGTGAGCTTTGCTCAAACCAGATGAGCCTGAGCTCAAGCTGGCAACCTTGGGGTTTCAAACCTGGGTCCTCTGCATCCCAGTCCGATGCTCTATCCACTGGTCAGTCATAAAGTGTACACTTTTGATAAATTTTGACACTTAGTTATTGTAAAACCACTGCCACAATCAAGTTAATGGAAACATGCAATACCCCTCCAAATTTCCCTTGTGCCCTTGATAATCCCTTTGTTGCACCCTCCTTGTTCCTTCACTGATGTGATTTCTATCACTATAGATTAATTTGAATTCCCAGAATTTGACATGAATGGAGTAATACAGACTAATCTACTCTTATTTTCCTTGGCTTCTTTCACATAGCACAATTATTTTGAGATTCATCCTTTTTTTTTTTTTTTGCATGTATTGATAGTTTATTCCTTTTTCATAGCTGAGGCTTTCTACTGGATCAAGACTATAACACAGTTTATCCATACAATGTTTATAAATGTCTAGATTGTACCTACTTTTTTGGCTATTACAACTCAAGCTTCTATGAATACTCTTGTTTCTGTTTGATTGGACATGATTTCATTTATCTTGGGTAAATATCCAGAAAAAGGATGGCTAGATCAGATAGTAGGTGTATATTTAACTGTTAAAGAAACTTCAAACTTGTCCTTTTTTTTTCTTTACAGAGTCAGAGAGAGGGACAGACAGACAAAGGGAGAGACATGAGAAGCATTAATTCTTCCTTGAGGCACCTTAGTTGTTCATTGATTGCTTTCTCATATGTGCCTAGACTGGGGGGCTACAGCAGAGTGAGTGACCCCTAGCTCAAGCCAGCGACCTTGGGCTTCAAGCAAGCAACCTTTGCCTCAAGCCAGAGAGCATGGTGTCATGTCTATAATCTCATGCTGAGGCCGGTGACTCGTGCTCAAGCTGGATGAGCCCAAGCTCAAGCCTGCGACCTCGAGGTTTCGAACCTGTGTCCTCCAAGTCCCAGTCCGACGCTCTATGCACTGTGCCACCGCCTGGTCAGGCCAAACTTGTCTTTAAAAGCAGTTATGCAGTTTTACATTCCTACCAGAAGTATATGAAAGTTACAGTTTCTTGAAATCCTTATCAATACTTGGTATGGCCAAATTTTAGTCATTGTAATAAGTGTCTAGTAGTTTTTACCATGTTTTTAATTTGATTTTTCCTAATGAGTCACGATGTACTTATTTCCTATCTAAGTATCTTCTTTGGTAAAGTTTAAATCCTTTACTCAATTAAAAATATTTGGGTTGCTTTAAATTAAAAATAAAAACATTTTTGTTATTTATGAGTTTCACAGTTTTTTAATCTGGATATAAAAGTATCAAAGTAGATATATGACTTGAAAATATTTTCTCTTAGATTGTGGCTTGTTGTCTTTTCATTCTCTTATCAGTGTCTTTTTTTTTGACAGAGACAGAGTCAGAGAGAGAGACAGGGACAAACAGGAAGGGAGAGAGATGAAAAGCATCAATTCTTCGTTGCGGCATCTTAGTTGTTCGTTGATTGCTTGTTCATTGATTGTTTTCTCGTATGTGCCTTGATGAGGGAGGAGGGGCTACAGCAGAGCGAGTGACCTCTTACTCAAGCCAGCGACCTTGGGCTCAAGCCAGTGACCTTCGGCTTCAAGCTAGCAACCTTTGGGCTCAAGCCAGCGACCATGGGTCATGTTTATGATATTACGTTCAAGCCAGTGACTCCATGCACAAGCTGGTGATGTCATGCTCAAGTGGGATGAGACCTCACTCAAGCCAGCGACCTTGGGGTTTTAAACCTGGGTCCTCTGTGTCCCAGTCCGATGCTCTATCCACTGTGCCACTGCCTGGTCAAGCTTAACAGTGTCTTTTAAAGAACAGAAGTTTTTAAAACTTGAGAAAGCCAATTTATCAATTAGTTCTTTCATGGACTGTTTTTGGTGTCATTCTAAGAAATTTTTTCCTAGTCCAACGTCACAAATATTTTCTTTGATGCTTTCTTCTAGAAGCTTTATACCTTTAAGTTTTTTATTTAGGTCTATGATCCATGTGACTTCATTTTTGTGAATGGTTGAGGTAAAGACTGAAGTTTTTTCTTATGCATATCTAATGGCTCCAATCACCATTTGTTGAAAAGACTATGCTTTCCATCTTGGTTGAAAATCAGTAGTCCATAAGTTTGGCCCTATTTGTGAACCCTGTTATATTTCATCAATAAGATAATCTTAATTATTGTTGCTTTAAAATAAAATTTGAAAACAGGTTGAGAAAATTGCCTTCAATTTCTTCTGAGAGTTTTATTAGAAAAGAATAGTTAAATTTTTGTCAAATGATTGTAACTATTGAGATAATCTTTTTCAGTGTATTACTTAGGTGAAAAGATTATTTTTTGAACATTAAGCCAATCTTGCACTGCTAGAATAAACCAAGCATAGCCTTTGGAGGCAAAGAAAGCAGCGTTGAAAGGTGTCCACAGCCAAACACACAAAAAAGATTTGCACATCACCCACTTTCCAATGGCTGAAGACACTTGAGGCTCCAAAGGCAGCCTAAATATCCTTGGAAGAGCATCCCTAGGAGAAACAAGCTTGACCACTACGCCATCATCAAGTCTTACCCACCTCCCTCCCCACCAACTACCAAGTCAGTCATGAAGAAGACAGAAGACAACAATACACTTATGTTCATTGTGGATGTCAAGGCCAACTAGCACAAGATCAAACAGGCTGTGAAGAAGTTCTATGACATTGATATGGCCAAGGTCAATACCCTGATCAGTCCTGATGAAGAGAAGATAGCATACGTTTAACTGGCTCCTGACTATGATGCTTTAAATGTTGCCAACAAAATTTAGATAAGCTAAACTGAGTCTAGCTGGATAATTAAAAATATAAAAAATTTACACTATAAAAACAACTCATGGGGTCAATTTTATATACATCACCTGTAGATTGCATTGTGTGCTTATCACTCAAAGTTTAGTCTTTTGTCACTATATATTTTACTTCTCTTCATCCAACCCTGCCCCAGTTCCCCTCAGACACCTTACTATTGTCTATGTCTATGAGTTTGTTTGTTTTTTTTTTTTTTTCTATTTTACTTTCTGTTTAGTAGCTCACATTGAGTGGCATGATATGGTTCTTGTCCTTTGTAATCTCACTTAGCATGATACCCTCAAGATCCATCCATGTGACTGCAAATGGCAAAATTTCATCCTTTTTTCTTGCTTAGTATCCCATTGTATACATGAACCATATCTTCTTTATACAATTATCCATCAAAGAAAACTTAGGTTGTTTCCATGTCATGGCTACTGTGAATAATGCTTCAATGAACACAGGAGTACAAATTACTTCATGAAAAAATGTTTTGCAAAATTTTCACATTTTCACATGCTAAACCACATGGAAGCTCTATTTTTAACTTTTTGAGAACCCTCCATATTGTTTTGTACAGTGGCTGTACCAATTTACATTCCCAACAGTACTGTACAAGGGTTCCTTTACTTCCACTTCTCTCCAACAGTTATTTCTTGTCTTGTTGATAAAGGCCATTCTGATAGGTGTGAGGTGCTATCTCATTGTGGTATTCATTTGCATTTCCCCTATAGCTAGTGAATTTGAAGATCTTTTTATATATTTGTTGTCTTCTTTTAAATTTTTTTATTAATTTTAACTTATTGTGTTAACATGGATTCAAGTGTCCCACTCAATATATAATAACTACCTTATCCCCACTTCCTTGTCCTCCATTACACCCCCTTTGCCCCCCTCTACCTGACTCTCTCTCCCCTTCCCTCTGGGATTTGCTATCCTGTTATCTGTATCTATGTGTTATCTGTTGTCTTATATATTTGCACATCTTCTTGGGAAAAGTATCTGTTCAGATCCTCTACTCATTTTTAAAATGGGTATTTCAGTTGTTTTTTTTTTTTTTCTTTTTGGTTGATTTATATAATTCTTTATGAATTTTGGATATTAGCCCCTTATGAAAGGTATTGTTTGCAAATATTTTCTTCCATTTGGTTAGTTGCCTTTTTGTTTGGTTGATGGTCTATTTTGCTATGAAGAAGCAAGTTTGAGGTAGTCCCACTAATTTAACTTTTTTTCCCCTTGCCTTTAGGATCTAGTTCAGAAAAAGCTCTCTGAGACCAATGTCCATAAATTTAATACCTATGGTATTTTCTATGTATTTTATTGTCTTAGGTCTCATATTTAGGACTGGAATCTTTTTTGAGTTCATTTTTGTAAATGGACTTAGATAGCTGTCTAGTTTCATTCTTTTGCACATGGCTTACCAATTTTCCCAATGCCCTTTATTGAAGAGGATTTCTTTTTCTCCATTATATGTTTTGGGTTCCTTTGTCAAAAATTAGTTGCCCAAATGTGGATTTATGTCTGATCTCTTCATTTGTGTTACTGGTATATGTGTCTTTCTGCAAATATACTGTTTTGATTGTTGTAACTCTGCAGTATAATTTGACATCAGGAAGTGAGAGATACATGCAGTATCTCACTATTTTTTTTTTAAAATCAGGATTGCTTTGGCTGTTTGTGATCTTTTGTGGTTTCATACAAATTTGAAGACTTTATTTGAAAAATACCATTGGGATTTTGATGGAGATTGCATTAAATCTGTATATTGCCTTAGGTATATGTCTATTTTAACTATGTTGACTTCTAATCCATGAACATGTAGTATATCTTTCTGTTTCTTTGTATCTTCTTCAATTACTTTCAATAGTATCTTGTGGTTTACAGTGTATAGGTTATTCACATCCTTTGTTAAGCTTATTCCGAGGTATTTTATCCATTTTGTTGTGATTGCAAATGGGATTGTTTCCTTAATTTTTTCCTGATATTTTAGCATACAGGAATGCAATGCATTTTTAATTATCTTTCTTTCTCTCTCTCTTTTATGGTGAGAGGAGAAGACATGCACCCCAACCAGGATCCATCCAGTAATGCCATCTAGGGCCAATGCTCAAGTACTGAGCTATTTTTAGCACCTGAGGCCAATGTGCTCGGACCAACTGAGCTATCTCCTTAGTGCCTGGAACCACGGTCAAACCAATCAAGCCATTGGCTGTGGGAGGGGAAGAGGGAGAGAAAGGAGGAAGAAAGGGGGAGAGAAGCAGATAGTTGCTTCCCCTATGTGCCCTGACAGGGAATTGAACCTGGGATGCCAGGTCAATGCTCTATCCACTAACTGAACCACCTACTAGGGCTGCAATGCATTTTTATACACTGATTTTGTATCCTGCATTTTTATTGTATTGGCTTACAAGTCTTTTTGGTAGAATCTTTAGGTTTCCAACATATAGACTCATATCATGTGCAAAAAGTCACAATTCAACTTCTTCAAATCCAATTTGGATGCTTTTTTTTTTTCCTTTCTGCAACCTGATAGTTTGGGCTAGAACTTTCAGTGCTAAGTTGAATAATAGTGGTTAGAGGGGGAATCCTTGTCTTGTTCCTGATCTTAGAGGAAAAGCTTTCAGTTTTACTTTCCTTCTGTACTCGTTTTATGAAGTATTTCAAACATAAATGGATATTGTACATTGCCAATTGCTTTTTCTGTACCTAGTCACGATTACTATTTTTTCTTTTGTTACTGTGGTGTATCATATTGCTGATTTGCATATGGTGTACATCTTGCATCCCTGGGATGAACCTCACTTGATTGTGATGCATTATCTTTTAATGTATGGTTGCATTTTATTTGCTAGTATTTTGTTTAGGGTTTTTGTGCTTGCCAGAGATATTGGCCTGTAGTTTTTATTGTCACCTTTGCTAGGTCTTAGTATTAGGGTATTGTGGGCCTCATAAAATGAGTTTGAAAGCATTCCCTCTCCTTCAGTTTTTTGGGAAGAGTTTGAGGAGAAGTATTAAATCTTCTTAAGAGTGTCTAGTAAATCTGCTAGTGAAGCCATCTGGTCCTGGTATTATTTTGGGGGAAGTTTTGCTGACTGCTTCATTTAAAATTTTTCACTTCTCATGATTCAACCTTGGAAGGCTATATATTTCTAAGAACTTGGCCATTTCTTCTAGCCTTTCACCATACTCTTGCATGATCCTTTGCATTTCTGTGGTGTCCAGTGTAACCTCTCTTCTTTCATTTCTGACTTAGTTTGAGTGCTTTCTCTTTCCTCCTTAATGAAATCTATCCTGACCTTTGTCAGTTTTATTAATTTTTTCAAAGAACCAGCTCTTTGTTGCTATAAACTTTGCTGATTACCATTTTTGCTGCATTCTAAAAATTAATATATATTATATTGTCATTCTCATTTGTCTCTTTTTATCTTTTGATTTATTTATTTCTTTTTTGACCCAGCATGTTGTTTAATCTCCATATATTAGGTTTTTTCCAACTTTCTCTTTTTGCAGTTGATTTCCAGTTTCAAAGCGTTGTTGCTGGTGAATATTGCTTAGTATGATTTCAATCTTCTAAAATTTGTTGAGGCTACTTTTGTGCCCAACATATGTTCTATCCTTGAGAATGTTCCATGTGTACTAGAAAAGAATGTATATTCTGGTGTTCTTGGATGAAAATCTATGCAAATATAGATTATATCCATTTGGTTGAATGTGTCACTTAAGGTCAAAATTCCTTATTGATTTTCTCTTTGGATGATCTATCCATTGTTGTCAATGGGGTATTTAGGTCCTTTAGTATACTGTACTTTTGTCAAGTTTTCCCCTTTAAGCTTGTTAACAATTACTTTATATAATTTGGTGCTCCTGGATTATGTGTATATATATTAATAAGTGTTATATAAATATTTTCCTGATGTATTATCCTATTTATCAGTATAAAAGTCCATCTTTGTCTCTTTTTAAATTTTCATCTTGAAACCTATTTTTACAGATATAAATGCAATGAAACACTTTTCTCTGGATGCCATTTCTTGGAGTATCATCTTCTATCTCTTCACTTTGAGTCTATGTTGTCTTTGTAGCTGAAATGAGTATCCTGAAGATATCATATAGTTGAGTCTCAATTAATTCGTCCACTACTCTTTTGATGAGAGCGCTCAGTCCCTTTCTGTATAGGGTGATTATTGATATATGGGGGCTTCCTATCGTCAGTTTATCTTTTGTTTTCTGGTTGTTCTGTTTCTCCATTATTTATTTTCCTTTGTGTTTCTGTCTCCTGTTTTAGTTATGTGGTATTATATGATTTTATCCCCTGTTCCTCTTTAAAAAAAAATTCCCCATTGATTTGAGAAGGGGGAGGGGAGAAAAGAGAGAAGCACCAACTCACTGTTTCACTAACTTGTTTCATTTAGTTGTGTATTCATTCTCATACCTTAACCGGGCATTGAACCTGTGAGCTCTGACACTCTGGGTGGACGTTTTATCCATTCAACCAGGGACCCATTTGCTCTTTTTTATGTTACATGTGTCAGTTCTAGTTTTTTGTTTTCTGGTTACCATTAGCTTTATGCAAAAAAGTTTTCTATGTACAAAAATCCTTTTTCTTCTGATTGCATTATTAACTTGGGCAACTTCACTCCTATTTCCCCTTCCTTTTTATGTTTTTGTTTTCACAAATTATCCATTTTTGTGCTGTGAGTTCATTTCCAAATTGCAGAAGCTCTGTTCTTTTTTAAAAATGCCTTTACCTCCTTTAACCTTTATGTTATACTTTAGTATTTAAAACCAATTCTGAACAAGGGTTGCAATTTCCTGTTTCTTCTGTCTGTCATCTTACTCAACTTTGTATCCTTTTGTCTTTTTGTTTCAGGAAGAAAAACCTTTCAGTATAATCTCTAATGTTAATCTTGTGGTGTTAAATTTCCTCAGTTTTTTTTTGGGGGGGGAGGTTGGTGGAGGTAGGGTCTGGGAAAGCCTTTGTTTCTCCTTCATATCTAAAGTTAACTTTGCTGATATATCATTCTTGGCCAACAGAGTTCTCTCTTTCAATATTTTGAGAAATTTTATTCCACTCTCCTATCTTGTAGGGTTTCTCCTGACAAAAAAATCTGATGGTAATATAATGGGGTTTCATTAATGGGGCACAGTCTTTTCCCTGGATGCCTTGAGAATTCTTTGTCATTAACTTTTGAGAGTTTTGGAGGTCTCAATTCAAAACTGAGATAATTAGGTGTTCTGCTAACTCAGTGGTAGTTAACCTGGTCCCTACCGCCCACTAGTGGGTGTTCCAACTTTCATGGTGGGCGGTAGCGGAGCAACCAAATTATAAATAAAAAGATAGATTTAACTATAGTAAGTTTTTTTATAAAGATTTATTCTGCCAAACTTAGCGAAAATCTGTCATAAAGTACTTGGTAAGTAATTATTATTATATGCTTTAACTTGCTGTAACTCTGCTTTATAAATTTTATAAAGTAAAGTTACTTCCCTACTTTATAAATCACCATTACTGTGGAACCAGTGGGCGGTTAGAAAATTTTACTACTAACAGAAATACAAAAGTGGGCGGTAGGTATAAAAAGGTAGACTACCTCTGTGCTAACTTCTTAAATTCCAAGGTCCAGCTCTTTCTATAAGTTTGGGATGCTCTCTTCTATTATTTGTTTGAACAGGCTCTCTGTTCCCTTCTCCGTCTCTTCTTTTATATCCTTCATTTTTATATTGCTCTTTATAATGGAGTCAGGTAGTTCTAGCAGAGATCTTTCTTTTTTCTTTACTCTCAATTCCCCCTCTTCTTCCACCTGAGTCATATGTACATTTCTATCTTAAAGATCACTAATTCCTTCTTCCATATCCTCTGCTCTATTTCCTAAACTCTCTAATTCATTCTTTATCTTATTAATTGAATTCTTCGGCTTCAAAAGTCGTGTGGTTCCTTTCAACAGTTTCAGTGTCTTGGATAAAGTACTCCTTTTTGTTTGTTGATTTTATTTCTGGGCTCAAAAAACTGCCTTTGTGAGTTTTCTTGTATCTCTTGAAGATTTTCTTGTATTTTTGTTTATTCAGAACAGCAAGTGATCTTGAATTCTCTATCATTTAAATTACAATATTCCATGTCTTTGAGTTTATTTTCTAGAAGTTTTTCATTTTCTTTCTGATCTACCTTGTTACCCTGGTTGTTTATGAAACTTGATGTGTTAATTACCTGCTTTTGAAAGTATTTGCCTTTAATACTTTAGCAGATTGATAAGTAGAGTTCTTTCTCTTGTTTTCCAGTAGATTGTGCTAAACTGCAAATTTTGTTTTCTCTTACCTGCATGACTGGGACTTCTGGAGTTCTGTCAGATGGTGTTCCTTCGGGGTGGAAAATGCCCTGTATTACCCCAGAAGGTAGGCTTCCCTTCTATATGTGGTCACCTTAGTCTCAGGGTACCACCTGCATGGTGGTGTGTGGCCAGTGATGGAAATCTAGGTCTATGAGTTCCTGGCTCTGCTTTCCTGCAGTCAGAAGCGGTCACAAGCCCTGCACTATTTGAAGTGTCCCTGCTGCTTCTACCAGGTTCTACCACAATGGATGGGGGAGGTGGGCTGGCATATATCTGTACCTTCACTCTTTTTTCTTAAGTGAGAGGAGGGGAGACAGAAAGACTCCTGCATGCGTCCCAACCAGGATCCAGATCAACCTGGCCAGACCCGTCTGAGGCCAATGCTCTAATCAACCAAGCTATCCTCAGTGCCCGGTGATGCTTGAAACAATGCAGTCATTGGCTCCGAGAGAAGAGAGAGAGAAAGGGTAGTGGGAGGGTAAGAGAAGCAGATGGTTGTGTCTCATGTGTGCCCTGACCAGAGTCCAACTAGGAGGTCCACTCCATCCACTGAGCCAACTGACCAGGGCCTGGCTTCATTCTTTTTCTGGGTTCAGCTCAAATGAATATAGGCCACCAGTTAAAATGTTGTTTCTGCCCTTTACAACTTGCCTCCACTGCTGCTGCCTCTGCTGGAATTGGCAGGCTACTGAAAGGTGAGAGGGAAAGACTTGTGTATCTGTGGCTTTGTTTCTTTTTCCTTGGTGATTGTGGCTGCTTGACAGCGGTGCCACCTTTGCATCACTTCTTCGCCGCTGTCCTTCAGTTCAGCCTCAAAGTACACTAGCCTCTGGTCTGCCAAAATGGGGTTGCACTCCTATTCCACTACTACAGCACCTGTTGGGGCTGCAGCAATTGCTGGACTGCCTCTGTAGCTCCCTTCTCTATCCTCCCTGCCCCCATAACTCTCCTGTTCAGTCCTACAGCTCACCTGCAGATGTATCAGAAATTTCATGTTGAGCAGGGAATCGTTTGATGAATTACTTTGTTCAACCTACTGTATCTTTAAGGAAAGACTAAGAGGTTTTTTTATGCTGCAATGATGCTGACATCACTCTCAATTTTCTCTTCTTTTTCTGAAAGTTTTTAAAATTTTATTTATATCATATTTAAGCTCTGATCTTTATTATTTTCTTTCTTGTCCTTTGGATTTAGTGTGCTTTTTAAATTTATTCCTAGTTGGAAAGCCGAACACATTGCATTGAAATTTTTCTTATGTTCTAATAAAGGTGTTTAATTCTGAAAAATTTCCACATAATACTACTTTATTGCCATCCTAGGCATGTATCCTATGTTTTTATTTTCATTCCAAAAATGTAGTCCAATTTTCCAGGCGAGTTCCTCTTTACTGATGTTCTAACTGTGCTATCAATTGAGAGGGGGTATTCATATTTCTAAGTATAATTTTATAAATGTCTATTTCTCCTTACTATTTTATTAGTTTTTGGTTTATGTATTTTGAAGCTGTTATTTAGTGCATAAATGTTTAGGATTGATTTGTACTATTGATGAATTAACAATTTTATCATTATGAAATGATCATCTTTATTTATTCATTTTTTTTTTACAGAGACAGAGATAGAGTCAGAGAGAGGGATAGATAGGGACAGACAGACCGGAATGGAGAGAGATAAGAAGCATTAATCATTAGTTTTTTGTTGCGACACCTTAGTTCACTGATTGCTTTCTCATATGTGCCTTGACCATGGGCCTTCAGCAGACCGAGTAACTCCTTGCTCGAGCCAGTGACCTTGGGTCCAAGGTGGTGAGCTTTTTGCTCAAGCCAGATGAGCCTGTGCTCAAGCTGGCGACCTCAGGGTCTCGAACCTGGGTCTTCCGCATCCCAGTCCAACTCTCTATCCACTGCGCCACCGCCTGGTCAGGCTATCTTCTTTATTGCTGTTAACATTCTTTGTACTAACATCTACTTTATCTGATTTTAAACAGCCACACCAGTTTTCTTTTACCCATCCTCCTGCTTTTAATCTATTGGTGTTTTTATAAATGAAGTGCATTTCTTATGGGCAGCATAAATTTGGGTAATAATTTTTTATTCAACCTGAAATGTTTGAATTTTAATTGGGGTATTTGGGCCATAACATTTAAGGTGAAAATTGATACACTTAGGTTTAACTCTATAATCTTGCTATTTATTTTTTTTTATAAATTAAAAAAAATTTTTTTTAAGACTTTATTCATTTTAGAGAGGAGAAAAAGAGAGAGAAAGGGAGAGAGAAGGTGGGGAGGAGTAGAAAGCATCAACTCTCATATGTGCCTTGACTGAGCAAGCTCAGGGTTTGAAATTGGAGAGTTCAGGGTTCCATCTAGGTCGACGCTTTAGCCACCACAGGTCAAGCCTGTTATTTATTTTCTATTTGTGCCATCTGTTCATTGTTTCCTTTCTTTCACTTTTGGTCATCTTTGGAATTAGCTGAATTTCTTTATGATTCAATTTTACCTCCTTTGTTGGTTCATTAGCTTTAGGATTTATGATATACATTTTTAACATATTTTATTCTACCTTCAAATAATATTTCACCACTTCATGAATAAGAACCTTAAAATAGTGTATTTCCATTTGTCCTTTCTCATCCTTTGTGCTACTGTTGTCATAAATTTTATTTTTATATACATTAAAACCCCATTCTATTTTTGCTTAAATGGTTTTATTAGTTTGATAGGGTTGCCATAACAAAACACTTCAAATTAGGTGGCTTGAACAACAGAAATGTATTACATCACAGTTCTAGAGGTTAGAAGTCAACAATCAAGCTGACTGCAGGGTGGGTCTTTTTGAGGGCTGTAAGGAAGAATCTGTTAGATGTCCTTTTCCTAGCTTGTTTGTTCACTAGCAATCTTTGGTGTTCTTTAACTTGTAGATGCATCACCCCCACCTTCATGTTCATATCACATTCTTCCTATGTATGTATTTCTATGTCAAACTTTCTCCTTTCTATAAGGACACATGGTCATATTGAATTAGGGACCACCTGGCCCTGGCTGGTGGCTCAATGGATAGAGCGCTGGTCCCATGTATAGACATTCTGGCTCAATTCCTGGTCAAGACACACAGGAAAAGTGAACATCTGCTTTTCTGTCCTTTCCTACCTCCCTCTTTCCTGCCAGCAGCCAGTCGTGTGATTCAAGTGTGGCCTGGGGAACTGATGTTGGTCTGAGCGCATCAGCCAGGTGCTAAAAATAGCTTGGTACTCCAGCA
The DNA here is from genome assembly GCF_036850995.1 of Saccopteryx leptura. NCBI lineage: Eukaryota > Metazoa > Chordata > Mammalia > Chiroptera > Emballonuridae > Saccopteryx > Saccopteryx leptura. The sequence goes on from NC_089504.1 coordinate 291,683,153, forward strand.
TTGGCCCAAGACAGGGTTGTCAGGTGGATACCGGTAGGGGCATATGTGGGAGTCTGCCTCGCTATCTACCCTGCTCTCATCTCAAAAAAAAAAAAAAAAAAAAAAAAGCTTGACCAGGCAGTGGCGCAGTGGATAGAGCATCAGACTGGGATGTGGAAGACCCAGGTTTGAGACTCCGAGGTCACCAGCTTGAATATGAGCTCATCTGGTCTGGGCAAGGCTCGCCAGCTTGAGCCCAGGGTTGCTGACTCCACAGGAAGTCACTTGGTCTGCTGCCCCCTCCTCCCCCATCAGGGTACAAATGAGAAATAAATTGATGAACAACTAAGGAACCGCAACAAGGAACTGGTGTTTCTCATCTCTCTAAAAGATTCTGTCTTTAAATAAAGTCACATACTGGCCCTGGCCGGTTGGCTCAGCGGTAGAGCGTTGGCCTAGCGTGTGGAGGACCCGGGTTCGATTCCCGGCCAGGGCACACAGGAGAAGCGCCCATTTGCTTCTCCACCCCTCCGCCGCGCTTTCCTCTCTGTCTCTCTCTTCCCCTCCCGCAGCCGAGGCTCCATTGGAGCAAATATGGCCCGGGCGCTGGGGATGGCTCTGTGGCCTCTGCCTCAGGCGCTAGAGTGGCTCTGGTTGCATCATGGCATCACCCAGGATGGGCAGAGCATCGCCCCCTGGTGGGCAGAGCGTCGCCCCCTGGTGGGCGTGCCGGGTGGATCCCGGTCGGGCGCATGCGGGAGTCTGTCTGACTGTCTCTCCCTGTTTCCAGCTTCAGAAAAATAAAAAAAAAACAAAAAAACCCAAAAAAACCCCAAAAAACAAACAAAACAAACAAACAAACAACAAAAAAAGTCACATACTAATAGTTGTACTCATATATTTATGTAATATATCATATCTTTTTGGAGAAACAGAATTTAACCCATAACAATGGCCGGTTAACTTTTGAAGGTCTTAAATAACTATAATTATATATTTTTACACCGATGAAGTTACCCCTTCCTGTACTCTTACTCCGTGTAGCTCTGTATCTCCGCCAGGCCAAACCACTTCTTTAACATTTCGTGTAGCACAAGATTGCTGATCTTGAATTTTTTCAGCTTTTGCATATCTAAAAAAAAAAATCTTTATTTTGCCTGCATTTTTGAAAGATATTTTTGCTAGGTTTTGAATTCTAGGTGACAAATTTTTACTTTTAGTCCATTAACATGTCTTTTTCATTTTTAAAATCTCTGCTCTTTATCACTTTTTTTTTGGTGGGGGAGAATGTTCTTTAGTGTAATTTTCTTTCTTTCTTCTTTTATTTTTTGGTGAATGGGTTTTGTCGAGCTTCTTGGATTTGTAGATTTATAGCTTTTATAAAATTTGGGAATTTCTTTCCTTTTCTTTAAGGAAGAATTCCTTGAGAAAGTCCTATTGTTTTGTTTTTATTTATTGATTTGAGAGACAGAAAGGGAGAGAGAAGCACCAACTTGTTGTTCCATGTAGTTGCATACTCATTGATTGTGTCACATATGTGCCCTGACCAGGGATCAAACCCACAACCTTGTTTATCCAAGACGATGCTTTATCCACTTATCCACCCAATCAAGGCTGGGAATTTATTTCTTTAACCCTCCCTGCTTTTGGAGGACTCCAATTATGCTTATCTTTGGCCACTTGAAATTGTCTCACTGCTCACTGATGGTCTTCCATTTTAAAAAATTCTCTGTTCCATGTTTAATTTTGGTTAGTTCTATTGCCATGTCTTCAATTTAACTTTTCTTCTGCAATATTTAATGTACCATTAATTCCATCTAGTTCAGGTTTCTTATCATATACCATCTAGAGATGGTAGTAATCCATCTCTAGAAGTTAGATTTGCATATTTTAAGATATCTTCCATTTATCTACTTAACTTTGTGTACATAGGGCATATAGTCATAATGCCCCTATTTTAATATCCTTGTTTTCTACTTTTAACATCTGTGGCATTTCAGAATTGATCTCTATTGGTTGACTCATCTCACTACGGGTCCTATTTTCTTGCTTCTTTACATGGCTGGTTACTTTTTTATTGAATGCCAGATGTGATGAATTTTAATTTGTTGGGTGCTGGATGGCTTTTCATTGTTATAAATATTCTTGAGCTTTGTTCTGGATTCTAGTTATCTAGAGATATTTTTATCTTTTGGGGTATAGCTTTTAAGATTTCTTAAGTGAAACTTGGGCAATTTTTATTCTAAGGCTAATGATTCTCCACCAGTAAGGCAAGACTCTTTAGTGTACTCTAACCAAAGCATTGTGATTCTTGAGGTTTTCAATGTGTTTATTTTCAGCCTGTGGGAATGCTGAGCACAATAATCCCCTGCTTCCTCTAGTCCCCTGATGGCAAATCTTTTTATAAAAGCCACCCACTTTTGCAGTGCTGGTCACACAGGTTGACCAGCACTGCAAAAGTGGGTGGCTTTTATAAAAAGGTTCACCATCATGGCTCTAGTCTCATGCACACACACATGTATTGATACATTCAGCTGTATACTGAAGGAGGACTCTGCAGACCTCTGGAGTTCTTCCTCTGTGCAGCTCTCATAATTTTGGTACCCTTTCCTAGGAACCCTTGCTGTCTTGGTCTGTCAGGACTCTCAGCTCTAACTGCACAAGCCAGGGCAGTGGTAGGCAACCTGGTCCCTACTGCCCACTAGTGGGCATTCCAGCTTTCATGGTGGGCGGTAGTGGAGCAACCAAAGTATAAATAAAAAGATAGATTTAACTACAGTAAGTTGTTTTATAAAGATTTATTCTGCCGCCTGACCAGGTGGTGGCGCAGTGGATAGAGCGTCGGACTGGGATGCGGAAGGACCCAGGTTCGAGACCCTGAGGTCGCCAACTTGAGCGCGGGCTCATCTGGCTTGAGCAAAGAGCTCACCAGCTTGGACCCAAGGTTGCTGGCTCCAGCAGGGGGTTACTCGGTCTGCTGAAGGCCCACGGTCAAGGCACATGTGAGAAAGCAATCAATGAACAACTAAGAAGTCGCAACGCGCAATGAGAAACTGATGATTGATGCTTCTCATCTCTCTCCGTTCCTGTCTGTCTGTCCCTGTCTATCTCTGCCTCTGTAAAAAAAAAAAAAAAAAAAAAAGATTTATTCTGCCAAACAGCAAAAATACGAGATAAAGTACTTGGTAAATAATTATTATTATATGCTTTAACTTGCTGTAATTCTGCTTTATAAATTTTATAAAGTAAAGTTACTTCCCTACTTTATAAATCACCATTACTATGGCACCGGTGGGTGGTTAGAAAATTTTACTACTAACAGAGATACAAAAGTGGGCGGTAGGTATAAAAAGGCTGACTACCCCTGACCCAGGGGAATCAGCTGGGTTGGCATCCTTTCATTGTGCCATGTCCTAGAAATGTTCTAAAGGCATACGCTGATGCAATTTTAGGGCTCATAATTTGTTTTCAGTCTCTTGGGGATCACTGTCCTTTATTATCTGATGTCTAATGTCTTATAAACTATTTTGAATATTTTGTTCATTTTTTTGCTCAAGGAAGGAGAAAAGAGAATCAACCTGCTCCCTGTTATTCCATCTTGACTGGAAATGTAAGTCTCTCCCTTTTAATTATAGGGTTCTAAAACTGCAAAAGTCTGAGTCTAGTACTAAATTTATGTACAGTTTTTTTATTGCCTTCCCTACTAACTTTATAGTTGAAAATTTATAGCCCTATTTGTAAACAAATTAAATATTTTAAGGATAATATTTAAGCCTGAGGTTCAGGACAAATGGTTGTCATGTCTCAGCTGTCCCTGAAGGACATTTCTAATATGTGTCTTGAGGAAGGAAGGTGAGAGTCACTTGCCCTTTAAAATTGTAGCTTCTGATAGTACAAAAATTCTCTGCAGTAAAAAGCTAAGAAGAGCTGTTTTAATACAAAGCAAACATTTGTCCATCTTTAGGAAGTAGAGATAACAGTAATAGTTTTAACATTTTCTTGTTCTTCAATGTTACTTATATAGATTTAATCTAGACAGTCATGCTCATCAAAATTAAAGATTCATGTACAAGTTGAATCTTCAAGTAGGAACATTTCAATAATAACAGAAAACATTTCTTTAGTACTCACTGTATAATAGGTATTTTACTTTAAACACTATTTTTTTTAACAGGGACAGAGAGGGAGAGTCAGAGAGAGGGATAGATAGGGACAGACAGAGACAGGAATGGAGAGAGATGAGAAGCATCAATCATCAGTTTTTTGTTGCGACACCTTAGTTGTTGATTGATTGCTTTCTCATATGTGCCTTGACCATGGGCCTTCAGCAGACCGAGTAACCCCTTGCTCGAGTCAGCGACCTTGGGTCCAAGCTGGTGAGCTTTTGATCAAACCAGATGAGCCCGCGCTCAAGCTGGCGACCTCGGGGTCTTGAACCTGGGTCCTCTGCATCCCAGTCTGAGGCTCTATCCACTGCACCATTGCCTGGTCAGGCTAAACACTTTTTCTTAAGTAAACATTAAAACAAACTTATAAAGTATGATCCATTACTAAACCCATTATACAGATGAGAAAATTGAGACTCAGAGATGCAAACCTAGGTTGAAAGTAAGATTTAGAGTCTTTTATGCAAAAGTACTTAATGTGGCACTGGCCAGTTGGCTCACCAGTAGAGCATCGGCTGGCATGTGGAAGTCCCCAGTTGGATTCCTGGTCAGGGCACACAGGAAAAAAGACCATCTGCTTCTCCACCCCTTCCCTTTCCCCTTCTCTCTCTCTCCCCCTCATCCTGTGGCTGCTGGAAGGGTTTGAGCAAGTTGGTTACAGGCGCTGAGGATGACTCCATGGCCTCACCTCAGGCGCTAAAATAGCTCTGTTGCTAAGCAATAAAACAACAGTCCCAGATGGGCAAAGCATCCTCCCATAGGGGGATTTCTGGGTGAATCCTGGTCCTGGGCGAATGTGGAAGTCTGTCTCTCTACCTCCCTGTTTTTGACTTAATTAAAAAAAAATCCCTAACCTAAAAAATTTATAATTTGTAAAGTTTTTTGTGCCTGATGTTAACATTATAAATTTGTGTCACTAAAAAAATTCTAATTTTAAAAGTAGAGGAAACATTCTTTGTGAAAGTAAGTAGTTTAATTTACTAAGTACAAATAGTTGGGATTAAATAAAGTTTTGGCTGACTCTAAAACTTTGGCTATTTCCACTATTCCATAATGGCCTCATATCACAACACATTTCAGAAAGAGGCTGCATTTAAAAACTAAACCAATCAAAAGCTCATACACTACAGCTATCTGGAAATCTGTGTAATCTACTAAAGTTTCTTGATTGCAATAATAGATGATAAACAGAAAAAAAATAGAGAAAATAGAGACAAATATGGAACTTGTCAAGTTACTATTTGTTAACTAAATGCTAAATAAATTTCAGTGAATATACATTTAGTTTTGAATGAAAATAATCTATTAACTTGTAAACACTAAATATATTTGCTATTTCAGAAATGTAAATACGACAGTGACTTTTCTTTGTAAATATTCATGTAAAATATTCAAGTCTCAAAACAAAACAAAACATACCTCTACAGCAGGTACAATGTCTATGCCAACAGTTAGAAATTCTTCAAACTTCATAAATGGGTTAAAGCAGCTGCCAACATCAAGTAATCTGATCTTTCCTGAGGTTTGTAGAAACCTAAAAACAGATTATTTAGTTTTACAACAAGCAAAATGAAAATAAAAGAAAAATTCAAACATTTGAGAATTAAAAAGGTCATATAGATTACAGGCTACCTTTGTGGTCTTGGGATACACCTTTATCATATTTAAAAATTACTGCGGGTCTTAAAGAATTTTTGTTTTTGTGGGTTATATCTATCAATTATATTTAAAATTAAAACCTAATAGCTTAAAAATATATTAACTCGTTTATAAAATAATAAACCTATTATATATTAATATGTTATATATTTGTAATAAAAAATCTAGATTAGAAAGACAGTAAAAAGTGAGGCACTGTTTTATATTTTTTGAAGTCTCCTTAATGTCCGTCTTAAATAGGTTGATGAATTCTCATATCTGCTTTTGCATTCAAGCTGTCCCGTCATCTCTAGAAAACTAAACTCTACCCTCATGAGAGAATAAGTAAAAAAGGCAATTAACATTTTACTGTTACTCTGAAAATAATACCTCCCCAACAGAGATGGTGGAAGGTTTTCAGATCCCAAGACCACACATGGAAAACTATCTTTGTAGATGGAAGAATCCATTCACAAATCAATTCTCAGTAGTCAATATAACAATGTCTTTATACTTAACTTTGTTCTGATGACTTTAAAAGGACCAAAAACAAAAGTATGAAGAGAATAGTGTTTTTTAAGTTGTAAATTTGTTTTATTTTTATTTAAGAGCTCTCATGTAGGAAAATAAAGGTAAACAAAACCAGAAGTAACCATATATTAAAAAGTTAGCCAAATTAAACTAATGTGGATCGACATAGCATCAAGGATGAAGGAGAACTGTCTGAAGCCTACAGTTCTAATTCAGACAATACAGCAAAAATAAAAATCCACTTTAGACATATGCCATTTCACTGATATTAAGATAATTTTTTTAAAGGTTTTATTTATTGATTTTATGGGGGGTGGGGCAAAAAGTATCAACTCAGAGTTGCTTCACTTTAGTTGTTCACTGACTGCTTGTCGTATGTGCCTTGACTGGGCAAGTCTAGTGTTTTGAACTAGTGACCTCAGCATTCCAGATCAACACTTTATCTACTGCACCACCACAGGCTAGGCAAGATCATTTTCTTTAAAACAATTATGAGTGGATGCTGGAAAAATAAAGGAAAGAAAATGTAGGAAAATAATTGGGTAAAAACAGAATCTTAGTTCCTCAAAGTTTAAAGATTTAGCAGAGAGAACCTGTTAAATTTCTCTTCCATATACACTGGCTAACATAATTACTGTAGGGTACATTAGGGAGGTGCTAACCTACAGACAGTAGGTTAAGCTCCTGAAAAGGGTACTAAATCAAAATAATATAAAGTTATTTTTCCCTCCCAAACGTATGCAATAAATAGGGGTTACATTCTTAATCAAATGTTAATGCCCCAACATTTTATAGAAATGACCAGAATCACCATTTGATTAAACTATACAGGACCTGTCTGATATAGTACATGTCATTATACAGTACCAGAAAAATAATATAAGCCAATTAAAATACTTTTGTCAATAAAATTTTATTCAAGAACTCACTCCTCTGAAAAGGGACTATGAAGGTATAAGGAAACAGCATTTCACGAAAGACAGGCTCCATTTTCTGTATGTATACAACTCAAGATGAATGTCAGTTCTTGCAAGGAATAGCTAGAAACTCTCCCAGTGAAAAGAGCTGCTCCTGGGAATCAAGACATAATTTTCTGCACTGCAGCCAATCAGGAAGCAGATTATTATTTGTATATGTGATGCCTATAACATATAATCACCTTAAAGTGATATTAAATTTAGTGGTACTTGAAATATAACAGAACATTCGTTCCAGTGAAGAAAGAGGGATACAAATTCTGTGGCATTGGTTCCAAGTTGTTAAACAGAGCAAAAAATCCAGTTATGGATAGGGGACATAGAAATGTCTGGCATGTAGCTGACATTCATTGCTGAATTAATACATATCTGAATGCCCAAATTGTAAACTGTTAGGATAAATGAGAATCTATAACAATATGTAATATTATATATACTAATAGCTTGTCACTCTAATCCTTACTTGTGGCTATGATTAAAAATAAGAGTTCTGGCATCAGAGACACTAAGTCCAAAACCTGAGTCTGTCCTTTATTTGTAATACAGGGACAATAATGGTACCCACACTTAAGAGTTGTTTATAGGATAAAATAATGTATTCATAATGCTTGACCCAATATCTAATACATGGTAAATGTTCAAAAAGTGCTAAATATTATTGCTAGTTGTTAATATCATTTTACAAATTAAATATTTTTTGCGATTTACCCTCTAATGATCTTCCTGAGCATAGTAAAAGCAGAATTTGCTTCATACTAAATTCTATACTAGAAACTGGTTAGCAAAAGTTTTCTGACAGTCTTTATTTTAAAAAGTGCATCTTATAAAAATACAGTTGTTGGGCCCTGGCCGGTTGGCTCAGTGGTAGAGCGTCGGCCTGGCGTGCGGAAGTCCCGGGTTCGATTCCTGGACAGGGCACACAGGAGAAGCGCCCATCTGCTTCTCCACCCCTCCCCCTCTCCTTCCTCTCTGTCTTTCTCTTCCCCTCCCGCAGCCGAGGCTCCATTGGAGCAAAAGATGGCCCGGGCACTGGGGATGGCTCCTTGGCCTCTGTCCCAGGTGCTAGAGTGGCTCTGGTCGCAACAGAGTGACGCCCCGGAGGGGCAGAGCACCACCCCCTTGTGGGCAGAGCGTTGCCCCCTGGTGAGCGTGCCGGGTGGATCCCGGTCGGGCACATGCGGGAGTCTGACTGTCTCTCCCCGTTACTAGCTTCAGAAAAATACAAAAAAAAAAAAAAATACAGTTGTCCCCTGCCATATCGCGTTTCACTTCATGGTCTCATTGTATCATGGATTTTTAAATTGTATATATCTAGTTTTGTATTGCATATTTTTCACTATATCGTAGGATTTTGCAGTATATAGTGGCACCTTGAGATACCAACGGCTAACATACGAATTTTTTTAGATATGAGCTGCGACTCGGTCCGTATTTTTGTTCGAGATCTGAGCAAAATTCCAAGATACAAGTCGTGATTCAGAAAGCTGCTGCTAGTTGGCGCGTTGGCACATGGGTCCAGTATCAGCAGTTTGATATAGGAGTTGTCTGACTTACGAGCTCGGTTACAGAATGAATTAAATTCGTATCTCAAGGTACCACTGTATAGGTATTTTTATAAATTTTTATTTTAATTATTTTTTGCAGTAAAATAAGCACTTTCTAGCCTAAAAAATTGGAAACAAAATGAAAAAAATATTAATTAAAACATTAAAATAATATTAAATCAAAATAAAATACATAGCATACAGCAGAAGAGTAGACAAAGACTCGCACGTATGAAAAACGCAGCTACGGCCCCTTCCAGTTGAGTTAGTTTGCCCACGTGAGATTGTACATAGCACACTATTGGCTGATGGATGGGAGGCAAACAACCAGAGCACTGTGTTCTGTATATATAAATAATAAAATAAATATAAGGTTGCTACTTCACGGATTTTCATCTATCACAGAGGGTTTCTGGAACCTAACCTCCATGATAGATGAGGGGCCACTGTATCATGGACCCTAATAATATTACATTAACTCTTTGTAATATACTTAGTGCTTTTCAAATTCTTTGGTTTAGCTCCTAAATTTTTTTATTTGCACCAAGTATATATTTACAGTTTAAAGACTAATTACAAAGTAAACAAAATAATTACCACCCAGGCCAAGAAATGAATCACTACCTGCACTCTGGAAGCATCCCTGATGACATCTCTTCCCCTTTTCAGTAATAGTAGCCACCACCTGATTTAAATGATAAAGATGTCCTTTTATAGTCTTACTATCTATGACTGAATGCCTAAATAATAGTTTAGTTTTACACACTATATATTTGCTTTTGTGACTTTTTTCATTAAATATTGTTTGTGAGAGTCATTTGTGTTTCTTTAGTTAACTACATTGCTGTATGGTAGTACTTAACACATCCCATTAGGATTTTGATTACAGTGGCAGTGAGTCTAAAGACCATTCGGGGAGAATATCTTTACAATACTAAATTTTCTAATCCACAGATATAACATAATTATTTATTAAGATTTTTTTCATCATCTCCCAACAGCTATATCATTTTCTCTGAAATGGCGACATATCTTTTGTTGGCTTTATATTTATATGTCATTTTTATGCTATTACTGTTTTTCCCCTCTGGATAAACTTTGTTATTAAAATTTCTTTTTCTTTATTTTTTTAACTTTTATTTATTTATTATTAGATTTTATATGTATTCATTTTTAGAGAAGGAGGAGAAAGAGAGAGAAGGGGGAGGAGCAGGAAGCATCAACTCCCATCTGTGCCTTGACTAGGCAGTCCGGGGTTTTGAATTAGTAACCTCAGTGTTCCAGATTGACATTTTATCCACTGCGCCACCACAGGTCAGGCTGTTATCAAATTTTCATCTTTCATTGTTGGTTACAGAAATGCAATTGATTTTTATAGAATGATTTTATATCCAACAACTTTACTAAGTTCCTATTACCTTAATTACTTACCTAGGTATTCTAATCTAGATATATTAAGTATACAATCTATAAAATATGGTATTTTGTCTCACGGCTTTGCCTAGTACTAATACAATGTTCAACAGAATATATGTAGTCACTGCTATTTTGTCCCTACTCTCAGAAGGAACATTCCAGTGTTTCATCATGAAATATGACTGTTGAGCCTGACCGGGCGGTGATGCAGTAGATAGAACATTGAACTGGACCGCAGAGGACCCAGGCTTGAAGCCCTGAGGTTGCCAGCTTGAGCGCAGGCTCCTCTGGTTTGAGCAAGGCTCACCAGCTGAAGCCCAAGGTTGCTGGCTTGAGCAAGGGGTCACTTGATCTGCAGTAGACCCCCCATCCGCCCCGTCAAGTCATATATGGGAAAGCAATCAATGAACAACTAAGGTGCCACACCAAAGAACTGAGAACTGATGCTTTTCATCTCTCTCCCTTCCTGTCTGTCTGTCCCTATCTGTCCCTCTGTCTGTCACACACACACACACACACACACACACACACACACACACACACACACACACACGGTCTACCGGAAAGTTCTGTTCGTTTTTGGAATAAAACAAAATACAAATTTTTCTTACTGTCAATAAACTTTATTAAATAATATAATTGCCATTATTATTAATGATTTCTTGCCAGTGTGAGGGCAATTTGTATATCCCATTTTTGAAAAATGTTTTATCTTTTGATGCGAAAAACTGAACCAGTGCTTGTTTGATATCTTCTTCATTTTTGAATTTTTTGCCCTTCAAAAAATTTTGTTAGGACAAAAACAAGTGATAGTCGGAGAGTGCTAAGTCCGGGGAATATGGTGGATGCGACAGAATTTCCCAGCCTAGTTCTGCAATTTTTTGACGAGTCCCCAAAGCAGCATGTGGCCTGGCATTATCATGATGCAGTATGATGTTCTTCCTATTGAACATCGCCAGCCTCTTTTCTTGGACTGCTGTCTTTAAATTATCCAGTTGCTGACAATACTTCTCCAAATTGAGTTTTTCGTTCGGTTTTAAAAGCTCATAATGTATTGGTCCTCAAATGTCCCACCATATACACAACATTCTCTTATTCAGAGTCAAATCTGGTTTAGAGGTGGAAGGGCTAGGTTTTTCGGGTTCACAATATGCCCTTTTCCTTACGATGTTTTCGTAGGTAATCCACTTTTCATCCCCAGTTATCATCCGGTTCAAGAAGGGCTCCATTTTGTTCCGAGTAAGCAGAGATGTGCATATGATGACTCGATCATCCAAATTCTTCTGACTTAATTCATGTGACACCCATCTTGAATATTTCCACACCAATCCTATCTTCCGAATATGGTCCGAAATGGTTTGCTGAGCTGAATTAAGCCTTTCTGCGATCTCCGATGTTGTCAGAAAAGGATCTTGCTCCAACATGGTCTTAACAACATCATCATTGATCAAAGATGGTCGCCCAGAACCCGGCTTATCAGAAAGGTCGAAATCACCTGTTTTGAATTTTTCGAACCATCTTCTGCATGTCCTGTCAGAAACTGTACCTTCACCAAACACTTTCAATAAATTTCTACATGCTTCTGTAGCATTTCTTCCTTGTTGAAATTCGTAAAAATTACAGTGGCTTAAATGAACTTTTCAGTAGTCATGGGTACACTATTGCTTCACACATAAGACTAACGTGAATCAACCTTGTTTTAGTTAATTTGCTACGTCAGTATGTATACATTAAGTGATAAAAATAGAGAGGCACACATGAGCCAAATAAACTTGTGCTTACGTGTCAAAACTTGTGATAGAAACGAACAGAACTTTCCGGTAGACCTGATACACACACACACACACACACACACACACACACACACACTATATGTATGACTATTGAAGATTTTGTATTTTACCCTTGTTGAAGTTTTAAAAGTTCCTTTTATACTTTGCTAGTGCTTTTTAAAAACTTTTAGCATAAACTTGTTAGATTTTATCAAATGCATTCTACTCAGCTCTTCAGATATGACTTTTTAAAATCTTTTTATGTGGTAGAGTATACTCATTAATTGTGTAGTATTAAATCAACCTTCCATTATTGTGAAGGATTTAATTTGGTTCTGATATATTATCATTTTCATAAAATTATTTGTTTTATGTATGAATATATAGTAGGTACTAGTTATGGTATATGAAGTCACCACTGACCTATGGTATCTAAGGGAAATATTTATACTTATTCAAACTATAATATTGGGGAAAAAACAGTTCTCTCCAAAAGTACTACAGACTTGTTTTGTCAGTTTTCGCTTTATATGTCATACAAATTAAACATCGTTTTATTTTTCTATCAAGTCACACATTTTATCATTAAGAAAAATCTCCTTTATTTCTAGAAGTGATATTTATTCCAAAGTTTTATGTTTTGGATATATCTCTCATCAGAAGCACAAAGAGAATTTTTAAATCCAGTCTGACAATTCTTTAACTAGAGTATTTAGATCATTTTTACTTTTAATGTGATTTAATGACATATTTTGATTTATATCTATTATCTTACTCTGTACTCTCTGCTCTATCTGTTTTTCTATGTTTCTTTTCTCCCTCCTCCATACTTTCTTTAGAATCACCTTGGGAGCTTTAAAATCACTCAGATATTCTGATTTAATTGCTGTGGGATGGAGTCTGGGCATAAGGATTTTTAATAGTTCCCTACATCGATGTATTGTATAGCCAAGGTTGAGAGCCAGTTTTACGTTTTCCTTTTAAATTTTAAAAATTTATTTTTTTCCATTTTACTGATTAAAATATTTAGTAGTCTTTTAAAAAATGTATATTTGATTATTGAATAACCTTAGCATTCTACTAGACCATACGAGTGCGTGACAACACAAAATCCTGTTACTACGCGAGTTATATTAGTATACTGTTTATAAACATTTGTGGTTCTTTTTACCCTTTACCTTCCCTTCTCTTCCTTCTTCCTCTTCCCTCTTTTCCTTTCTTTTCTTTTCTTTTTTCTTTGGTTTCCCCTTCCTTCTTTACCCTCTAACTTTCTGTATGGAATCTTCTCCTTCTGCCTAAAATATATCTTTGGAATTTCTTTTAGTAAGGGCTTGCTTTCCCATTCCTTCTTCTTTTTCTGAAACTCCAAAAAGCAGAACTTCTCATTTTATCTTCTCTGTCTTCACCATTTTAATTAATATTGTATTTTCTTGTTTGCATGTGGCATTCTGGATTATTTCACTTAATGTTTTACCCAGTTCAATAATTTCCTCTTTAATTTATGCTGAATTATTTAATTTCATTTTTTCTTTCTAGTAATTCTATTTAAAATTTTTGACTTTCCCTAAAGTCTCTAGTCCCTGCAGAAAATTTCAAGCAATTTCTTTTTTAAAAAAAGTTTATGTACTGTGACTCATAATTTTAGTATTTGGGGTCTGTGTAGGCTGAGATCTTTCTAGATCTGTCCTTGCTGACTACTGGCTTTAGATCATGGTACCTTGTTTCCATTCATGCTTCGTAATTATCTTTTACTATAAGCTATTCATAATGATTTACAAAGATTTTAAAGCAGAAGCATTCATTTATGCTACTTTCAGGCAACCTGGGATCCAGCACTGTAGGACCCCTTTCAATTAAATAAATATGGGTTTTAAGTTTTTTGGACCAACCTGATGATATGAATGAATTTGGACTATTAGTTTTTGCTTGAGATACCTTACAGTTTCATCTTTTCATGGTCTATCGTGCTCTGGATGACAGGGGTAGATTTATTCTGGTTCAACCTTAAATTGAGAGAATACCGTATTTCCAAATGTATAAGACTCACCTTTTCCTGAAAATTTTTTTGACAGTGATGAGTTGTATGAATTTTATGATGAATAAAACTTCAGTTCAGCCCTGGCCGGTTTGCTCAGCGGTAGAGCGTCAGCCCAGCATGTGGAAGTCATAGGTTCGATTCCCGGTCAAAGCACATAGGAGAAGAGCCCCTCTGCTTCTCCACCTTCCCCCTCTCCTTCCTCTCTATCTCTCTCTTCCCCTCCCGCAGCCAAGGCTCCACTGGAGCAAAGTAGGCCCGATGCTGAGGACAGAGCTCCATGGCCTCTGCCTCAGGTGCTAGAATGGCTCCTGTGGCAACAGAGCAATGCCCTCTGGTGGGCGTGCCGGGTGGATCCTGGTCGGGCGCATGCGGGAGTCTGTCTGACTGCCTCCCCGCTTCTAACTTTGGAAAAATACAACAAAAACAAAAAAACCTTGAGTTTAATAACTTTATATTTATATAATACATGTTTTTCCAAATTCCGGGCCCCCAAATTACAGTGTGTCTTATAAATGGGAGCATTTTATACATGGGGAAATATGGTAACTCTTTGGAGCTTTAACTCTATCAGTGAAGTAAAAACACCAAAGTTCAAGTTTGCTGGCTTGGACAAGGCAAAAAAAAGCTTTGTGCTCTGCCTACCATTTTAAGTTCCCATCAGCATCGGCATTTGCGATGTATCAGTTCTTTGGTATTTTTATGATTTATGCAAAATTTAAAAATGTTTTTAAATTTGAGAAATTAGTTTGAATATCCCCCTAGCCATATTCTAGTTAACTTTTAATGTAGAATATATAAACAGATAAGATTAACTTAATCTAAGTTTTGGCATAAAATCAGCTTGTGACAACAGAGACAACACTAATAAGAGAATATTTAAATAAACAATAGAAATACTGTTATTTTATTGTCACTAATATGAAAGTGAACAATAATATTTGTAAATATATTTGGTGTACTAAGTGCAAATTGGCTCTGAATAATTTGCTAAGTGACTCTGAAGTTTCTTCATCAAAAGGCCAGAGGGCCAACCTGGGGTGATCATAACAGGCAGACTTCACTTAACCATTAATATGGGCAATATAAATAACAAGGAAATTTAACCTCAGAACCAATTCTTCATTAAATTGTTAAAAAATTAAAAATTATGGTACACAGTAGTGCTAATTGTAATAACACACGAGGTGCTACCTATAAATGCATGTTTATTGTTCTTTTTTTGTGTGTGATAGAGACAGAGAGAGGGACAGATAGGGACAGACAGACAGGAAGGGAGAGAGGTGAGAAACATCAATTCTTTGTTGTGGCACCTTAGTTGTTCATTGATTACTTTCTCATATGTGCCTTGATGGTGGGGGGAGGGCTATAGCAGACCAAGTGACCCCTTTGCTCAAGCCAGCGACCTTGGGTCAAGCTGATGAGCCTTGCTCAAACCAGATGAGCCCGCACTCAAGCTGGCAACCTTGGGGTTTTGAACCTGGCTCCTCCATGTCCCAGTCTGACTATTCACTGCACCACTGAAATGCAGTGAGAAGTTTATCTTTGTAGGAGAGCCTGGGAAACATCTTTGGGAGCAAGCATCTGGGAGAAGCCCAGCCCTGGAAAGTGCTCAGGGAAGAGCTCAAAGATTGAGAAAGGAGACAGCCAGTCTGAACCATCTGTTTGGGAGGAATGCAAAGACAGATGGTCCATTATCTCAAGAACAGAACACCTTGCTGCTGCCTTTTCTATGTGACTAACTGCATAGACTTTGCCCCTTGAACCATTACTAACAGCCCTGAACCCTATAAAGAGTCAGCACTATGAGAATGTTAAAACAGTCCTTTAGACATGAAATTCCCTGCCTTCTCAGGTTGCCTGCAATTTGATTAAAGACACTCATATTCCACTTGGTCCTCATCTCTGTGATTGGCTCTGCAGCACTGGGCAACTCAAACCTGGCTTGTTCCAGTAACACAATTATTGAAGAAATATGAGTTCAGAAAGGAAGAACCTACCATCACACAATCATATGCAGTTTCTTCCTCTAAGTCAGAGATTCTTAAATATATACTTTTGGACCATAAACCTTGTTTGGCAGTCTGGGCGAAGTGTATGGATTCTTTTCAAAATAACATTTTCAAATGAATAAATAAACTTAATTACAGAGAAATATACTAAAATGATATAAAAAAATCCAATGATCAAACTAGTATTTTAAAACATCATGATATAGTAATAGGTGTTTCTTTCCTTTTTTTTTTTACAGAGAGAGAGAGAGAGAGAGAGAGGGATAGACAGGGACAGAGAGAGAAGGGGGGAGGAGCAGGAAGCATCAACTCCCATATGTGCCTTGACCAGGCAAGCCCAGGGTTTCAAACTGGCGACCTCAGCATTTCCTGGTCGACGCTTTATCCACTGCACCACCACAGGTCAGCCCTTAGTTGTTTATTGATTGCTTTCTCATATGTGCCTTGACCAGTGGCTACAGCAGACCAAGTAACCCCTTGCTCAAGCCAATGACCTTGGGCTCAAGCTGGTGACCTTGGGGTTTTGAACCTGGGTCTTCTGCATCCCAGTCCAATGCTCTATCTGCTGCGTCACCGCCTGGTCAGGCTCAATTTAATTTTTTTCATTAAACATTTTCCCAAATTAATTTTCGGATGAACTACATTTTTAATTATATATTATTTTACAGAACCTATCTGTGAAACTTTGGAATGGGAAATAGTGGAAGAGAAGCTTGAGAAAGGCATGAATATTCAGTTTCTAAGAAAACATCTAAAAAATCTAAAGAAATAACTCAGAAACTCCATATACAGAGATCAGAGAGGGGCATACAGAATTAAGTGAAAAGATCTTACCCATGGCTTCACATGCCCAGACTGCTGTTCTTAATGACATTTTTTGTGCTGCCATCATGGTGATCATTGTAATCATGCAACAATAGCCCATTCCATTTTCAAAGCCAACAACAGCATGTTAAATCCTTCTTATGCTTCAAATATGCCTAAATCCCCTTTACCCCTTCTCTTCTGTTGCATTTGGAGAAAGCTCTCTACTTTTATGAGCTCATATGATTATATTAAGCCCATCTAGATAATCTCCCTATTTTAAGGTCAATTGATTAGTAGCCTTAATCATAACTGCAAAGGGCATTCACAGCAGTACTTAGATTAATATTTGAATAAATAAGGGATGAAAAGAAATAGCATCTGCAGAATTCTGCCAACACACCATACTTGGGAAAAGCCCCTTTACTTTATATTAGTCACTAATAATTTTAGAAGTTTATTCACAGTATTTGTTTCTACGGCTACAGAGAGGCATGAGAAAACAGGTGTGTGTGTGTGTGTGTGTGTGTGTGTGTGTGTGTGTGTGTGTGTGTGTGTGTGTGTACACGTACATATATACTGGTTAAAGATCACTTTTCTTTTTTTAGAAAGAGAGAGAGAGGAAGGAAGAGAGATGAGTGAGAAGCATTAACTCATAGTTGTGGCACTTTAGCTGTTCATTGATTGCTTCTCAGATGTGCCTTGGCTGGGGGGCTCCAGCCAAGTCATATACTGGCTAAAGATCACTTTTAACCCTACTTTTTTGTAGCCATAAAAATTAACAGGGATGTAACTAATTTAGAAATTCAGTTAAAATGAATGCTCTCATTTTGATTACTGTTTAAAAAATATGAAGAAAAACCACAATGGCAGTAGAAATTATTAATAACCTGAATTAAGGATTTTTTAAAAAAGGAAAAGACAGTTTGTTATTTTTAAGACTATAAAGAAGCAAATAGCAGCCTGGCAAAACTGGTCTCTGTAAAATATGTTTTTTGTTAACGGATAGTTTTAAAGTATTTGAAAAGTTGCATTCAAAGTTAATTGTTCCTGCAGATAACTAATATAAAACGTAACAAAGAACTATGCCTTCATTTAAGGACAATAAAATTTCACCAAAAAAGCCACAAAACTAGACTATGAATACCTTAATGAATGTTGCTACACAGGAAAACTAATGTAAAAATGTTTGTTGTCCAAACAAACTCGCTCTATATTTAATTCAATTGCAATAAACATCCCCCCAAAAGATTCTTTTTGAACTGACAGGAATAATCAAAAAGGTGAGAGAAAATGAGAAGTTAAGTAATTATTAGAAATTAAAACAAAAAATAATATTTAAAACTATATAATAAATAAAAACTGAATTAAGAACAAAGAAATACAGAATAGCTTCAGCTACATGTAAAATCTTACCTGATAAATTAAATCCACTGCTTCAATCATATTTAAAAATAAACCTCAGATCAATTGGTATTGAAATATATATAATCTGAATCCCAGGTAGATCAGATCCAGAGTTTGTACTAAAGAAAAAATAGCTGAAAATAATCTAGTCTGAAAAAAAAAAATCATAAAGAAAATAATGACTTTTAAAAAATGTAAACAAACACAATGAGAATAAAGCAATGGTAAATATAAATAAAAGTACGTAGAAAGATGTCATAACATTTATTAACACTAGAGAATATTAAAACTATATAGAGAATTTAATTTAAAAGCAAAAAGTCAAGACCTTTAAATATAAATGGGAAAATGATGTACAGAGATAGTAAGGGAAGTGCTAAAAGTAAACTAAAAACCATTAACTTTAAGCCACATTAGTAATCACAAAAACAAATACAAACAAATATACACCTAAAGTTGCAATTTGCAAAAATTATAAAAACATAATTTTGTACTTACTGAGATTGAAGTAAAGTTTTATATATACAACTGTCATACTAATGACAATGAAAAAAATGATAAAATTCCAGAGATATAATGATGTATTGTGTGTCTTTATGATTTAGAGAAACGGTGTTCATTCTTTGAATACAAAAATACTAAGTTAGTATATTACTGCATAAACGAAAAACTGAATGCAGTGGCCCAGCCTGCATTCAGGGGGACTCTGAAGGGGACTTTCCAGGGCCCATGAGAAACAACCTGGCTGTGCAAATATGTGGGTCACACATATCCTAAACCCTGAAGTGCATGCATCGCAACCAACATACTACGATTCCTATGGCACCTCCAGTGAGGTGAGCTTATCAGTGTCAGAGTGGATGTAAGCAAACATTGGGCCTGCAAAGAGGAGCAAGTGAACAAGGTGGGTGACTCAAGGGATGCCCAATATGACTGGGATAGGACAGATTACCCTCTATAAAGTGGGTAGCTTCATTCAATTAGTCTTAGACCTTAACAGAAAGACTACTGTCATATGAGAAAGAGGGATTTCTGCCTCCAGTCTGCTTTTAGACTCAAACTGCAACAACATCATGTCCCTGGGTATCTATTCTCTTGGCCTGCTTGCAGATTTTGGACTTGCCAGCTCCCCACAGTCACATGAGACTATTCCTTAAGATTACTCTTTCTTCTACTTCTTTTTATTTACACACATTATTGGTTCTGTTCCTCTGAGGAACTCTCTTTAATACACACCTCAGAGTCCCTATGTCTGGTGTCCAAGTTTTCCAGTGATGTGTTGTGCTACCTGAGGGATGAGACTGAGTTCCAGAACACAGAAGAATGACAGTGGTATATCACTACTGTTTATTCCCTAATAGCATACTACAACATACTGAGTTTCCTTGCTGCCAGGTAAGTACATCGAATTATGTGTTTTAATCAAATTAAGCACCATGAAAGAGTACATTACCAAGATTCCTGGCAAAAACAAAAACAAAAAACTATAAAGACTAAAGACAATCTAAAAATTCAAATGCAAGGAAATTACAATAAAAAAAATCCAAAACATAACAGATATAACACTTCTATTCCTAGTAAAAACTTTTTTGCTACAATGAAGCAAAAAATGACGAACTCATATCTGGCACAAAGTTGGAAAAAATTTGCAACAGCATGGATGGATTTGGAGATCATTACGCTAAGTGAAACAAGCAAGTCAGAGAAAGACAAGTACCATACTATTTAACTTCTATGTAGAATCTAATGACACAATAAACAAAACAGAAACAGACTCATAGATACAAGAACATTCTGACAGCTGTCAGAGGGAATAGGAGTTTGGAGGCTGGGTAAAAATAATGGTAAAGGAATTAAGCAAAGAAAAAAACCCCATAGACACAGACAACAGAGAGGGCATTGCAGAAGGGAAAGCGTATTAAGGGTGGAAAAGACTAGATGGGGGACAGATGATGATGGAGGGTGATGTGATTTGGGATGTTGAACATAATGCAATATACAGATAATGTAGAAAAAAAGATATTTTTCTATAAATGTGCTGTTCCTTAAAAAAAACAAAAACAAAATTATAAAAAAAGTTAACTGAAATACAGATTTATATTCACTCATGACCCTATTGTAAGTGATTATGTTGAGATATCAGTTGACAATACAGGGAAGATATAATTATAAGATTTTAAAATACTGTTTATTTAAACTATCTCATCTGTTATTATTTATGACAATTTGTTGCAACTTACAGTTCAGTATTTTTAAACAATTCACAACTCTGTAGTAAGGCATAATCTTTAAGGGTCAGGATCTGGTATCTGACTGAGAATACATTTTATATGTAATGAAGTCTTTTAAGAGTTAATATGGACTTAACTGTTTTCTTAAAAATAACTTAATGAACATGATCTTTTCTGGAATTATTTGTTGCTTTTCTCTAAGGTAGTTGGTCATTTCTCTTAGTCATACTTTGTTATTATGTATCTGAACCTTTTCTGTCTTCTTATTTACAGTTTCTAATTTGGTATACTTCAAAAAGTTTTCCGTTCTTTTTTTCTTCCTCTTTAATTTTGTTATGAAACTCCTAGTTTCAAGCAATTACTTGAAATGATCTCATCTTTATTCAAGATGGCTGAATAAGTCAGCTGAAAGTGGATATAATGTCTTATATTAACTAGCTAGGATAAGAAGCCAAATAGGAGATAGGGATATTAGACTACCAATGTTTTCTGAAGATATAAAATTTCCTCTGCCCCTTATTAAAAATATATTTCATAGCCTACTTATAACATTTTAATCCTTTTTTTCTTTGGGTCCACAATCTCTTTTGTTTATGGCATCATCTTACTGTAAATACTTGGGCTAACATCACCTTACTCAATGGTACACAGACCTGAAAAGATATTCTAGGATAAAAACACACACACACATACAAAGGAAACAGAATACTATTCATATTCCCTGTTCATAACCTTATGCTCTAAAGTCAGAGTTAATTTAATCACAAGACTGGCACTATTGGGGATTATGGGTGAAATGAATTCAACAGTTCCTTCTAACAAAGAATTCACTCACCCAAATCTACAGGGTTCCTTTATTTTCAATGTTACTATGTTAGGCCCTAGAATTATAGCAGAGAAACATACAGTTCCAACATCTATCCTTATGGAGCTTTACACACTAGTACAATGGTTTGGAAATTATGTTTAGGAATATTATAGTGTCCCTTGAGCCGGTTACAAAGTGAATAACTTAACACTTTTAGAATTCTTTAAGCCTTTCCTAAGCTCTCAACTGCTATTAAGGCATAATGAAATCCTGGCCTTTAGCCACAGTTCTCTTGAGATTTTATGACAGAATTTATTTAGAATATTATGAATTCTGTCAAACATACAGAATTTCAAAATTGTTTTTACCTTGGACAATATGTGTTCAGAAGTTAATCCATAGCAGTACAGGGGAAAATAAGCTTTTTCTCTTAAAGTAAATAAACATTGCCTGGAGGTTTAGAAATTAAGTGAGGTAGAAGATGTCATTCTGAAATATTTTACTATTCTGTGCTCACATTTATAGCTTAAAAGTTCTGTGCTGCAACCTCTATTACTGCTGGTTTATATACGGTCTACTGGAAAGTTCTGTCCGTTTTTGGAATAAAACAAAATACAAATTTTTCTTACTGTCAATAAACTTTATTAAATAATATAATTGCCATTATTATTAATGATTTCTTGCCAGTGTGAGAGCAATTTGTATATCCCATTTTTGAAAAATGTTTTATCTTTTGATGCGAAAAACTGAACCAGTGCTTGTTTGATATCTTCTTCATTTTTGAGTTTTTTGCCCTTCAAAAAATTTTGTTAGGACAAAAACAAGTGATAGTCGGAGGGTGCTAAGTCCGGGGAATATGGTGGATGCGACAGAATTTCCCAGCCTAGTTCTGCAATTTTTTGACGAGTCCCCAAAGCAGCATGTGGCCTGGCATTATCATGATGCAGTATGATGTTCTTCCTATTGAACATCGCCAGCCTCTTTTCTTGGACTACTGTCTTTAAATTATCCAGTTGCTGACAATACTTCTCCAAATTGAGCTTTTCGTTCAGTTTTAAAAGCTCATAATGTATTGATCCTTGAATGTCCCACCATATACACAACATTCTCTTAGAGTCAAATCTGGTTTAGAGGTGGAAGGGCTAGGTTTTCCAGGTTCACAATATGCCCTTTTCCTTACGATGTTTTCGTAGGCAATCCACTTTTCATCCCCAGTTATCATCCGGTTCAAGAAGGGCTCCATTTTGTTCCGAGCAAGCAGAGATGTGCATATGACGACTCGATCATCCAAATTCTTCTGACTTAATTCATGTGGCACCCATCTTGAATATTTCCACACCAATCCTATCTTCCGAATATGGTCCGAAATGGTTTGCTGAGCTGAATTAAGCCTTTCTGTGATCTCTGATGTTGTCAGAAAAGGATCTTGCTCCAACATGGTCTTAACAACATCGTCATTGATCAAAGATGCTTGCCCAGAACGTGGCTTATCAGAAAGGTCGAAATCACCTGTTTTGAATTTTTCGAACCATCTTCTGCATGTCCTATCAGAAACTGTACCTTCACCAAACACTTTCAATAAATTTCTACATGCTTCTGTAGCATTTGTTCCTTGTTGAAATTCGTAAAAATTACAGTGGCGTAAATGAACTTTATCAGTAGTCATGGGTACACTATCGCTTCACACATAAGACTAACGTGAATCAACTTTGTTTTAGTTAATTTGCTACATCAGTATGTAAACATTAAGTGATAAAAAATAGAGAGGCACACATGCGCCAAATAAACTTGTGCTTACGTGTCGAAACTTGTTGTGATAGAAATGGACAGAACTTTCCGGTAGACCTGATATAAAAGTAACTATTTTTTTTAAGTCTAAAAACCACTGGTGTGGAAAAGTTAGGTGTGAAAGAATCCAAATGGTTAAGGTTCTTCAACAACTTACATATTTCAAAGAAGGCTTCCACCTGAGGTTTACTTTTCATCTCTGGTCAAATTCTTAAGTCCACCATCTTAATTTTAAAATATTCTCCAAAAGGAAAGCAATTAACCTCAAACTTTCTACATTATACTATTCAAATATATACTGAGTACTTATTATGTCAGGCATTTCATAAATATTGATGATACAGTGATAAGGCAAACTCATTGCCCTTAATTTTACACAGCAGGATTTTAATTTAAGCAATTGCTATTACAAATAAAATACCTTATGACTTATTTATACATGTCTCCTTATAGTAGAGCTGAATCGAGGGAGAATAGTAAACAATACAATATAATAAACATAGAGTAGGGGATGTCAGAGTAATGGCATCTTGAGAGATACTCTTGATTCCACCCCTTGAAATTTCAACCAGCTAAACAGCAATACAGGAAGGAATCCCAGCTGGGCTCGCAGTCTTGCCTGAAAGATGCCCAATCAATTGATTAAAGGTCAATGACAAAGAAAGAATCCTCAAGGCAGCTAAGGAAAAAAAAACTTAACATGTAAAGGAAGGCCCATCAGGTTATCATCAGACTTCGCAGAAGAAACTCTACAAGCCAGAAGAAAGTGGACCCAAAAATTCAAAGAAATGAAAGAGAGGGATTACCACCCAAGGATAGTATAAATATATATTTCCATCAAAGTTATCCTTGAAATATGAAGGAGAAATTAAAATATTTCCAGATATACAGAAACTGAGGGAATTTATCACCAGAACCCTCCCCCCCTTTGCAGGAAACACTCAAGGGTGTTATTCTACCCGAAACTAGGAACAAAACAAATCAAAACTACAAGTAAAAGCTCCTAAAAGGTTACGATATAAACAAGGATAATCTGTGACAATAACATAAAAGGGGAGAGGATAGAGATATGCAGTAGTAAAGGAGGATGGAGGGCAGAAGTACTCATAAGACTAAGGACTCTTGTATATATGAAAATTTTTCTCTTAAAAACCTAATGGCAATCACCCACAAAAGAACCAATACCAAAACACACAGCTTAAAAAAAGAGGAAAAAGAGGAAAGAAGTATAGAATACCATCAAACAAAAACAGAAACACAAAAGAGAAGAACCAAAGGAGACACAGAGCTCCAGAAAACAAAACATAAAATAGCTATAGGAAATCCTCATGTGTCAATAATTACCCTAAATGTAAATGAACTGAACTCATCAATAAAGAGGCCACAAAGTAGCAGATTGGACCAGGAAGCAAAACCCAACCATATGCAAACTTCAGAAGACACATCTAAGCTGCATGGATAAAAGTAGACTTAAAGTGAAAAGTTGGAAAAACAATTCTCTAAGCAAATAATAACCCCCAAAAAGAAGGTATAGCCATACTTATATCTGATGAGACTGACTTCAAGACAACAACGGTAACAGAAACAAGATGGATATTTCATAATGATAAAGGAGAAACTATTATCAAGAGACATAACACTTCTTAATATATATGCACCAAATCACAGAGCACCAAAATGTAAGACCTACACTAACAGATCTAAAAATTGAAACAAACAAAAACACAATCAGTTGGGGAACTAAACACACCATTGACATTTTAGATAGATCATCCAAACAGAAAATCAATGAAGAAATATCGGTGCTAAATGATACACTAGACCAAATGGGGAGAATAGACATTTACAGAACATTACATCCTAGTACATCAGATTATACATTCTTTTCTAGTGTGCAGGGAACATTCTCAAGGCTAGGCCATATATTGGGCACAAATCTAGACTGAACAAATTCAAAAAGACTGAAATTATACCAAGCACATTCTCTGACCATAAGGCTCTGAAGTTAGACTTCAATTGCAAAAAAGGCAGTAAAGAAACTGACTAAAATGTGAAAATTAAACAACATACTTCTAAAAATTGACTAGGTCAAAGAAGAAATATAAACAGAGATCAAAAGATACATATAGACAAACGAAAATGACAACATGACATATCAAAATTTCTGGGATGCAGCAAAGCAGTAAAAAGAGGGAAGCTTATATTATTACAGGTCTACCTCAAGAAACAAGAGAGATCCCAAATAAACAACCTACTATTACATCTTAAAGAACTAGAAAAAGAAGAGCAAAGGCAACCCAAAGTCACCAGAATACAAGAAATAATAAAAATTAGAACAGAACTAAAAGAAATAGAGAAAGAAATTTATGGAAAAAATTAATACAAAAGCTGGTTCTTTGAACTACATCAATAAAATTGACAAACCCCTGGCTATATTCACTAAGGAAAAAAGAGGACTCATATAAACAAAATACAAAATGAAAAAGGAGAAATTACCACGGACATCATAGGTATACTAAGGATCATACTAGACTATTAAGAAATATTATGTTACCAAATTAAAAAATCTAGAAAAAATGGATAAATTTCTATAACTATACAATCATCTAAGACTGAGTTATGAAGTGGAAAACTTAAATAGACCCATAAGCAGGGAGAAAACAGAAACAACCATCAAAAACCTCCCCCAAAATTAAAAGTCTGGGACCAGATGGCTACACTATTGAATTCTACCAAACATTCAAAGATTTGGTATCTATCTCACTCAAAATTTTCCAAAAAATGAAAGAAGAAGCAATACTCTTTAACACATTTTATAAGGCCAACATAACTGATACCAAAACATGGCAAGGACAACACAAAAAAAGAAAACTACACCAATATCTCTAATGCATACACATGCAAAAATCTTCAACAAAATACTAGCAGATCGAATATAACAATACATTAAAAAATAATAATACATATCACGATCAAGTGGGATTCATTCAGCAGCACAAGAATGGTTTAACATACACAAATCAATCAATGTAATACAACACATCAACAAAATAAAGGACAAAAATCATATGGTCCTATAAATAGGTGCAGAAAAGATACTCAATAAGATACAACATCTATTTATGTTGAAAACACTCAATAAAATGAGTATAGAAGAAAAGTACTTCAGCATAATAAAGGCCATATTGATAAACCATCAACCAATATCATAGTAAATGATGAAAAACTGAAATTTTTTCCTCTTAATTCAGAAACAAGACAAGAATGCCCACTCTCTCCATTTTAATCAACATAGTACTGGAAGTCTTAGAGCAATCAGGCAAGAGAAAGAAATAAAAGGCATCCATATTGGGAAGGAAGGTATCACTTTTTGCAGATGACATGATTCTATAAATAGAAAACCCCAAAGATTACACCAAAAAACTATTAGAAACAATAAACAAATACAGTATTTGCAGGATACAAAATCAATATACAAAAGTCTACGGCTTTTCTATATATCAACAATGAAATTTCAGGAAATAAATTAAAAAAAAATTCCTTTAACAATTGCAACTACAACAAAAATATCTAGGAATAAACTTAACAAAGGATGCTTGCTTCAGCATATACACAGTTAATGAAACAGGTTACACAGGAAGAGGAACAGATTTGGGTGGTTCAGAGAGTAGAACAGAGGAGACTATTAGTTTACTCATAATGAAAAGATATCTTACAGGTAAACTGCAAATAGAGATGTCTAATAGGCAAGTAGATATATAAAGATCAGTTATAGATCTGAACTAGACATATGGATTTGGAACCATCAGCATATACATGGTAACCAACACAAAGGGAGTAAATTAAGTTGCCATGGGCAACTTATAGAATATGAAGAGTAGACAGCCCAGGATCAGCAGAGATAGGTAAAGAAAGAGAATGCACTGCTATTTAAAAAATATAAATAAATGGACTGATAATAGGACATGTCCTTTTAGCACATGCATTAAGATGAAGACAAGATTTATTTATTTACTCATTCATTTTATTATTATTTTATATGTGAGAGGAGGGGTGATAGTGAGACAGAATCCAACATGCACCTGACCAGGAGCCCCCCATCTCTGGTTACCCCCATCTGGGGTCTATGCTCAAATCAACTGAGCTATTTTTAGCACCTAAAGTTGAGCCACTGGACCAACCAAGCACCCAGGGGTGACACTTAAACCAACTGAGCCACTGGCTGCTAGAAGGGAAGAGGGAGAGAAGAGTTAGAGCAGGGGTCCCCAAACTTTTTACACAGGGGGCCAGTTTACTGTCCCTCAGACCGTTGGAAGGCCGGACTATAAAAAAAACAACTATGAACAAATCCCTATGCACACTGCACATATCTTATTTTAAAGTAAAAAAATAAAACGGGAACAAATACAATATTTAAAATAAAGGACAAGTAAATTTAAATCAACAAACTGACCAGTATTTCAATGGGAACTATGGGCCTGCTTTTGATGGTCAATGTCCAGTTCCATATTTGTCACTGCTGGCCGTAACAAGTGATATGACGTGCTTCCGGAGCTGTGATGCGTGCATCCCGCTTCACGGGAAGTAGTACTGTACGTGAGTGACGCCGCGCTTTGCAGCACCACCACATACAGTACTCCAGGAGCACAGGATGGGGATGCATCCTGTGCTACTCTCACTGACCACCAATGAAAGAGGTGCCTCTTCCGGAAGTGCAGTGGGGACCAGATAAATGGCCTCAGGGGGCTGCATGTGGCCCACGGGCCGTAGTTTGGGGACCCCTGAGTTAGAGAGATGGAGAGAAGGGGGAGAGAAAGAGGGAGAGAAGGAGTAGTTGCCTCTCTTGTGTGCCCTGACTGGGAATTGAACCTGGGATGTCCATATGCCAGGCTGATGCTCTATCCACTGAGCCAACCCGCCAGGGCCCCAATTTATTTTTTAAAGATAATATTGCAGGCCCTGGCCGGTTGGCTCAGTGGTAGAACACTGACCTGGCATGTGGATCTCCTGATCAGGGCACACAGAAGCGACCATCTGGTTCTCCACCCTTCCCCCTCCTCTTTTCTCTCTCTCTTCCCGTCCTGCAGCCATGGCTCAATTGGTTGTAGCGCATCATCCAGAGTGCTAAGGATGGCTCCATGGAGCCTCCACCTCAGGTGCTAAAAATTGGCTCTGTTGCAAGCATGGACTCATATGGGCAGAGCATTGGCCCCATATGGGGATTGCTGGGTGGATGCTAGTCAGGGCGCATGCAGGAGCCTGTCACTCTATCTTCCCTCCTCTTACTTGGGGGTGGGGGTGGGGATAATATTGCAGTGCTAAGAATATGAAAAAAGTTTATTGTTAATAATTAGTAAATTACCATTAACAGTCAAAATAGGTAATATAGCACATGCCTCTGCCACTTCCATAATATAACTAACACTCACTGATATATTTGTTTCAGGAAGGGTTTTAGGCTTTAAGTAATTCATTAGAAAATAGTAATTTCTTAGTTAAAATACTGAAGACTCCATTTCCTAAATTATCTTTCTACAATTATGCCTGTAAGTCTATTAGCTTTATATACTTTTATTAGACTTAATTAGATTCAATTAGAGTTACTAAAATAATAAACTTATTTATTTTACTTTTTATTGACCTTCTTGGGATGACATCGGTTAATAAAATTATAAAGGTTTCAGATGTGCTATTCCATAACACATCATCTGTAAATTGTATTGTATGTTCACCAACCCATCAAGTCTCCTTCCATTATGATTTATCTCACACTTACCCTCCTCTACCTACCCCTCCTTCCTTCTCAAAATCATCATACTGAAGTCTGTGACTATGTGTATTTTTTTTTTTGCTTAATCCCTTCACTGTTTTCACCTAGTCCCACAACCCCTGAAACCTCTGACACCAGTCAGTTTGTTCTCCTGAGTCTGTTTCTATTTTGTTGGTTTATTTTGTTCATTAGATTCCACTTATAAGTGAAATCATATGGTACTGTCTTTCTATGACTGCCTTATTTCACTTAGCATAATGCTCTCCATGCTGTCACAGAGGGTAAGATTTCCTTTTTTTTAACAGCCAAGTGATATTTCACTGTGTAAACATACCAGATTTTTAATCCACTCTTCTACTGATGAGTTTAATCCACTCATCTACTCGTGTTTTTTTTCAAATATATACAAAAAAGTGGAATCGCTGAATCATTAGGCAGTTCCATTTTAAATTTTTTGAGATAACTCCATACTGCTTTCCATAGTGGCTGCCCTCATCTGCATTCCCACCACTGTGCACAAGGATTCCCCTTTACACATATCCTCACCAACACTTACATTTCCTCCAAGGATTTTTATAGAGTCAAACATTTAAGTGTTTAATATATTTTGAGTTTATCTTTATGTAGTATGGTGTAAGAAGGTGGCCTCATTTTATTTTTTTGCATGTATCTGTCCAATTTTTCAAACACTATGTATCTTTACCCTGTTGTATGTTCTTGCCTCCTCGGTCAACTATAAATTGACTACACAGGTTTATTTTGGGTCTGTAATGTTCCATTGATCTATATGTCTGTTTTTATGCCAGCACCATTGTGTTTAAATTACTATGGCCTTATACACTGCTCACAAAAATTAGGGGATATTTCAAATGAATATGAAACATTGAAATATCCCTTAATTTTTGTGAGCAGTATAGTATAGTTTTATATTATGTAGCATGAATCCTCCAACATTGTTCTTTCCCAAGATCGCTGTAGCTATTTGTGGTCTTTTGTGGTTTCATATAAAATTTTGGAATATTTGTTCTAGTTCTGTCAAATATGCCATTCGCACCTTGAGAGGAATTGCATTGAATCTACAGGTTAATTTAAGTAGTATGAACATTTTACAAATGTTAATTCTTCCTATCCATGAACACAGTATATAATTCCACTTATTTGCATCTTGTTCAATTTCTTTCTTCAGTGTCTTATAATTTTCCAGGAACAGGTCTTCTTATATATTTGGCTAAATTTATCCCCGAGTATTTTCTTCTTTTTGAAGCAATTATGAAAGGTATTGTTTTCTTAGTTTCCCTTTCTGAAAGATTATTATTGGTGTATAAAAATGCAACTGACTTCTGGATATTTATATCTTGCTACTTTACTGAATTTATCAGTTCTTGTGTTTTGGTAGAATCTATAGGGTTATCTATATACAGTATCTTACTATATGTAAATAATATCAACTTTACTTTTTCCTTTCTATTTTGGATGCCTTTTATTTCCTCTCGTCTGTTTGTGTGGCTAGAATTTCCAGTATTATGGTAAACAAGAGTGGTGAAAGCAGACACCCCTGTCTTGTTCTTGGTCTTAAGAAAAAAGCTTGTAGTTTTTGCCCACTGAGTATGATGTTGGCTATGGGTTTCTCATATATGGCCTTTATTATGTTCAGTTATGTTCCCTCTTGTACTGTACCAATTCTGCAACCCTTGATCATAATGATTGATTTTTTAATGTATTTCTAGATCCAGTTTGCCAATATTTTGTTGAGGATTTTAGCATCTATGTTCATGTGGGATGTTGGCCTATAATTTCCTTTCTTTGTATTATCTTTATCTGGTTTTGGAATTAGAGTAATGCTGGCCTTGTAAGATGAGCCTCGGAGTCTTACCTTCTCTTTAATTTTTTGGAATAGCTTGAGAAGGATACACATTAATTCTTTTTATATTTGGTAAAATTCAGCTGTGAAGTCATTGTCCAGGACTTTCCTATGTTGGAACTTTTTTGATTACTACTCTAATTCACTAGTTTTAATCTGTCTGTTCAGATTCTTTGATTATTCCAAATTCAGTTATGGAAGACTGTGTTTCTAGAAATTTATCCATTTCTTCCTGACTGTCCCAATTTGTTGGCATGTAGTTGTCTGATCTTTTCTTTCTTTGGTATCTGTTTTTCTCTTTCATTTCTAATTTTATTTATTTGTATTCTCTTTTCCTGATGAGTCTGGTTAAAGGTTTGTGAATCTTTTTTATCTTTTCAAAGAACCAGCTTTGGTTTTATTAATCTTTTTTAATGTTTTTTTTTAGACTGTTTATATCTGCTCTGATCTTTATTACTTCCTTCCTTCTACCCACTTGGGCTCTGTTTTCTTTTTCAAGTTCCTTTAAGTGTAAAGTTAGATTGTTAGAGACTTTTCTTGTTTCTTGTGGTAGACCTGTAATGCTATGAATTTCCCTGTTAGGATTGCTTTTGCTCTGTTCCATATATTTTGGGTTGTACACTCATTTTCATTTGATTCAAGGTATCTTTTGATTTGTTCCTTGAACTCATTGTTAAACAATTCATGTGCCTGTGTGTTTTTTGTTGTCTTGTGATTGATTTATGGTTTCATAACAGTATGGTCAAAGAAGATGCTTGATATTATTTCAGTCTATTTACATTTATTGAGACTTGTTTTGTGTCCTAACATGTGGTGTATCCTTGAAAATGTTCCATGTGCACTCGAAAAGAATGTATATTTTTCTGCTTTGGGGTGACATGCTCTGCAGATATCAATTAAATCCACCTGATATAGAGTGTCATTTAAGGCTGCCATTTATTTCTTAATTTTCTGTGTTGAAGATCAATTTTTTGATACCAATGAGGTATTAAAATCCCCTACTATGACTGGATTACTGTTGCTATTTCCCTCTATGTCCATCAAAAGGTGCTTCTATGTTGGGTGCATAAATGTTTACAAGGGTTACATCTTGTTGGATTGCTCTCTTTATCATTATGTAGTGGTCTTCCTTTGTCTTTTTCTACAGCATTTATTTAATTAGAGTCTATTTTTTCTAATAGAAGAATTGCTACCCCAGCTCTTTTTTCATCCCCATTTGTATGAAATATCTTTTTAGATATCTTTCCTTTAAGTTTGTGTGTATCTTTTCTTCTGAGGCAGGTCTCTTATAGATAGCATATATATGGGTCTTGTTTTCTTATCCATTCAGCTGCCCTATGTCCTATGATTGGAGCATTTAATCATTTATAGTTAAAGTGGTTATTGATAGGTACTTATCTATTACCATTTCATTCTTTTAGCACGAGAAAGAGAAAAAGATGAACAGATAGGGAGAGAGATGAGAAGCATCAAGTCATAGTTATGGCACTTCAGTTGTTCATTGATTGCTTTCTCATATGTGCCTTGACCAGGGAGCTACAGCTAAGCTAGTGATCCCCTGCTCAAGCCAGCAACTTGGGCTGAAGCCAGCGACCTTGGACTTTAAGCCAGTGATATCTGGGCTCAAGCCAGTGACCATGGGGTCATGTCTATGATCCTACGCTCAAGCCGATGACCTCAGGGTTTCAAACCTGGGTCCTCAGTGTTCCAGATCAGTACTCTATCCACTGAGCCACCACCTGCTCATGCACCATTTTATCCTTTTAACTATGTTCTTCTGACTTTTTTTTCTTATTCATTCCTCTTTTTTTTCTTCCTAACATTGCCCTCCTCATCCTCCTCCTTCTTTAAGAAGGCTCTTTAACATTTCTTGTTATACTGGTTTTGTGGTAACAAACTACTTTAGCTTTTTCTTGTCTGGGAAGATCTTCAGTTCTCCTTTAATTTTATATGATAGTCTTGCTGGGTAAATTAGTCTTGGTTGTAGGTCCTTCCTTTACATCACTTCGAATAGTTCATGCCAATCCCTTCTGGCCTGAAATGTTTCTATTGAGAAATCAGCTGACAGTCTTATGGAGCTCCCATCCAGGTAGTTGTTTTTCTTTTGTGGCTTTTAAGATTCTCCCTTTGTCTTTAACCTTTGCCATTTTAATTATGATGTGTTTGTGAGGACCTCTTTGGGTTCATCCTGTTTGGAACATTTTGCAGTTTCCATACTTGCATGTCTTTTACTTAACAAGATTAGGGGAGTTTTGGTCATTATTTCTTCAATTATGTTCTTGATCCCTTGCTTGCTTGCTTTTCCTTCTGGTACCCCAATAATGCAGATGCTGTTATGCTTCATGTTGTTTCAAGGGCCCCTTAAACCAGTAGTTTTCAACTGCTGGTCTGTATACCGATGCCAGCCTGACAGAAATTCTGTGTCACTCCACGAAAGTTAACTACCCTGATGTTTTACGAAGATGATAAAGTCTATAATCATCGAGTCTATAGTCTTTATACAACACAAGGTCGGTTAACTCTTTTGCAAGCTGGCATGAAATTTCTGGCAGATTTTTACTGGTCCATAGACCTGCGGTTAAAAAAAACCACTGCCTTAAACTATCCTCATTTTTTTTTAAGTTTTTCATTTTATGTTGTTTGTGTGTGTGTGTGTGGTTTTTTACCCTTAATCATGCTGTTGGGCATCCTTTTAATAATTAGGTTATATATAATATATATATTATAATATATATATAATAATTAGGTCTATATCTGCTCTTTTTCTGGAGATTTCACCTGTTCTTTCACTTGTGGCTTGTTTCTTTGTCTCTCAATTTTGACTGTCTCTTGTGTTTGTTTCTATGTATTATGTAGATCTTCTTTGACTCTGACTCTTTGTGGCCTTATGTAAAAGGTGTTCTGTGGAATCCAGTGGTGCAGTATACTTGATAAACTAAGTTGGGTGTTCTAGAAATGTTCCTTGTGTGGGTTACATGGGCCATCCTGTTGTACCTGTTGTACTTTAGTGTTGATGGCTTTTGGCTCATTTGTGTGGGATTTACCCTCAGAAGACTATGAAGCTCAACCCTGACTATGGCATGTAAGCTGCTGTGCAGGTGAAGGTGCAGACACTCACCAAATAAAACAAAGTTCGTGCCTTCTGAGATCTTCATTGGATATGCCACTTATTTAGCTTATTGGATTCTGCTCTGATGTTATCTGAAGCTGGTGTCTTGGTTCTGGGCCTCTAGGAAGAAACTTTTGTGCAGGCCAATATCAGATACTTCCCATGATGACCCTGGGAAACCTGTTTGGAGCTCAAATAATCCATAGTTTGTGGCTGCTTCTGCTGGGCCTGGATGTGCATGGGAAGGACCTAGCTGCACACCAAGGCTGGCTTTTACCAGCACTGACTCCGGGGCCAGTCAGCAAAAGTCCCAAGATACCCTGAGATCCACCTCCAAACTGCTGACCACCTGTTTGGCTCAGTCACTGAAATAACCTTTGGTGGCTATGTGAGGTAGGTTTATAGTGAGTCACTAGGTAAGGAAGGGTGGTGTTCACCAAATTGATATAGGTTTAAACTCATTGCCAGTGCTGGGTCTGAAGTCACTCAAAATGTCCCTGGGTATACCATATCTAGCTGCTACCTACCCACTGGGTGCTTGCACACCTTTGTGTTTGAGTGGGGTCTCAGGAAGTTGCTAGGGTGAGGCCAACAGTTTATCATAACCAACTAGACCAATACTTGGCTCTGTGAAGGGAGGGCTCTGCTCTGGTCAGTTATGTGAGGAAAACTGGCTCCTTATTCTAGAGTCACACAACTCTGTCTATCCCAGATTCTGTAGGGATGAGATGGATCTTAGTAGGGTGGGGCTGCCAAGAGTTGGGAGAATGAGGCTAGTGGATCTCCTGTGACAGCGAGGTGCCATGCAGGTTTCAGAGAAGGTGGGGAAGTGTGGCCCCTGGCTCAGAACCACACAACTCATCCATCTTGGATTCTGTCCTGAACTCAGCAGGGTGGAGCCAGTAGGAGTTAGTGAGTGCCAGTCGAGTCAGTGAGTGAAGCATCTGGAGCTGGAACCCAGAGATTGGGTCTGCTGGAAATCTGGAGGGTGGCTCTAGTAATACTCTCATGAGAAGAAATGCCAGCCAGGTTCATGGCAAAGTGAGGAAACGGTCCCCACTCCAAAGACACACAACTCATTCGCTGACACACCATGAGTCTGCCCAGACCTCTACACCCTAGCTAAGGCAGCTGACTTCTCTCAGGGCATAAGCTCCACAACATGAGGCTATTGCTTTCCCCCACGCTGTTAACATATGGAAGTGCTCTACCCAAGAAAGATAGTGTCAGTGGAAAGGGAGAAGGACTCAGCACAAGGATCCTGGTGGCTTTCCTTTCCAGTTTCTCCCCAGAGCCACAAACCCCAGACTCTCTTCACTGATTCCCGTCTACTCTGCCCTCCCTCCAACAGAGACCAGGTGAGTGGTTGTGAACAAAGTTTTGTGTTGCCCTTTAAGAAGGTGCCTGTGTCTCGAGGACTCCCATCTCTCCCTGGAAGACATTTATGCTGTTCCACAAAAGAGTTAACCACTCTGATGTTGTATGAAAATTAATAACATAAAGCATGGAGAAGCAAGTAAATATGTAGTCCTATAGAATATATTTGAACTTAAATACCTATCTATCAGCTTAAAATAGGCTGGTATAAAGAATAATATACATATTCCACATGAAAAACACAAACCAAATATTTACAAAAGATATAAATATAACAACAAAAAAGAACCTAAATAAAACACTAAAGAAAACCAGCAAACCACAGGGAAGAGATCAAGAGAAGAAAGGAACAGAGAACAACTATAAAAAACTAAAAACAATGGACAAAATGGTAATACATACTTACCAAAAATTACTTTAAATGTAAATGGATAAAACACTCCAATCAAAAGAAACAGAGCAGTACATGGATTAAAAAACATGACTCATTTATAAGTCTTACAAGAGACTCAATTCAAATCAAAAGACACACAGACTGAATATGAAGGGATAGAAAAGATTTTCTATGCAAAAATAAACAAAAAGAAACTAGAGTAGCAATATTTATATCAAAGTAGAGTTCCAAACAAAAAATATAAAAAATGACAAAAAGAACACTATATAATTATAAAGGGGGCCAATTCAAGAAGAGGATATAACAATGTAATAAGCATAAATATCTATGTACCCAAAATAAGAGCACCTAAATATACAAAGCAATTATGTATGGAACTAAAGTGGGAAGTCCACAATAAGACAACTAGAGTAAGGGATTTTTTTTTTTTTTTTTTTTGTATTTTTCTGAAGCTGGAAACGGGGAGAGACAGTCAGACAGACTCCTGCATGCGCCTGACCGGGATCCACCCGGCACGCCTACCAGGGGGCAATGCTCTGCCCCTCCGGGGCGTCGCTCTGTTGCGACCAGAGCCACTCTAGCGCCTGGGGCAGTGGCCAAGGAGCCATCCCCAGTGCCCGGGCCATCTTTGCTCCAATGGAGCCTCGGCTGCGGGAGGGGAAGAGAGAGACAGAGAGGAAGGAGAGGGGGAGGGGTGGAGAAGCAGATGGGTGCTTCTCCTGTGTGCCCTGGCCAGGAATCGAACCCGGGACCTCTCACGCCAGGCCGACGCTCTACCACTGAGCCAACCGGCCAGGGCCTAGAGTAAGGGATTTTAATACCTCATTTACATATGTGGAAAGACCACCTAGGCAGAAAATAATGAAATAATCTTAAATGTCATATTAGACAAGATAGACTTAATAAACATTTTAAAAACATTTCATTGAAAAATACACAATTTTTTGAAGTGCACATGGAATATTCTCCACATAGTAGGTCACATAGTAGGTCACAAAGAAGCCTAAATAAATTCAAGAAGACTAAAATCAGTAATAGAATCATGGTTGAGTGAGAATATTCCTTGGTTTCTTCCCTTAAAGTTACAAGTAAGACAACTTTAATTCAATAAACGATAACCTGCTCAATACACAAATATGTCTGAGAGATCCACAATTAAGACAGCTTAAGGTGGGCAAATTTGCAAATAAAGGAGGCAGGATTAGGGGAAGTACTGAGATGGGGGCGGCAGCCCTCCCACAACAGTCTGGAGATCCAGAGTGGCCAATGCACACTGCGGTTAAACCAGGTGACAAGGACAGGAATGTGGCATAGCAGTATGGCAGTCACAGGCTGGCACTAGGAGAAAGGCAAGGTCACAGACATTCAAATGTGCCTGTCCTCACCCACATACCTGACCTAGGTGATGCTATAGTGGTGGAGGTGTAGCTCACAGCCCAAACTTGGCAAACCAGAGGATGGGAAGGAGGCAGAAGTAACGTTATTTCTGAGTAACCAGTGCCACTTGTGCCTAAACCCAGCAGAGACACAGTTTAGCAAAACGATAGCAGTGAATTAGCAGCCATTGGCACTAGCCAGAAGACAAAGCAGCAGACACACACAAACCTGTCTCCCCTCACCACTCATTGCAGCATAACCTGGTAAAGGCAGTGGAGAATAGAGGATAGCACAGTGTATCTGGAAACTTCTGATTACAAGGAGGCAGTGCCAGGAACTCACAGTCCAGGAGTCCCAACACCCACTACATTCAACCAAGGGAATGGTACCTGAGATTAAAGCAATCTGGTTACGGAGGGAACACCCACCTCCTCCTAGATTCTAGGACCTAGAATATGAGGCATTTTCAATGATAGAGACAACATAGCTCAAACAAGATGCCAGAAGTTCCAGTAGTGCATGTAAGAAAAACATCTTGCACTACAGCAACATCTTCTAGAAAACAAAAGAAAACACCTCTACTTACAAACTCAAATTGTTATAAGCCAAATAGTACCTAAAAAGGAAAAGAAAAATTCAGCACCTCAAATGCCCTGTCAGAGAAAGAATTCATCAAGTACCATAAGTACAAAGAGAACAAGGTAGCTCAGCAAGAAAATGAAAAACCTCTAGAAACAAAACTTAAAAATATAAATTTTGATTTAAATGACAGAGAAGCCAAGATCTCACTTTAAAAAAAAACTCAGTAAGACACAAGAAAACTCATAAAGGTAGTTC
This sequence comes from Saccopteryx leptura, assembly GCF_036850995.1. Taxonomy (NCBI): domain Eukaryota; kingdom Metazoa; phylum Chordata; class Mammalia; order Chiroptera; family Emballonuridae; genus Saccopteryx; species Saccopteryx leptura. Next base: position 291,720,986 of record NC_089504.1, read on the forward strand.
AGTGAGCTCAGGAATAAAATCAATGAAAAATGGAATACTTTACCAAAGTAACTATAAAATAGAACCAAACTTAAACTGTGGAGCTGAAGAACTCAATATATAAGACGAAGAATGAATTAGAGCAGGGGTAGTCAACCTTTTTATACCTACCGCTCACTTTTGTATCTCTGTTAGTAGTAAAATTTTCTAACTGCCCACCAGTTCCACAGTAATGGTGATTTATAAAGTAGGGAAGTAACTTTACTTTATAAAATTTATAAAGCAGAGTTACAGCAAGTTAAAGCATATAATAATAATTACTTACCAAGTACTATATGTCGGATTTTCGCTAAGTTTGGCAGAATAAATTTATAAAACAACTTACTATAGTTAAATCTATCTTTTTATTTATACTTTGGTTTCTCTGCTACTGCCCACCATGAAAGCTGGAATGCTCACTAGTGGGCGCTAGGGACCAGGTTGACTACCACTGAATTAGAGTCCGAGAAACGGAGCAGACCAGATGAAAGAGAGAATTAGAAAACTTGAAGTCAGAAATCTAGAAGTGACTCAGGAGGAAGAACAGAATTGACAAAAAAAAAAATTAACAGCTTGGCCTGTGGTGGCACAGTGGATACAGCATCAACCTGACAGGGTAAGGTCACCAATCTGAAACCCCAGGCTTGCATGCTTAAGGCACATACCACAATCAATCAATGAACCACTAAAGTGAAGCAATTATGAGTTGATACTTCTCGCTCTACCCCCCCTCTCTCGTGCCTCTCTCTGTAAAATCAATAAATAAAATTAAAAAAATAAACAAATGTTACAGGAACTATCTGACTCCATTAAAAAGATCAATACAATAATAACTGGTATCCAAAAAGAAGAGTGGAAGAAGGAAAAAGAGAGCCCATTCAAAACATAATCAAAAAGTACTTCTCAAACATATAGAAAGAGCAGTACTCTTGAATTCACGAAGCTATTAGAACATCTAATTATTGCAATGTAAAAAGACATTCTCCAATATATTAAAACTGTCAAAAGCTAATTACAAAAAAAATACTGTCAAGGCAGCCCGAAAAAAATAAAGACAGTAACATATATAAAAAACCCATTACATGATCATGGTATTTCAGCAGAATCTTACAAGCTAGGACACAGCAATGAACTATTCAAAATATTGAAAGATAAAACTTACCAGCCAAGATTAATATATCCAGCAAAGTTATCCTTTAGATATGAAGAAGAAATAAAGGCTTTTCCAGACAAACAAAAGATAAGGAAATTTACCACCACAAGACCTGCAATACAAGAAATGTTGAAAGGAGCTCTTCTACCTAAAACAAAGTGATGAAACTATGAGTAAGATGACTAACAGCGCAGCAAACTACAATTCTGATTCAGAATAAGGTATTAAATACTTAATTGTAACATGAAGAATAATGAGGGAAAAAAGCATTAAAAAATATAACTTCCGTAATTTGAATTCAAACACAAAGCAAAAAAAAATGGGGGGGGGGATAATTTGTGACAATAAAAGCATAAAAGGGGAGGTGGAAAAGAAAAAAACTTGCACCAATGAATGAAGATATAATTATAAGAAAAAGGATTTTATATGTATGAAACAAATTTTTACATGAACATAATAGCAACAATAAAACAAATTTAGAACTGAGATATGTAACATTAAAAAATAAAAAAATATTTTAGAAAACAACTAAAATAAAATAAGAGATAGAAACAAAAGAGAAAAAGAACATAGAAACACAAAGTAACTGAAAACAAAATATATAATATGGCTACAGTAAATCCTCATATATCAATAACCACCCTCAATATAAGTGGATTGAACTCACCACACAATGCAATCAATATACAATCATGTATTACAGAAAAGTACACTTGAAATCTATATAATCTTATTAACCAATGTGACCCCCAAAAATTTAATTAAAAAGAAAAAAATATATATGGAAATTAATTTTCAGAGAAAGGATAATAGTAATATTTTTGTGACTGGAAACAAGAGAATTTAAAAATTAAAAGAGGTCAATAGTAAAAACAAACAAATAAACAAACAAGTCTCAACTTTATATTGCCTTGAGAAGACCCATCTCAACTACAAAGACAAACACAGGCTAAGTGAAGGGGTGAAAGCCAATAATCTAAGAAATGCAATCCAGGGAAAAGTGGGTATTGCTGTACTTATACCAGACAAAATAGAGTTCAATATATAAAAAATGGTAACAAGAGACAAAGATGGACATTTTATGATACAGGGAGCAATTCATCAAGAAGATATAACACACCAATATATGTATATGCATCCTATATGGGAACACCAAAATATAGAAAACAATTTGAAACAGTCAATAAGGGAAAGTTACAAAAACACAATTATAATAGGGGAAATAAACACCCACGGACAACTATGTATAGATCATCCAAACAGAAAGCCAATAAGAAAATACCACATTTAAATAATATTAGATTATAGACATAATTAATTATAGAGCTTTCCATTCCTAAATAACAGAATATACATTCACCTCAAGTATACATGGAACTTTCTCAAGGAAATAATCTATGTGGGAGCAGAAAATTGGTCTCAATAAATTCAAGAAGACTAAATCATACCAAACATAGTTTCCAACTACAGCAATATGATACTAATAATTAATTACAAGAAAACTTGAAAAAATATGAGAAAATTAAAAGACATGCTACATAGCAACAATTGGGCAAATAGGAAATAAAAGAACTCAGAGGATACACAGACAAATGAAATTGACAATATGACATGAAAATAAGTTTTACAAGCAAAGATAATTAGAAGAAGCCCCTTCAAGACTAGGAGGAAGGGTAGAGAAGAGGGGAAAGGGCTGGATGCGTACCTACATGCACAGTTGAGAAACTGGAGGGACATCTCAGCTATAGAGGACCCCTGAAGAGTGACAGGTCTCAATCTCATGATGGTCTCCCCAGACCGAAGCAAGAATGCCAGGAAGAGCAACATAACATCTGGTTGTAAATCAGTGAGGACTCTGTCTGCCAGAGTGAGACAGGAGACTGCTAGAAAAGCAGGTGCATTCTAAGAGTCAGCACACAAAATCTTGTTAACAGCAACCAAAGTATAAATAAAAAGATAGATTTAACTATAGTAAGTTGTTTTATAAATTTATTCTGCCAAATTTAGCAAAAATCCAACATAAAATACTTGATAAGTAATTATTATTATATGCTTTAACTTGCTGTAACTCTGCTTTATAAATTTTATAAAGTGAAGTTACTTCCCTACTTAATAAATCACCATTACTGTGGAACTGGTGGGCAGTTAGAAAATTTTACTACTAACAGAGATACAAAAGTGGGCGGTAGGTATAAAAAGGTTGATTAACCCTGTGCTTAAGTATGAACCCAGTCTCAGAGAGGTTTTTGAGAATGTGACACGAAAGACAAGGGAAATTAAAGCACAAATAAATGAGTGGAACTTCAAAAAGTTTCTGTGCAACAGCATCAACAACCTCCCTAAACTATAACCAAAACAAAAAGGCACCCAACAAATGGAAGAATATATTTGCATATGATACAGTTCTAAGACTCAAAATATATAAAAAAAAGTCATACAGTGTATCCCTAAAGTCATGGTGCACTTTTGACTGGTCACAGGAAAGCAAGAAAAGACGATAGAAATGTGAAATCTGCACCAAATAAAAGGAAAACCCTCCTAGTTTCTGTAGGATGATGTGGCAGCATGTGCGCATGCACAGATGATGACGTAACAACGTGTATACAGCGGAGCAGCCCATGGCCATCCCAGTTGAGATGTGGACGGTAAAGAGGAATGTTCAGTGTGTTCTGTGGCTCGCTAAATTCGAATCCGTGATCAAAGTGCAATGTGAATATTGGCACATTTATAACGAAGTGCCACCACACAGGAATAACATTACTTGGTGGGACAAGCAGTTGAAGGAAACCAGCAGTTTGGTGGAGAAACCCCGTTCTGGTAGGCCATCAGTCAGTGACGAGTCTGTAGAGGCTATACGAGATAGCTACCTAAGGAGCCCTAAAAAATCTGTGCGTGCATGTGCTCAACAATTACACCTAAGCAAGACTACAGTTCATAAGGTGTTAAAGAAATGTCTCTGTTTTATGGAGTACAAATTGCAGCTGTTGCACGCTATCAAACCAGCGGATAGACCCACATGATGCGTGTTTGCTACAGATATGCTTCATGAGATCGACAATGATGCAAGATTTTTGCAGAAGATTGTGTTTAGCGATGAGGCGACCTTCCATATCTGTGGACATGTTCATCGGCATAACGTCCGAATATGGGCTGCTAACAGCCTCATGCTTACGTTGAGTACGAACGTAACATCCCTAAAGTGAATGTGTGGTGTGGACTGATGCATGATAAGGTGATAGGCCCATTTTTTTTTGTGGAGCAGTCTGTGATGGCAAAGTCCTATCTTGACATGTTGGAATTGTATGCACTGCCACAATTTCCAGAAGGTATCATCTTTCAACAGGACGGCGCTCCTCCACACTACGCCACTACTGTTCGTGAGTTTCTGGATAGAACATTCCCCTGGCGGTGGATAGGCAAGGGTTGTCAAGCCATGGCTACCACGATCCCCGGATCTAACACCCTTAGACTTTTACTTTTGGGGTTATGTGAAGCAACATGTGTACACTGAACGTATCAACGACATTAATCACTTAAAACAGAGAATCAGACGTTATTCACTCTGTTACACCAGACGTCCTTACCCGTGTGTGGCAAGAACTTCACTATCGTTTGGATGTGTGTAGGGCAATAAATGGATCCCACATCGAATTGCACTGAATAGGTATGAAACTGAGAGAGTTTTCCTTTTATTTGGTGCAGATTTCACACTTCTATCATCTTTTGTTGCTTTCCTGAAACTGGTCAAAAGTGCACCATGACTTTACGGACACATGGTATAATAACAAGAATAAAACAAACAATCCCATTAAAAAATTGGCAGGGGCCCGAATAGAAACTTTTCCAAAGAAGACATGCAGATGGCAAAGACGTATAAAAAAATGCTTAATTACATTACTTATAAGAAAAATACAAATCGACACCACAATGATAACTTGAAACTGGTATAAAAACCCATTTTACCCCAATAAATTCAATTTAAAGATTTTAAAAATAAAAACAATTATAAGGAAGATAAAGAAAACTACAATGAGATACAATCTCATACCTGATAGCATGGTTATTATCAGTAAGGCAAGAAATAATAAGCATTGGAGAGAAGGTAGACAAAAAGGAATCCTCATACACTGCTGATAGTAATGTATATTGGTGTAGTAGTATCAAGGTTCCTCAAAAACTTAAGGACAGAGCTATCATATAACCCAGCAATCCCTTTCTGGGTATTTAAACCCAAAACTCAAAAACAGTTATTCCTAAAGTTGTATGTACCGCTATGTTCATTGTACCTTTATTCATGGTAGGTAGCCAAGACATGGAAACAGCCTAAGTTCCTTCAAAAGATGACTGGATAAAAAAAGACATGGTATATATACAATGGGATACTACTCAGGGTAAAAGAGATGAAATATTTCCATTTGTGACAACATGAATGGATCCTGAGATTATCATGTTACATGAAATAACTCAGACTGGAAAGGACAAGAATCATATGATTCCATTCATATGTGGGATATAAAACCGAAAGCAACAAATGAATAAAGCAAGCAAGCAAACAAACAAACCCATAAATATGGACAACAGAATAGTGCTTACCAAAGGGGAAGGAGTGGGGTGAAGACAAAAGGTAAAGGTAGTTACATACATGGTGATGGAATGTCAGACTTTGAGTGGTGAGCACACAATGGAACATACAGATAATGTATTATAAAGTTGCACTCCTGAATCTTACATAATGTTTTAAACCAATGTTAATCCAATAAATTAAAATGACAAAAGTAATAAAGTTCACTTTAAAACATTTTTAAAAAGAAGTAGTTTAGGAAATAAATGTGTGGTACAGAGGTCTGCAACATGAAGTAAATAATCAAATGCAACGTAAAACTTAAAAAATTATACGTTGCAAATTCTATTTTAATTATATAATCAATCCAGGTTTACAAGTTTTTAAAATCATTATTCAATTCCAATTAAGTTATTTTGGAGAAAAAATACTAGAACGATATCCTAAATTGAAAATCATTACGTACAACATCCATTGTCATTATCAATAAAATATTTATTTAAAAAAATGAAATCATATCAAGCAAATAAAACTAGAAAACTGGGAAAAATACAAATATCTGAAGACTAAACAATATGCTACTAAAATAAGTAATGAATCAAAGAGGAACTCAAACAAGAAATTAAAAACTATCTTGAAACAAGTAAAATTGAAAACAAAACTTTTAAAAATTTGTGGGATGCAGCAAAAGCAATTAGTTCTAAAATGGAAGTTTCATGGTTCTTCAGGCCTACATTACAAGCAAGAAAAAAATCCCAAATAAACAATGTAAATCTATCCCCCAAAGGAACTAGAAAAAGAACAAGCAAAATCCAAAGCAAATGGAAGGAAAATGTTAAGGTAAGTGAGGAAATACACAAAATGGAAATTAACAAAACAATAAAAAAATCAATAAAACTAAGACTGGTTCTTTAAAAAGATAAACATATCTTTAGCAAAACTCATCAGGAAAAAGAAAAAGCCCAGATAAATAAAATCATAACTGAAAGAGATGTTACAACCAATACCACAGAAATACAAAAGATTCATTAAAGAATACTATGAACAATTATATACCATCAAATTCAGCCATCAAAAGGAAATAGTCAAATTTCTAGAAGCATATAATCTCTCAAAACTGAATCAGGAAGAAGTACAAAATCTAAGATGACCAATTAGCAATAAAACTAAAGCAGTAATCAAAACTTCCCACAAATACAAGTCCAGGAGAATTCTTCTAAACTTCAAATAAGAATTAATACCTAAAATGATTTCAAAAAATTGAGAGCAAGAAATGCCTCCAAACTCATTTAATGAAGCCAGCATAACCCTGATACTAAAACTGGGTAAAGACATCACAAAAAAAGAAAATGACAAACCAATATCCTTGATGAACATAGATGTAAAAATTCTCAACAAAATATTAGCAAATCTAATTCAACAATGTATTAAAGGAAGTATACACCCTGACCAAGCAGGATGCATTCCAAGGATGCACGGATTGTTCAACTTCCATAAAACAATCAATATAATAAATCACATTAAAAATTAAAGATAAAAATTATATGATCATCTCAATAAATGCATAAAAATCATGAGAAAATTGATCACCTTTTTTATGATAAAAATTCTTAAAAGTGGTTGTAGAAGTAACATATCTCAACACAATAAAGGCCATATATAATAAACCCACAGCTAATATCATAATGGTGAAAAGGTGAAAGCCTTTCCTGATGTCCACTATTTCCACTTCAATTCAACATAGCTCTGGAAGTCCTAGCCAAAGCAATCAGAAATAGAAAAACACACATCTAAATTGAAAAGGAAGAAGTAAAACTCTAATTATTTGCAGATAACATGACATATATACACCAAATACTAAAGATTCCACCATAAATTTGAACTTTTAAATGACTTCAGTATAATTGCAGGATACCAAACCAATATACAGAAATCTGTTGCATTTCTATCAACCAATAACGAAGGATCAGAACAAGAAATTAAGAAAACAATGTTATTTATTGATACAATTGAATCAAACTGTATAAAATAGGTACAAATAAATTTAAATAAAAAGGTGATATTCCTGTACTCTAAAAACTATAAGACACTTAAGAAAGAAATTGAATATGACATAAATAAATGGAAGTATATCCCTTGTTTATGTATTGGAAGGATTAATATTGTTAAAATGTCCTTACTACCTAAAGTAAGATACAGACTCAATGCAATCCCTATTAAAATACCAATGCTAACAAAAATAAGTAATCAGAATTAGGACAAATAATCCTAAAATTTATATGGAACCACAAAGGACCCTAAATTGCCAAAGAAATTTTGAGAAAGAACAAAATGTGAGGATCATGCTCATTGATACTGAAACTATATTACAAAGCTATGACAATCAAAACAATATGGTACTGGCATAAAAAGAGACACATAGGTCGGTGGAACAGAGAGCCCAGAAATAAATCCTCACTTACACAGTCAATTAATCTATGATAAAAAAGACAAAAAATATACAATGAAGTAAAGACAGTCTCTTCTATAAGTGGTGTTGTCAACATTGGACAGATACATGCAAAAAAGGAAACTGAACCACATTTTTATACTGTATACAAAAATAAAGTAAAAATGAATCAAAGACTTCATACATACATATATTAGACATGAAACTATAAAACTCCTAAAAGAAAATATAGGCAGTAAGCTTTTTGACACAGCTCTTAGGAACACATTTTTGAATATATCTCCTCAGCAAGGGAAACATAAGAAAAAAATAAACAATAAGAACTACATCAAACTAAAAAGCCCCTATACAGCAAAGGAAAAATTAATAAAATGAAGACAACCTACTGACTAGGAGAAGATATAAATGATACATCTGACAAAGAGTTAACATCCAAAATATATAAAGAACTCATACAACTTAACACCAAAAAAACCCCCAAACAATCCAATTAAAAACTAGGTAGAGAATCTGAACAGACATTTCTCCCAAGAGGACATACAGATGGCCAACAGAAATATGAAAAGATGCTCAACATCATGAGTCAGGGAAATGCAAATAAAACCACAATGAGATATTACCTCACACCCATCAGGACAACCATCATCAATAAATCCACAAATGTTGGAAAGGAAGTGGAGAAAAGGGAACCCTTGTACACTGTTGTTGGGATTGTAATTAGTGTAGCCATTATGGAAAACAGAATGGTGACTCTTCAAAAAATTAAAAATAGAGCTGCCATATGATCCAGCAATTCCACTTCTGGGTATTTATCTGACGAAATCCAAAATACTAATTTGAAAATATAGGTGTGCCTCTACGTTCACTGCAGCATTACTAGTAACAGTCAAGATATAGAAGCAATTTAGATATCCATCAATATATAAATGGATAAAGATATATATGAATGAAATCTTGCCATATGCAACAACATAGATGGAGTTAGAGGGCTAATGATGCTAGATGAGGTGGGTCAAAGACAGACAGATACTGTATATCTCACTTATATATGGAATCTAAAAAAACCAAAGTAAATGAATAAAAACAAATAAAGACCCATAGATACAAAGAACAAGCTTATGGTTGACAAAGGGAAAAGGAATAAAATAAAAATGTATCTAATTCAGTGCTATTTATTAGACATTGCCTATCATCATGTATTATATTCCCTCCCTCTGTCACAAACCTTTTAAGAATATGCCCAGTATCTTATGTCCACAGATGGAAGAATGTAAAGCCTATAGTAAGACTCTTGGATTGGCAGTGTGTTGGGGACTGAAAAATAAAAAGGGTATTTTTCAGTTTGGATATCTAGGGGACAGAGGTGGTGGGCCCAACCCCCCACCTCACCTGTCTAATTAAGTTAACAAAGGGCTGTGCTTCAGTACTCAACCTGCCCGCCCGTGTTCCCTGGAAGAGACTGGAAGCATGTTTCTTCTTGGTGTAAAGTTAGATTGACTAGTATGGTGGGGATTGTCTTTGAGTTGCCTTGGAAACATCACTGAATTGCTAATGGCCCATGTTGTCCAGGAATAAAGACAGATGTCTTTCTGGGGGCAGCCATGTTTTGTCTCAAGAACAGTAGTGACTGTTGCCAGGCTATGGCATCCTCCTGAACCCATCCTGTATGTATATATCATCTTTAAGTCTCTATCTTTAATTCATTTTCATACCTTTTCCTGCTCAGGACCCTGGAATATACTTGTTGCAGCTGGCCCGCGGCAGCAGTGACAATCTAATAGTCTTTCCTTCAGTGCCACCACCTCTTCACTTCACCTTTTCTTCCACTAATCCTCAAGTAGATGATTATAAAAACACAAGAAAGCCCAGCGGTCATACAAAATGACCGCTGTTCTAGATATTATAAATAGTAATAAAAATGATTTGTGCAAAGGTGTCTGCTAATTCAAACTGAATTACCCAGGGCAGGCGGCGAGGACGCCCCTTTGCTTAGTGCCCCAAGGGGTTTCCCCCTTCTACTTGCTTAATTGCTTAAAGTAGAGTGCAATGAAGGAAACCACTGGTGGTACATTTCTTAAGAGCCACCGCTAGCTCAATAAATAAAGGTGATTTAAATAATAAAATGTTAATTCACATGTCAAAGATCTCTTTGTACACAACATTTCTTGTGTAGATCTTTCCATCATTTTTAAGCTCGCCTTGCAGAGGACTATCAATTATTTTTAATTTTACGTCCGTTCTTTCACGAGCTCTTGAACAGGCAACATAAAGTTGACCGTGTCCAAATGCAGGCTCAGGTAAAAAAATGCCAACATGCTTAAGCGTTTGGCCCTGAGACTTATTGATGGTCATAGCAAAGGCAAGTTTTACAGGAAATTGTCTACATCTCAATTGAAACGGCAACCCTGTTTGAGATGGAGCCAAATCAATTCTTGGAATGACATGTATTTCACCTTTAGAGGAGCCAGTCAAAGACTTAGCTATTATGACATTATTTTTCAATTGGAGAACCTCTAGTCTTGTACCATTGCAAAGACCCTTTCTGGTGTTAAGATTTCTTAACAGCATAATAATTGCTCCAATCTTTAACCTCAATTTGTGAGGTGGCATGCCAGAAGGCGGGACTATTTGAATGCCGTGGCAACTTCACCCCATTGGCTAGTACAGTTACGCAAGCAACCAATAAGCTATCAGCGACAAACAGACACTTAAGCCATATATAATAAAGATGATTGTACTGTCCTAAATATGTTCTTCCTTCTTTCCTTTCATCTATCTACCTATCCATCTTGCCTTTCATCAATGAAGCAAGTGTTAAGCCCTTACTCCATTAACTATAGTTATCAAGTAATAGCCTGAGTACTAAAGAGCTCACACAAATTCATAAACACTTATGATCTCAAAACGTAAGTGAACAGATCTTGGCTATTGTAAACCAGACAAATATCATATGATCTTACCTATATGTGGAAATCTAATGAACAAAATGAACTGAGGAATGGAATAGAGGCAGAGAGGTGGGTCACAGGGAGCAGAGGGATAGCTGTCAGAGGGAAGGGGGATAAGGTGATGGGATCAGAGAAGGTGAAGGGATTAGTGAAATTATATATACATAACACACAGATGCAGATAACAGGAGAGTAAATCCCAGAGGGAAGGGGGGAGGGGAGTTAGGGAGAGGAAGGCAAAGGGGGTATAATGGGGGCACGGGATTGAGGGAGTTATACTGAGTGGGACACTTGAATCCATGTTAATACAATAAATTAAAATTACTAATAAAATAATAAAGCTTAAGTGAACAAATGAAACAGACAATTCTCAAAAACAGAAGAAAAAAAACCCAATCCTGTTCACAACCATGGCTTACCTGTTAAGAAACAGTCAAAATTGTGGTCCTCCTAATATCCAAAATATACAAAGAACTCATAAAACTCAACAACAAACAATCCAAAAAAAAAAAAAATGGGAAGAGGACATGAACAGACACTTCTCTCAGGAAGAAATACAAATGGCTAACAGATATATGAAAAGATGCTCATCTTCATTAGTTATTAGAGAAATGCAAATCAAAACTGCAATGAGATACCGCCTCACACCTGTTAGATTAGCTATTATTAACAAGACAAGTAATAGCAAATGTTGGAGAGGCTGTGGAGAAAAAGGAACCCTCATACACTGTTGGTGGGAATGTAAAGTAGTACAACCATTATGGAAGAAAGTATGGTGGCTCCTCAAAAAACTGAAAATAGAACTACCTTATGACCCTGCAATCTCTCTACTGGGTATATACCCCCAAAACTCAGAAACATTGATACGTAAAGACACATGCAGCCCCATGTTCATTGCAGCATTGTTCACAGTGGCCAAGACATGGAAACAACCAAAAAGCCCTTCAATAGAAGACTGGATAAAGAAGATGTGGCACATATACACTATGGAATACTACTCAGTCATAAGAAATGATGACATCGGATCATTTACAACAAAATGGTGGGATCTTGATAACATTATACGAAGTGAAATAAGTAAATCAGAAAAAACCAAGAACTACATTATTCTATTTGTAGGTGGTACATAAAAACGAGACTAAGAGACATTGATAAGAGTGTGGTGGTTATGGGGGGGGGGCACAAAGAAAACTAGACAGAAGGTGACGGAGGACAATTTGACTTTGGGTGATGGGTATGCAACATAATTGCTTGACAAGATAACCTGGACATGTTTTCTTTGAATATATGTACCCCGATTTATTGATGTCACCCTAGTAAAATTAATAAAAAAAGGGGGGGAATTAAAAAAAACCGTGGTCCTCTTTATAGCAATGGTAATGGAAATAAATAGCAAATAAGTTTCTTCTCCCATACTGACTGATTAATTGGTAAGTGGCTTGCTTCCTTTTTGTGTGTGACAGAGACAGAGAGAGAGAGAGAGAGATAGGAAGAGAGAGAGATGAGATTCATCGATTATTTGTTGTGACACCTTAGTTGTTCATTGATTGCTTTCTCATATGTGCCTGGACCAGGGGCTACAGTAGAGCGAGGGACACTTTGCTGAAGCCAGTGATCGTGGGCTCAAGCCAGCGATCTTTAGGTTCAAGCCAGCAACCCAGCGCTCAAGCTGGATGAGAACATGCCCAAGCTGGTGACCTCTGGGTTTTGAACCTGGGTCCTCTACATCCTAGTCTGATGCTCTATCCACTGCACTGCTGCCTGGTCAGGTGGTAAATGGCTTCTTAAAGTGCTATGAGAAAAGGATTCTAAGGCCAAGTCTAGGCTCTAGGAAAAATCCAATGACCAATTAATTACCTATGTTTATCATGGATTTTGGGAACTATAATTGACAGCATGTGTCATGTTTCAGCCATGACCAGTAGTAGTACTACATCACGGAATAAATTTTATTTTGATTTCATGATTTTCCTTTCTTTTATAAAAATTTCCTTTTCATTGTTTGTGTATCTGTCAGAAATGCATATTAATACTAGAGGATGCCATTTTACTCCATCATGTTAATGAATGAAAAAATAAGAAAACTCAATGCTAGCAAGCTTTGGTGAAATAGGCACGCACAGTGTTAGAGTAATGGGATTGGTATTATTTTTCTGAAAGACCATTCAGTAATTTGCATAATTGCCTTGAGTCATTTATACTCTTCAACCATGCGATTCACTTTTGGGAATACATTCCAAGGAGATAATAAAACAACTGTTAGAAAGTAAACAACCTAAATGCACAACAGAAGAATAATGTATATAAAACAAAATTCTGTCCACCATATTATCTTTCATAAAGAAGGCATTAAATTTGAGTCCTTAAAAAGTCTCTACAGGCCTGATCAGGCGGTGGCACAGTGGACAGATTATCGGACTGGGATGCAGAGGACCCAGGTTCGAGACCCCAAGGTCGCCAGCTTGAGCGCAGGCTCATCTGGCTTGAGCAAAAAGCTCACCAGCTTGGACCCAAGGTCGCTGGCTTGAGCAAGGGGTTACTCAGTCTTCTGAAGGCCCGCAGTCAAGGCATAGATGAGAAAGCAGTCAATGAACAACTGAGGTGTCGCAACGAAAAACTGATGATTGATGCTTCTCATTTCTCTCTGTTCCTGTCTGTCTGTCCCTATCTATCCCTCTCTCTGACTCTCTCTCTGTCCCTGTAGAAAAAAAAAAAAAAGTCTCTACAGTATTGAGTCCTCTCAATTACTTTGAACAATAAAGTACCAGTTAGGAAAAACTAACACTAGCTTTAAGTGACTTAAAACAATGTAGCTTGGCTGCTTACTTGATGGGAGACCACTTGATGAACTTGTTCCCCCCCAAAAAGAAGCAAAGAAATTTAGTACAGATTTAATAATTATACATAGAGGTACAGCTTTAGTGTACTTTTGTGTAGCTTGAGCAAGGGGTCACTCACTCTGCTGTAGCCCCCCCACCCCTAATCAAGGCACATATGAGAAAGCAAAGCAATCAATGAACAACTAAGGTGCTGCAATGAATAATTAATGGTTCTCATCTCTTTTCCTTTCTATCTGTCCCTCTCTCATCTCTCTCTGTCTCTCACTCTCTCTCTTTCTCTCACACATACACATAAAGAGTTAACTGGTAGATTTAAAAAAAATAAATATCATATTCAAACACAACATCATCAGGCAACTAGATGAATTCTCCAGTCTTTTCTAGCCTTAGATTTGTTACTATCACAAGCAAAAAAAAAAAAAGCATAACTTAACCTCCAAATACAGATGTTAACATAGTCATTATCTAATCATGTTTATATCATCAGTCAGAACACATTAATTTTACTTTAGATTGAGAAATGGGAAAATTGGTTCCCTTGGCCTCCCAGAATGAAGAAAGAAGTGTTTCCTCTGATTGTGTATTATAGAACCAACAGTAGAGAATCATTTCTTCCTTAAATATTTGGTAGATCTCACCAGTGACATCAACTGGGCCAGGAATTTTCTGTTTTAGAAGGCTATTCATTATTCTTTAACTAAAAAAAATTTTTTTCCATTGGTTTGAAAGAGAGAGAGGAAAGGGGAGAGAGAGAGAGAGAAAGTGGGAGATAGAAAGAGAAAAAGAAAAGCATCAACTCATTGTTTCACTTAGTTGTTCTATTTAGTTGTGTACTTATTGCTTCTCATACATGCCCTGACCAGAGATTGAACCCACAATCTTGGTCAGCATGCAGGGATGACACTTTATCCATTGAGCAACCCAGCCAGGGCGTATTATTCTTTAATACATATAGAACTATTTAAATGATCTACTTCTCCTTGTATGAGTTTTGGTAGACTGTATCTTTCAAGGAATTTATATTTCATCTAAATTATCAGGTTTGTGGGCATAGAGTTATTTAGCATATTCCTGTCCACTGGACCTGTAATAATGGGACCTTTTTCATTTCTTGTATTAGTAATTTGTGCCTCTTCAATTTTTTTTCTTGGTTAGTCTGGCCAGAGGTACATCAATTTTATTGATCTTCAAAGAACCTGTGTTTGGTTTTACTGATTTTCTCTTTTGGTTTCCTATTTTCAATGTCACTGATATCTGCTCTAATTTTTATTTCTTATCTTTCTATTTTGGATATAATTTTCTCTTGTTTTTCTAATTTCCTAATGTAGAAATTTATATTGATTTTATAATTTTCTTCTTTTCTAATGCAGTATTCCCCCTCTTATTTACAAGGAATAGGTTCCAAGATGCCTAGCAGATGCCTGAGACCATGGGCAGTACCCAACCCTATATATGTGTATGTGTTTGTATGTGTGTGTACATAATGTTTTTTGCTATACATACATGCCTTTTCTCCTGAAAGGAAATATTTTACAGTCTCTGTTTGGCATATCTGCATGGCAAGTATTGTTACTCTTGAACTTTGGGGACATTATTAAGTAAAAGAAGGGTTACATGAACACAAGTACTGTGATACAATGACAGTTGATCCAATAACCTCTTAGACAACTAGTAAACACATAGAGTGTGTAACATACACAGCGTGGAGACTCTGGACAAAGGGATAATTCACATCCTGGGCAGGATGGAGTGAGATTTCATCATGCCACTCAGAATAGCATGCAATTTAAAACTTATAAATTGTTTACTTCTGGAACTTTCCATTTAATATTTTTAGGCCTCAGGGAGCTGAAACTGCAGATAAGAGGGAACTACCATAGATTTATCCAATGTTATAAATTTCCCTCTAAGTCCATGATGGGAACCTTTTTACAAAAACCGCCCACTTTTGTAGTGCTGGTCAACCTGGTCCCTCCCGCCCACTAGCGGGCGTTCTAGCTTTCATGGTGGGTGGTAGCAGAGCAACCAAATGGCACTGCGATTGGCCCACCATGAAAGCTGGACCACCCACTAGTGGGCGGGAGGGACCAGGTTGACTAGCACTGCAAAAGTGGGTGGTTTTTATAAAAAGGTTCGCCATCACGGCTATAAGTATTGCTTTCACTGCATCCCATAAATTTTGATAAGATGCATTTTCATTTTCATTTAGTGCAAAATATTTTAAAATTTCTCTTGAGATTTCTTGTATTAATTTGAAGTATGTCATTAAATCCAGCTCTCTTTTTTATTAATTTCTAGTTTAATTCTATTGTAATCTGAGAGAATACTTTCTATAATGATCTGTCTTTTTAAAATTTGTTAATGTATGTTTCATGGCCCAAAATGTGGTCTATTTGGTGAATGCTTTAAAAATATATGTATAATTTTTAAAGGGCAGCAAAGTAGTACTTGTATATACAAGATGTAGGAGGGTCAGGGCACAGCCATCCTAATGTTAGGAAGAATGGGTTGTAACTGGTGCTTGGGATAAAATTTACAGCAATCACTTTATATACAGATTCAAAATGTAACATCATATCTCAATGTTGAGACATGAATGACTTAAAACTTGATTCTAGTAGTAACAAATATTTGGCTTTAAAATTTATTTTCATAAAATGTAGTGAAAAAAGGTATTTATGATATGTTATTTCCATAAAAAAGGTACTTATGATATGATAGCCCTCACTATCTGAACTCAGAAATCAAAATGACTTGAATAGATGTTTTGAGATAAGACTGGAAAAAAGATAACCCTTGCCATTTAAACTTGCTATCCAAAGTCAAATAGATTTGGATAGTAAGGGCTACATATCTTTCCATTTGATAATAGCTATAAATGAATAGAACATATATCTAAATTTTGACTATGACAGCTACCTCTCTAAAACAGAGAGCGGGGCTGGGAAGGAGGGAAGATTGTGTCTAGGAAAACTGAATATTATTTTGTATTCAGAATCATTTTATATTTTAATACATGTAATGGTAGATTTTTATTATGAAATATGCTTATTTTTTAACTTACTCATTTTTTAAAGAGGGGGGAGAGAAAGAGAGAGAGAGAAATGGGCAGGAGCAGGAATCATCAACTCCCATATGTGCCTTGACTGGACAAGCTGAGGGTTTCAAACGGAGAGCTCAGTGTTCCAAGTCAATACTTTATCCACTGCGCCACCACAGGTCAGGCTGAAATATTATGCTTTAATAGCACAGGAAGAGCAGTTTACAAAGTCCTTTATATTACATGGTATCTACTGTGTAAATAATGCCTACTAAAAAGACTAGAAATAAATGTGTCTAAATGAAATAATTTTTACATCTATAATCTTCTCTACAAGCAAACTTTTCATACTGTAATCTTATTTCATTTATAATCAGAAAAATATATGTGATTTTAATACAATGTAAGTACTATAATATATAATAATAGAGGTATAAAAAGGTTTAATATTGGTATCAATTCTTTTGAGAAGTTCTAGTTAAGTCCTAGAAAAAAGATGCTTCAAATATAGCCTAATATAATAGAGCCATAGTTTATCAGGAAAAGGATATATAGCATTTACCACTGCCAAAAAGTGAGAACAAGCATGTACCATCAGGGGAATTTAAATAGTTCCACGTGACCAGAGTAAAACCTGTAAGAACGGTAGGTGGGGTGGGAGGAATACGTATACATATACATGTTGGGGCCAGAAGCTAATGAAAGAGTCCTGAGTTTTCAGAATGAAGAAAAATCTAAACCTAACCATCCTAGGCTAAGTTATTTCAATGTTTAATATTAAGTAAAATGTGACCTATAATAATTATATTTGGATACTTTCCTTTAACTACTTAAAACCAAACTAACTTTTTTCCTTTAAAACTAAATCAGAGACAAATTTATTGCCTATGGCAGGGTAGAGTTTAGCACATCCAACTCAAGAAACATCTATAAAATTGAACACAATCCTCAAAAACAACCATTTCAGGGTTCAAACAAAGGCATTTAAGTTGAGAAGTGTCTGATTATGAAAATCAGCTGAACCAAGCTTGGGAATCTGTGGTGCCCTTGCCTAAAGCTGCTCTCGTCCCCTCACCGCCTGCTCAGGTGTTAAGGGAGTTCTTGAAGGACAGGAATGGCTGTGCAGAAACAACAGCTTTAGTCTGGAAGAGGCTAACTTGATTTGGAGCAAAGTGCAAAAACCTAAATAGAGCATGGTCAGTAAAAGTAATAAACTTATTAGAAAACACATAGGAAAAGCAAGCAGCTATGCTAGCCTCAGGTTACACTTTTGGTAGAACTGGACTACTTAGAAATTAAAGAGAAAGATCTTGGAAATGAGAGAGGCACAGCTAGAAGGGCTACATAAGTTTCCTACGTAACCTTTGCTGCCTTTGTATTACCATAAGAACAATTATGGTAACACTTAATAAACTATTCTTTCTCAGTTTTGGTGAAGACAATCTATGCTATTGGTTTTCCAGATATCCCTTATAATTTTATGCTAGTGTTCCATCTAACAATGTTACAAATCTGTGCTTCTCAGCCTCTCATTACTAGAGGAGCAAGAATTTTGCCCAGCATTTGGTATAAGCCATAACACTATTTTACATTATTAACACAGCTTCCCAGGATAATGTTAGTAATTAAAGTAGAAAAAGTATACTTACTGTGTTATAATTTCAGAATTTGTAAAGCCGAGGTTGGTTAAACAACCTTCAGGTTTAGAAGACTCATGTGTATTTAAGGCTGGAGTGGTCTTAGTGGCAAGTACAGCTCTTTTTTTATCCTTTTCAAGTGCTTTTCTCTTCCCA
This sequence comes from Saccopteryx leptura, assembly GCF_036850995.1. Lineage (NCBI taxonomy): Eukaryota > Metazoa > Chordata > Mammalia > Chiroptera > Emballonuridae > Saccopteryx > Saccopteryx leptura. Next base: position 291,739,788 of record NC_089504.1, read on the forward strand.
CCATTCTGGAAATATTCTCTGCATACACTGCAAGGCAAAATAAAATTATATTTTAAAACATTATGTATGAATATAAAATAAAAATTTAAAAAAGATTTTTGGAAAGTAATACTATGCTCTATGATACTATAATGCTAAATACTTGCAATCATACATTTGACAAAATGCATAGATTATACAAAACCAAAAGTGAACCCTAGTGAACCCTAGCCTGACCTGTGGTGGCACAGTGGATCAACTGTTGACATGGAACACTGACATCGCCAGTTTGAAACCTTGGGCCTTATTTGTCAAGGCTCATATGGTAGTTGATGCTTCCTGCTTCTCCCAGCCCCTTTAAAATAAAGTCTTAAAAAAAAAGTGAACCATAGCATAAACTATGGACATTGGATAATAATTATGTCAATGTGGGTTCATCGATTTTAACAAATGTACCACTCTGGGTGCATGTTGACAGGAGAGGTTCTGTGCATGTATGTTGGCATGGTCTATACAGAAACTATCTGTACTTTCTCTTCAAATTTGCTGTGACCCAAAACAGTTTTACATGAAAGGGGAAAAAAAACTCCAACTCAGAATAGATATCATGTGGAATCCAATATAATATCTTACATTGAGAAAAACACTATCTTCTATATCAGCGGTTCTCAACCTGTGGGTCGCGACCGCGGCTGGGGTCGAACGACCAAAACACAGGGGTCACCTAAAGCCATCGGGAATATATATTGATGGCTTTAGGCAACCCCTGAATTTTGGTCGTTAGACCCCCGCCGGGGTCGCGACCCACAGGTTGAGAACTGCTGCTCTATATAATATTCTTGCTAATATGCTTAACTTGGAATCACAAAGAAACAACCACATAAATCCAAACTGAAAGATTTTCACCCTCAGAAAGTGAAGAAAAATGTGAGTCAAGGATCCTATATCTAGCAAAGTTGTACATCTTGCAACAAAACCATAGAAAAACAGCTTTTGATATGTAAGAACTCAGGAAACCATCATGGTTACAAGCTGTTTTTAAAATATCTTCTAGATGCTGAACTTCACGAGATAGGAAATGTTGGTGAAGAGGATGGTAATGAATAAAAAGCATTAGATAAATTTTCTTAAAAAGATGTTTTATTGCCCTGGCCGGTTGGCTCAGCGGTAGAGCGTCGGCCTAGCGTGCGGAGGACCCGGGTTCGATTCCCGGCCAGGGCACATAGGAGAAGCGCCCATTTGCTTCTCCACCCCTCCGCCGCGCTTTCCTCTCTGTCTCTCTCTTCCCCTCCCGCAGCCAAGGCTCCATTGGAGCAAAGATGGCCCGGGCGCTGGGCATGGCTCTGTGGCCTCTGCCTCAGGCGCTAGAGTGGCTCTGGTCGCAATATGGCGACGCCCAGGATGGGCAGAGCATCGCCCCCTGGGGGGCAGAGCACCGCCCCTGGTGGGCGTGCCGGGTGGATCCCGGTCGGGCGCATGCGGGAGTCTGTCTGACTGTCACTCCCTGTTTCCAGCTTCAGAAAAATGAAAAAGAAAAAAAAAAAAGAAAAAAAAAAAAAAAAAAAAAAAAAAAAAAAGATGTTTTATTAAGCTTTGCACAGTGGCAGTATTTTAGCCACTGAGGTTTATCTGAGGCGTGATTATTGCTAATTGAAAACTTTTTCCCAAAAAAGATATTTTATAATGCTCAAATCCACAATTCCCAATGAAGATGAAACAGTTATAAATATTTATATAGTATTTATCATAGCAACCATCATAACAAAGCAGAAACTCCATGAGATGCATGGAAATACAGCTATAAACAGGGAATTCTAAAACATCACTCTCAACCAAGTGAATAAAAATAAGTTAGGATACTGATGCCCTGGAGAGCATAAGGTTTATTTTATCACTATTCAACAAACCTGGCTTTCAAACAGAGTACAGCTTCTTATCAAATGCACGTGAAATAGTCATATAAAGGACTTAATGTATGTATTAAATTATGAAGAAAACCATAGTAAAAGTCATTGCAGTCCTGGCCGGTTTGCTCAGTGGTAGAGCGTCGGCCTGGCGTGCAGGAGTCCTGGGTTTGATTCCTGCCCAAGGCACACAGGAGAAGCGCCCATCTGCTTCTCCACCCCTCCCCCTCTCCTTCCTTTCTGTCTCTCTCTTCCCCTCCCGCAGCCAAGGCTCCAATGGAGCAAAGTTTGCCCGGGCGCTGAGAATGGCTCTATGGCCTCTGCCTCAGGTGCTAGAATGGCTCTGGTTGCAACAGAGTGACGCCCCAGATGAGCAGAGCATCACCCCCTGGTAGGCGTGCCGGGTGGATCCCGGTCGGGTGCATGCGGGAGTCTGTCTGACTGCCTCCCCGTTTCCAACTTCAGAAAAATACAAAAAAAAAAAAAAAAGTCATTGCAAACAAAACCATACAATCACAATGTAATAAAACTAGAACTAACAACAAAATAGAACAAAAATCCATTTCACATGCAATTTTTTTTTTTTAATATTTTTCCAAAGTTAGAAGCAGGGAGGCAGTTAGACTCCCGCATGCGTCCAACCGAGATCCACCCGGCATACCACCAGGGGGTGATGCTCTGCCCATCTGGGGCGTTGCTCCTTTGCGGCCAGAGCCATTCTAATGCCTGAGGCGGAGGCCACAGAGCCAACCTCAGTGCCCAAGCCAACTTTGCTCCAATGGAGCCTTGGATGCAGGAGGGGAAGAGAGAGATAGAGAGGAAAGAGGGGGAAGGGTGGAGAAGCAGATAGGCGCTTCTCCTGTGTGCCCTGACTGGGAATCAAACCTGGGACTTCCACACATCGGGCTGACGCTCTACCACTGAGCCAATTGGGCAGGGCTTGCGATTTTTTTTTAATTAAAAAACTCTAGGGTCAAAGAGAAAATACTGTTAAAAATCAAAGAAATTCCTTAAAACAATGCCACAATAATGAAAACACCACAAATCAAAAAATAAGGAATGCAACTAAAATAGAAACCTGGAAAAATTCAAGACCTTTAAATATTATATCAGTACAAATAAAAGACTAATAAAAGACTAATAAAAATAAATAAATGTCCAACTCAAAGAATTAGTGAAAAAATATAAACCAAAAGAGAAGAAGAAAGTATTAATGATTTAGTAAAAAAAGGACCAACAAATATACACACTGGTTAACTTGCATAACTTTCTGCAAATAAAGCTGATAACTTACATAAAACAATTTTTCTATGAATATATACTAAATATAGAAATATAAGAAAATTCTGAAATTGACAGATGAAATAGAGATTTAAAAAGAACCAGTAATCCAATGAGAAATTCTACCAAGACTTCAAAAACTAGATAATCCCTTATTAATCAGGTTTTTTATTTTCTGTATCATGTTTTGATATCTTGGAGGGCCTTACACATCTAACGAGAAACTGCCAAATCCAACCAAGGCTAGCTAATTCCTAAAGATAACAATCAACTAACTTGGGAGCACACCTCTCAAATGCAAGCAAATATTTCCTTTATTTTATTCTCAAATGCCAAGCTATTAATTATGCTGCCCTAAATAAACCTAAGGTTGATACCATACAGTTAAGGACAGCTACTATTCCCCAAAGTCCAGCAGAATTAATCAAACTAGTCAACCCTAAACTACTTTTTAAAATTTTTATTTAGAAAATTGAATTTAACGAGGTGCCATTGATCAGTAAGAGTACACAGACGTCAACTAAACATTTCTATAGCATTTTAACTATTTGTTATGTTGTGTACCCATCACCCAAAGTCAAATCATTTTCTGTCACCTTATATTTGTCCTTCTTTACTCCCTTCCCTCTATACGCTCTCCCAAAAGCCCCTTCCTCTGGTAACCACTTCACTTCTATCTACAAATATTGATCAACTTGCGAACTATGCAACTTACAACCATTCGACTTTACGACCACAATCGCTAGCCACGACTGCTCCGCATCTGGCAGCGCAAGTGTTGCCCAGCTGGGAATACGACAGTGCGGACCAGCTTCCGGCAGCACTACCATCTCTGCATGCACCATTTCAACTGTTATCCCAGACTCGGTACAGCAATTTGTGTTTTGTGTCTTGGATATTTTTCATCAAACCCTCCCAAGATGTCTGCCAAGAGGAAATTGTGTTTGCAAATATTAAACCAGTTGTACTGGTAATGCAGTGTTTTACTTAAACCTGACCAATGTACAAATAAGAAACAAAATGGTGTAGAGATGATACAAATGGTATAAAATGAACAAAGAAAATTATGATATATAACAATAATAAAAGAAAATTATGATAAAATATGACTTAAAGATTTTTATTCTTTTTTTTTTTTTAGAGAGGAGAGGGAGAGGCAGAGAGAGGAGAGACAGAGAGAGAGAAGGGGGAGAGGAGCTGGAAGCATCAACTCCCATATGTGCTTTGACCAGGCAAGCCCAGGGTTTCGAACCAGCGACCTCAGCATTTCCAGGTCGATGCTTTATCCACTGCGCCACCACAGGTCAGGCAACTTAAAGATTTTTATAACATCATTTCACAGTACTGTACATATAGCCTACTCAACTTCAACCAAATCGTGTTATGACCGGTCTTTCAGAACCAATTGTGGTCGTAAGTAGAACACTAGCTGTATGTCCATGAGTCTCAGTTTTATAGGCTACCTATGTGTGGAACATAGTTCTTAGCTTTTTCTGTTTTACTTATTTCAATGAGTATAATGTTGTCAAGGTCCATCCATGTTGAAGTAAATGGCACTATGTCATCATTCCTTATGGCTGAATAATATTCCATTGTATATATGTACCACTTCTTATTTATCCAATTATCTATTGAGCAACATTTTGGTTGTTTCTATGTCTTGGCTACTCTAGATAAAATGCTGTGATGAACACTAGGTGCATGTGTCTTTGCATACCAATGTTTTCAAGTTTTAGGGGTAGATACCCAGCAGAGGGATTGATGGGTTATATAGTAATTCTATTCTTATTTATTTTTAAATTTTATTAATTTGTGTTTACATAGATTCTAGGGTCCCCCTTAATACATCCTTCCCACCCCATGTTTGCCAGTACATCCCCCCTGTTCCCCTCCCCATAACGCCCTCCCCCCTCCCGTCCAGGATTTGCTTTTCTGTTCTCATCCCATCCTATCACCCTATCATCCCCTTTCCCTCTGTCCGCTTTCCTTCTGGATCCTTTGATCCCACCTGTCTCTATTCCCTTCCTCAGTTCACATTGTTCCTTGGATTCCTCAAATGAGTGAGGTCATATGATATTTTTCTTTCTCTGCCTGGCTTATTTCACTTAATATAATAGGTTCTAGGTCCATCCATGTTGTCGCAAAAAGTAGTATTTCCTTCTTTTTCATGGCCCCATGGTATTCCATTGTATATATGTATCAATGATTTTTAATCTACTTGACAACTGACGAACAATTGGGCTGTTTCCAGACTTTTGCTATTGTGAACAATGCTGCCATAAACATGGGGGTGCATTTGTCCTTTTGAATCATTGATGTGTTGTTCTTGGGATATATTCCTAAAAGTGGAATGGCTGGGTCAAAAGGCAGTTCCATTTTTAATTTTTTGAGAATCTCTACATTGTTCTCCACAGTGGCTGTACCAGTCTGCATTCCCACCAGCAGTGCAGGAGGGTTCCCTTTTCTCCACATCCTCAACATTCTGTGTTGTTTTGTTAATGAGTGCCATTCTGACTGGTGTGAGGTGATACCTCATTGTGGTTTTAATTTGCATTTCTCTAATGATTAGAGATGTTGAGCACTTTTTCATATGCTTATTGGCCATCTGTATGTCTTCTTTGGAGAAGTGTCTATTCAATTCTTTGGCCCATTTTTTGACTGGATTGTTTATATTCCAGGTGTTGATTTTTACAAGTTCCCTATAAAGTTTGGTTATTAACCCCTTCATCAGACATATTGTCAAATATGTTCTCCCACTGTGTGGTTTGCCTTTTTATTCTGTTCATATTGTCTTTAGCTGTGCAAAAGCTTTTTAGTTTGATATAGATACATTTGTTTATCCTGTCCTTTATTTCCCTTGAGCATGGAGATAAATCAGCAAATATATTGCTGCGAGTGATGTTGGAGAGCTTATTGCCTATATTTTCCTCTAGGATGCTTATGGTTTCATGACTTACATTTAAGTCTTTTATCAATTTTGAGTTTATTTTTGTGAATGGTGTAAGTTGGTGGTCTAGTTTCATTTTTTTGCAGGTACCTGTCCAATTTTCCCAACACCATTTGTTAAAGAGACTGTCTTTAATCCATTGTATGCTATTACCACCCTTGTCAAATATCAAGTGTTCATAAAGGTGCAGGTTTATTTCTGGGTTCTCTGTTCTGTTTCATTGATGTATATGCCTGTTCTCATGCCAGTACCAAGTTGTTTTGAGTACAATGGCCTTGTAGTATAACTTGATGTCCAGAAGTGTGATACCACACACTTTATTGTTATTTTTCAAGATTGCTTTTTCAAGATTCATGTTCTTTTTTGGTTCCATATGAATTTTTGGAATATTTGTTCTATATCTTTGAAGTATGTCCTTGGTATTTTCATAGCAATTGTATTGAATTTATAAATTGCTTTGGGTAATATGAACATTCTAATGATGTTTATTCTTCCTAGCCATGAACACTGTCTATGCTTCCACTTGTTTGTATCTTCTTTGATTTCTTCTATCAACGTTTTATAATTTTCCGAGTACAAATCTTTAACCTCCTTGGTTAAATTTACTCCTAGGTAATTTATATTTTTTTTGTTGCAATAGTGAAGGGGATCGTTTTCTTAATTTCTTTTTCAGACAGATCATTGTTGGTGTATAAAAATGCATGATTTCTGAGTATTAATATTATATCCTAACACCTTGCTGAATTCATTTATCAGGTCCAGTAGTTTTTTGACTGCGACTTTAGGGTTTTCTACGTACAGTATCATATGAGCAGCAAATAATGACAGTTTTACTACTTCTTTTCCAATTTGAATGCCTTTTATTTCTTCTTGTTGTCTGATTGCTGTGGCTACGACTTCAGAAATTATGTTGAATAAGAGTGGTGAAAGGGGCACCCCTACCTTGTTCCTGATCTTAAGGGGATTGCTTTTAACTTTTGCCCATTGAGTATGATGTTGGCTGTGGGCCTGTCATAAATGGCCCTTTATCATGTTGAGGTATGTTCCCTGTATTCCCATTTTGCTGAGAGTTTTGACCATAAATGGGTGCTGAATTTTATCAAATGCTTTTTCTGCATCTATTAATATTATCATGTGGTTTTTGTCCTTCCTTCTGTTTACGTGATGAATCATATCTATTGATTTGCGATATTGTACCAGCCTTGCCACTCGAGAATAAATCCCACTCGATCATAATGTATGTTAAAATGTATTGCTGGATCCAGTTTGCTAATATTTTGTAGAGAATTTTAGCATCTAAATTCATCAGGGTTATTGGCCTATAGTTATCTTTCTTTGTGTTGTCTTTTCCTGATTTTGGAATCAGAATTATGCTCGCCTCATAAAAGGAACTTGGAAGTTTACCCTCTTGAATTTTTTGAAATAGCTTGGGAAGGATAGGAATTAGTTCTTCTTTGAATGTTTGGTAGAATTTGCCTGTGAAGCCATCTGGCCCAGGGCTTTGGTTTGTTGAGAGTTTTTGACAACTGTTTCAAACTCATTGGTTGTAATCAGTCTATTTAGATTTTCTGATTCTTCCAGATTGATTTTTTTTTTTTTTTCTTTTTTCTTTAAGCTGGAAACGGGGAGAGACAGTCAGACAGACTCCCGCATGTGCCCGACCGGGATCCGCCCGGCATGCCCACCAGGGGCAACGCTCTGCCCACCAGGGGGCGATGCTCTGCCCCTCCGGGGCGTCGCTCTGCCGCGACCAGAGCCACTCTAGCGCCTGGGGCAGAGGCCAAGGAGCCATCCCCAGTGCCCGGGCCATCTTTGCACCAATGGAGCCTTGGCTGCGGGAGGGGAAGAGAGAGACAGAGAGGAAGGAGGGGGAGGAGGTGGAGAAGCAAATGGGCGCTTCTCCTGTGTGCCCTGGCCGGGAATCGAACCCGGGTCCCCCGCACACCAGGCCGACGCTCTACCGCTGAGCCAACCGGCCAGGGCCCAGATTGATTATATTTTTCAAGGAATTTGTCCATTTCACTTAGGTTGTCTAATTTTTTGGCATACACTTAGTTCTTCATAGTATTTTCTTACAATCCTTTGTATATCTGTTATGTCTGTTGTTACTTCTCCAACCTCATTTCTAATTTTATTTATTTGAGTCCTTTCTCTTTCTTTCTTGGTGAGCCTGGCTAAGGGTTCCTCGATCTTGTTTACTTTTTCAAGAAACCAGCTCTTGGCTTCATTGATCCTCTGTATTGTTTTTTTAGTCTCTATGTCATTTATTTCTGCTCTTATCTTTGTTATTTCCTCCCTTCTACTTCCTCTAGGCTTTACTTGCTGTTCTTTTTTTTAGTTCTTTTAGTTGCAGGATTAAGTTGTTTATTTGAGCTTTTTCTAGCTTTGTAAGGTTTGCCTGTAATGCTATGAACTTCCCTTTCAGGACTGCTTTTGCTGTGTCCCACAGATTTTGAGTTGTTGTATGCTCATTTTCATTTGTTTCAAGGAAATATTTTTCTTCCTTGATCTCATTGTTGATCGTTATTTAATAACATGCTGTTTAGTTTCAGGTGTTTGAGTGTTTTTCAGTTTTTCTATTGTAGTTCATTTCTAGTTTCATGCCATTGTGGTCAGAGAAGATGCTTGATATGGTTTCAATCTTCTTAAATTTGTTGAGACTCGTTTTATGTGGCAATATGTGGTCTATCCTAGAGAATGTACCATTCATGCTTGAAAAGAATGTATATTCTGCTCCTTTAGGGTGAAAGGTTTTGAAGATATCTATTAAATCCAGTTGATCTTAATGTGTCTCTTAATTCTGCTGTTTCTTTGTTAATTTTCTTTCTTGAGAATCTATCCATTGATGTTAGTGGGGTATTGAAATCCCCTACTATTATAGTATTGCTGCTGATCTCTCCCTGTATGTTCATCAAAATCTGCTTTATATATTTCGGTGCTCCTATATTAGGTGCATAGATATTTATAACGATTATCTCTTCCTGTGGAATTGCTCTCTTTATCATTATGTAGTGACCTTCTTTAACCTTTACTATCAGGGGTCGTCAAACTTTTTATAAAAACCGCCCACTTTTGCAGTGCTAGTCAACCTGGTCCCTACCGCCCACTAGTGGGCGGTCCAGCTTTCATGGTGGGCCAATCGCAGCGCTGTTTGGTTGCGTGGTAGGGACCAGGTTGACCAGCACTGCAAAAGTGGGCGGTTTTTATAAAAAGTTTGAAGACCCCTGCATATAGCTTTTGTTTTAAAAGGTATTTTGTCAGATACAAGTATTGCTACCCCAGCTTTTTATTTCATTTCCATTTGCATGAAAAAATTTTTTCCATCCTTTTACTTTGAGTCTATGTGTATCCTTTGTTTTGAGGTAGGTCTCCTGTAGACAGCACATTTACGGGTCCTGTTTTCTGATCCTTTCAGCTACCCTATGTCTTTTGATTGGAGCATTTAATCCATTTACATTTAAAGTTATTATTGATATGTAGTTGTTTATTGCCACTTTTTTCTTTAAATCTATATTCCTCTTTTACTACACATACACACACACATACACACACACACACACACACACACACACACACACACACACAGTTTGTTCTGTCTACAGCAGGTCCCTTAACATTTCTTGCAGCACTGGTTCCATTGTGATGAATTCTGTGAGTTTTTTTTTTTTTTTGTCTGGGAAGCTTTTTTTCTCCTTCAAAATTAAAGGATAGTCTTGTTGGATAAAGAAGTCTTGGTTGTAGGGTTTGGTTCTGCATTACTTTGAATATTTCTTGGTCAATCCCTTCTGGCTTCAAGTGTTACTGTTGAGAAGTCGGATGTCATACTTATGGGTGTTCCTTTGTAGGTGATTGTTTTTCTCCTACAGCTTTTAATATTCTTTGTTAGTTTTGATACTTTGATTATGATATGTCTTGGTGTGGGTCTCTTTGGGTTCTTTTTTAATGTGGTTCTCTCTGCTTCTTGAACTTGTGTGACTCCTGCATCAATTCAGGAAAATTTTCAGCTAAAATTTTTTCAACGAGCTTCTCTAGTCCTTGTTCTTTCTCTTCTCCTTCAGGAATCCCTATTATGCGGATATTGTTTTTCTTCATGATGTCACAGAGCTCTCTTAAAGTTTCCTCAGACTTTTTAATCCTCTTTTCTTTTTGCTTTTCTGGCTTCCATGCTTTCGCTTATCTTGTCCTCTAAGTCACTGATTTGATCCTCTGCTTCATCCAGCCTGCTTTTAATTCCTTCTAGTGTAGTCTTCATTTCTGATATTGTTTGTCATTTCTGTCTGGTTCTTCTTTATGATTTCCGTGTCCTTTTTGATGCTTACAATATCTTTATTGAGGTGTTCATTAAGTCCATCCATTGTAGCTTTGAGACCCTTAAGCATCCTAACGATCATTATTTTATACTCTGCATCCGGTAATTTGATTACTTCTGATTCTTCCAGGACTTTTTCTGAGGATTTATCTTGTTGAAGCATATGACTTATGCTTTTCTGCCTTCCCATTATGTATGACTTGTAGGCTTCTTCCAGTTGTGGTCTCCTTACCTAGTAGGGCCGCTTTGAAGTCTTGATTTGTTTGTTTTCTTCTCAGTTTTCTTAACTCGGTGGTAATCTTATTTACTGATCTCAGCAGAGGTTTATTTGAAAGTGCATCCAGGAATGCAGTGGGTGTAATCTCTGAGACTCTGCCAGCTACTCTCTGGGGGCATGGTGTTTCCTCAGCTTCAGTAGAAGGAGGTGTATCTCAGATCTCCATGGAGACCCGAGTTTCTGCCCCTCCTCCCCACTTCCTGTTTTCAGCTGTCTTTTTGTGCTGATTGGAACTGGAGAGCTTTCTGGAGGTGGGTCACCAGGAACCACTTTAGGCTTGTGGTGTTTGGAGTGATCAACTCCTCCCCCAACTATGGCCGACTCTGCACTGGATGAGTCAACTTCCCAGGTCATCCCATGCATTCCTTTGCTGGTCACCGTCTGTCACTCTCTCCCCCCCTTTCCTTTTGGAAGACAAGCCAGTCCTCTAAGCCCACCTCATTTCCAGGTCCCCAGGCAAGTGGCTGTGAGTGATATTTTCTGCTCTTCTCCTTGTAATGAGAGCCCTTCTGGGCTCTCACCCTCACCCGCCCCTAGCTCCTGGAAGCAGGGGAGCCCCCACCACACATCCACACTCCCTACCAGGCTTGGTGTGGCTCGTTCTTTGCTCCTTGGTTTTTGAGACCTGTTCTTTTAGTCTAAAGTTGGTTTTTCATGCTGATTGTTCCTAAATTAATTTGTAATCCAGTTTGGTAGTGTTAGCTGGGAGTCTGTGCGTCTGCCTACTCTGCTGCCATCTTCTATCAATCTCTGTTCTTATTTTTTGAGGAACTACCATACTTTCTTCCATAAAGGTTGAGCTAATTTGCATTCCCACCAGCAATGAATGACAGTTACTTTTTCTCCAAAGTCTCTCCAACATTTGTTATTACCTGTCTTGTTGATAATAACCAACCTAACAGGTGTAAAGTGGTATCTCATTGTAGATTTGATTTGCATTTCTCGAATAGCTAATGAAGATGACCCTCTTTTCATATATCTGTTGGCCATTTGTACGTCTTCTTGGGAGAAGTGTCTGTTAGGTTCTCTTCCTATTTTTTAATTGGATTGTTTACTTGCTTGTTACTAAACTTTGTGAAATCTTTAAATATTTTGGATATTATCCTCTTATCAGAGCTGTTGTTTATAAATATAATCTCTCACTTGGTTGACTGTCTCTTTGTTTAGTGATTGCTTTCTTTTGCTGTGCAGAAGTTTCTTAGTTTGATAGAGACCGATTCATTTATTGTTGCCTTTGGGGTCAAATTCATAAAATGTTCTCTGTGGCCAAGGTCTAAGAGTTTAGTAACTATGTTTTCTTCTATGTGATTTATTGTTTCAGATCTTATATTTAGGTTTTTTATCCATTTTTATATAACTTTTGTGAAGAGGACAAACTGTAATTATGTTTTATTTTTTGCATTTGGCTTTCTAATTTTCCCAGTACCATTTATTGATAAGGCTTTCTTTTCTCCAGTGTGTGGTCTTGGCTCCTTTATTGAAAATGATTTGTCAATTGTGGTTTTATTTCTGGGCTCTCTTAATTCTGTTCCACTGGTCTGTATGTCTATGTTTTCTGCCAACACCATGCTGTTTTCATTATTTTGGTGCTATAGTATAATTTGAAGGCAGGTAGTGTGATACTTCCAGCTTCATTTTTTCCCCCCAGGATTGCTTTGGCTATTTGTTTTTTTTGTTGTTGTTTTTTGTTTTTTTTTGTATTTTTCTGAAGCTGGAAATGGGGAGAGACAGTCAGACAGACTCCCGCATGCGCCCGACCGGGATCCACCTGGCACGCCCACTAGGGGCGATGCTCTGCCCACCAGGGGGCGATGCTCTGCCCCTCCGGGGCGTCGCTCTGCCGCGACCAGAGCCACTCTAGCGCCTGGGGCAGAGGCCAAGGAGCCATCCCCAGCGCCCGGGCCATCTTTGCTCCAATGGAGCCTTGGCTGCGGGAGGGGAAGAGAGAGACAGAGAGGAAGGGGGGGGTGGAGAAGCAAATGGGCGCTTCTCCTGTGTGCCCTGGCCGGGAATCGAACCCGGGTCCCCAGTATTTGGGTTTTTTTATGGTTCCCTACAAACCTGGTGATTTTTTTATATATTTCCTTAAAATATTACATTGGGATTTTGATGGGTATTGCATTAAATTTGCATACTGACTTAGGTAATATGGCCATTTTGACTATGTTGATTCTTCCAATCCTTGAACAAGAAATACTTTCCCATTCTGCTGTGTTATTTTCAATTTCTTTCAATAATGCTTTGTAGTTTTCAGTATACAGGTCCTTCACATACTTTAAGTTTATTCCTAGGTATTTTACTTTTTGTTGTTGCATTTTTAAAAGGAATTGCTTTCTAGAGTTCATCATTGGTGTATAGAAAAGCAATAGGCTTTTGTATGATATATTGATTTTGTATTCTGCTACTTTACTGTATTGGTTTATAGTTTCTAAGAGTTTTTCAATGGAGTCTTTGGGTTTTCTAGATACTAAATTATGTCATCTGCAAAAAGTGTTACCTTTACTTCTTCTTTCCCGATATGGATGCCTTTATTTCTTTCTCTTGCCTGATTGCTCTGGCTAAAATTTTCAGAACTATGTTAAATAAGAGTGGGGAGTGTGGGCAACCTTTTCTTGTTCTTAATTTTATAGGAAACGCCTTCAATCTTTTATCATTTAGTATGATATTAGCTGACGGTTTGTCATGGATGGCCTTTTTTGAGGTACTTTCCTTTTATATCCATTTTATTTAGTGTTTTAAATATAAAGGGATGTTGTATCTTATCAAATGCCTTTTCTGCATCTATTGATAAGATCATATAATTTTTGTTCTTTGTTTTGTTGATGTAGTGTATTACATTGATAGATTTATGTATGTTGAAACAACCTTGTGCTCCTGGCATGAATACCTCTTAATTGAGATGCATAATTTTTTTAATGTGTTGTATTCGATTTGCTAGCATTTTGTTCAAGATTTTTGCATCTGTATTCATTAGAGATATTGGTCTGTAGTTTTCTTTTTTTGTGTTGTCCTTGCCAGGTTTTGGTATCAGGGTTGGGCTGGCCTCACAAAATGTGTGAGGGAGTATTGCTTCTTCTATTTTTTTTGAAAGACTTTGAGAAGAATAGTTACCAATTTCCTTTGAATGTTTGGTAGAATTCACTAGTGTAGCTATCTGGTTCTAGGCTTTCAGTTTTGGGATTGTTTTTGATACTGTGTTTCTATTTCCTCCCTGGTAATGGGTCTATGTAGGCTGTCCACTTCCTCCTAACTCAGTCTAGGAAAATTACATAGTTCTAAGAATTTATTCATTACTTCTAGATTGTTGAATTTGGTGGCATATAATCTTCCATAGTATTCTGCAATTATACTTTGTATACCTATGATGTCTGTGGTAATTTCTCCTCTTTTGTTTCAAAATTTGCTTATATAAGTCTTTTCTCTTTTTTCCTTAGTGAGTCTAGCCAGAGGTTTGTCGTTTTTATTGTTTGAAAGAACCAGCTTTTTTTTTTTTTTTGTATTTCTCTGAAGCTAGAAACCGGGAGAGACAGTCAGACAGACTCCCGCATGCACCCGACCGGGATCCACCCAGCACGCCCACCAGGGGGCGATGCTCTGCCCCTCTGGGGCGTCGCTCTGCCGCGACCAGAGCCACTCTAGCGCCTGGGGCAGAGGCCAAGGAGCCATCCCCAGCGCCTGGGCCATCTTTGCTCCAATGGAGCCTTGGCTGCAGGAGGGGAAGAGAGAGACAGAGAGGAAGGAGAGGGGGAGGGGTGGAGAAGCAGATGGGCGCTTCTCCTGTGTGCCCTGGCCAGGAATCGAACCCGGGACTTCCACATGCCAGGCCGACGCTCTACCACTGCGCCAACCGGCCAGGGCCAAACCAGCTTTTTCTTTTATTAATTTTTTATACTTTTTCTATCCTCTATTTTATTTAGTTCTGCTTCAATTTTACTATTTCCTTTCTTTTGGTGATGTTGGGTTGCCTTTGATCTTTTATCTAGTTCTTTGAGATGTGATGATAGGTTGTTAACTTGGGATGTCTCGTTTCTTGATATAAGCCTGTAAGATATGAACTTCCCTCTTTGTGTGTGTGTGTGTGTGTGTGTGTGTGTGTGTGTGTGTGTGTCAGAGATAGAGTCAGAGAGAGGGGCAGACAGACAGGAAGGGAGATGAGAAGCATCAATTCTTCGTTGTGGCACCTTATTTGTTCATTGATTGCTTTCTCATATGTGCCTTGATCGGGTGGCTACAGCAGACCAAGTGACTCCTTGCTCGAGGCAGCGACCTTGGGCTTAAGATGGTGAGTCTTGCTCAAACCAGATGAGCCCTACCTCAAGCTGGCAACCTCTGGGTCTCACACCTGGGTCCTCTACGTCCCAGTCCGAAACTCTATCCACTGTGCCAACACCTAGTCAGGGCAAACTTCCCTCTTATTACTGCTTTCACTGCATCCCAGAAATTTTGATTTGTTGTCATTTTCATTTGTCTGCATATATCTTTTGCTTTCTCCTTTTATTTCTTTAGTCATTATTCTAGAAGTGTGTTGTTTAATTTCCATATTTGTTGAGTTTCTTTACTTCCTTTTTGCAGTTGAATTCTAACTTCTAAGCCTTATGGTCAGAAAAAATGCTTGGTATAATTCTAATCTTCCTCAACTTGTTTATGTTAGTTTTGTGGCCCAACGTATGGTTTATCCTTGAGAATGTTCCATGCATACTAGAAAAGAAAGTATAATCTGTTGCTTTGGGATGAAATGTCTTATAAATGTCTATTATTTCCATTTGGTCTAGTGTGTCATTTAAGGTTGATATTTCTTTATTGATTTTGTTTGGATGATCTATCTGAAGCTGTCAATAGTATGTTGAGATTCCAAGTATGATTATGTTTTCTGTCTGTTTTTATTTTTATATCAGTTAGTTGCTGTCTTATGTATTTGGTGCTCCCTGATCTGATGATAACCCAATGTGCCTTCCTTTATATGTTATGTTCTTCTTTTACCTAGCTGCCTTGAGAATTCTTTTCTGTCATTTTATTTTGACAATTCAGGCATCCCTCACCATATTGTGGCTCACTTTTTGCAGTCTCACCGTAATACAGATTTTTTTGCTATATTTGTGGGATTTTGCAGTATGTAGGTATTTTCATATATTTCTTGTTTTAATTATTTTTGTGGTAAAATAAGCATTTTCTAGCCTAAAAATTGAAAGGGTTTATAAGAGTGTGGGAAAGGTTAATAACAGTATGGGAAAAATTTAGAAGTGTGCAGAGGGTTCATAAAGCCTTAAAAAATATATAAATAATAAAATAAATTTAAGGTCATTACTTTGCAGATTTTCACCTATCACAGGGTGTTTGGAACCTAACCCCCACAATAGACAAGGGACCACTGTATATATTAAAAAACGTTATGTCCCCTTTATCAGTATGAAATGTCCATCTCTGTCTCTGGTTACCTTTGTTGTCCTGAAGTCAGCATTGTCAGATACTAGATGGCAACATCTGTTTTTCCTTGGGTATTATTATTTGCTTGAAAATTGTTTTTCAACTTTTCACTTTAAGTCTACTTTTGTCCTTGCAGTTTTGATGTATCTCTTGAAGGCAGCATATGGATGGGTTTTGACTTTTGATCCAATCTGCTCCTCTGTGCCTCTTGATTGATGAGTTCAGTCCTTTTACTTTTAAGGTAGTTACTGACGATTGAGGATTTCCTTAGCCATTTTATGTTTTGTTTTCTGGTAGCTTTGTTTTTGTTTGGTGGCATTCTGTACTTCTTTCCTGTTTCTTCTCTTCTTAAGCTACGGTATGTATTTCAGTAGTGGCTTTTTTGTGGGTTGTTACAATTAGGTTATTAAGAGAAAAATGCTCATATATGTAAGACTCCTTTGTCTTATGAGTGCTTCTGCATTCCATCCTCATTTACCTCTGTAGATTTTCATCTTCTCCCCTTTTACGTTATTATTGTCATAGATTATCCCTGTTCTTATTGTGACCTTGTTGAAGCTTTTAATGTGTAGTTTTGGTTTTTTGGGTTTTTTTTGGTATCTGGTCAAATAACCACCTTTAATAGCTTCTGCAGTGATTATTTTCTGGTGAAAAATTCCCTCAGCTTCTGTATGTTTGCAAAAGTTCTTATTTCTTTTTCCTATTTGAAGGACAGCTTTGATGGATATAGTAGTCTTGGCTGGTCATTCCTCTCTTTCAGTACTTTGAATGTTTGGTTCCATTTCCTTCTGGGTTGTACAGTTTCTGCTGAGAAGTTTGATGATAAGCTAATGGGCCTTCCTTTATATGTTGTACTCTTCTTTTCCCTAGCTGCCTGGAAGATTCTTTAATCTCAATGCTTTTTGATAATTTTATTACAATGTACCTTGGAGAAGATCTCTTTGGGTTGAGGTAACTAGGTGTTCTGTTTGATTCTTGGATTCGAGGATCTAATTCATTCCATAGGCTTGGGAAGTCTTCATCACTTTTTTTGTTTGAATAGGTTCTATATCCCTTCTCCCTCTCTTCTTCTGATATACCCATTATTCTTATATTGCTCTTTCTGTTGGAATCAGACAGATTCTTTTTGTAGAGCTCTATAATTTTTTTAAAAAAATTTGCGAGTCTCTTCTTCTGTAGCATCTCTCTAGTTGCCTATGTTTTATGTCATTGATTCTCTTCTCATCTGGCCTGTTTTATTAGGTAAACTTGCCACTTCAGTTTTCAATTTATGTACTGAGTTCTTCATCTCTGTTGTTAAAGTTTCAATTTCCTTGGTAAAGTACTTACTTTGTTTACTAGTTTTTGAACTCATGAATAAATTGCCTGTCAATATTTTCTTGCATCTCACTGTGTATTTTCAGAACTTAAATTTTGAATTCTCTATTGTCCAAGGTTTCCATGTGGCTGAGGTTTGCCTTCTGGAGATTTTTCATTTTCTTTCTGAACTGCATGTCTTTCTTGTATAGCCATGATATTCAATTTCTTCTTCCTTGATGGCATTTGAGAGTGGTATTGTTAAGAACTCTAACAAAAATAACTCAAAAATGGAAAATAAACGTGAAAAATATAATGAAAAATGTGAATTTAAAAAATTACTAGTATAAAAGAAAAGCACAAAACATGAATAGCAGAAACCAAAAATAAGAATAAAAATACAAAAATGAAATAACATGAAACTTAAAAGAAGAAAATAAAAAAAGAAAAAAATATTTCCATTTTGAGAGGTTTTTCTGTTTTCTTCCGGTACATGGTGGTGTATTAAAAATTTTAGCTCTCCCCAAACCCCGACCGCCGGTCTGGCACGCGGCTGCGCCCACCGGTTCCGCACTGCCGCCGCCGTCACTGCTGCCGCCCCGCCGCCCCGCCGCTCCCCCGGCCCGCGGGCCGCCCGGGCTAGTGCGCGAGTCAGGCCGCCTCGGCCCCAGGCCCCCGTGCCCGCCACCTCGCCGCGCCCTGGCCAGGCGTGGATGGAGGGCGCCGCGAGTCCTAACCACTGCTCGGCGTGACGCGGGCCCTGCGCCCACCATGTCCTACCCGCAGGGTTACCTGTACCAGGCGCCCGGGTCGCTGGAGCTTTACTTGTGCCCAGCGTACGGCGCGTCGGCCCTGGCGGCGCCGCTCAGTGAGGAGCTGGCGCGCTCGGTGTCGGGCTCCGCGTTCAGCCCTTACCCGGGCTCGGCGGCCTTCACGGCTCAGGCAGCCACCGGCTTCGGCAGTCTGCTGCAGTATTCGGCCGCCGGCTTCCCGTCCTACATGGGTGCGCCCTACAACGCGCACACGACTGGGATGACGGGCGCCATCAGCTACCATCCGTATGGTAGTGCGGTCTACCCATACCAACTGAATGACCCAGCCTACCGCAAGAACGCCACGCGGGATGCCACCGCAACGCTCAAGGCCTGGCTCAACGAGCACCGCAAGAACCCCTAACCTACCAAAGGCGAAAAGATCATGCTGGCCATCATCACCAAGATGACCCTCACACAGGTCTCCACCTGGTTCGCCAATGCGCGCCGGCGCCTCAAAAAGGAGAATAAGATGATGTGGGCCCCGAGGAACAAAAGCAAGGACGAGGACGAGGGTGACGCAGCCAGGAGCAAGGAGAGTCCAGAAAAGGCGCAGGAGGGCACCGAGACATCTGCAGAGGACGAAGGGATCAGCCTGCACGTCGACTCGCTCACGGATCACTTGTGCTCTGCCGAGTTGGACGGGGAGAAGCTGCCGTGCCGTGCCGGGGACCCCCTATGCGAATCGGGCTCCGAGTGTAAGGATAAGTACGACAACCTGGAGGATGAGGATGACGATGACGATGAGGAGGAGGGCGAGCGGGACCTGGCGTCATCCAAGGCTGTGACCTCGTCACCACTCACCGGTGTGGAAGCACCGTTGCTGAGCCCCCCGCCCGAGGCCGCACCTCGTGGTGGCAGCGGCAAGACACCCCTGGGCAGCCGGACGACGTCGCCAGGCGCGCCGCAGCCTGCCAGGAAGCCCAAGCTGTGGTCTCTGGCGGAGATCGCCACATCGGACTTCAAGCAGCCGAGCATGGGCCCAGGCTGCACACCACCGGGGCTGCCTACGGCTGCAGCTCCAGCCTCGTCCGGGGCACCGCCGGGCAGCTCGCCTTACCCCGCGTCGCCACTAATGGGTCGCCACCTCTACTACACGTCGCCCTTCTATGGCAACTACACAAACTACGGGAACTTGAACGCGGCACTGCAGGGCCAGGGGCTTCTGCGGTACAACGCGGCGGCCTCGGGCCCGGGAGAGACGCTGCATGCAGCGCCCAAGGCAGCCAGCGACGCGGGCAAGGCAGGTGCGCACCCACTGGAGCCCCACTACCGGCCCCCGGGCAGCGGTTACGAGCCCAAGAAAGATGCCAGTGAGGGCTGCTCGGTGGTTGGTGGGGGTGTCCAGCCCTACCTATAGAAGGGCCCTGCTCAGCAATGCAAGTAGGTGTCACAATTGCTTTGGAAAAAATAAATTTAGGCCATTCTCTCTTCCCAAGTTCATAAATATACAGACATAAAAAGCTGCTCTCTCACCCGGACCGCATCTTGTGCCACTGTAAAAGAAGGAACCACAGAGCATTGTCAACCCAGACTAATGGAACAGACTTTTGTTGGATATATGTGAATTTGTTGACATAGTATAGCTTCCCCAATGTATGTGTGACTTTTGAAAACAATCTTTTTTCTCAGGATATCTTGAATTGATCACTTCATTGCCACGGTATATATGCTATAGGTATGATAGAATTTACTGTAAAATTTATTTGTAAAAGATGTACAAGTAGAAACAAAACGTGATTGAAGAACTTGAGTACTTAAAAAGTGGAAACAAATTTGATATTTATTTTTATAATGATATAAAGCTTCTAGTAATTTGTGCAAGTTGTATTGCAACGGAATCTAAACTTTTTGTAAATAAATTCTGCCTGGTTTTTATTTGAACATTGCTGGTTATACAATCTTTGTTGGTTGTTTAACAATAATTCTTTACTAATTTATATCTTAAATTGTAAATAAAAACAGACTAGACTACAAAAAAAAAATTTTAGCTCTGTGAAATTCCTGGGCTGACCTCTGCTAAGATGTTGCTATTGCAATTGCAATGATGTAGTGGGGCTTTAGTTGTGTTGGTGGGTGGGGCGTGTTGGCATTGGCCATGGCATGTGGATGTGAGGGCTTTATGGCTTTCGCAATGGGGATCTCAGGCCCAGGAACTCCTCCACACATCTCAACAGACCAGGGGACTGGACACAGAGAACCTTCATTATTCAGGGAAGAGAGTAGCTCTGGAGTTAGCTGTGGGGTCTTTCTGTGCCACACTCCATACCCTGCAGGGAGACAGAGGTGGGATTTCGGAGGCTGAGGAAGGCTGTACTTTGGCTTTCTCTGTCTCTGTGCCAAGTGTGGGCTGCAGGTAGACCACGGGAACACTGGCCGTGACCTCTTGTTTTGCTACCATTTTGGTTTAGTATTTCCACCTTTGTCCCTCGATATCACCACACTTTAGTCTTCTCTGTCTCTGCTGAGTGCAGGCTGTAGGCAGACCGTGAGAACACTGGCTGTGATCCCCATGTTTGGCTGGTTTAGTTCAGTATCTCCCTTTCTGCCCCTCTATCTCACCGCTCCTTCTGGCAGAAGACCCAGCCACTCCACGTTTCCCAATCCATACCCCTCAGACAAAACCCAGGTAGCTGAACTTCCCCCTTCACCATTGTCCAGCAGAGAAAAAAACCCTAGTCATTCGTGGTTTGTCTCCTCTCCAGAGCCAGCTGCGAATCTGTTTTATCTGATGCTCCACTTTTCATCCATTCCCACGTTTAGTTCACTTGACACATGAATGTTTCAGGCATGCGTGTGAGCCCAGCTGAAGTTCCTTTGCTTCATTATAGTTATCCAATTTGCTGAAATTTCAAGAGGAAAAATCAGGAGTATCTCTCATGCTGCCATTACTCTGACATCATCACCATTTTTAATTTTTTTGAGGAAATGTCATAGTGTTTTCCACAGTGGTTGCACAAGTCTGCTTTCCTACCAGCAGTACAAGAGTATTTGTTCCCTTTTCTCCAAATCCTCTCATTTGTTAATGAAGGCCATTCTGCCAGGTGTGAGGTGATATCTCATTGTGATTTTAATTTACATTAATGATTAGTGACATTGAGCATTTTTTCATATGGCTATTGGCCATCTGTATTGCCTCTTTGGAGGTGTCTATTCAGGTCCTTTGCCCATTTTTAAAATTGGATTATTTACCTTCCTAGTGTTGAGTTTTAGAAGTTCTTTATAAATTTTGGTTATTAATTCCTTAATCATATCAGCAAATATGTTCTCCCATCGAGTAGGCTTTTTACTTTGTAGATGGTGTCTTTTGCTGTGCAAAATCTTAGTTTGATATAGTCCTTTTTGTTTATTTTGTTTTTTATTTCACTTGCCCACAAAGACATACCGGCAAAAATATTGCTGAGACTGTAGTGCCTATGTTTTCTTCCAAGAGTTTTATGGTTTTGTGACTTATATTTAAGTCTTTTATCCATTTTGAGTTTGTTTTTGTGAATGTTATGTTAGTGGTCTAGTTTCATTCTTTTGTATGTACCTGTCCAATTTTCCCAATAATATATAATGAAGAGACTGTCTGTACTCCATTGTTTACTTGCCTCCTTTTCTCTGGGTTCTCTGTTCTGTTTCATTGATCTGTATGCCTGTTCTTTTTTTTTTTTTTAATTAAATTTAATGCAGTGACATTGATAAATCAGGGTACATATGTTGAGAAAACATCTCCAGATTACTTAGACATTTGATTGTGCTGTATACCCCTCCCCCAAAGTCAAATTGTCTTCTCTAACCTTCTATCTGGTTTTCTTTGTGCCCTTCCCCTCCGCCACCCCCTCTCTCCTTCGTTGCCCCATCCCCAGTCCCCCCACCCCCATTGCCATCACATTCTTGTTCATGTCTCTGAGTCTCATTTTTATGTCCCATCTAAGTACGGATTCATATAGTTCTTAGTTTTTTCTGATTTACTTATTTCACTCCGTATAATGTTATCAAGGTCCATCCATGTTATTGTAAATGATCCGATGTCATCATTTCTTATGGCTGAGTAGTATTCCATAGTATATATGTACCAAAGCTTTTTAATCCACTCGTCCTCTGACGGACACATGGGCTGTTTCCAGATCTTCAATATTGTGAACAATGCTGCCACAAACATGGGGGTGCATTTCTCCTTTTGGAGCCGTTCTATGGTGTTCTTGGGGTATGTCCCTAAGTGGGATAGCTGGGTCAAAAGGCAGTTTGATTTTCATTTTTTTGAGGAACCTCCATACTGTTTTCCACAGTGACTGCACCAGTCTGCATTCCCACCAGCAGTGGAGGAGGGTTCCCTTTTCTCCACATCCTCGCCAGCACTTATTCTGTGTTGTTTTGTTAATGAGTGCCATTCTGGCTGGTGTGAGGTGATATCTCATTGTGGTTTTAATTTGCATTTCTCTAATGATTAGTGATGTTGAGCATTTTTTCATATGCCTATTGGCCATCTTTGGAGAAGTGTCTATTCATTTCTTTTGCCCATTTTTTGATTGGATTGTTTGTCTTCCTGGTGTTGAGATTTACAAGTTCTTCATAAATTTTGGTTATTAACCCCTTATCAGACGCATTGTCAAATATGTTCTCCCATTGTGTAGTTTGTCTTTTTATTCTGTTCTTATTGTCTTTAGCTGTGCAAAGCTTTTTAGTTTGATAGAGTCCCATTTGTTTATCCTGTCTTTTATTTCACTTCCCCGTGGAGATAAATCAGCTAATATATTGCTCCGAGAGATGTCGGAGAGCTTACTGCCTATGTTTTCTTCTAAGATGCTTATGGTTTCATGGCCTACATTTAAGTCTTTTATCCATTTTGATTTTATTTTTGTGAGTGGGGTAAGCAGGTGATCTAATTTCATTTTTTTGCAGGTAGCTGTCCAATTTTCCCAACACCATTTGTTAAAGAGGCTATCATTACTCCATTGTATTTCCTTACCTCCTTTGTCAAATATCAGTTGTTCATAGAGTTGTGGGTTTATTTCTGGGTTCTCTGTTCTGTTCCATTGATCTATATGCCTGTTCTTATGCCAGTACCAGGCTGTTTTGAGTACAATGGCCTTGTAGTCTAACTTGATATCAGGAAGTGTGATACTTCCCACTTTAATCTTCCTTTTTAAGATTGCTGAGGCTATTCGTGTTCTTATTTGGTTCCATATAAATTTTTGGATTATGTGATCTACATCTTTGAAGGATGTCATTGGTATTTTAATTGATATTGCATTGAATTTATAGATTGCTTTGGGTAACACAGACATTTTAATGATGTTTATTCTTCCTAACCATGAGCACGGTATATGCTTCCACTTGTTTGTATCTTCCTTGATTGCTTTTATCAAAGCTTTGTAATTTTCCGAGTACAGGTCTTTAGTCTCCTTGGTTAAGTTTACTCCTAGGTACTTTATTTTTTTGGTTGTAATAGTGAAGGGAATTGATTCCTTAATTTCTCTTTCTGACTGTTCACTGTTGGCATATAAAAATGCCTCTGATTTCTGAGTATTGGTTTTATATCCTGCCACTTTGCTGAATTCATTTATCAGGTCCAGTAGTTTTTTGACTGAGACCTTAGGGTTTTCTATATACAATATCATATCATCTGTAAGTAATGATAGTTTTACTTCTTCTTTTCCAACTTGAATTCCTTTTATTTCTTCTTCTTGTCTGGTTGCTGTGGCTAGGACTTCCAGGACTATGTTAAATAAGAGTGGTGAAAGGGGGCACCCCTGCCTTGTTCCTGATCTTAAGGGTATTGCTTTTAATTTTTGCCCATTGAGTATGATGTTGGCTGTGGGTTACTCATAGATGGCTTTTATCATGTTGAGATATGTTCCCTGTATTCCCACTCTGCTGAGAGTTTTGATCATGAATGGGTGCTAGATTTTATCAAATGCTTTTTCTGCATCTATTGAAATTATCATATGGTTTTTCTACTTCTTATTGTTTATGTGATGAATCACATTGATTCATTTACAAATATTGTACCAGCCTTGCCTCCCCAGAATAAATCCCACTTGGTCATGGTGTATGATTTTTTCCATATATTGTTGGATCCGGTTTGCTAATATTTTGTTGAGGATTTTAGCATCTATATTCATCAGAGATATTGGCCTATAATTTTCTTTCTTTGTGTTGTCTTTGCCTGGTTTTGGAATCAGAATTATGCTCGCCTCATAAAAGGAGCTTGGAAGTCTCACTTCCTCTTTAATTTTTTGAAATAGTTTGAGAAGGATAGGAGTTAGTTCTTCTTTGAATATTTGGTAGAATTCACTTGTGAAGCCATCAGGCCCCGGACTTTTCTTTGTTAGGAGTTTTTTGATAACTGTTTCATCTCATTTGGTGTAATCAGTCTGTTTAGGTTTTCTGATTCTTCCAGATTGATTTTTGGAGGATTGTATGTTTCAAGGAATTTGTCCATTTTATCTAGGTTGTCTAGTTTTTTAGCATACAGTTCTTCATAGTATTTTCTTACAATATTTTGTATTTCTGTTGTGTCAGTTATTATTTCTCCACTCTCATTTCTAATTTTATTTATTTGAATCCTCTCTTTTTCGTGGTGAGTCTAGTTAAAGGTTCATCAATCTTGTTTACCTTTTCAAAGAACCAGCTCCTAGTTTCATTGATCCTCTGTATTGTTTCTTTAGCCTCTATGTCATTTATTTCTGCTCTGATCTTTATTATTTCCTTGCTTCTACTACATTTGGGCTTTACTTGCTGTTCTTTTTCTAGTTCTTTTAGATGCAGGGTTAAGTTGTTTATTTGAGCTTTTTCTAGCTTCTTAAAATATGCCTGTAGTGCTATGAACTTCCCGGTCAGTACTGCTTTTGCTGTGTCCCATAAATTTTGAGTTTTTGTATGCTCATTGTCATTCGTTTCTAGGAATTTTTTAATTTCTTCTTTGATCTCATTGTTTACCCATTCATTATTTAATAATCTGCTATTTAGTTTCCATGTGTTTGAGAATTTTTGAGCTTTTCTGTTGTGGTTCATTTCTAGTTTCATGCTGTTGTGATCGAAGAAAGTGCTTGATATGATTTCAATCTTCTTAAATTTGTTGAGACCACTTTTGTGCCCTAACATGTGGTCTATCCTAAAGAATGTACCATTCATGCTTGAAAAGAATGTATATTCTGCTGCTTTAGGGTGAAAGTTTCTGAAGATATCTATTAAATTGAGTTGAATCTAGTGTGTCCAATAAGTTTGCTGTTTCTTTGTTAATTTTCTTTCTTGAGGATCTATCTAGTGATGTTAGTGAGGTATTGAAATCCCCTACTATTATAGTATTGCTGTTGATCTCGCTCTTTAAATCCATCAAAGTCTGCTTTATATATTTAGGTGCTCCTATATTAGGTGCATAGATATTTATAATAGTTATATCTTCCTGATGGATTACTCCCTTTATCATTATGTAGTGGCCTTCTTTATCTCTTACTATATCCTTTGTTTTAAAGTCCAATTTGTCTGATATAAGTATTGCTACCCCAGCTTTTTTTTCATTTCCATTTGCATGAAATGTTTTTGTCCATCCTTTTACCTTCAATCTATGTGTATCTTTTGTTCTCAGGTGTGTCTCTTGTAGACAGCATATGTATGGGTCCTGTTTTCTTATCCACGCAACTACCCTATGTCTTTTGATTCGATCATTTAATCCATTTACATTTATGGTTATTATTGATATGTTGTTGTTTATTGCCATTTTATTCTTTAAAGCTGTATTCCTTTTTTGATATATTCTTTTCCCACTTTGATCTGTTTACAACAGGCCCCTTAACATTTCCTGCAGCATTGGTTTGGTTGTAATGAATTCCTTGAGTTGTTTTTTTGTCTGGGAAGCTTTTTATTTCTCCTTCGATTTTAAATGATAGCCGTGCTGGATAAAGTAGTCTTGGTTGTAGGTTCTTGTTCTGCATTACTTTGAATATTTCTTGCCATTCCCTTCTGGCCTCAAGTGTTTCTGTTTGTATGTCTGTTCTTATGCCAGTACTATTTTAATTTTTCCATAGAGAAAAATATTAACTGAATAGGTTAAAATATGGAGAACTTCAATAGGAAAATGGAAGTCTCTAAAGAGACAAATAATTATTATAAAAAAATTGAGAAAAATGGTATCTTGAAAACATCTTTCTTGGTAATTGAAGAATGAAAAACCAAAAAGAAAAGTTAGTGAGACTATACAGAATATTTGAACAATGCTATTAACTAACTTGAACCAACAAATACAACTACAAATTAACTTACATTTTCTCTAAAAACTCAATGTGAATGGAAAACAAAAACATGAACCTAAAGAAATGTAATCACCAAATGCAATGCATGAGCCCTGACTGGATTATAAGAACAAATTATAAAGTACTATTTCAGGAAATTAAGAAAAATATGAATTTATGAATTACGTATTTTATGAAATTACTGTTGTCTTAATGTGATCATGGTCTGAGATGTGTTCAGCTGAAATATTCCCTGCTATTTACTTTCAAATAGCAAGGAAATAGAGTATGTAAAGACTGTGTGTAAAGAGTCAGAAAAGGCAATTTAAAAAAAGTAAATGTACCCTCATATTGTATTTTGTTTCTTGTTTTTAATATTTTGTATTATAAAGTTTTATTATTTTTTGAAAGAAATCTTATGTAGAATTCTTAAAGCTAGCCAGTCAACAAAATCTTAGCAGAGTAAAGTCAATAAGACCTATCTCACATGCCAGATTCCTATAATGTTTTACATATAACTTACTGGAATCTCACTTTTATAAAATCCTTTTTAAAGCCCCTTTAGCTTTCAAAGTAGCACTGCTGTCTTAGAACAGAGAAAGGAATTATTTATAACCCAAGTTAAAATTACAGATAACTCAAGTTTCACTATTGTTTTGAAGATTTTCCCCCCAAACTACTTTTAAGTTTAAATTAGATCTTGGGACCAGTTCTCACAGTAAAATTGTTTTTTACAGTATTTTGCCATTGTTCTTTTTCAGCAGTTAGACCTAAATTTATATTACAGTCATCATCCCTTGCCATATCGTGGTTCACTTTTCGCAGTCTCACTGTATCATGGATTTTTAAATTGTATATATCTAATTTTGTATTGTGGATTTTTTGCTATATTGCAGGATTTTGCGGTATATAGGTATTTTTACATATTTATTATTTTAATTATTTTTGCAGTAAAATAAGCATTTTCTAGCCAAAAAAATTTAAAACAATATAAAAATATTTAAAATATTAATTAAAACATATTAAAAGAATACTAAATCATCTTCATTCAAGTTGTAGTATATTCACTGGTGAGTACCCATATAAAGTTTTGTTATTAAAATTATGTAGGTTTAAGAATGTAGAAAGGGTTTAAGAGCATAGGAGGCGTTTATATCGATAAAAGTGTAGGAAAGGTTAGTAACAGTGTGTGAAAGACTTAGAAGAGTGTGGGGAGGGTTTATAAAGCCTTAAATATTGTATATATAAGTAATAAAATAAATAGAAGGTCGCTACTTTGCGGATTTTTGCTTATCGTGGGGGGTTCTGGAACCTAGCCCCCACAATAGATGAGGGACCACTGTAATGTTCCTTTTTTAGCCACTTGACTTAAAGTGACATCTTTCAGAACACATGTTGATACAATAACTAGGGATAAAAACACATATATAAGGAAAAAGAAGAATGAAGTGGGAGACAGATTCAGTGGAAGGTACAAGCAAATACTCCTATATGAATACCATATATCAAGGTCTATTTAAAAAACAAAGTATAAGCTAAGGCCCTGGCCAACTGGCTCAGTGGATGAAGCGTCAGCCCAGCTTGCAGATATCCCAGGTTTGATCCCCAATCAGGTCACACATGAGAAGCAACCATCTGTTTCTCTCCCTCTCTTCTTTTTCACTCTCTCATCCCCTCATAGCCAGTGACTCAACTTGTTTGTGTGTCAGCCTTAGGCGCTGAGGATAACTTGGATGATTTGAGCATTGGCCCAAGACAGGGGTTGCCAGGTGGATCTCAGTTGGAGTGCATGCGGGAGTCTGTTTATCTCCCCTCCTCTCACTTATGAAAAAGTCTGAGAGCTTGCCTTATGTACTGTAATATTAATTTAAAAGCAGTGCTGCTAAAAGCCAAAAATGATGGATTTAAATAGTGACAGTGCTGATTTCCTGCTTGGATTACATTATTATTTTGTGTTATAAGAGGAATATTTGGTTCAGCAGTATACCTAATTTGGTATTTCTCAGCTTGAAGGGGAAATGTATACTCTGTAGAAAGTCAGATTTATAACCATTTTCTCTCTAGAACTGAACAAAATTCTATTATTTTAATTCCAAGCATCCCATTTCCTATTATTCTGGTTCCTTCTTATAGTTCTCCAACTCTTCAGTTCTTTGATTCCAGAATCCATTAAAAGTACCACCTTTTTACTGCTCCTAACGCACCTTACATTCAACTTCCTTCTTATATAGTATCATAATCACCAAAATTTATACACCATCATCTCTCTTGTCCTTCTCTTGATCTTTATACTTATTTGAGCATTAATCCTACTACACTGTTCTATCCATTCACTTCCTCACTTTCCAAGAAAACCTGTTTCATTGTAACTTTGTGCCTTGATTACTGCAGCAGCCTACAAAAAGGTTCCTTGCCTGTCCTATAGGTTATCTTAAAACAGCAATTAATTCTTAAGAATTAATGACATTTTAAAAGGCTAATAAAATTCTATCACTCTTCTTACACAGCCAATGATTTCTCATTTCATGCAGGATAAAAGCCAATGTTTTCACAAGGGTCAACAAGCCCCTACAAAATCTAGATGTTTGTTATCTAGTATTTTACCATTCTCCCACTCTCATTCTGCTCCCACCACACTGGTGGCCTCCCTGCTGTTTCTGAAACATGCCAGCATGCTCCTGCCTCAAGACCTCTGGAGTTGTTAGGGCTTGCTTTCTCACTTCCTTCAGGTCTTTTACTCATATTATTTCAGTGAGGCCTCCTCATCTATTCTCCTTAAAACTCTTTATTTTTCCTTACTTTATTTTTCTCATGGCACTTACCATTTCTGACCTATTATATATTTAATTTACTATCGTTTCTTGCCTCTGATGCCCCCTAGCATGTAAGTTCCACGAAAGCAAAAATTTCATCTATTTGGCTGATTGTTGTATTCCCAGTGTCTATAATATGACAAGTACACAGTAGACAACACTAAAATATATTTATTAAGTGACTAAAAGAAGTAATTTAAATATATCCTTTCTATGGACTGTATGTCAAATTAATGAAATAGGCACAATTACATAATTTTAAAATGAGCTTAACACAGACTATTGAATAAAAATAATTGATATGAAATATAAACCTAAAGTTATCATAAATTTATTATTGTCCATGTTAGAAAGATAATACTTTGCTTCCTGGGAATTAATTTTTAAAATTCAGTCAATATACATATTTATTATTATAATTTTACCACCTTGAGAGAACTGATCATCAGTATTTCATTTTCTGGTGTTTTTAATATTAGAATTTATACTATAAGAAAACCAACATTACCCAAAAGCAATATAAGTACTGGGATACTCAGAATAATCATACATCAAAACTTTAGGATTTTAAAACTTTTAAGATATTTTCAAATTTTAAATTCTAGAAAAGTATTCACTTTTACTTGATTCCAAATATGGACATTTATCCAAAGAAATTTCTATACTATAACTTATTAATGAAGACTTGTGTTAAATTTCATATTTATTATATTAATGTCAAATAGTTAAATTTATTTAAAGCTATTCTTTTAAAACTTTGAAGCAGAAAATTTAAGGTTATGTCAAAGAAAAACATTTTGATTTTAAAGAGATGAATGAAATAAAACTAGAGAAAGTAGAGCAAGGGGTGAGAACTTGTTCAAAAGACACCATTTTCAAACACTTCTATTTTGGTACAATAACTTATACAAAGCATTATTTAATATTGAGAGTGTCAACAATACATTAGAAACAAAACATGTTAGTTCATAAAAACACTCACCTACAACACCATTCAATACGACCTTCACCTTCACAACTTTTTGCCCAATGATTGTCAGCCAAATTTTTCATTGCAACAGCATATTCACACAGTGTTTCCTCATCCTCACAATGTTCTCGCCAGATCTTATCAAAATCTCCCACTAAAAACAAGGGAAAAAAATGAATTAAGTTTAGTATACTATGGGATCTCTACATACTACTCAGTTCCCGATATTAAAAGGAGTTGATAGATGAGAGAGTAACATAAGTTAACAAGCAAGTTAAATATTTTTATTTATACATTTGGACTTGCTCTCCCCTGGTTGGCAAACTGCAGCTCACAAGCCACATGCGGCTATTTGGCCCCTTGAGTGTGGCTCTTCCACAAAACGCCACGTGCAGGTGCTACCTCGATAAGAAATGTACCTATCTATATAGCTTAAGTTTAAAAACTTTGGCTCTCAAAAGAAATTTCAATCGTTATACTGTTGTTATTTGGCTCCGTTGCTGACCACTACGACAAACGGTACTTAAAAGAAGTATATTCCTAAATTAATATGTTACTAAAAAAATTACCTTGGAAACCTCTCTAAAGTTTTGAGTCTTTATAAAATTGTCTAAATAAATATTATAAACAGTATTACATTATCTGGCCTCTGTAGTACTTCCAAGTATTACTTTAAAAAAGTTAAATCAGTCATCACACTTAATATGAAATCTGAAACATCAATGTGATTTCTGATAAAGTGACATATGAGAATGCTTTGGCTAAATAAATGACCTTAATATAATTTTAAGGTAAACAAGTGAACAAAAATTATCAAGGTGGCCTGACCAGGCGGTCGCACAGTGGATAGAGCGTCAGACTGGGATGCAGAAGACCCAGGTTTGAGACCCCAAGGTTGCCAGCTTGAGCGTGGGCTCATCTGGTTTGAGCAAAAGCTCACCAGCTTGTACCCAAGGTCGCTGGCTTGGGCAAGGGGTTACTTGGTCTGCTGAAGGCCCACGGTCAAGGCACGTATGAGAAAGTAATCAATGAACAACTAAGGTGTCAAAACAAAAAATTGATGATTGATGCTTCTCATCTCTCTCTGTTCCTGTCTGTCTGTCCCTGTCTATCCCTCTCTCTGACTCTCTGTCTCTGTAAAAAGAAAATAAAAAATTATCAAGGTGGCTTGATTCAATGTCCTTAGACAAAAGATTTAAATTCTCCTGTCTCATGTTCAAATGTAGGCAATTGTTTGGTAACAGAATAAGCTTAATGATATTTTAATAAACCTATGATGGTTCATAGCACTATCTCTGACTTTACTCATCAGATTTTATACATAATGGTTCATTAAGGTATAGTATTATTGTAAAGGAGCTTTATCTTCTGTTGATACCTTCAACTCCGAAAGCCCTTTTGTTTGCACTTATAAGTTTCACTGCCTAAAATGTACATATTATCAATAAATACATAAATTTACTACATTTGCTGGTAATAGGAGTCATTCAAATAAAAGTTCTATGATCCAATGTTTGGGAAAAGCTATGTTTAACTATTTAAACAGATTTGCTTTCTAAAAAACTTCTTAGTTTAGCTTCTATAGAAGGTAAAACTTAAGACACAGATCTGAGTACAAGTATACTGCCCATAAAAATTAGGGGATAAGGGGCTGTGTAGATACTCCAGCTTTCAGCCTTTTGTATAGTGCATTTTCACCAATGAAATAAAAGTTGGTTTTGCATCTCATTTGCATAATTGAACTTTCTTTGATTTGTCCTTTGCTTTTGTTTTTTTTTTAATAAAAATAAATAAAATGCTTCTTTTTATCACTTCATATTCATTTTGAAATGTCCCTTAATTTTTGTGAGTAGTATAGTTGTTTATACAGAAAAGAATCCTAATAAACAGAAGTGAGGGAGTGTTCAAGCAAGGGTAAGAAAAAATGCTAATACAAGAGTACATTACTGAGGCTGCTGCTGTGGGCAACAGAGATGCATACAGAAAGCCTCTGGAATTGTTCACCTATAGGATGGGGGGCTAGAACCATTTATCAATTGCTATCTCTCAATAATTATCTTGTCCTATCTTAGGCACTGAATAAGGGGACATCTACAGTGGGCTCCGGCAGTGCTGGACAAAAACAGAAAGTAGAAAAAGCAGCAGCATACACTTAAAGTGAAACTCTCTCAGAGGTGTGTGCCTGAGCCCAGTGTCTGTCAACCACAACTAAGGACAAAGGGTATGTTATATGAGCCAACGAAGACATCTATTACTATGTGATCATATAATATGAAACTCAGTTTACTTTAGAATTATTCTACAAGCTATGAGATGCAAAGACAACTGTAAATATACAAAACCCGCTGCCCGTCAACTTTTTCGAAGACCTCTAGTTTTTTACACTTAACAAAATTCTTTTTAAACAATGTCAATTTCTTTTGGAGTTTTAAGGTTTATTATCTGCTTCAATGAACTTCTGAGGAAGGATTCAAATTTTGTCTATAAGCCTATTCAATTCAAAATGATGGCAGACAACTTCAATTTAATGTTTTCGCCAACATTTAATGAACAAGTGCTGGCATCAAAGGAAGGAAGAAGACACAATAAAATGTGGAAGATGCTATAATAGGAACACAAACCTGGTTATGTTCCCTAGTTCCACACAGATCCAGAACTTTTAAATCATATATTTATTCAACAAAATGTATCAAAACAGACTAAAGGTACACACTATGTTAAATGTCTGGTGGTTCCAAAGTTTAGCCATAACACAGCATTCAGTTATGAGAAAATTCAACTTTCTAGGATATCTTTAAAAGCTTAAAGTATTTTTAAAATAAAGTTATTAAATAAAAACAATGGAAAATTCAGTTTCTTTTTTGTAACAGTCTGTTATATGTTTTTACAGGATTCAAAATAAATGGTATTTACCCTTTAAACAATATTTTCAAAATAAGTTATGGTTTGAACTATATATAAGGAGCCAGAAAAAAAGTTAAGGTTAACCAATGCCCAATATACATATTAAAACAATACACACACAAAAACAAAATATTGAAAACTCAATTTTAAAGATTTTTATTATCATTTAGTTGTTAAGTTAACCAAGATTTAAAAGACTGTCTTATTTGAAAGGACAATACCTTTTCAGTAAGAACTTCCTGAGATCTGCAACAAAGATGTAGGCAACGAACAAGAAATGATTCAAGTTCAATTAATAATTAGCATTCTAAGAATTTTAATATATTGGCATTTGTAATGACTCTAAATTATTGATTAATCTTTTATTTTCTAGAAGAGAGAAAAATGGTGCCGTGAAGGGTGCTCCAGATATCTCCCCCTGAAATTTCAACAAATTCAAGAACTAGAGAAGAGAAACAATATCAGGAGCATCTAATATATACACACAACAGACAACGGTACGATTGGGTGAAAAGGTGGCTGAATATATAATCCACGCTGAAGGAAATAAGACAGAGAATGGAGTATTCCGCTTTCCTCACTGATCTGAGGAAGGGCCGCTTTTGCCTGGAACCAAGAGAAATGGAGGATCTGGGGCACAGGGAAGAAGCTGGGCTAGGGCAGATGATCAAGGAGAGAAGAGAGCACAACGGCTCAGCCTAAGTTCGCGGAAGCGGGGCTAGCACGGGCGGCAGACTCTGATGGAGGTAGCCGGAGCAGTTTGCCTGCGGAGGTCGGTGCCACAGTGGCTTTGGGCTTTCTGCACTCCCAGTCTGCGATCGTGGGCAGTGTGAGTGGCTACACGTGGCAACTCTGGTGTGGGCATGTGCATTCACAGGCAGAGCGGCTAGGCCGGAGATTTTCAGCAGTAGACTTCTGCGTGGGCTGTAGCCAGCACTTCTGTGTGGTCCTGGCTCCCCGACCCACAGTGTGGGAAGTGCACAAGGACCGAGATCCCTAGACCTGAACCTGTCCGGGCGGCGTGCCTCCACTAGCCAACACAGGTCAAAAAGCGCATACTGGAGGAGCTGACCTCTGAGTGCACTGCAGAAGTCGTGGGGGCTGGGCTGCAGGATTCCAAACAGGACACAAGGGACAAAAGCCTGTGGAGATGAGAACAGCAGAGCACTTAAGTGAACTAGACATGCCTGGGGAAGGGGGATCCATAGAAAGGCGCCTGATCAGCAATAGGCTTCCTGCCTGGCCTGCTTTCCCTGGTGGCTCTGGTAGGCATAGCCTTACCCAGAACTGTGCGTTGAGCGGTGCTAGAGGAAGGACATGGCAGCTCTTAAGGCAGGGGTCGTGAACCTTTTTGGTTGAGAGAGCCATGAACGCCACATATTTTAAAATGTAATTCCGTGAGAGCCATACAATATGTTAAACACTAAAGACACGTAAATGTGTGCATTTTATGTAAGACCAACACTTTTAAAGTACAATAAGTCTCTGAATTCTTTTTAATAACATTGTTATGCTGTTACTAATCAATGATAATAAAGTACTTCTTACCATTAATGCGACTTCTGGTGCTGCATGGTTTTGCTGATAGCTTTGTAGTCTGGTTGATACGTGGTGAGGTTAAGCTTCATGTAGTCGCTGAGACTTCCATCCGTTAAACGTGATCACAGATTGGTCTTAACATTCTTTAGATGTGAGAAAGACCACTCACATGCATACTTAGAGCCAAACATTGTCAGTACAGCAATACTCACATGCTGCAGTTTGTGGTATGTGACAGAAAGCGTGTTCCAAGTTTTGACAATCAGCAGGTCTGCGGGTTGAAATATTTTCATTTCTCCCCACTTGTGTTTGCTCACCAACTCTGCTTGCTGTCGTGCAAGTCTTTCCAAATCTTCATTCAGTGACTTGAACTTATTCACCCACATGCCTGAGGCCTTCAGGTCAGCAGCTTGTAGCTCAAAATCTCTGATGGAGACACTGGGGATGTAACTCAGGTCGGCGCTGTCCACTGCATACTCCTGTGGATGGGTGATGAACTTAAAAAGACGAGTGCGTTCATGAAATTCTCCAAAGCGTGCTTTGAATGACTTCAGGAGATTAGATGTGAAGCCCACTAGCTGCTGGAGATCAAGATGTTGAGCAGGGTTACTTGCTGTGCATGCATCTTTAAACTCTCCCAGTTTTTCAAAGTGTAGTAAATGACCTGTGGGACCTGTGGGCGAAGAAGAGTTCCACCTTGCTTTCAAATGCAAACACTGCTTGTTGAAGGGATAGACTGTATTTACAACGCACTGTATTTTCACACTGAGCTGGTTCAGATGTTCAGTCATGTCCACGAAATAGTAAACTTCAGGAGCCACTCAGTGTCAGCTAACTCAGGATGCTCAACGTTTTTCATTTCAAGAAAAGTCCAGATTTTGCTCAGACAAGCTGCAAAACAGCTGAGCACCTTCCCTCTTTTATTTAATTTTTATTTTAACATGTTTTTTTTAAAAATTTATTCATTTTAGAGATGAGACAGAGTGAGAGTGAGAGAAAGAAAGGGGGGAGGAGCAGGAAACATCAACTCCTACATGTGTCTTAACCAGACAAGTGCAGGGTTTCGAACCGGCAACCTCAGTGTTCTAGGTCGACGCATTACCCACTGCGCCACCATAGGTCAGGCAAGCACCTTCCCTCTTGACAAGCAACACACATGCTGTGCAGAAGCAGACCAGGATAATTATTCCCAACTTCATCCAGCAGTGTTTTAAACTGGTGATCATTTAAAGCTCAGGCAACAATAAAGTTGACCACCCGAATGACCAGTGACATTACCTCACCAAGCTGCTTGCCATACATCTAGCACAAAGCGCCTCCTGATGTAGGATGCAGTGAAAATTTAGGATAGGTCTCTTTTCACGGTCACGAAGAAGCGCTACGAATCCTGTTTTAACCCATCATGCATGGAACACCATCAGTACACACCGAAATAAGTTTATCCATCGGTAGATTTTTTTCTTTAGTGAACTCAGTGAAAGACTTGAATAAATCCTCCCCTCTTGTTGTCTCTTTCATAGGCAAAACAGCAAGACTTTCTTCATGTAGTGTGTCACCAGCAGCATACCTTGCAATCATGCTGAACTGGGATAAATGGCTTACGTCTGTTTACTCATCCAAAGTGAGAGGAAAGAATGGCGCTCCATTTATGTCCTTCACTTGTGTTGCCTCAATTTGATTTGCCATCATGATGGTACGATCGTGAACAGTTCTTGCCGATGGAGGCATGTCTTTTATTCGTTTGATTATATTGTCTTTACCCAAAAAGTCATCAGAAATTTCATTGGCAACATCAAGCATGAATGTTTTGGCATACTCCCCATCTATGAATGGCTTTCCGTTTCTCACAATTGCTAAAGCACCAGCAAAGCTAGCCGAATTCCAGTCACCTTGTTGGGTCCAAACATGGAGTTGCTGCTGACCAGCTTACACTCTGCACAGTAGCTTTTGACATGCTTTCTTCCTCCTGTCCCCTGCTGGATATTTCGATGCAAATGTAGTATGGCGTGTGTCGAAGTGCCGCTTTATATTTGACCGTTTCATCGATGCAATTTTATCATTGCATATTAGATACACTGCAGAACCTGCTCTCTCCAGAAAGGCAAATTCCTCTGTCCATTCCTGCTGAAAAGTATGATACTCCTCATCTTGTCTTTTAGCCATCTTCTTTGTCAAAAGGGTTTCTGCAATTAGCTAG
Source organism: Saccopteryx leptura (assembly GCF_036850995.1). Lineage (NCBI taxonomy): Eukaryota > Metazoa > Chordata > Mammalia > Chiroptera > Emballonuridae > Saccopteryx > Saccopteryx leptura. The sequence goes on from NC_089504.1 coordinate 291,776,659, forward strand.
CTGACTACTTGATTAAAAGGAAGGAAGTTTACTTCCTGACCTCACAACGACCTGTGTACTGTGTACATTACGCATTATCCAATAAAAATTTGATGTTGTCCTGGAGGACAGCTATGATTGGCTAAAGCCACTCGCAACCATGAATATGAGCAGTAGGAAATGAATAGATTGTAATACATGAGAATGTTTTATATTTTTAATGTTATTATTATTTTTATTAGAGATTTGTCTGTGAGCCAGATGCAGCCATCAAAAGAGCCACATCTAGCTCGTGAGCCATAGGTTCCCGACCCATTTTAGGGTCTCTTGCTCTGCAAGCAGTGGCTGGGGCAACTTCACAGCTGAGTCCCCAGGCTGCTGGCTCAGGAGGGAGAGACACGGGGAGAGGTACCTGGAAAGATGACTGACTTGCATATTCGGAGCCTGCAAACGCTAACAAGTGCTACCTGCCAATGAGACTGAAACACAGCTTGCTTCATTGCCATAGCAACACCCAAGCAAATCTCTACTCAAGAGCGCCCTAGGGGAAAAAGCTGTAGTACAGCGCCACCTTCCGAAAACAAAAAGAAAATAAAGAAGCTACCACTCAAAACCAGAAAAAAATTACATTTCTTATAACTTTTTTTAAAATCTTTTTTTCCATTTTGGTCATTTTATCTTCTTTCTGTCTTATTCTTTCCTTTTTATTTTGAACTTCATTATCCATAGGTATTACATTTTTCAATCTTTTTTTTTTATGAGGGTTATATTTCAAAATCCTTAACCTTTTCTTTTCTTTTTCTTTCTCTTTTACTTTTTCTTTCCTTTGATCATCATTTATAAACAAATTATTTTATATAGGATTCATATGTTTCTTTGTGGCATTTTTGTGTGTTTTTTACTTTATTGTTTATATCTTCGTCATTTTACCCGAGCTCTGGCTCCCCGTTCTATGTAGTTTTTCTTCCACTTATCATAATAGAATTTTAATTTTTTCACAGTATTTTTTCAATTTTTATTTCATTTTTAAATCATCTCTTATTAGTGTTATTAACTATACAAGTCTCAAATGTCATTAAAAAGAAATAAAAATAAAGAAATCAAATATCATGGATACAAAAAAGGTGTAGTTCAGATAGATGAAGAAAAATTTACAGAAAAAAATTTCAATTGCTTGGAAACCTTGGAGTTAAATGACAGAAATTAAAAATTGAAGTCCTAAAATACTCAGGAAAATACAAGAAAGCACAAAAAGGCAATTTAGAGACCTCAAAAAACAATTCAATGGACAAAAAAAATACATCACCAGGAAATTAAAACTATAAAACGGAATCAAACAGAGATGAAAAACTCCATACATAAATTGAAAAATGAGGTAACAAGCTTATCTAATAGAAGAGATCAGATAGAGGAAAGAATCAGTGACTTAAGAGACAGGCAACTAAAGCCACTACAGAGAGAGACTCACAAATTAAAAAGAATGAGAAAGCCCTACAGGAATTGTCTGATTCCATCAGAAAGAGCAACATAAGAATAATGGGTATATGAGAAGGAGAAGAGAGAGAAAATGGAATGGAGAATATTTTCAAACAAATAATAGATGAGAACTTCCCAAGCCTGTGGAAAGAATTAGAGTCTCAAATCCAAAAAGCAAACAGAAGACTGAGTTATCTTAACTCAAACAAACCTACTCCAAGACACATCTTACTGAAATTATCACAAACCAATGCAAAGAAAAAGTCCTCAATGCAGCCAGGAAAAAGAAGAATACAACATATAAAGGAAGGTCCATTAGGCTATCATCAAATTTCTCAGCAGAACCTCTACTACCCAGAAGAGAGAGGACCCCAATATTTAAAATACTGAAAGTGAGGAACTTTAAGCCAAGAATACTATATACATCAAAGCTATCCTTCAAGTAGAAAGGGGAAATAAAAACATTCACAGATATAGAAAAGATGAGGGAATTTATCACCAGAAAACCCCCACTTCAGAAAATACTAAGGGGGTTATCCAACCAGATACAAACAAGAAAACAAAACAAAATTACAAGTAAAAGCTCCATCAAGATCAAAATAAAAACAAGATTATTCTGTGACAACAAGAACAAAAATAAGGAGAGTACAAAGATTAATAGTAGCAAAGGAGGATGGAGTGCAGAAGCACTGATGAGATAATGTACTACAATGGATATGATATATATCCTTTCTATTACTCAATAGTATCCACCACTGAAAAAACCACTACAGAAACACATGGCTTAAAAAAAGAAGAAACAGAGGAAAGAAGTATGAAATACAACCAAACAAAAACAAATGACAGAAAAACAAAAGAGAAGAACCAAACAAGATACAAAGCTATCAGAAAGCAACATATAAAATGACAATAGGAAACCCTCCAGTGAAAATAATGACACTAAATGTAAATGGACTGAACTCACCAATAAAAAGACACAGAGTAGCAGATTGGATCAAAAAAGAAAATCCAACTGTATGCTAAGCACATCTAAGCTACAAGGATAAAAACAAATTCAAAGTGAAAGGTTAGAAAATGATTCTCCAAGCAAATAACATCCAAAGAAAAGCAGGTGTAGCAATACTCATATCTAACAATGGTGACTACAAGACAGCAAAGGTAATCAGAGACAAAGTGGTTATTTCATAATGATAAAGGGGACATTGAATCAAGAAGACATAACACTTCTTAATATATATACACCAAACCAAGGAGCACCGAAGTATATAAGACATCTATTAACTGATCAAAAAATAAAAAACAGACAAAAATACAATCACACTTGGAGACCTCAATATACCGCTGAAGGCTCTAGATTGTTCATCCAAACAGGAAATCAATAAAAAAGTATGGGCCTTAAATGAAACACTAGAACAATTGGATATGATAGACATCTACTGGACATTTCATCCCAAAATGCCAGAGTATACATTTTTCTCCAGTGTACATGAAACATTGTCAAGAATTGACCATATGTTGGGCCACAAAAGTAACATCAACAAATTCAGAAAGACTGAAATTATACCAAGCATATTTTCTAACCCTAAAACTTGAAACTAGAATTTAACTACAAAAAAGTAAACAAACCCACAAAAATGTGGAAATAAAACAACATATTTCTAAAAAATGAGTGGGTCAAAGAAGAAATAAAAGCAGAGATCAAAAGATACAGACAAACGAAAATGACAATACGACATATCAGAATCTCTGGGATGCAGCAAAAGACATAAGAGGAAAGTTCATATCACTACAGGCCTATATGAACAAACAAGAGAGAGACCAAATAAACAACTTAACATCACATCTTAAGGAACTAGAAAAGAACAAAGGCAACCCCAAACCAGCAGAACAAAGGAAATAATAAAAATCAGAGCAGAAATAAATGAAATAGAGAACAGAAAAACTATAGAAAAAAATCAATAAAACAAGGAGCTGGTTCTTTGAAAAGATCAACAAAATTGACAAAATCTAGGCAAGACTCACTAAAGAAAAAAGAGAAAGAAATCATATAAACAAAATACAAAATGAAAGAGGAGAAATCACCACAGATATCATAGATATACAGAGAATTATAGGAGAATACTATAAAAAACTAAAGTGGTACCTTGAGATATGAATTTAATTTGTTCTGTAACCAAGCTCGTAAGTCAGTCAACTCATATATCAAACTGCCGATACTGGACCCGTGCGCCAATGTGCCAACTAGCGGCAGCTTCCCGAGTCACAACTCATATCTCAGAATTTCGCTTGGATCTCGAACAAAAATACAGACCGAGTTGCAGCTCGTATCTTAAAAAATTTGTATGTTGGTCTGTTCGTATCTCAAGGTACCACTGTAAATGCCACCAAATTTACAATCTAAATCTAGAAGCAATGGATAAATTCCTAGACAATACAATCTTCCTAGACCGAGTCAAGAAGAAGTAGAGAGCCTAAACAGACCCATAAGCAGGGAGGAAATAGAAACAACTATCAAAAACCTCCCCCAAAATAAAACTACAGGGTCAGACAGCTATACTAGTGAATTCTATCAAACATTCAGAGAAGACTTGGTTCCTATTCTACTCAAAGTCTTACAAAGAATTGAAGAAGAAGGAATACTTCCAAACACATCTTATGAGGCCAACATAACCCTCATACCAAAACCTGGCAAGGACAACACAGAAAAAGAAAACTATAGACCAATATCACTAATGAATACAGATGCTAAATTACTAAACAAAATACTAGCAAATAGAATACAACAACACATTAAAAAAATAATTCTACATGATCAAGTGGGATTCACCCCAGAATCACAATGATGGTTCAACATACATAAAACAGTTAACGTAATACACCATATCAACAAAAGAATGAACAAAAACCGTATGATCCTATCGTAAGATGCAGAAAAGGCATTTGATAAAATACAACACCATTTTATGTATAAAACACTCAACTAAGTGGTATAAAAGGAAAATATCTCAACATAATAAAGGCTCCTTATGACCAACCATAAACTAACATCATATTAAATGGCATAAAACTGAGGACTTTTCCTTTAAAATCAGGAACAAGACAAGGTTGCCCACTCTCTCCACTCTTATTCAACATAGTGATGGAAGTTCTAGCTAGAGCAATCAGACAAGAGAAAGAAATAAAAGGCATTCATATTGGGAAAGAAGAAGTAAAGGTTTCACTTTCTGCAGATGATATGATGCTGTACATCGAATATCCAAAAAACTCCACAAAAAGACTTAGAAACAATAAACCAATACAGTAAGGTCACAGGATACAGTAAGGTCACAGGATACAAAATATACAGAAGTCTACTGCCTTCCTATGAAAACAATGAAACATCAAAAATTAACTCAAAAAAATAATCCCTTTTACGGTTGCAACAACAACAAAAGAATACCTAAGAATAAACATAATAGAGAATGTAAAGGACCTATATAATGAAAACTACAAAGCATTGTCAAGAGAAATCAAAAAAGATACAATGAAATGAAAAAATATTCCTTGTTCTTGGATAGGAAGAATAAATATAGTCAAAATGACCATATTACCCAAAGTGATATACAAATTTAATATAATTCCCATCAAAATTTCAATGTCATTTTTTTAAGGAATGGAACAAAAAATCATCAGCTTTATATGGAACTCTAAATACCCCAAATAGCCAAAGTAATCCTAAGGAAAAAGTACAAAGCTGGGGGCATTACAATATCTGACTTCAAATTATATTATAGAACCACGATAATCAAAACAGCATGGTACTGGCAGAAAAATAGACACTTAGACCAATGGAACAGAATAGAGAGCCCAGAAGTAAAACCTCACGTATATGGACAGATGGTCTTCAACAAAGGAGCCAAAAACACACAATAGGTAAAAGAAAGCCTCTTCAATAAATGGTCCTGGGAGATTTGGAAAACCACATGCAAAAGAAGGAAACTTGACTATAGTTTGTCCCTCTGCACAAAAATGAATTCAAAATGGATCAAAGACCTAAGTATGAGATCTGACACAATAATTTACACTGAAGAAAACATAGGTATTAAACGCATGGACCTTGCCCATAGATAACAATTTATGAATTTGACCCCAAAGGCAAGGAGGTAAAGGCAAAAATAAATGAATGGGACTGTTAAAAAGCTTCTGTAAAGCAAAAGAAACTGATAAAAAAAATAGGCAGCCAACTAAATGGGAGATGGTATTTACAAACAACAGCTCTGATAAGGGGTTAATATCCAAAATATATAAAGAACTCACAAAGCTCAGCAACAAGCAAGCAAACAATTCAATTAAAAAAAATGGGAAGAGGACATGAACAGACACTTCTCCCAAGAAGACATACTAATGGCCAATAGATATATGAAATGACGCTCATCTTCATTACCTATTTGAGAAATGCAAATCAAAACTACAATGAGAAGCCATCTCACACCTGCTAGATTGCATTCATCAACAAGACAGGTAACAAGTGTTGCAGAGGCTGTGAGAGTGCAAACTACTGCTGGTGGGAGTGCAAACTAGTCCAGCCATTTATGAAAAACAGTATGATGGTTCCTCAAAACATTAAGAACAGAAGTACCATATAACCCAGCAATCCCTCTACTGAGTATCTACCCAAAACTCAAAAACATTGGTAAGCAAAGACACATGAACTCCTGTGTTTACCGCAGCATTATTCACAGTGGCTGAAACAGGGAAATAACCAAAGTGTCCCTTGACAGAGGATTGGATAAAGAAGATGTGGTACATATATACAATGGAATACTACTCAGCCATAAGAAACAATGACATATTGCCATTTACAACAACATGGACCTTGAGAACATTATACTGAGTAAAATAAGTAAATCAGAGAAAGCTATGATCTATATCAGTGGTCCCCAACCCCCGGGTCGCAGACCGATACTGGTCCGTGGGCCATTTGGTACCGGTCCGCAGAGAAAGAATAAATAACTTACATTATTTCCGTTTTATTTATATTTAAGTCTGAAAGATATTTTATTTTTAAAAATGACTAGATTCCCTCTGTTACATCCATCTAAGACTCACTCTTGATGCTTGTCTCGGTCACATGATACATTTATCTGTCCCTCCCTAAAAGCTGGTCCTTGAAAATATTTTCTGACATTAAACCGGTCCGTGGCCCAAAAACGGTTGGGGACCACAGATCTATATGATTTCACACATAGGTGGGATATAAAACTGAGACTCAAAGGCATAGATAAAAGTGAAGTGGTTACCCGGAGGAGAGGGATGTGGGGAGGGGAATAAAGAGGGACAAATATCTGGTACAGAGAATTATTTGACTTTGGGTGATGGGTACACAATATAATTAATAGTTCAAATGCTACAGAAATGTTTACCTGAAATCTATGTACTCTTTATAGATCAATTACATTACATTACCCCATTACATTTAATTTTCTAATTAAAATTTTTTAAAAGAGAAAGCAAATTTAAAAATATGTATGTCTTGAACCCTAATTTGAAATTAATAAGTAATAAACATTTTATGGTCAAACTAAAACTATTTGTTCAAATAGTTTTAGGATCAGTTCAAACCTGTGTCTAGTCTAAAAGATAGTCATCTGATTGTGTTATAAAATTCTAGAACATAGTTCTCTTTAATATGACTTCTATTTATTATATTCTTATATTTAAATTTGTTAAAACACTAAAAAACTAATAATTTAAAACACGAGTGATGGCAATCTAATGCTGCCAAATCAAGATCAGTATGAAAATCAATAAACAAAATTACTATGAAGCTTGGTCCTAATATCAAGATAATAATTTCCAAATTCACCTTCTTTGTTTGTTTGTTTTAAAGTGAAGGAGAGAGAGAGACAGAGAGACAGACACAGACAAAACGGGAAACAGATGAAAAGCATCAACTCGTAGTTGAGGCACCTTATTCATTGATTACTTTCTCATATGTGCCTTGACAGGGTGGCTCCAGCTGAGTAAGTGACTCCTTGCTCAAGCCAGCAACCTTGGACTCAAGACAGCCATCATAGGGTCATATCTATAATCCCACGCTCAAACTGGCAACCTCGTGCTCAAGCAGGATGAGTCGCTGCTCAAACTGGGACCTCCGGGTTCAGAACCTGGGTCCTCAGCGTCCCAACACGATGCTCTAGCCACTGCACCAGCACACATGGTCAGGCTCCAAATTCACCTTTGTAAACATATTTACAACTAAACAATATATATGAGCTACTTCCTATGCAAAGACAGTAATAAACTAAATTCACACAATTCTATTTTTAATAATTTTGTCAATAGTTTTAGATATTATTCTTTGATTGCAACTGTCCTTGTAAGTTTCAAGTACAATGAAATAAGAAGTTACTCATTTTTTTTTTTGTATTTTTCTGAAGCAGGAAATGGGGAGGCAGTCAGACAGACTCCCGCATGCGCCCAACCGGGATCCACCCGGCACACCCACCAGGGGGTGATGCTCTGCCCATCCGGGGAGTCGCTCTGTTGTGACCAGAGCCACTCTAGTGCCTGAGGCAGAGGCCATGGAGCCATCCCCAGCACCCGGGCCATCTTTGCTCCAATGGAGCCTTGGCTGCAGAAAGGGAAGAGAGAGACAGAGAGGAAGAGAGGGGGAGGGGTGGAGAAGCAGATGGGCGGCTTCTCCTGTGTGCCCTGGCCGGGAATCGAACCCGGGACTTCCGCAAGCCAGGCCGATGCTCTACCATTGAGCCAACCGGCCAGGGCCAAGAAGTTACTCATTTTTACCCATACCTACTAACCTCAAGAAAAGCTGTATTACAAGTGCAAACTCAAGTGAACCAATGGAATCCCTAAACTCTTTAAGAGTTTATAGCATTTTTTCCTTTCTGATTAACCTCTCTCCTTCCATCTAGTACAGCAAATTTCTTTCTTCAAAACATATCTGAGAGAATCCAAGGTGGCTACAGAGTAGGAGGAAGCAACACTCACCTGCTTTCAGCACCAAACTGGATATACAAATAAATTATAGAGTAGTGTTTTGAGCCATGGCCCAAACTTCATGCCAGTCCACAAAAGAGTTAACCACCCTAATGTATGAAGAATCTTTCGTGGAACTGCATGGAACTTCTGTCAGACTGGTGGTTGAAAAACACTATTATAGAGCAAACAATCTAAATAAGCAACTGAAATACTATAACCAAGGTTTTACAGAAGCCACTAACAAGGTTGGAGACATGGAAAGGCACATGTGGCAGCTAAGAAGTCAGAGGGAGCCTGACCTGTGGTGGCGCAGTGGATAAAGCATCAACCTGCAATGCTGAGGTTGCTGGTTCAAAACCCTGCACTTGTCTGGTCAAGGCACATATGGGAGTTGATGCTTCCTGCTCCTCCCTCTTTTCTCTCTCTCTCACTGCTCCTCCTCTCTAAAATGAATAAATAAATAATTAAAAAAAAAACCCCCAAAAAACAAACAAAGAAGTCAGAGGGATATCTCGGCCGCAAAACTTACCCTCCCCCCAGGAGCGTGAGGTCTCACCTCCTGCAGGGATCCCCAACCAAGAGCAACAGACAGGAAGAGGACCCTACACACCACCTGGTGGTGAAAATCAGTGGGGATTCAGTCCACCTGGGAGAAAAGGGAGTCTGCTAGAGACCCAGATGCCACCTTCCCAGGGTTAAACACTCCTATTGTTATACAGCTCCAGCCTGGGTAGTAGTAGGCTGGCCGGCCCTCCAACTACTGGCAACGCCACTCTGCAGTGCTTTGATCCTGAAGAGCAGTCTGTTTAGTTACTTGTTCTGCCCTGCCCTTTCCTATGGCCTGGCCCTGTTGAGTTCAGACCCTCAGGGGGATTAGAGTGCCATGCAGAGCTGAGACTTTCAGAGTGCGTCTCCTTGGGGAGGCTTTTGTCTGGAAATCAGATGGCAGATGCTGGGTTGTGTCACAACATTTGCAGGGGAGTAGTCCTATCTCCCCTGTGTATTCAGCCCACGCAACAGGGAACTCATTTAACCTGACTTTCCAGCAGTTGGGAGCTCAGTCCTGCTAAGATCAGTCCCAAGAGGGAATCTGAGGGCTAGACAACAAAGGGGATAAAGTGCCCACTCCACTCTTACAGGTGTGCCAGACCACCAGCAATGGGATACTGCCTGAATTTGCCCTCCCAAGTCTCGGTGGCCCCACTCTGCTAAGCTCAGCTCTGCACAAGGGAAGAGAGAATAGCTTGTCTGGGACCAGGGGTAAGTACTTGCTTCCCTCCTGTGGGCAAGGCTGGCACCACCCCCAATAGGAAACTTTTTGAGCTGTCCTCCCAAGCTTCAGGGGCTCTGCTATGCTGAACTTACTTCTGCAGAGGGGATGATTAGCTGCATCAGACTTGAATGCGTGGCATGCCCCTCCAGGGGGAAGCTAGACTTGGAGACTCTGGCAGAGACAAGGTAAAGGTCACTTTCCCATTTATGTAGTTCCTGACCACAGAGCCCCAAAGTAGGTGACCCACTAGCTCCATCCTTCTGACCCTAGTCACCCTGCCCTAACCAGCATGTGATATGTGGAAGGGGCTTTGGTTGTAGCCAGCTTGAGCCCCCCTACATATTTTCTTCAGAAGGCTCTGGTGGCAGACCAGGCAACTTCTGGGGGAGAAGCAGTAGCTGAAAGATGGAGGTAGACCTCAGAGAGCATCCAAACTTTTACAGATCTCCACTCAGCTCTAAGCTGCAGGAAGGGATCCTTGTACACAGATTGGACCCTCCCATGCACCCCTAGGCCCAGGAAACACAGCCACAAACAGTGAATAGTGTGGTAGCTCCAGGCTGACAGCCTAAGGCCAGTTACATACAATGTCTCACATTGACTTGTACTACAGCCTTGCACAAATGGACCCAGAACCAACACAACCAGTGGTGGGATTCAGATCACACCACAGACAGACCCAGAGAACCACACAAGTAGCACACCCAAAGAGAAATTACATCAGAACCCTCTGGGGAAAACTCTGCCTAGAGAGCAGCCCGTGCACAGGTGATTGAAGTTTATCTTTATAGTTAGCCAGCCTGAAGATTTAGCTCCACCCACGAAAGAGCTAACACCATTCAAGACTCAACAACAGAGATGACATCAGAGTAATGGTGGTAAGAGGAAACCCTTGATCTTTCTCCTTGAAATTTCAATATCTCAGCAAAGAACCCCAGCTGGGCTCCCAGACCTACCTGAAAGATCTGCGCAATGATTTGACTAAAGGTGGAAAGGGTAGACACGGGGTGGGGGAGGGCAATAAGAAGCACTCTGTAGTGGGGCTCCCAAGAGAGGAGAAGCCTGGAGTGTCTGGGTCTTATGCAGGGAGGAGCAGAGAGATTAGGGGGACACTTAGAGAAGTGCTAAACCAAAGCAGCGACTGAGTGCAAGGAAAGGGCAGAAGACAAAACTCTGGGACACTGCCAGTGCTCCTGTGGTCTGCCCACAGCCTGCACTTGGGAAAGAGAAAGAAAGAAAAAGTACAGCCCATCAACCTCCCAGATCCCATGTCTCTCCCCTTATGGGGTACAGAGAGTAACAGTGGCATACTCCAGAACTAACTCTGCAGAATCACTGTTTCCCCTGAAGAAAAGGAATACTCTCTGCCCGGTCTCTAGTCTGTCGGGACACAAGGAAGAACAAGTGGAGGCAGGAGATCAACACAGTTGGGAGGAAGAACAGAGAGAGCCATAAAGCCCTCACAGTACACCCTACCCCATCATCTCATCAGCAGTATCTCATCAGGGCTCAGCAAGGGGATTTTACAGAGCTAAAACTTGTACAACAGTACCACACACTGGAAAATAATTTTTTAAAACCTATTGCAAATGCAATACCATTCTGAAATACTATTTAGGCCAAGGGTATTCTACCTTTTTATACCTACCGCCCACTTTTGTATCTTTGTTAGTAGTAAAATTTTCTAACCACCCACTGGTTCCACAGTAATGGTGATTTATAAAGTAGGGAAATAACTTTACTTTATAAAATTTATAAAGCAGAGTTACAGCAAGTTAAAACATAATAATAATTACTTACCAAGTACTTTATGTCGTATTTTCGCTAAGTTTGGCAGAATAAATCTTTATAAAACTTACTATAGTTAAATCTATCTTTTTATTTATACTATGGTTGCTCCGCTACTGCCCACCATGAAAGCTGGAATGCCCACTAGTGGGCGGTAGGGACCAGGTTGACTACCGCCAGAGAAATGCACGTTCAAATACCATTGAATAACCAAGAAAGAGAAGCAGTTCAGAAAGAAATTGAAAATCTCCAGGAAGCACTCTCAAATCACATGGAAACTTCAGAGTTAAATGAAAGAGAATTCAAAATTTAAGTTCTGAAAATAGTGAGATGCAAGAAAACACTGCTAAGCAATTTAATGCACTCAGAAAAAAAAATTAATGAAAAAAATGAGTACTTCAGCAAAAAGATTGAAATTTTAAAAAAGAACCAAACAGAAATTCTGGAGATGAAGAACTTAATACATGAATTGAAAAATGAGGTAGCAAGTTTAGCTAGTAGAACAGGCCAGAGAGGGGAGAGAATCAGTAACATCAAAGACAGACAACTAGAGATGATACAGAGGAAAGAAGAGACTGAAAATTTTTTAAAAATGACAGAGCTCTGTAAGAACTGTCTGGCTCCATCACAAAGAGCAACATAAGAATAATAGGTATGGCCTGACCTGTGGTGGCGCAGTGGATAAAGCGTCAACCTGGAAACACTGAGGTTGCCGGTTCAAAACCCTGGCTTGCCTGGTCAAGGCACACATGGGAGTTGATGCTTCCTGCTCCGCCCCTTCTCTCTCTCTCCCCCCAAATGAATGAATGAATGAATAAATAAATAAATAAAATAGGTATATCAGAAGAAGAGAGAGAGAAGGGAATAAAGAGCTTATTCAAACAAATAATAAATATTTCCCAAGCCATGGGAAGAGATACCATATTTCCCCATGTATAAGATGTTTCCATGTATAAGACACACCTTAATTTTGGGGTTCAAATTTTGATAAAAAAAATTTATTACAGCCTGACCAGGCGGTGGCGCAGTGGATAGAGCATCGGACTGGGATGCAGAAGACCCAGGTTCGAGACCCCGAGGTCGCCAGCTTGAGCGTGGGCTCATCTGGTTTGAGCAAAGCTCACCAGCTTGGACCCAAGGTTGGTGGCTCGAGCAAGGGGTTACTCGGTCTGCTGTAGCCCCATGGTCAAGGCACATATGAAAAAGCAATCAATGAACAAGTAAGGTGTCGCAACAAAAAAACTAATGATTGATGCTTCTCATCTCTCTCTGTTCCTGTCTGTCTGTCCCTATATATCCCTCTGACTCTCTCTCTCTCTCTATAAAAAAATAAATAAATTATTACATAAAGTTATTGAACTCAAATTTTATTCATCATAAAATTCATACAACTCATCACTGTCAAAACTCCCATCCATTAGCTTGTCCTCATCTGTGTCTGATGATGAATCACTTTCTTCAACAATGAGCGCAAATACAAGTGTGAAAAAGTGGGAAATGCAAGTAAAAACAACTATATAAAATGCACCCAGTTATTAGACCTCAAAATTTTCGGAAAAGGGCACATTTTATACATGAGGAAATATGGTAGATCCTCAAATACAAAAAGAAAACAGAAAACCTAGTCACCTCAACCCAAACAGACCTTCTTAAAGGCACATTGTAATAGAACTGTCAAAAATCAATAACAACAACAAAAAAAATCCTCAAGGGAGCTAGGGAAAAGAAAAACATAACCTATAAAAAAAAGGCCCATCAGGTTATCACTGGACTTCTCAGCAGAAACTCTACAAGCTAGAAAAGAGTGGGCCCAAATATTCAAAGTACCAAAAGAGGAGTTACCATTCAAGAATACTATATCCATCAAAGTTATCCTTTAAATATTAATGAAACATAAAAACTTATCAGAAATACAGAAACTGAGGGAATTATCATCAGAAAAGCCCTACTGCAGAAAATACTCAAGGGGGGTTATTCCACCTGACAAAGATAAAAATAACACAAAACTACAAGACAAAGCTCCAACAAGCTTACAATGTAAACAATGATAATTTGTGACAACAAAAAGAGAGAGAGGATAAATATCTGCAGTAGCAAAGGAGGATGGACGGTATAAGCACTCAAAAGACAAAGGACTTCTGAATATATGAAACTATTTTTCTCAATAACCTCATGTTAACCTCCTATGAAAATACCAAAACTGAAATACATAGCTTAAAAAAAAAAAAAAGAAACAGTAAGGAAGTATAAAATACCACCAAACAAGGAGAACTGATAGACACACAAATGAAAAGAATCAAAGGAGACACGGAGCTACCAGAAAACAACATAAAATGGCTATTGGAAATTCTCAGGTACCAATACTTACCCAAAATATAAATGGACTGAACTCACCAACAAAGAGGCACAGAGTAGCAGACTGGATCAAAAAACAAAGCCTAACCATATGCCTGCCTTCAGGAGACACATCTAAGCTGCAAAGACAAAAGTAGACTCAAAGTAAAAGGTTGGAAAATGATTCTCCAAGCAAACAATACCTAAGAAAAGCAGATGTAGCCATACTTGTATCTGATATTACTGATTTCATCCACTGCGCCACCGCCTGGTCTGATATTACTGATTTCAGTACAAGAAAAGCAACAAGAGAGAAAGATGGACATTTTATAATGATAAAGAGGACTCTACAGCAAGAAGACATAACACTTTTTTTTTTTGTAAATTTTTTTTCCCCCAAAGCTGGAAATGGGGAGAGACAGTCAGACAGACTCCCGTATGCGCCCTACCGGGATCTACCGGGCACGCCCACCAGGGGGCGATGCTCTGCCCCTCCGGGCGTCGCTCTGTTGCGACCAGAGCCACTCTAGCGCCTGGAGCAGAGGCCAAGGAGCCATCCCCAGCGCCCGGGCCATCTTTGCTCCAATGGAGCCTTGGCTGCGGGAGGGGAAGAGAAAGAGAGGAAGGAGAGGGGGAGGGGTGGAGAAGCAGATGGGCGCTTCTCCTGTGTGCCCTGGCCGGGAATCGAACCCGGGACTTCTGCACGCCAGGCTGACGCTCTACCACTGAGCCAACCGGCCAGGGTCAAGACATAACACTTTTTAATGTATATGCACTGAGTCAGGGAGCACAAAAATATATAAAACAACTACTAAATGAACTAAAAGGAGAAACAGACAAAAATAGTCATAGTTAGAAACTCAACATTCCATTAACAGTTAGATAAACTATCAGAACAGAAAATGTATAAAGAAATATCAGCCTTAAACAATACACTAGACCCAACTGAAATAAATGACAGATCTGATTATACATTCTATTCCAGTGCAAATGAACATTTTCAACAAAGATGGAGACAGAATAGGTGGACGTTCCAACTGACACCTCCCAAGACCAAATTGGATTACAACTTAATTTAAGAACAATCATCTTGAAAAACCAACTTTGCACTAAACTAAGAGGAGTCTATAACCAAGGATCACCAAAGAAGCCATACCAAGACTGATAAGAAGGGTGGAGATGTGGAAAGGGCAGAGCCGCTCCAAGGAGCGAGCGGTGGCTGAGGGTCTGGAGGGACTCACTGCGGGTAGGTTCACCCTGAGAGGTGTGGGTGCTCAGCCCCAGGCCCGGAACCCCATCCTATAGCCCGAGAGCCTAGAAGAGGCACCCAGATAGCATTTAGCTGTGAAAAGAGCCAGTTTCTGTCTGCGAGATTGAGAAAGAGCTCTCAGACACTGACTCCCTCTTAAAGGGCCCATGCAGAAAACCTTGTTCACAGCCACTTATCTGGGGTTCTGGCAGGGGAGAGCAGAGAAGCCTGGAATTGCATGAGGAGAGTGTAAAGCTGGAGGCCCAGGGAGGCCCAGAGGAGGATGGCCACTGGAATCCCTGTGCTGAGTCATTCTCCAGTACTGCAGTCGCCATCTATCTTGGGTGGAGCATTCCCCTCTGAGTGGCATCAGCCTGGGTAAAAAAAGCTGCTCTGCCCTCAGGAGCCTCTCCTACCTCAGTCATGGTAAAGGGTTGTTCTGAGAGGCCAGGAGATGGGACACATCAATGACTCAGTTTTCTGATGTTGAGACCGGAGCTTCTCCCCACACTCTCCCGAGTCTATGACTGGTGCTTCCACCTCACCAGAGACAGAGTTGAAACTATCTGGAGAGCTGGCAGACCACACCTCTGGGACTCTGAGGCCACACTGTACTGAAGTCTGGACAGACTGACACTGGGGGTTGAGGAGCGGAGCCACACCCACCACCCTTCCTCAGGTTCTAGAATCTTAACAGAGATTTTTTTTTAGCTGCTGAGCCCAACAAGCAGCCAGCAGACAGAGACTGCAGGAGGAGGGACTCAGGGAAACTTGGCCATTTGAGTGCACCTTCCGGCAGACCCAGTGTGGGTAAAAGCAGCCTAGGAGCGCAGCTTGGTATTTCCATGTACACCTGGACTAGCAGAGGCAGCTACAAACTCTGAATTGCTTTGCAGAAAGCCAGTCATGGGTAGTGTCTCCCACTGGTCTAGACAGCGTTCCTGCTAGGGAGGCCAAGGGCTGGCACATCTAGGGGCCAGCTACAGAAAGCATCACTTAAAGATCTAACAACCCTTGCTAGAGTGCCATCCTAAGGAAAAGCTTCTCACATATGCACCAGCTGAGGTGAGTTCAACTCTCAGTGATCAGCACAGCAACTCATGTGCATTGGGTAGGGTGGTGCTTCACAATCAGCTGGCCTGGATGCTGGATGTTCTGTCCTTCTAGGCTAGATTCCACAGGGGGAAGGGAGAGAGGCTTGGAGCATGGACATTTAATGTGTTGGTCCCTGTGAGTCTCTTGTTGGATCTGGTTGAGGGGCTTAGCCTCTTCAGAAGGGGCACAGTAAGCCCCAGGAGAGGACTCTCTCAGTCTTACTCCCCAATACTGGGGTCTCACTAGCTGAAAGAACTTCTGCAGAGGGGACTAGTGGCCACACTTGGTCTGAACCTGCTGCTCACCTTGTTGGGGAGAAGTGAAATTTGAGTATCCAGCAGTGGCTGAAGGATCAAGCTCTGAGGTAGGGTCCACATTCCTCGTACTGAGTTCCTGACCACGAGACCTCTGAAGTAGGGGGTCCCACATACGTTGTATTCACAACTTCAGCTGCCCTAACCCACCAAGCGTGCAACCTGTAGAGGGGTTGGCTGAGTGAGGTCAATCTGAGCCAACACTACAGTCTTACTACAGAAGACTCTGTGGGAAGACCAGGCAGCTGCAAGAGGAGGAGGACCAGCTGAAAAGTGGAGACAAATCTTAACGACCTTGGGGCTTTTATAGAGCTGCTTCCATCTCTACGCAGGAGGAAGCTGATCCTTATACACAGATTGGCACCTCCCACAATACCCAGGCACAGAAAAAGCAGACACAAACAGCAAAAAGTGCAGTAGCTGCAGACTGGTAGCCCACAGCAGGTTATAAACAACAGCTGATGCCAACCCAGGAAGAACTAGAGCCAAAACAACTGGTAGTGGGTGGCAGACAGCATCAACCCCAGCTTCAACTACCTATACAAGCAGCACACCCAAAGGTGGAGAATAAATACACCCAACAGGACAGACATTGCACAGTGTGTTATACACATGATCAAGGTTGATCCTTAGAGTCAACCAGCCTGAAGGAATAACCATACCCACAAAAGGACCAACTGCATCTAATACACACAACAAGAAGGAAAATAGTGCCCTCAAGAAGCATTCCTAGAACAAGGAAAACAAGTGGCCTGGAGGACGGTACCACTGAGATCATCTTCTTCATAAAGACCCCACAAAAATTTCAAAGTCAGACAGTGCTGCTGAATACACAGACAAAATTGGCAGACAGAGAAATGCAACTCAAATGAATCAACAAGAGAAATCGCCAGAAAAAGAACTGAATGAGAAGGAAATAACCAAACTACCAAATGCAGAGTTTAAAACAATGATTTTTAGGATGCTGAAAGATATTAGAACAACAATGGATGGACATAATGAGCACCTAAATACAGTGGTACCTTGAGATACAAACAGACCAATATACAATTTTTTTTTTTTTTTTTAACATACGAGCTGCAACTCGGTCTGTATTTTTGTTCGAGATTCGAGTGAAATTCCAAGATACGAGTCATGATTCAGAAAGCTACTGCTAGTTGGCACATTGGCACATGGGTCCAGTATCGGCAGTCTGATATACGAGTTGACTGACTTATGAGCTTGGTTACAGAATGAATTAAATTCATATCTCAAGGTACCACTGCAAAGAGATAGCAAGCATCAAAAAGGACATTGAAATCATAAATATGAACCAGTCAGAAATGACAAATACAATTTCAGAAATGAAGATTGCACTAGAAGGAATTAACAGCAGGCTGGATGAAGCAGAGGATCAAATCAAGCAATTTAGAGGACAAAAGCACAGAAGCAGAGCAGCAAAAAGAAAAGAGGCGAAAAAAGTCTGAGGAAACTCTAGGAGAGCTCTATGACATGAAGAAAAACAACATCTGCATCATAGGGGTTCCTGACGGAGAAGAGAATGAACAAGGGATAGAGAATTTGTTTGAAGAAATCATAGCCGAAAACTTTCCTTAATTGATGAAGGAAAAAGTCACACAAGTTTAAGAAGCACAGAGAGTCCCATTAAAGAGTAACCCAAGGTGGCGTACACAAAGACACAGCATAATTAAAGTGTCAAGGTTAAGAGAAAAAGAGAATACTGAAACTGCAAGAAAAAAAGCAGTTAATTACCTACACAGGTGCCCCCATAAGGATGACACCCAACTTCTCAAAAGAAACACTTGAGGTCAGAAGGGATTGGCAAGAAATTTTCAAAGTGATGCAAAGCAAGAACCTACAACCAAGACTTCTTTATCCAGCAAAGCAATCGTTTAAAATTGAAGAAGAAATAAAAAGCTTCCCAGACAAAAAAAGAAAACCTCAAGGAATTCATTACAACCAAACCAGTACTGCAAGAAATGTTTAAGTGGCCTGCTATAAAAAGACCAAAGGGAAAAAAATCGAGAAAAAGAGGATTGTAGATTAAAGAATAAAATGGCAATAAACAACTACATATCAATAATAACCTTAAATGTAAATGGATTAAATGCTCCAATCAAAAGACATAGGGTAGCTGCATGGAGAAGAAAACAGGACCTGTACAATGCTATCTACAATAGACCCACCTCAGAACAAAAGATAAACATACACTGAAAGTGAAGAGATGGAAAAAAGTATTTCATGCAAATGGAAATGAAAAAAAAAAAAAAGCTGAGGTAGCAATACTTATATCTGACAAAATAGCCTTTAAAACAAAGACTATATAGTAAGGGATAAAAAAAGTCATTGCATAATGATAAAGGGTACAATTTGACAGGACAATATAAGCACTGTAAATATCTATGCATGTAATATAGGGGTACCTGAATATATAAAGAAGATTTTGAAGGACATAAAGGACAAAATCAACAGCAATAATATAATAGGGGATTTTAATACCCCACTAACTTCAATGAATAGATCCTCCAGACAGAAAATTAACAAAGAAACAGCAGCCTTAAATGACAAATTACATCAACTGGATTTAATAGATATCTTCAGAACCTTAGATCCTAAAACAGCAGAATATACATTCTTTTCAAGTATTTGTGGTACATTCTCTAGGATAGACCACACGTTAGGACACAAAACAAGTTTCAATAATTTTGAGAAGACAAATCATATCAAGCATCTTCTCTAATCACAATGGAATGAAACTAGAAATCAACTACAATAGGAAAACTGAAAACCATTCAAACACTTGGAGGCTAAATAGCACATCATTAAATAACAAATGGGTTAACAACGAGATCAAGGAAGAAATAAAAAACCTCCTTGAAACAAATAAAAATGAACATACAACACCTCAAAATTTATGGGACATAGCAAAAGCAGTCCTGAAATGGAAGTTCATAGCATTACAGGCATATCTTAAGAAGCAAGGGCCCTGGCCGGTTGGCTCAGCAGTAGAGTGTCGGCCTAGTGTGCGGAGGACCTGGGTTCGATTCCCGGCCAGGGCACACAGGAGAAGCGCCCATTTGCTTCTCCACCCCTCCGCTGCACCTTCCTCTCTGTCTCTCTCTTCCCCTCCCGCAGCCAAGGCTCCATTGGAGCAAAGATGGCCTGGGCGCTGGGGATGGCTCTGTGGCCTCTGCCTCAGGCGCTAGAGTGGCTCTGGTCGCAACATGGCGACGCCCAGGATGGGCAGAGCATCGCCCCCTGGTGGGCGTGTCGGGTGGATCCCGGTCGGGCGCATGTGGGAGTCTGTCTGACTGTCTCTCCCTGTTTCCAGCTTCAGAAAAATGCAAAAAAAAAAAAAAAAAAGGCAGCAAGAAAAAGCTCAAATAAACAACTTAATCATGCATCTAAAATAACTAGAAAAAGAACAACAAATGAAGCCCAGAGGAAGTAGAAGAAAGGAAATAATAAAGATCATAGCAGAAATAAATGACATAGAGGCTAAAAAAAAATACAAAAGATCAATGAAACCAAGAGCTGGTTCTTTGAAAAGGTAAACAAGATTGATGAACCTTTAACAAGACGCATCAAGAAAAAAAAGGGAGAGGACTCAAATAAATAAAATTAGGAATGAGAATGGAGAAGTACAGTGGTACCTTGAGATACGAATTTAATTCGCTCTGTAACCAAGCTCGTAAGTTAGTCAACTCATATATCAAACTGCCGATCCTGGACCCATGCGCCAACACACCAACTAGCGGCAGCTTCCCGAATGAATCACCACTCGCATCTTGGAATTACACTCGGATCTGAAACAAAAATACGGACCGAGCCGCAGCTCGTATCTTAAAAAATTCATATATTGGTCTGTATCTCAAGGTACCACTGTAACAATGGACACTGCAGAAATATAAAGGACGGTAAGAAAATACTATGAGGATCTGTATGCCAACAAATTTGACATGGGCAAAATGGATAAATTCCTAGAAACATATACAGGTAATCTTCCCAAACTCAATCTGAAAGAATCAGAAAACCTAAACAGATGGATTACAACAAATGATATTGAAACAGTTATAAAAAACAAACAAACACCCACAAACAAAAAGTCCTGGATCAGATGGCTTCACAGGTAAATTTTACTAAATATTCAAAGAACTAACATCTATCCTTCTCAACCTATTTCAAAAAATTCAAGAGGAGGGAAGACTCCTTTTATGAGGCGAGCAGAATCCTCATTTCAAAACCAGATAAAGGCACTACAAAGAAAGAAAACTATAGGCCAATATCCCTGATGAACTCAGATGCTAAAATTCTCAACAAAATATTAGCAAACCGGATCCAGCAATACATGAAAAAAAATCATGCATCATGATCAAGTGGGATTTATTCTGGGGAGGCAAGGCTGGTACAATATTCACAAATCAATCATATGATTCATCACATAAACAAAAGGAAGGATAAAAATCACATAATATTATCAATAGATGCAGAAAAAGCATTTGATAAAATCCAGCACCAATTTATGATCAACACTCTCAGGAAAGTAGGAATATAGGAAACAGACCTCAACATGATAAATGCCATCTACGACAAACCCACAGTCAACATCATAATCAATGGGCAAATATTAAAACCAATCCTCTTAAGATCAGAAACAAGGCAGGGGTGCCCCCTTTCACCATTCTTATTCAACATAGTTCTGGAAGTCCTGCCCACAGCAATCAGACAAGATGAAGAAATAAAAGGCATCCAAATTGGAAAAGAAGAAGTAAAACTATCATTATTGGCTGATAACATGATACTGTACATAAAAACCCTAAAGTTTCAGTCAAAAGACTATTAGGCCTAATAAATGAACTCAGCAAGGTGGCAGGATATAAAATTAATATCCAGAAATTAGTGGCATTTTTATACACCAACAATAAACTGTCAGAAAGAGAAATTAAGGAAACAATCTCCTTCACTACTGCAACAAAAAAAATAAAGTACCTACGAGTAAATTTAACCAGGGATATAAAGGACTTGTACTCAGAAAATTATAAAACATCGATAAAAGAAGCCCTGGCTGTTTGGCTCAGTGGTAGGGCATCAGCCTGGTGTGTGGAAATACCCGGTTCAATTCCCGACCAGGACAAACAAGAGAAGCACCCATCTGCTTCTCCACCCCTCCTTTTCTCCTTTCTCTCTATTTCTTTCTTCCTCTCCCGCAGCCAAGGCTCCACTGGAGCAAAACTGGCCCGGGTGCTGAGGATGGCTCCATGGCCTCTGCCTCACGCGCTAGAATGGCTCCGACTGCAGAGAAGCAACAACACCCCAGAGGGGCCAAATATCGCCTCCTGGTGGGCATGCTGGGTGGAACCCGGTTGGGTGCATGTGAGAGTCTGTCTGCTTGCCTCTCTTTGTTTCTCACTTCAAAAAAATACAAAAACAACAACAAAAAAATTGATAAAAGAAATCAAGGAAAATACAAACAAGTGGAGGCATATACAGTGTTCATGGATAGGAAGAATAAACATTATTAAAATGTCTATATTATCCAAAGCAATCTATAAATTTAATGCAATTCCTATTAAAATACCAATGGCATACTTCAAAGATACACAACAAATATTCCAAAAATTTATATGGAACCAAAAAAGAACAGGAATAGCCTCAGTAATCTTGAAAATGAAGAATAAAGTAGGAGATATCACACTTCCTGATATCATGTTATATTACAAGGCCATTGTACTCAAAACACCCTGGTACTGGCATAAGAACAGGCATACAGATCAATGGAACAGAACAGAGAACACAGAAATAAACCCATGCCCTTATGGTCAATTGATATTTGACAAAGGACATAAGAGCATACAATGGAGTAAAGACAGTCTCTAATAAATGGTGTTGGGAAAATTGGACAGGTACATGCAAAAAAATGAAACTAGACTACCAACTTACACCATTCACAAAAATAAACTCAAAATGGATAAAAGACTTAAATGTAAGTCGTGAAACCATAAACATCTTGGAAGAAAACATAGGCAGTAAACTCTCCGATATCTTTGGTAGCAATATTTTTGCCAATTTATCTCCACGGCCAAGTGAAATAAAGGACAGGATGAACAAATGGGACTGTATCAAACTCAAAAGTTTTTGCACAGCAAGAGACACCATGAACAAAATAAAAAGACAACCCAGACAATGGGAGAACATATTCACCAATACATCTAATAAGGAGTTAATAACCAAAAGTTATAAAGAACTTCTAAAACTCAACACCAGGAAGGTAAACAATCCAATTAAAAAATAAGCGAAAGAACTGAGTAGCACTTCTCTAAAGAGGACATACAAATGGCCGTCATATGAAAAAAAATGTTCAACATCACTAATCATCAGAGAAATGCAAATTAAAACCACAATGAGATACTACCTCACACTTGTCAGAATGGCGCTCATTAACAAAACAACCACACAATAAGTGCTGGCGAAGTTGTGGAGAAAAGGGAACCCTCCTGCACTACTGGTGGGAATGTGGACTTGTGCAGCCACTGTGGAAAACAGTATGGCATTTCCTCAAAATATTAAAAATGGTACTGCCATTTGACCCAGCTATCCCACTTTTAGAAATATATCTTAAGAATACCAAATCACTGATTCAAAAGAAGATATGCACCCCAATGTTTACAATGCAGCATTGTTTATAATAGCCAATATCTGGAAACAGCCCAAGTGTCCGTCAGTGGACGAGTGGATTAAAAAGCAGTGGTACATATACACATTGGAATACTATGCGACCGTGAAAAAGGAAAACCTACCTTTTTCAACAGCATGGATGGACCTGGAGATTATTATGCTAAATGAAATAGGCCGGGCAGAGAAAGAAAAATATCATATGATCTCACTTATATGTAGAATCTAATGAACAAAGTGAACTGAGGAATGGAATAGAGGCAGAGGTGGGGTCACAGGGACCAGAGGGACAGCAGTCAGAGAAAGGGCGATGAGGGTATGGGATCAGAGAAGGTGAAGGAATTAGTGAAGTTATATATACATAACACAGAGATATAGATAGAAGGACAGCAAATCTTGGAAGGGGGGGAAAGAGGGGGATAGGGGCAAGGGGGCACAAAAAGGGACAGGGGTGGGTGAGGGAGTTATATTCAGCGGGACACTTGAATCCATGTAAATATTTATATAATAAGTTAAAATTAATAAAAGTTTTAAAAAGTTTATTCTCAGTTACTTTTTAGAACAACCTAAAAGGTAACTTACAGTTTTATTTCATCAAATTTGAATTGCTCTAATAAATTTTCTCAGTACATTATCTTGAATCCAGTCTTTTTAGCAGGGTTTTAAGGAAAGACTAAGCAGATTCTTGCTATTCAGCCTGTTCTTGAATAAACTGTTGCTGTTGGGTATAAACAGCCACATCCAGGGAAACGAAGAGAACAGGATTCTGGAAGCAAGGGAAAAACGATGATCAAAAATGTCCCAATTTGAAAAATAAGAAACATTAACTCCATTCAGGCTTAGGAAAGTTTTAACATGCTTGCAGTCATTTGTTCTCAAAAACATTTTAAAAATGAGTTAGTTAACCAGAGTCCTAGAGGTCAGTTGCTGAACTAGAGACTATTACTTGTCAAAAGTGATTTTGTCTTGTTTTTTGAGCAAAGAGCTAAGAGTATCTCACATCTTGGAAAAGATTCCCTGTGAAGAAAAAAATGCAAAAAGAAAATACTGGAGCAGAGTCTTTCCGTAAATTGAATATGTTTACCTTTGCTGAAATTCATGATGCTTTACAAGAGGACAGACAATTTAGAACTGTTTGTTCTAAGAGAAGAAAAGATGGTAGTATGTCTTCAAAACAATTCCATATGTTAACAAGGGAGTCCTTGGAAAAGTCAGAGTATATTCTATTACCTCAAAAGCAATTCTCCTGGGAAATGGCCTACAAGGGCATAAAAGAAACAGATACCAATGGCAGAGCTGAAATATTCTATTTTTAAACAAAGGGACCTAAAAAATAAGAAAAAAACAAACTAGGCATTTGGATATTTTCTTCTCACCAAGGACTTCTCACCAACTGTACAGGTTGAGTGGGGGCAAAAATCATTTACATTCCTTAGGAGAAAATTCCCCAAGCTGTATTTTAAAGGAAAAATAAATAGAAATGGATGTCAAAATCAAGAGAACTAGATCTAGTCCTGACAGTATCAAATACAATCTATATATTTTATACTTCATTTCTCTTAATTTCTGGGGATTGTGGGGGGTATGTTCCCACTGCTTATTTCAGATAGCATTTTCCTTGACTTTGTGTAGTTTTCAAACACATGTCCTAATTAATATTCTGCTAAAGATTTAAGTGGGGCCTTATACAGATAATCAGTGCCTCCTTTCTCTGTGCAACTTGCTTGTTTATGGTACTCTATAAAGGACTGTGTAAGGATTGGTATTCCTCTCCTACATATCATGACACTCCATTATTTTCTGCCTTTTTTCTGGGAATGGTACACATTCCCTTCCCCGTGAGGTACAAGGCAATATCCTGTTTATTTCAAAATAATAAATCACATATAATCCATAGCAAATGCTGGGCAGTGTAGCAGAGGAGTTAAAGAGAAAGGGAGGTCTGAGGAATTTTTCTTAACAACCTCTTAATGATTAGGAAAAGGGCAAAAACATGGAAAGGGTAGTGTAAGGTTGGTGGATAATGAGGGATGGTCACATGGGGAACTCAGGCCCGGGAACTTTGGCTAGGACCGCCCACAATCAAGCGTGCCAAAAGAAACTTCCTAGGAGTCCTTGGGAAAAAAGCGACTGACTGTCAGCCAGTGAGATTTCGCTACGTCATATTAGCCCGACTTCCCTAGAAGACCCCTTTAAATTTACCCACGTGGTCTCTCCATGTGCGATTTTCCTGACTTCCATCTCCCAGGCCAGTGAATCTGTCTGAGAAATGCTCTGTACTGAATAAAGCCTTTGCTATTCCACACCTTGTGCCTCCGGCCCCCTTCCTTCCTTCTCGGCAGGGAAAAATACCTTACATTTTGGTGCCGAAAACCCGGGAGGAGTTTGAAGTCTGCAAGGACCACTCTTCTCCCGTCCCCTCCAAGAGAGAACCAGGATCTCCAACTTTCCACCCACTTTGGCTCACGGTGTGGTAAGTTCCCCACCTCCAGTCTTCCCCCGCCTCAGTTCTTTCCTCTGAGAATCCCTGTCTGAAACCGCAGCTGCGTCAGGGACTTCTTTCCATTCCGAGTGAGTGTGGGCCCATGGAGACGTCCAGAGCACACCCACTTTACCTTATCCGTCCGTGGCTAGAGCTTGAGTTTTGGGATGCTGATACTCATCTCTGACCACTCCGAGAACTGAGGGTGACCATGGGGGCATAGGGATCCAAACCTGACTCTAAAACACCCCTGGGGTGCCTTATCCAGAATCTCTCAAACATTGATCGTTCCCTGAAAAAGAAGAAACTAATCTTCTTCTGCAGCGTAGCCTGGCCACAATACCCACTGGATAACCAGACCAGGTTGCCTCAGGAAGGGACTTTCGATTTTTAACATCCTTACTGATTTACGGAACTATTGCCAGGAGGCTGGAAAGTGGTCAGAAATCCCTTATATTCGGGGGTTTTGGTATCTGCATTCTCGTCCTAAACTCTGTGCCGATTGTTCTACAACGCACATCCTCTTGGCCAGAGAATCCTCAGCTAAACCCTCTGCTCCAGATCTCTCCTCCTTTGCTGACTCCCCCGAGGAACTCTCTTCCCCTCCTGCAAGACTCCCTTGGCTCCCTCGGTCCCATTGGACTCCTCCCCCCTCTTCACTGGATCCTGCTTCCCCACCTGCAAATGATGCTCTCTGTCTCTCCTCTCTAGTCAGCACTCACACCCGATCTCACTCCAGGCCACAAGAGGAAGCCAACCTCCTATGCCCTCTCCGCGAGGTGGCCGGAGCAGAAGGAGTTGTTCGGGTTCATGTGCCTTTCTCCTTCTCTGATCTGTCTGCAATCAAAAAGCGCTTGGGCTCTTACTGTTCTAATCCTACCAACTATACCAGGGAATTCTAATATCTCACTCAGGCATATGACCTCACTTGGCAAGATCTCTGTGTTATTATGTCTTCTACCCTTACTCCTGATGAACGGGATCGAATCGGGACCGAATCCGGATGGTGGTGCGAGCTCATGCAGATAAGGTCCACGCCTCAAACCCTCAAATGCCGGTAGGCACAGAGGCGGTCCCTGACACGGACCCCAACTGGAATTACCAGGCGGAACAAACAGGTAGGAGACGACAAGACCAAATGATTGAATATCTTGTAAATGGCAAGCAGGATGCAGCACAAAAGGTAGTTAACTATGACAAATTAAGGGAAATTACTCAAGGACCTGAGGAAAATCCGGCTCTCTTCTTAAATCACCTCACTGACACTATGATCCTCCACACTTGTTTAGACCCTACCTCCAGTGCCGGGGCTACTGTATTAGCCACACATTTTATTTCCCAATTGGCCCCGGACATTTGGAGGAAACTTAAAAAGGCAGAAGAGGGCCCCCAGACCCCTATCCGAGACCTGATGAACATGGCATTTAAGGTTTTTAACAGTCGAGAGGAATAGGCCGAGGCTGAACGCTGGGCCCGCATGCAGCAGAAGGTATCACTCCAAACCCAGGCTCTTGTGGCAGCCCTAAGGCCGACAGAGCAACAAGGGCAAGGCACAGAGGGTGCTCGACCTAGGTCCGGGCCGCCAAGAGGATCCCCACCAGGAGCTTGCTTTAAGTGTGGCAAGGAGGGTCATTGGTCCTGGCAGTGCCCCTGCCCGAGGCCGCCCACTAAACCCTGCCCTAAGTGCAAGCAGCCCGGTCACTGGCGGAGCGATTGTCCCCTTTTGGCAGCAGGCTCATCCTCGACGTCTCTACGTGGAGGACAGGCCGCTCAGATGGGAGGCCAAGCCAGCCAGGTGGGGCCATCATTTGAATTCCTAGGCCTCGCAGATGACTGATGCGGCCCGGACTCAGAGACCCCCATTGCTCTCTCTGAGCCACGGGTGATGCTACGGGTAGTGGGTAAGTCCATATCATTTCTTGTGGACACGAGGGCTACCCTCTCTGTTTTGCCTTCATACTCTGGACTTCTAGTTCCCTCACAGGTCTCGGTTATGGGAGTGGATGGGACCCCTACTTCTCCTCTTCGCACACCACCTCTGACATGCAGTTTGGACAGAATCCCCTTTCACACTCATTCTTAGTCATGCCATCGTGCCTTGTACCCCTTCAGGGTCGAGACATTCTACACAGGCACAGAGCCACTATCCAGCTGACAGCATCTTCCCACCTACTCCTACCACTCCTGACTAAAGACTCAACCCAGCCACTCTACTGCCAGCTCTGGAACCCACCCACTCTTGTACGGAACTAATAGATTTCCTCAACAGACCTCGAGATGGATTATCAGATTCTCCTTTAAAAGATCCAGATCTAATACTCTTTGTAGATGGGAGCTCTGTACAGGGACCTGATGGACGACGACAGGCAGCCTACGTGGTAGTCACTACCTCCTCCACCCTAGAAGCTCAACAGCTGCCAGAGGGCACTACCTCCCAGAAAGCAGAGCTGATTGCCCTCATGTGGGCACTCACTCTGGCCCAGGGAAAACGCGTAACTATATATACTGACTCTAAATATGCTTTTCTTATCACCCACAGCCACTCTGCCCTCTGGAAGGAAAAGGGCTTCCTCACTACCAGGGGCTCCCCCATAATCAATGCTACCCTCATTTCTAAACTTTTGCAGGCATTACAGCTTCCCGCTAAGGTGGCTGTGGTACATTGTAGGGGCCATCAAACCTCTCAAGACCCGGTGGCCTTGGGAAATGCTCAGGCCAACGCGACAGCTCGAAACCTCACCCTGGGAGCCTCCCCCTCTCCTCTCATGTTTCTCTCCACCTCCTTGAAACCTTCCTACACTCCTGAGGAAGAACAGGCCCTTCTCAGAAAAGGTGGAGACGTGTGCAACCAGGGATGGATATTTCTCGGAGATAGAATTGCCTTACCAAAAGAACAGGCTGAAATTCTCCTTTCTGATATCCACTGTTCCTTACACACAGGGCCAAAAGCTCTCTATCGGTTCTTACAACCACTCATTTTCTTCCCAGGCCTCCAGCAGACTATCGAAAAGGTACACGCAGCATGTGCTGTCTGTTCCAAAACCTCTACACAAGGGGGACTCTGCCCCCATTTCCCCACTCATCAGCTGAGGGGGCACGTGCCAGGCCTGAATTGGCAGATTGACTTCACTCATATGCCCCCTCACAAAAAACTCCATTATCTCTTAACTTTTGTTGATACCTTTTCAGGGTGGATAGAAGCCTTTCCCACTTCTAGAGAGACAGCAGGTACCGTTGCCTCCATTCTCGTTGAAACATCATCCTGCAGTTTGGACTGCCGACTACCATCCAGTCAGATAACGGCTCGGCCTTCACTGCCCAAATAGTCCAGCAGGTTGCCACCTCTCTCAACATCACCTGGAAGCTTCCACATACCCTATCATCCTCAATCGTCGGGTAAGGTGGAAAGGGCCCATGGCATCCTTAAGGGTCAACTAACTAAACTCTCCATTGAGACCAGGCTCTCCTGGCCAGACCTCCTCCCCCTGCACTCACCAGAATCAGGGCAACCCCGCGAAACCCCTCTGGACTCAGCCCGTTTGAGCTGGTTTACAGTAGACCATTCCTAATCAATCACAGATTACCTGTCAACCCCCCTCCTCTTGCCACGTACCTCCCCTTTCTGTCTTTACTTCATCATCTTCTCAGGGAATACGCGGACCAGACCCTTCCTCCCATAGGGGGTCCAGATGAAACACAGCCAGCGGTCCCCCTCCAACCAGGAGACAGCGTTCTTCTAAGGGAGCTCCAGCCTGGCTCCCTACAGCCCAGGTGGATGGGACCCCATACGGTAATACTGACTACTCCTACTGCAGCTAAGCTCCTAGGGCAAACACCTTGGTACCATGTCTCTTGCCTCAAACTTGCTCCCATACAGGATTGCTGGGAGTCAGAACCACTGGGCCTTACTCGTCTGCGGCTCAGCAAAAAATTGGGCCATGCGGACCCTCCTGTTGCTCCTGTCCCTCCCACCAGGAACCTGCCACCAGAGTGAGCTGAAGCAGGGAGCAATGCTGTTCAGTAAGACTGGCCTGATCAAAGAAGCTTCAATCTCAACTGTCTGCAAAAAAGAATTAGGCAAAAAATCTCAACTCTTACAACCTGCTTAACTCCTAACAGCAGCCACCTATTCTTACCTGGGCTACCCCTATCCTACCTAAATCTTCTTCTAATTATTAGCGTATAACTCATATTTGCCTCTCTTTTTAAAAAAAATTCTTACAGAACCGCACCAGCAAAGTTTCTCAACTCATGGCCAAACGGATGTTCCTCCTGACACCCCTCAAAACCACCACCTTCTGATCTCCCCCTCCCCACAACGCCCCTATTCAGCAGGAAGTAGCCAGACGAATAAGCGGCGCCCCTTATTAACACAAAAAGATCAGAATGTAAGGTTGGTGGATAATGAGGGATGGTCACATGGGGAACCCAGGCCCGGGAACTTTGGCTAGGACCACCCACAACCAAGCGTGCCAAAAGAAACTTCCTAGGAGTCCTTGGGAAAAAAGCGACTGACTGTCAGCCAGTGAGATTTCGCTACGTCATATTAGCCTGACTTCCCTAGAAGACCCCTTTAAATTTGCCCACGCGGTCTCTCCATGTGCGATTTTCCTGACTTTCACTCCCAGGCCAGTGAATCTGTCTGAGAAATGCTCTGTACTGAATAAAGCCTTTGCTATTCCACACCTGTGGCTCCGGCCCCCTTCCTTCCTTCTTGGCGGGGAAAAATACCTTACAGGTAGGTTTTGAGAGTTGAGATTAAAGGAATAAATCCATTGATTAGCTGTTGGTAGGGGACATGGTGGAGATGGAAATTGAATAGGAAAGAGGTGCCACTAAAACCCTAACTTTTTGTGGATCTTTCATAGGTTGGAAATTCTCTGTAAGCTTAGTGTAGAGATTGTGAATTTGATTCCAAAATTTATATGGAAACATAAAGGGTTTAGAAAACTTTGATTAAAAAACAAAACAAAACTGGCCTGACCGGGAGATGGCGCAATGGATAGAGCGTCGGACTGGGATGCAAAAGACCCAGGTTCGAGACCCTGAGGTGGCCAGCTTGAGTGAGGGCTCATCTGGTTTGAGCAAAAGCTCACCAGCTTGAGCCCAAGGTCACTGGCTTGAGCAAGGGGTTATTACTCAGTCTGCTGAAGGCCCATGGTCAAGGCACGTATTAAAAAGTAATCAATGAACAATTAAGGGATTGCAACGCGCAAAGAAAACTAATGACTGATGCTTCTTATCTCTCCGTTTCCTGTCTGTCTGTCCCTGTCTATCCCTCTCTCTGACTCTTTCTCTGTAAAAACAAAACAAAACAAAACAAAAAAGAAACAAAACAAAACTGGAGGACTTGCACTACCAGATTTTATTACTTATTATAATGCTAGACTTATTTAAGATATGTTACTAGCCTAAAGATAGACAAACATTAATTGGAACAGAATAGTGAATCTAGAAACAGACAAATGTATGTATGACCAATTACTTCTTAGCAAAGTTGTTGAAGCAATTCAGGGGAAAAGAATATATATTTTTTAAACAAATAATGCTGAAGAGCCATATGTAAAAACCAACCAACCAACCAACCAAACATTGTACCTCAGTCCTTACCTCATTAACACCATACAGAAAAGTTAATTCAGAAAGGATCATCATGACAGAAAGCAGATCAGTATTTGTCTGGGGTTTGGGGAGTGGTGGAAAGTAATGATTACAAAAGGCACAAGAGCCCTAGCTGGTTGGCTCAGAGGTAGAGCATTGGCCCAGCGTGTGGAAGTACTGGGTTTGATTCCCAGTCAGGGCACACAGCAGAAGCACCCATCTGCTTCTTTACCCTTCCCCCTCTCCTTTCTCTTTATCTCTCTCTTCCCCTCCCTTAGCCAAGGCTCTTCTGGAGCAAAGCTGGCCTGGGTGCTGAGGCCGGCTCCATGGCCTCCACCTCAGGCACTAGAATGGCTCCGGCTAAAACAGAGCAAGGCCCCAGATGGGCAGAGCGTCGCCCCCTGGTGGGCATGCGGGAGTCTGTCTGACTGCTTCCCAGCTTCTAACTTTGGAAAAATACCAAGAAAAAAAAAAAGTCACAAGAAAATTTGGGGTGTGTGTGTGTGATAGATTTGTTCATTATCACGATTATGGCAATGGTTTCTAGGTATTTGGTAAAAGCTTAACACATTGTACACTTTCATATGTGCAGTTTATTATGTCAATTTTATCTCAATAAAACTGAAAAAAAAGGAGTTGACTATATGTTGGGCCACAAAACTAGCCACAACAAATTAAAGAAGACTGAAATTATACCAAGCATACTCTGACCACAATGCTCAGAAATTAGAATTCAATTGCAAAAAGAAAGTAAAGAAACCCACTAAATGTGGAAATTACACAACATACATCTAAAAAATGGCTGGGTCAAAGAAGAAATAAAAGCAGAGATTAAAAGATATATAAAGTCAAACAAGAATGACAAGACAACATATCAAAACTTCTGGGATGCAGCAAAAGCAGTTTATATTATTATAGGCCTATCTCAAGAAACAAGAGAGATCCCAAATAAACAACTTACCATTATATGTTAAGAAACTAGAAAAGAACAAAAGTAACCCAAAGTCAACAGCACAAAGGAAATAATAAAAATTATAGAACCAAAAGAAATACAGAACAATAAAAGTATAAAAAAATTTAATACAACAAAGAGCTGGTTATTTGAAAAGATCAATAAAATTGACAAATAACAAATAGACATAAAAAAAGATGCTCATATTCATTAGCTATTAGAGAAATACAATTCAAACTACAATGAGATACCACCTCACACCTGTTAGACTGGCTGTTATCAACAAGGCAAGTAATAGTGTTGGAGAGGTTGTGGAAAAAAAGGAACATTCACTGCTGGTGGAAATGTAAACTGGTACAGCCATTATGGATAACAGTATGGTGATTGCTCAAAAATTTAATAATAGAGCTACCACATGACCTAGAAATCACTCTACTGGGTATTTGCCCAAAACACTTGAAAACATTGGTATGCAAAGACACATGCACTCCCGTGCTCATTGCAGCATTAGTCACAGTGGCCAAGACATGGAAACAACCAAAGTGTTCTCGATAGCAGATTGGATAAAGAAGTTGTTGTACATATATACAATGGAGTACAACTCAGCCATAAGAATGATGATATATTGCCATTTATGACAACATGGATGAACTTTGAGAATATTATGCTAAGTGAAATAAGTAAATCAACAAAAGCTAAGAACTATATGAATTTCACACATAGTTGTGATATAAAACTGAGACTCATGGACATAAAAATAAATTGGTTAACAGAGGGAGGGTGTCGGGGGAGGTAGTAAAGAGGTACAAATATACAGTGATGAAAAATGATCTGACTTGGGATGGTGGGCACTCTACACAATGAACAGTTCAAATGTTATAGAGATGTTTACCTGAAACCTCTCTATTCATTGGTCCATTCTTATTATGGACCAATGCTACCCCATTAAATATAAACTCTAAATAATAATAAGTAAATCAACTGTGTAATAATAGATTTACATATAAAAAGATTATACCCATGAGTGCTTAGTAGTCTAATAACACCAAACTTAAAAGTGCTACAATCCTTTTAAAATACAGAATAAAAAGTGTTGGGTGGGATGAATGAGTTTTAGATTGTTCGTGTTAGTTAAATTTTGATATAAGGGAAAGATATGAAGTTGTGAAGCTCTGTGAAATATTCACAGTAAGTGAACAAAATAACAAAAACGGACAACTAAAAAAAGTAAATAAAAGACTCAATTATAACAGGAGGGTGCACATAATCCACAATAAACATTCCTGAATCTCAGGTTATCTGGAAGATTGTATCACTGTGCCCAAAAACAAACTTATACCATAAAGCCATCATAAAAGTTTAGAAGTCAAAGCAAATCTACCTAATACACAGATAAAAAATGAGGAGACAAAGAAATATACCCTAACTGAAAGAACAAGAGAAATCCCCAGAAAAAGAATTACCACATTTTTTGCTCCATAAGATGCACTTCCCCCCCCCAAAAAAAAGTGGAGGGGGAAATGCCCATGCATCTTATTGAGAGAACGTTCATTTTTTTTAAGCTGCTGTGGGTTCCTGGACAACTAGAAGAGTATTTGAACATTAAAGTCTCTTCACATTTGTTAATAATAGTGCTAACAGTTGTTAATACTGCTGTTGAATTTACATTGTTAAAATATTATTGTGGTATATTTTCTTAAATATTTTAACACACTAGTAGGTTCAGAACATTTTTTTTTTTAATTTTGCTCCTTAAAACTCTAAGTGTGTCTTTGGTCAGGTGTGTCTTACAGAGCAAAAACTACGGTAGGTGAAATGGAAGCAACCAAGATACCACATAAACAGATCAATGTTCCTGTCTCTCTCTTTCACCCTCCCTTCCTCTCTCACTAAAATCAGTAAATAATAAAAAAAGGACATAGAAACTCTAAAAAAGAACCAGTCAGAAATGATGAGTACAATATCTGAAATGAAGAATAATACACTAGTAGAAATCAACAGCAGGTCAGATGAAGCAGAGGATCGAATCAGTGAATTACAGGACAAGATAAGAGTAAGCACCCAAGGAGAGCATCAAAAAAGAGTAGAGAATTTTTAAAAAATGAGGAAAGTCTAAGGGATCTCTGGGACAACATAAGTGTAACATGAACATATAAAAGATATGGGGAGCAGAAAGAGAAGAGAATGAAAAAGGGATCTAGAACCTATTTGAAAAAATAATGGCTGAAAACTTTCCTAATCTGGTGAAGAAAAATGTCACACAAATTCAGGAAGCACAGTCTCAATCGAGATGAAGGAAAAGAGGCCCACACCAAGACACATCATAAGTAAAATGTCAAAGGTTAAAGACAATCATAAAACCAGCCAGAGAAAGTTACCTAAAAGGGAGCTCTGATAACGTGGCCAGCTGATTTCTCAACAGAAACACTTCAGGAGAGAAGGGATTGGCAGGAAATATTCAAAGTGATGAAAAGCAAGGACCTACAACCAACACTACTTTATCCAGCAAAGTTATCACTTAAAATCAAGGCAAAATAAAGAGCTTACCACCAAAAAACACCCCCCAAAATAAAAAATAAAAATAATTCATTACCATCAAAGATGTTAAAGGTCCTGCTTAAAGAAGAAGGAAAAGGAACAGAGAGAGGAACATAGGTATAAAAAATAAAATGGTGATAAATAAGTACCTCTCAATAACAACCTTATGTAAACAAATTAAACACTCTAATCAAAAGACACAGGGTAGCTGAATGGATTAGGAACCATGACCCATAAACATGCTGTCACAGTGACCACCTTAGAACAAAAGATGCAGACTGAAAGTGAAGAGATGGAATAAAATATTTCATGCAAATGGAAACAAAACAAACAAAAACTGGGAGAGTAATACCTACCTCTGATAGAAT
The DNA here is from genome assembly GCF_036850995.1 of Saccopteryx leptura. Taxonomy (NCBI): domain Eukaryota; kingdom Metazoa; phylum Chordata; class Mammalia; order Chiroptera; family Emballonuridae; genus Saccopteryx; species Saccopteryx leptura. The sequence continues at coordinate 291,811,761 of NC_089504.1, forward strand.
AGACTCAAAATGTTATAACAGAGTCAAAGAAGGTCACTATATAATACTAAAAGGATTCATCCAACAAAAGGATATAATCCTTGCAAACATATATGCAGCCAAAATAGGAACACCTAGATATATAAATATCTTGAGAGACATTAAGGGAGAGATCTTCAGCAATACATAGTGGGGGATTTTAACACCCCACTGACATTAATGAATAGATCTTTCAGACAAAAAAAATCAACAAGGCAACAGCCATCTTAAACAACACACTGGATCAGACGGATTTAATTGATATTTATAGAAATTTCATCCCAAAGCAGTAGAATATACATTCTTCTCAAGTACAAACAGAACATTCTCAAAGACAGACCACATGTTAGGAGTCTTAATAAATTCAAGAAGTCTAAAATCACATCAAGCATCCTCTCTGACCATAACAGTATGAAACCAGAAATCAATTACAAAAGAAAAACTAAAAAACATTCAAACATATGGAGTCTAAATAGTATGTTATTATACAATAAATGGGTTAATAATGAGATGAAGAAAGAAATCAAGTTACATACTATGGGATACAGTGTAAGCAGTCCTGAGAGGGAAGTTCATATGAAGCAAGAACAATCTCAAATAAAAAATCTAACATTCACCTAAAAACACTAGAAAAAGAACAATAAACAAATCCCAGAGAAGTAGAAGGAAATAATACAGATTACAGCAGAAATAAATGACACAAAAACTAAAAAATAAATAAAAAACTTTTAAAAAGACATAGGATCAATGAAACCAAGAGCTGGTTCTCTGAAAAGATAAACAAAATTTATGAACCTTTAACCAGATTAATCAAAAAAGAAAGAGAGAGGAGAAAAATAAAATCTGAAATGAAAGAGAAGTAACAACTGACACCACAGAAATACAAAGAATTTTGGCCCTGGCCGGTTGGCTCAGTGGTCGAGTGTCGGCCTGGCGTGCAGAAGTCCCGGGTTCGATTCCCAGCCAGGGCACACAGGAGAAGCGCTCATCTGCTTCTCCACCCCTCCCCCTCTCCTTCCTCTCTGTCTCTCTCTTCCCCTTCCGCAGCCAAGGCTCCATTGGAGCAAAGATAGCCCAGGCACTGGGGATGGCTCCATGGCCTCTGCCTCAGGCGCTAGAATGGTTCTGGTCGCAACAGAGCCACGCCCCAGATGGGCAGAGCATCACCCCCTGGTGGGCATGCCGGGTGGATCCCAGTCGGGTGCATGCGGGAATCTGTCTAACTGCCTCCCCATTTCCAGCTTCAGAAAAATACAAAAAAGAAAAAAAAATACAAAGAATTTTAAGAAAATACTAAGAACAAGAAATAGAACAACCTGTGTGAAATTGATAAATTCCTACAAACATACAGTCTTCCAAAACTGAATCAGGAAGAGTCAGAAAACCTGAATTGACCTATTATTAATGAAATTGAACAGTAATAAAAAAAAACCAGCATACAAAAAGTCCTTAACTATATATAGTACACGGCTTCACAAGTGAATTTTACCAAACATTCAAAGAAGAACTAACACCTGTTTTTCTCAAACTATTACAAAAAACTCAAGAGGAGGGAAAACTTCCAACCTCATTTTAGGAGACCACCATTATCCTAATTCAAAACTGAAGACACTGCAAAGAAAATTAGAGGCCAATATCTCTCATAAATATAGATGCTAAAATCCTCAACAAAATATTAGCAAATTGGGCCTGACCAGGCAGTGGCACAGTGGATAAAGCATTAGACTGGGACACAGAAGACCCAGGTTCAAAACCCCAAGGTCGCCAGTTGAGCAACAGATCAAGGCACATTATGAGAAAGCAATGAACAACTAAGGTGCCGCAACTAAGAATTGATGCTTCTCATCTATCTCCCTGCCTGCCTGTCCCTCTGTATCCCTCTCTCTCTTTCTGTCTCTCTGTCAAAAATATATATACATATATTAGCAAACTGGATCTAGCATTACATTTAAAAGATCATACACCATGACCAAGTGGAATTTATTTCTGGGATGCAAGGTTGGTCCAATATTTGAAAAACAAATAGATGATACATCACAGAAACAAAATGAAAGATAAAAATTACATAATCATATCAATATATGCAAAAAAAATTAGATAAAATCCAGCATGCATTTATGATAGAAACTTTCAGCAAAGTGAGAATAAAGGGATCACAACTCAACATAATAAAGACCACATATGACAAACCCACAACCAACATCGTACTCCATGGGCAAAAACTACAAACATTTCCCTCAAGATCAGGAATAAGACAGGGATGTTTTCTTTCACCACTCTTATTCAACACAGTACTGTAAATCCTAGCCACAGATATTAGACAAGAAGAAATAAAAGGCATACAAATTAGAAAGGAGGAAGTAAAACTGTCATTGTTCACAGATGACATGAGAGTGTACAGAAAACACCCTAAAGATCACCAAAAACCTATTAGATCTAATAAAGAAATTTGGCAAAGTAGCAAGACACAACATTAATATTCAGAAATCAGAGCATTTTTATATACCAATAATATAAAAAAAAATTTATCAGAAAGAGGAATTAGGCTCTGGCCTGTTGGCTCAGTGGTAGAGTGTCGGTCAGGAGTATAGATATCCTGGGTTTGATTTTTGGTCAGGGCACACAGGAGAGGCGACCATCTGCTTCTCCACCCCTCTTCCTCTCCCTTCTCCCTCTCTCTCTCTCTCTCTTCCTCTCCCGCAGCCATGGCTCTGTTGGACCAAGTTGGCTCTGGTAGCTGAGGATGGCTCCATGGCCTCCCTCAGGTGCTAAAATAGCTCAGTTACTAAGCAACGGAGCAAAAACCCCAGATGGACAGAGCATCGCCCAGTAGGGGGCTTATCGGGTGGATCCCAGTAGGGGCACATGCAGGAGTCTGTCTCTGCCTCCCCACTTCTCACTTAAGAAAAATTTTAAAAAATTTAAAAAAAGAGATTTTAAAAAGTTTCATATACTACTGCAACAACAACAAAATAAGGTACTTAGAAATAAATTTAAACAAGGAGGTAAAAGATCTGTACTCAGAAAATAGTAGTATACTTAAAAAACAGCTGAGGAAGATACAAATAAGTGGAAGCATATACTGTGGTTCACGGATAGGAAATTTTTTTGTGTGTGCGTGACAAAGACAGAGAGACAGAGAGAGAGACAGATAGGGACAGACAGGAAGGTAGAGAGATGAGAAGCATCAATTCTTCTTTGCAGCACATTAGCTGTTCATAGATTGCTTTCACATATATGCCATGACTGGATGCTAAAGCTGATGAGCCTTGCTCAAACCAGATGAGCCCGCGCGCAAGCTGGCAACCTCGGGGTTTCGAACCTGGGTCCTCTGCATTCCAGTTTGACGCTCTATTCACTGCGCCACCGCCTAGTCAGGTGTATAGGAAAAATTAATGTCATTAAAATGTACACACTATCCAAAAGCAATCTACAGATTCAACACAATTCCTATTCAAATACCAATGTCTTATCTCACAGAACTAGAACAAATATTCAAAAATTTAGATGGAACCACAATGACCTCAATAGCCTCAGTAACCTTGAGAAAGAGAATCAAGTTGCAGGTATCACACTACCTGATATCACTATGATACAAGGCCATAGTAATCAAAACTGCATGGTATTGGCACATAGATCAAAAGAACAGAATAGAGAACCGAGAAATCATCTCATGCCTATATAATCAATGAATATTTGACAAAGAAGGCAAGAACATACCATGGAGTAAAGACAGTCTCTTTAAAAATGGTGTTGGGGAAATTGGACAGACACATGCAAAAGAAATTAAACTAGACCACGCAATTATACAATACACAAGAATAAACACAAAATGGATTAAAGACTTAAATGTTAGTTGTGAAACCATAAAATTCCCAGAAGAAAACATACCCAGTAAAATTTCACACATTTCTCATAGTAGTATTTCTGCTAATATATCGACTTGGGCAGGGGTCCCCAAACTTTTTACACAGGGGGCCAGTTCACTGTCCCTCAGACCGTTGGAGGGCCGGACTACAAAAAAGACTATGAACAAATCTCTATGCACACTGCACATATCTTATTTTAAAATAAAAAAAACAAAACGGGATATTTAAAATAAAGAACAAGTAAATTTAAATCAACAAACTGACCAGTACTTCAATGGGAACTATGGGTCTGCTTTTGGCTAATAAGATGGTCAATGTGCTCCTCTCACTGACCACCAATGAAAGAGGTGCCCCTTCTGGAAGTGCGGTGGGGGCTGGATAAATGGCCTCAGGGGGCCGCATGTGGCCCTTGGGCCGTAGTTTGGGGACACCTGGACTTGGGCAAGGGAAAACAAAGGAAATAAAACTGGGACTGTATCAAGCTAAAAAGCTTTCATACAGCAAAAGAAACCATCAACAAAATGAAAAGGGAACCTAGTGAATGAGAAAAAAATATTTGTCAATGATATATCTAATAAGGGATTAATTTCCAAAATATATAAAGAACTTATACAATTTGGCCTGACCTGTGGTGGCGCAGTGGATAAAGCATCGACCTGGAAATGCTGAGGTCGCTGGTTCGAAACCCTGGGCTTGCCTGGTCAAGGCACATATGGGAGTTGATGCTTCCAGCTCCTCCCCCCTTCTCTCTCTCTGTCTCTCTCTCCTGTCTCTCTCCTCTCTAAAAATGAATAAATAAATAAAAAAAAGAAAAAAGAAAAAGAACTTATACAATTTAACACCAAGATGACAAACAACCCAATTAAAAAGTAGGCAAAAGACTGAATGGATACTTTTCCAAAGAAAGCATACAGATGGCCAATAGACATATTAAAAATTACTCAAAGTCACTAATCATCAGAGAGATGCAAATTAAAACCACAATGAGATTATCATCTCATGCCTGTCAGAATGGCTATCATCAATAAACCAACAAACAACAAATGTTGGTAAAGGTGTGGAGAAAAGGGAACTGCTGCGGGCACTGTTAGTGGGAATGCAGACTGGTGCAGCCACAGTGGAAAACAGTATGGAGATTCCTCAAAAAATTTAAAATGGAACTGCCAGTTGACTCAGTGATTCCATTTCTATGAATATATCCAAAAAAACTCCAAAATACTAATTAGGAAAAATATATGCACCCCTATGTTCACTGCACAGTTATTTAAAATAGCTAAGAACTAGAAAGAGCTCAAGTCTCCATCAGTAGATGAGGGGATAAAAAAGCCATGGTACATTTAGAGTAAGTCTCTGAGTTACAAACATCCTACTTATGTTCAAATTATACTCATGAATGAAGCACCATAAGGGCTATTGGTAACCCACTGCAGTTGGACATCACTGAAAATGGTTTCCTAGAGTTCCTCAACTCCCATGGCAAAGAATTAAACAATGAAGACCTTATAGAACTAGAGCAGCAGGTGACAGCATTTAGGGAAGAAAACAAGAACCTAGAAACTCCAGAAGTGAAAAAGTTTTTTACAAAAGAGCTGATGTTTTCATCTTATTGAAGCAGGAATTATAAAGTTAGAGGAGCAAGATCCTGATACAGCCAGGTTCACTGAAGTTTACCATCAGTTACCAAAGGCCTGAGGTACTACAGGGCCACTTACAATGAGAAAAAGAACAGCTCTGTACAAACCTCCCTTAATGCCTACAACAAGAAACTGACTCCAACAGCAGAATCAAGCCCTGACTCTCTAACATCCGTCTCATCCTCTCTAACAAGTCCATCATCTCCTGACTCATCCAAGATTGTTTAAGGTTGTATTTGAGAATGTTTAAGTATTTATGAGCACAGAAATGTAAAAATAAATACTATGTTAAGAGAAGCATCTAAGTTGCATTTAATAGATAAATATACCTGTTCCAATTTACATAGAAATTGAACTTAAGAACAAACCTACAGAACCTATCTCGTTCATAATCTGGGGATTGCCTGTACTCAATGGAAAATACTTAGCCAAATAAAGAAGGAAATCTAGCCTGACCAGGTGGTGGCACAGTGGACAGAGCATCGGACTGGAACGTAGAAGACCCAGGTTTGAAACCCCAAGGTCGCCAGCTTGAGTGCAGGATAGACATGACCCCATGGTCACTGGCTTGAGTCCAAGGTCACCAGCTTGAGCAAGGGGATGCTGGCTTGAGCAAGGGATCACTTGCTCTGCTGTAGTCCCCCTCCCCACCCCCGGGTCACCGGGTCAAGACACATATGGGAAAGCAATCAGCCTGACCTGTTGTGGCACAGTGGATAAAGTGTCAACCTAGAAAGCTGAGGTCACTGGCTCGAAACCCTGCACTTGCCTGGTCAAGGCACATGTGAGAGTAGATGCTTCCTCTCCCTCTTCTCTCTCTCTAATAGAAGAGAAAAAGGAAAGCAATCAGTGAACAACTAAGGAGCTGCAACGAAGGACTGACGCTTCTCACCTCTCTCCCTTCCTGTCTGTCTGTACCTAGAGAGGGACGGCTCTCTCTCTCTCTCTCTCTCTCTCTCTCTCTTTCTCTCTCTCTCTCTCTCACACACACACACACACACACACACACACACACACACACACACACACACACACAATCTTACCTTTTGTGACAGCATTGGATAGACCTAGTGAATACCGTGCTAAGTGAAATAAGCCAGTCAGACAAAGACTAATACCATATGATCTCACTTAAATGTGGAATCTAAGGATCAAAATAAACTGATGAACAAAATAGAAACAGAGGCATAGATACACGAAACAGATTGACAGGTGTCAGAGGGAAGAGAGTTTGAGGGGCTGGATGAAAAAAGGTGAGGGATTAAGCAAAAAACAAACAAACAAAAAAAACTACATATACCTATACACACACACACTATATACATAACACACAGACACAGACAACAGTGTGGTGATAACCAGAGGGGAAGGGGTGTTGCCGTAGACTGGAGGAGGGCAAAGTGAAGATAAATGGGATGGAATGAAACTTTGCTCTAGCCTGAGCAATTAACACATGATGAAATGTGCAGATGATATTTTGTTGAGTTGTACACTTGAAACCTGCATGGTTTTGTGAACCAATGTCACCCCAACAAATTCAATAATAAAAACAAAACAAAACTGAAAAACAAAATGAGATAAAAAACTGAATTCACATATTCATAAGGAGGATTTATCTGCTTCACACTTGATCATATTATAATTTGGCCATATATACATATGCTGTATTTACAGTACTCTCTATCACTTATTTATTTATATTGTTTATTAAGGCCAGATATAATTTTCCCATTGAAAAGTGTAAACTGAAAGGCAAAGACTACTTTCAATTTATAACTTGTATAAGATATAGAAGTTAATCATGATGCCTTGTTAACGGGGGAGAAAGTACTTATATTTTCACCATGCTCAAAACATATAGGAAACACCAAAATTACAAAAAAAATCAAATCAGTTACTAGAGTTAAATTCAAACTATAGTTCAAAATAGTTTCTCAAAATAAGAGTTACAAGGTTTAGAAAAGCGATAGGTTCAAAGTCAATTTTTTGGAGACGCTCTTAACTGTTTTAAGATGATTTATATATTTATTTTCTCTTCACATTACTGTAAAAAAAATAACTTGTGCTGGAAGTGCAGTTAGTCACCTCCACTAAGTTCTTTGATAACAGCACATATATCATTTTGAAAAATCTGTATGCTTAAGATAACATTAATGGTAACAACACCAAATAAACAAAAAGTTACTCATACGTGAAAAAAAAAAGAGGCAGTGGCTAAGGTTCATGTTTTTACATGCCAAGACCATTTGATGTTTCAAGTACATTTGATATATCACTTTCTCAATCACTCTGTCTTAATTCTTCATATCTTTTAAAAAGATATGAAGCACAGAAGATAAGAATAAATGTGAGGCCAATTTAAGATGATACCATGCAATTATTCTTGGTGATTTAGCCTGGTGAGTCATAATAGCAAAGATAAACATTGCACTATTGTGGTTCTTAAACAGTATACAGTGCAAAAGAGTAAAAATCACATAATTCCATGTAATAAAACTCTTAAGAAATGAAGACAAATCTCTAGTTAACAGAGATGAATACAACAGGAATAGCAAGAAAGAGCGACTGCAAAGGAGCTTGAGGATTTTTTTTTTTTTTTTTTTTACGGTGAAAGGAGGGGAAATAGTGAGGCAGACTTCCACATGCCCTCTGACCAGGATCCACCAGGCAACCCTATCTGGGGTTGATGCTTGAGTACTGAGCCATTTTTAGAGCCTGCAACTGATACACTCAGACCAACTGAATTAGCCTCAGCACCTGGGGCCACACTTAAACCAATCGAGCCACTGGCTGTGGGAGGGGAAGAAGGAGAGAAGGGGAAGAGAGAAGGGAAAGAGAGAGGGAGAGAGAAGCACATGGTGGCTTCTCCTGTGTGCCCTGACAGGGAATTGAACCCAGGAACTCCATATGCCAGGCTGACGCTCTATCCACTGAGCCACCTGCCAGAGCCAAGGAAATGTTCTATATCTTGATTTTGGGAATGGTTTCATAGCAGTATACATCTGGCAAAACCCAATGAATTGTACACTTTAAATGGGTGCAGTTTATTGTACTTAAATTGTACCCCAATAAATTTAATTTTTTAAAAAAATTATGTCTCAGGAGCACAGAAATTACAAACTAAAATTGTATTTTGTTAAATTTAAGGGTCATCAAATTCTCTAAAAAACAGCAACAACAACCAGAAACAAAGCTTTACTTGAGTTTCACAAGCAAGTCTTGAACTTTTAGAATTTCAGAACTAACAATCTATACAAATTTTCCTTAAGTACGTATTTATGTTACCAAATACAGGCTGTAAGATACATTTAACCATAAATGACCAGATTATAGATTATCAAATTCAAGTCCAAAGAACCTTTAAGAGTTATTTTCTTTAATATGAGGTACACAGGGAAACAAGTTCAGCAGCTATTTCAAGACATTAAAACAAAGTGTTCACGACCAGATTGTCTCATAAACATAGTTAAACCTCACACAGACCAGCCTTCTCAGCATTCTTGAGCACCTGGGTAGTGACACACCTCAAGATGGGAAAAAATATCCAAGGTACTTGGTGTTGAAGCACCTTCTGAGAATCAAATAAACCAACTGAACACATACATCTTATATCCAACATGTTATGACTAGTCATTTCTCTGATGGGGGGGTACTATATTCTAATGTACTAAAAAGGTCATACTTTTCTTCCAGGAACCACTCAGTCTTCAATGTTTTATAGTCCTTAAAGGCATCCACGCTACAGAAATAACTTATTTTTTAAATTATGTATGTAACAAACTTAAGGCTTCCTATATGCCAGATGCTGCTTCAGTATGTGGACCCTGAGAAAGAAGATGCGTACTAAGAAGGGCTCCTGGTGGCTAATGACCTTAAATTAAAAAACCAAAGCGCCCTGGCCGGTTGGCTCAGCGGTAGAGCGTCGGCCTGGCGTGCGGGGGACCCGGGTTCGATTCCCGGCCAGGGCACATAGGAGAAGCGCCCATTTGCTTCTCCACCCCCCCTCCTTCCTCTCTGTCTCTCTCTTCCCCTCCCGCAGTCAAGGCTCCATTGGAGCAAAGATGGCCTGGGCGCTGGGGATGGCTCTTTGGCCTCTGCCCCAGGCGCTAGAGTGGCTCTGATCGTGGCAGAGCGATGCCCCGGAGGGGCAGAACATCGCCCCCTGGTGGGCAGAGCATCGCCCCTGGTGGGCGTGCCGGGTGGATCCTGGTCGGGCGCATGCGGGAGTCTGTCTGACTGTCTCTCCCTGTTTCCAGCTTCAGAAAAAAAAATACAAAAAGAAGAAAAAACAAAAACAAAACAAAACAAAAAACAAAGCAAAACAAAGCCAGAGCCTAACAACTGTTCTAAACAGAGGGTCGCCTCTCACCCAAACCACACTTCAAAGAGCAGCCTGCACTTTAGAGGCTGCCTGCCTCCTACTCTGAATGGCCTTCCTAACTTGCATTTCTACCATCTGCACCAGCCCTTGACAAGTTCATGGAATCCTATTTCAGCCAAGAGGACTGAGACATTCCCTGTCTAATTGGAGCTGTACAACTCTATCCCCATTATCATCTTCACTGACCAATCAGAGAAGCTCCATTCTGACAATTCAAGACAGTGCCTTAGACCAAACCAGGAAGCTCTGGAGTCCTCATCTGAATCAGGATGGACCAACTGGGGACCAGGGGCAGGGACTTATGCCTACACAAGTCAGCTTCCCTCTGGCTCAGGGAGCACATTTTCCCTTTCCATCAAAGACCAAAGATTGCCTTTCCCTGGCTGGAGCTGAAAAACCTAAGATGTCTTGCCAAAGCTGAGGCTGAGTAGAACAGCGTGGAGTGGAGCACAGCACAGCACAGTACAGCAGACCAGAGCAGAGGACAGCAGAACACAGCAGACCAGGGCTGACCAGATCCGAGCATAATGCTGAGCTGATGCGGGCCTGGCACCAAGGCCACCTCACTGCCATGCTGTATCACCACTGAGCTGTTCTGCACTGAATAGTTTCCTTCTTTACAGTAGTACCACAAGGGGGATGGTGTGTTGAATTGGCATCAACCAATGACTAAAATTTGAAAAGCACTTTACAAATATCAATTCATTTATTGCTAATACCAACCCATTAAGGCAGATATTTTACTTTACAGATGAGGAGTGAACTACAGAGAGATTAAGTCACCTTCTCAAGGGTACACATTAAACCTGGCAGTCAAGTAAGTGCCAAGGTCCATGCTTCTACCACTAAACCACCAGGGCTCTCTTTATGAGTGTTTAATTTATGAACTTTCATGAATATGAACAAAGTTTTACACTAGAGCAAAGTACACTGACTCTACTAGCCACAAACAAGTAGTCTTTTGTCAGTTAAATGCAGTTATTTAATCACTGCAACTGTATTATTATTTGTTAAATTTCTGGTAATAGTTTGAACTCTGGCTGGCACACTGGAATCACCCAGAAGTTTCATTTAATTGGTCTGGAGTGGAAACTGGTCATATATTTTAATACTCCCCAGATGAACCCACTGTGTAGCCATGGCTCACAATCACAGGTCTACAGCAAGGTTGTATACTCAAATGCCTGGTGAAATAATATATGAGACTAGGGGCAACCTGAACAAATTTAATTAAAAAAATAAAACATTGCATGGATAAAAATTATTATCTACAACACAATTTGGCTCATGGTATATCTTCTCTATTTGGAGCACTTTCTTATAAGCATATTTATAATAAAAATTAGTCCAAAATGTAAAACTCTTTGAATACATTCTGGCAGGCTTACAGTTGTGAGTATGCAAAATATGGTTTATTCTTGTATTATTATTTATTAATTATGGTATTATTTTCCATAAAAACTGTAAACCTAGTTTTATCTCACCCTGAAGAATAATATTCATAACGATAATTTTGACCACTTTAAAAGGGCAAAATTCACATTTAGTTAATATACTCAATTAACTTAAGAAGATATGACCATAAATTCATTATAAAAAAACTACACCCAAAAATTATGAATATAAAAAGATTATATTGAACTACAGGAACTACCTATATTAGTTTCTTTCTGTGTGTGCATGTGTGTGCACGAACCCATGTGTACGTGCACCTTCAATCTATCTGGCGTGGTCCTGTTAGGCAGGTAGACAGTTATCAGGGCAAGAAAAGGGGAGGGGAGGAAAAAAAGGGGGTTTATCTCACTCATGAAGGAGGGAGTCGGCAGTCCTAAGATCTGCCAAAACAAAATCACCAGATGTTCAAATGGCCTTGAAACCCTGTATGTTAGTCCCAATACCAGAGAAGGGGAGCCTTGAAACCTTATACATTAGATCTGATAACAAGGAAACAAAGCTTGAAACTAAGAGTATATAACTCCTAAGACCCCAACAGAAGGGGTGCTCAGGATAGCTCAGATGCCAGCTTGTGCCTTATGCAGAATGTATAGCTTTTCTTAATAAACTGCTTGCTTTGCTTGAACGCTGCACCGTCTCTTGCCTGAATTCTTTCTCATGAACATGACAAGAACCGAGGCAAAAGCCCCCTTGGACTTGGGCCTTCTCCAGTGACAGTTCTAGGTACTAGCAATACGAAGATAAAAGGCAGAGTCTATTCAAGAAACTTAGTGGAAAAAAACAGACAAGTAAACTGGTAAGTGATAAATATAATACAAGCAAGCACAACTGTGCTATGGGAGCATAAGGCAGAAAGAGGAGCACACATTTATGTACAATTAGACACTACTAGTGTCTTAAAAGGATCTGTCCTCAGCTATACATTATCATCACTCTGTTGGTCAGTTCACCTGTCCTCATCAAAGCTTCAGTTTACACAGATAGCGTTTCCAATTCTATAATACTTCCAAGGGATACATTCCAAACTAAATCATTACCACTATCCCTAGGCCAAGCCAATCTGCTTTCTGTTCTGTTCTCCTTGTTCCCATCCCAACACACACATTTCAAACTAGGTCGTAATGGCTACTTATATTTTCCCAAGCAAACAGTCTTGGAGTCATCTGATTCTTCTTTACATTGACTAAACTCATTCTAACCTTCAGCCTTATTCTCTATTTTCATGATCACTACTGTTATTTATGCTATTAACTCTAAATCCTATTAGTTTAAGAGTCTCCTAGCTGAGCTCCTTTCTTCTCAATTCCTTCTTTAATAGATAGCACTTTAGCTCAGTGTTCCTCAACCCCTTTGTCCACTGTACAATCTACAAAGTTTTTACATAATAGAGATGCCTGTGTTCACAAAGTTACTAATGTGGAACTAAGACTAAGGTCCACTACATTTGTTGTTACATATTTTTCCCACAAACCAATCAAAGGACCTACACCAATACTTTTTATTTTTTGAAATGTAAAAATCCTTTAAAAAGATACTTTAGTACAAAGATATCTAAAAAATAACAAAATCACATAGCTGTAATACTATGTGCCCCTTACTGAACTCTTTATCAGTCACTGTACCCTTTATCTTTTATTGTTACTGATTATTAAACTCTTTATTTGTTCCTCTGCTAGAATAGCAGTTCAAACTCACATAGGGCAAAGTGAACAGGCTTTTTTGTGGATAGGTTTGATCTTACTTATTTTGCTGACTCAGCAAAGATTCTAGCACAAAATGTAGCACTTTCTGATTCTCTTATCAGAATGGTTGTTACTGGGAAAAATATGTAAAGAAAAGTAAAACAAACAAACAAAATAAAACACGTTCAAAGTTCCTGGGACAGTGTAGTTGGTTAGTATTTTTAAAGTTGGAAGTCCATCAAAGGAAAAAAAATAAGGAAATTTCAATTATAAATAGTCTGTTATCTTAATCTTAAAAGACAATTCCAAACCTTTGTTTCAGGAAAAACACATTACATTCATTCCTTTATATTTAGACCTTCTGATTTTAGTTTAAAATAATCTCTAATTTAAAATTATTCCCCTTCCCCCACAATTCTCGTTGTAGGTGTTTGCTAAAGAATAACCAACCACAGATGTATTTTTCAGCTTATCCTAAACTGCAATTCTAACTCACCCTTTCTCTCAAACTATAAGGGACAACTTTTTTCTTATTTTTTAAGCAAGTGATAGAGAGAGAGAGAGGAGAAGTATCAACTTGTAGCTGTAGCACTTTAACTGTTTATTGATTGCTTCTCATTTGTGTCTTGGGGGGGGGGCAGCTGAGCCAATGACCCCTCACTCAAGCCAGTGACTTCTGGGATCAAGTCAGCAACCATGGGATCATATCAGTGATCCCACGTTCAAGCCAGTGACCTCAGCATCCCAGGTCGATGACACTTTATCTATTGCGTCACCACTGGTTAGGCTATGAAGAACACTTTCAATAATCAACAAGAATTAAACAGCTAAGCTAGGCTATTTAGTTGTTGAGTCTTAAAATGCTGCTCAAAAATGCTAATTTTTGTAACACAATTTTTCTAGATTTAGTCTTCAGAACCAACCTATCCTGTGTTTTCCTTTTCTGCTTTGGTATCAGTAATCTGTTTTGCTTATTTTAACTACTTTATATTGTCATTGCTATAAAAATCATGAATTTTTTCATGCAGAAAAGTGTAATAAAGGTCACCCATAATCTCATGACCTTAAGAATACCACTGGTATCAGATTAACATGTATTTTATTTCTCTTTGATCAATTTATAAAGTGCATAGGTTTATGTGGTAAACCATTTTATCAGTTTAGTTCATAAGATAAGTAAATTCAGAGACTAAATAAACTGATGAAATTTGCTAAAGTAAAGATAGGTTAAAAAAGTCAAAGCTAAATGAAATGAAGATCATACTTTTTTCCTTACAATTGCAGCCTTTACATTTTCTTGGAATTGTTACATGAATACTTTAAATTTGAAAAAAGAGATGTCAAGCATAATAGCATTCATTATAGTAACAGAATTATGTGCTAAGATTTATGGGGGAAAATCATACAAAGACAACTGACAATATACATAGTTCTATTTCAAGTCTCAATTAGATATGAAAAAACGAAACTAACTGTGTCTTATTAAAATTGTATACATCTCATGATATATTTAAAGTGTTTTTGATTTACATGGAGATCATTTCTTCTTTTTAAGTGAGAGGAGGGGAGATAATGAGAAAGACTCCTGCATGTGCCCCACAGGAATCCACCTGGCAAACCCCATCTGGGGCCAATGCTCGAATCAACCAAGCTATTCTCAGCGCCCAGGGCTGACGCTCAATCCAATCAAGCCGCTGGCATGGGTGGGGAAGAGGGAGAGAAGTGGGAGAGGGAGAGGGAGAGGGAGAGAAGCAGAGGGTCACTTCTCCTGTGTGCCCTGACCAGGAATTGAACCCCGGATGTCCATACGCCAAGTGGATACTCTATCCACTGAGCCACCAACCAGGGCCAGAGGTCATATTTTTAAAAATTTTGTATAGCAAAGATAGAAAACACCTATACCTGCAAGCATATTTCAATTTAAATAAAATCAATCTAAAAAGACTGTCCCTTACCTACAAATGGCTGAGTCCTAGACATTACCCTACCATTTTCTCTTAGCAACTACTTCCGATATCAGCACTGCCCAAAACAATAACCTTTATCTTCAATTCTCACTTCACCCTTGTACAAACTGACAAAGGATCTCTAAGTGGGACACAAGACAAGCAGTAAAATGGAGTAGTAAGTGGAAAAGAGGGAAAAGAAAAGAGTGCATTAAACTTACCTGCTAGTCTTTATCACTAGTCTATCTCCACTATCCCAGTGGTCCCCAACCCCCGGGCCACGGACCGGTACCAGTCTGTGGGCCATTTGGTGTCGGTCCGCAGAGAAAGAATAAATAACTTACATTATTTCCGTTTTATTTATACTTAAGTCTGAACGATGTTTTATTTTTAAAAAATGACCAGATTTCCTCTGTTACATCCGTCTAAGACTCACTCTTGACGCTTGTCTCAGTCACGTGATACATTTATCCGTCCCACCCTAAAGGCCGGTCCGTGAAAATATTTTCTGACATTATACCAGTCTGTGGCCCAAAAAAGGTTGGGGACCACTGCACTATCCCATACTCTAAGACTGCTCATTACCATCAACACAGTTGTACAAATGGATTGGGAAGAGTGGAAAGAAATCTTTTTCTATGACAGCAGAAAAATCTTATTTTCATTCTTATTCCTGCTTCATTTTCAATTAATTCCACTACCAGAAATAAGGGAATAAAAATTATATATACCAAGCCTACACTCATTCAGTTTTCACTCCTGTCCTTACTATTCAGGTAAATGTTATGCCTTCTTCTTTCTATCCCAATTTATTTCCTTTCCTAACTTTCTCCCACAACAGACTGAAATCTCTCACATAGGCTCAGCTCAGCTAATCATACCTACCCAATGAATCACCCCACTCCCATCATTTTCATCCTTTTACCTAACACGATTTCTAGGGCTTCTTTTCTGTTTCCCATTTCCCTTCCCATTCCACCAACACTTAGAATCACAGTTAGCTTGAAAATGAGAAAAATAAGGTTGTTATTCCCATAAAATATGTACAGTGTTAAAGAAGTACTAACCAACATTCAAGCAAGTTATTTTAATATTTGGGGGTCTGGGTCACTCGTGTACAAGGAAAGAATTAATTTATTTAGCTCACCACTTCAAAATCTGGCTAACAAATTTCCAGACCCCAATAATAGAGATCCTGAGAATGTATATCTGAAGTAGAACAGAGAAATTTTCTAAAAAGTACTCAGATAAGTCTACTTGGGAATCACTAATAAATGCTAAGGCTTCTTTCTAGTCTAACATTCCAAGATCCCAAGATAGAATTTTCATTGCATTATCTGATAGAAATGTTATAAAAGGAATCTATAGTAGTTTCCAGTTATTAGTATTAGAGTTCATATTATGTTACTGATTAAATAGGCCCTTGTAATCTGATCTAGCCTCAAAACACCATTTATATTACTTTATGGCCATAGCTGACTTGTAAATGAACATGTAAAGTAAGTTCACAGACTGGGGAGCATCAGTATTACAATAATACTAAGACCTCAAAGGAAAACACTAAAGAATTATTTCTTTGATATTATGTTCACCATCAGACTTTTCCACAGATTTCTGTGAAATCACAACTGAGATTTAACCTACATGTCAGAAATAAAGGTAGGATGAGCATGATCATTAGGATCTTTTATTTTACTAGTTCACCAATGGGGTTTTGTATACCACTGGAATAAATTTCATCCAGAGAATTCTACATCATTGGTGAAATTCAGGGCATTAAGATACCTAAAGAACAGTCTCACTGAAAAGTTTTTAGACTGCCAGGACTTAACCTGCCCAGAAGCACACCAGATCATTCACTTAGTAACGACATGTATCTATACTCATTATAAGCAAGGTTCCCTTGGTTAACACTCAAGCTTATAGAAATATTTCAACATGTGGGAACTAAGCAAGTATAAATAGCATTTGAAATGTAACACATTAATAGTGTTTTAATTTAAGTGGAACCTATTCATTTATGAATAATAATAAAATTATTATAAGAAGGTAAATATGGGAACTAAATTATATGGTAGTCATTTTTTTCTTTAAAAGGTGTATTACCTTAAATTTTTACAAATTAGCATGATAAATAAAAGGAAAGTGTGTACATTTACTCATTTCTCCAAACATAAAAATCTGTAGTGTTGGGCGAGGGGTATGCAACATAATTTAATGACAAGGTAACCTAGTCATGTTTTCTTTGAATATATGTACCCTGATTTATTAATGTCATCCCATTACCATTAATAAAAATTTATTTAAAAAAAAAAAATCTGTAGTGAATGCCATTATGTAAGTGCATGCTCTGAATATCACAAATGATGCAATGGTTGCTATGGTAACTACTCATTTTTACTGAATAAATTGTGGGTTGGTGTTTAAAGCATTCTTTAAAAAAAAAAATTTCAACATCTTAACTATATAATTCTGTTGCTTACCTACTAAAAAATAACTGTAGGCCCTCTTTGAGAATGTTACTTAAGCAGCTATTTTTTTGGTAGGCTTGAGTTGCCAACGGAAAAAAACTTTGAATTTAAAGAGCTTGAAAAATAAAATATACCAACTATATTCAAAGAAACAAAGACACTTAGGATTAATCTTCTAGACTAATTGAAAATTGTAATAAAAAAAAACATGATCTTACTCGTTTATCCCATCAACTGTCATAATTTTGCTTCTGATCCTAAATTAAGCTTAAGTCTAACGGTAGAAGACTGCTGAGTTCTCAATTTGCAATTAAACTAAACCTAGGGCAAGTAGAATTAGCCCTCGTTTAAATCTTTAAAATTTCTCCTGAGCATATGAAAAAACTTAGAATTTTTAGTCAGTATATCATTATAAAATACCTCTGTAAAAAAGTCTATACTTAAAAATGCCAAGTATAACTGCGGACCCCAACGCTAACCAGTACTCAGGCACGAGCAAAAGCTACTAAGACTTCTTCCTTCGCTTAGACTCTTCTATAGGCGGGTTCCCGATGACGGCCGGTTTCTCCCGGGCATCTGTGTCCTCAGGATGCTCATTCAAAAGCGATACCCCTAGACCTCTTCCTCCTCCGCCTAAATAAACACTAAGACCAAACACCAGCAGGACCGCGAGTGCCGCAGGAATGATGCCCCGCCCCCTTTTAACCAGGTAAAGCGCGGTCGGCAGGGAGGCCTACGGCCTGGAGGTCGACGCCGGGCGCCCAGGCGGCCAGGCTCAGCCTCAGGGATGGTCGTTAAGAAGCGATCTAACCCGGCAGCAAATCAAACAGGCTGGTCTAGCGCGAGCGAGAGGCGACTCGGGTTTCTTTCAGTCCGTCTTTCCAAAATGGATTTTACCTGCGCTATGTTTTACCTTCACATCTCTCCCAAGGAGCGACACCACTCCCTCTATGAGGATGCGCGCGCGTGTGGTGACAAGAACCTCAGCACTGGCTGGGGCCTGGGACGGGGAGACTCAGTTCTCCCCCGGGCCTGCAACTCCCTCAGGACCCTCGAAGAAGGGGCCGGACCTGAGCGAGCGGCACTGGCGGGGGCTGCCTCGCAGAATCTTCAGGCGGTAATGGTCGCCCCTTGGCGGAGGATACGGGGCATATGGGTTGGGGCGAGGATGCCTGCCCCCCATTTCCCCCTCACCCCGATCAGCTCACTGTTTACCTTCCCGGTACTTCTTGCGGAGCCGCCGGTGTACGCTCTTCACCACCCCGGACAGCTTCTCCTGCTCCAGCTTCCGATCCCGCTCCTGGGGTGGCGGAATGACCGGGGGTCCTGCCCCGTGTCCGCGAACAGCGATTAGGCCGCCGGCCCCAAGCTCCATTTCGCCGACGACGCCGCCCCTGGGGCCCGCGCGGACACCCTCCCGACGAAGGAGGTGGGGAAGGAGGTAGCAGCGGAAGGACAGACAGAACAGTCCGAGTGACGGCCCCAGTGATGGCCTGAGGGCGGGGCAGAGAGGGGGAAGAGCTAACCCAAACGCACAAGACGATTGGTGGACTTCCGAGGGCTGGGCGGAAACGGCCAAAGGCCAATACGGAGGGCGCTGGAGGACGCACTGGGTTGTTTGGTGAGGGGAACAGCTGGAGGAGGCGGGGCTTGCAAGCAGAGAGGCGCTGAGAAGGCCGGAGCAGTGAACCCTGCGGCTCCTCTCCTCACCCCGCCCTTCCCAGATTTTGTGCGCAGGCGCTGTGATGACAATACGAGACATGGGCTGTGCGAAATGCGCGTGCGCCTCTGAGTTTGCTTAGTTGGACCCGCATTCTGACGTCTAATTATCTCACATCTTTTGGGCAGTCCACCTCCTGCTAGTTATATTCTAGCGACGAGGTTGGGCCCTTTATCTGAGTCCACACTGCACCTGTCACTTGTACATTCCCTTTGCTTTCTGAGATGACTTGGCAGCACTGGAATTTTAGGCTTTGAGGGATGTTTTCATTGGCGCCAGGAGAAGGTTGGCTTCCAAGTACTGATTTATAAACGGGCTAGCAATAACTAATGTCTATAGTACCAGTACTGGGTGGAGGAGAAAATGGGGAAAGGAGAGGGCTAAAAAAAAGCAATAGGAGATGAGGGAGCGAAGGAAGAAAAGATAGAGAACCAAAAACAGATGCCCTCAAGAACTTGTGTGGTGACTTGGGTATCACAGGAATCCTGTCCTGCTTTAATTGCATCAGAACTCTGAGCGCTTTTAAAGTTGCCTTAGGTTACTCCCTGCCCTTTAATTTGGTGGGTTAATCTATGTGGAGTGTGCCTATGTGGTTTTGCCAACCTGGTTCTCCCCCATTCTCTCTCTTGGGAAGCACATGGGGAATGTGAGTATGACTTCTGTACCGGAAAGTTGGAACTCTGCTTTCCAAAGAGCAGAAGACTCTGCAATTAGTTCCTGAAGTGGTACTGAGGCTGCAGCAGTGTCAGAGATTCAATGGCTGAGAACCTTTCATGAATTCTTAGGTTGCAGCATGCATCTGCACTGTAGTTGTTGGTTGTACAAAGTGTGGGCCCTAAAAAGAAGATACCTTCTAAGAAGGACTCCTTGTGGCTAACTGGGCTCAAATTAAAAAAAATGAGTAGCAACCATTTCTATATAGGGACCTCTCATGCAAACTGCACTTCAGGGAGAACCCTGAACTGAACCTACTACTTTCCCGCACTGTTTCCACCATATGAGACAGCCCTTGCATAGGAGTTTTTAGAATCTTATTTCGACCAATAGGACAGACATTTCTTGTCTAATTGGAGCTGTACAGAACTATATTATCATCTTCGCTAACCAATCAGAGCAGCTCTATTCTGACCAATCAAGACAATGCTTTTTGGACCTAACTGGGAGGCTTTAGAGCCCTCATTTGTATAAGAAGAGGTCAATCAAGGACCCGGAGCAGAGACATTGGTTTATAAGTCAGCTCCTCTCTGGCTCAAGGAGGGTACTTGCCTTTATCATGGAGACTGAAGACCATGTTTCCCCAGCTAGACCTGAAGCACCAAAGACATTCTACCAGAGTGAAGCAGAGCAGAGTAGACAGGTGCAGAGTGGAACAGACCACAGTAGAGCAGAGCTGCCTAGCTGAATATGGGCCTCACAGAAAGCCACTTCCCACCACTAAACACTAGGGTTGCTTTCCCCTAGGGCTGCCTTGCAGCACTGCTGTTCCACAGCCGTGATGCTTCATAACGAGCTGTAATATGATTGAGCTGTGCTACAGCAAAGCTGTTGGCACAGCCATACTATATTACAATTAAGCTATTTGCATTGAATAAAGGTTTTTGTTTACTGCACCCCAGTTGGGGATTCCTGTTGCTGTTGAATTGGTGCCAATAACCATTGGTTGACGCTTGATATAGTTTGGAAATTGTTACAATAACTTCTTGATCAATAGCTTTATATATGAATAAAATTTGTATTATATAACTGTTTTGTATACTACCTTCTGAATAATGAAGACCCTGAAGGAAAAAGCATTATACACAGACTCCAGAACGTGGAACTTGGATAAACAGGAGAGAGATGGTAAAGGGAGAAGACTGGTGGAATTTAACTGATGGAAGCTGTGTCACTACAGGAATGGTGAAGAGGCAGATCACATACAGATAAATTTTTTTTTAATTATGAAAAGAAGTTACACAAATATGCCTGTTAAATTGAGGATATGGTGGTATTATTTGAGGAGACTTTATTTGGGGTAAAAGAGGGAGCTTTTTATTTTTATTTATTCATTTTAGAAAGGAGAGAGAGAGAGACAAAGAGAGAGAAGGGGGGGAGGAGCAGGAAACATCAACTCCCATATGTGCCTTGACCAGGCAAGCCCAGGGTTTTGAACTGGTGACCTCAGCATTTCCAGGTTGATGCTTTATCCACTGCACCACCACAGGTCAGGCTGCTTTTTTGAAATTAAAGATATAGGCCCTGGCTGGTTTGCTCAGTGGATAGAGCATCAGCCAGCAGGAGGATGTCCTGGGTTCGATCCCCGGTCAGGGCACACGTGAGAAACTACCATCTGCTTCTCTTTCCCTCCATCTCCCCTTCTCTCTCTCTCTCTCTTCTCCCACAGTCAGTGGCCCGGGTGCTGAGGATAGCTCAGTTGATTCCAGCGTTGGCTCCAGACAGAACTGCTAGGTGGGTACCGGTTGGGTTGCATGTGGGAGTCTATCTCACTGTGTCTTTTCCTCTCACTTAAAGAAAAAATTAAAGATATATATTGAAAGAAAATTGGAAAATAAAGGACTAATGAGAGTAGAAACGCTAAGACAGTAGACCTTAAATCTCACCACAAAAAAGAAATGGTAACAGTAGCTGATACTATAGTAGTAATCATTTTGCAGTTTATGAAAGTATCCAACCAACACTGTTGTACATGTTAAACTTACACAGTGTTATGTGTCATTTATATCTCCATAAAGCCAGAAAAGAAAGTAAAAGTCACCTGGAAACTCACCACTGAGATACAGCAACTGTTAGCATTTTTTCTTTGCTTATAAATATAGTATTTCAAATGGGATATTTCTTGATGGCTGTGTTGTAATCTATTATATGATATGAATAGTCTGTCATTTTGGTAACCAATTTCCACCTATTGCACATTTATGTTGATTCCAGTTTTTCTATATTCCAAATAAGGCTGTTATGAAAACCCTGATACACAAATATTTATCTATTTCTTATCATTATTACTCATTTTTTTATTTTTCTGAAGTGAGAAGTGAGGAGGCAGAGAGACAGAATCCCACATGCGCCAGACACTTAGCATGCCCACTAGGGGGTGATGCTCTGCCCATCTGGGGTGTTGCTCTGTTGCAACTGGAGCCATTATAGCGTCTGAGGCGGAGGCCATGGAGCCATCCTCAGCGCTCAGGCCAACGTGCTCCAATGGAGCCGTGGCTGTGGGAGGGAAAGAGAGACAGAGAGAAAGGAGAGGGGAAAGGAGGAAGAAGCAGATGGGCGCTTCTCCTGTGTGCCCTGGCTGGGAATTGAACCTGGGGCATCCACACACCAGGCTGACACTCTACCACTGAGCCAACTGGCCACAGCTATTTGTCTATTTCTTATATATTTTACCAAACTTAAAATACAAACTTTAAATCCTTAAAATACAAAGTTTTGAATCAAAGTGTGAAACAAAATAAAATGCTAATTTTTTTTATGTACATTGTCAAATTACCTTTTCTGAAAGGTAGTAGCAGTTTATGGCATTTCCAGCAGTACATTTGAATGTACATTTTACTATATCTATACCAAATATGGATATTAGTTCATTAATTTTTAACATTTTGAAACCATTAATATTTTGTGTGAAATGATTCTTAACAAGTCTATATAAGCTTAGGCTTCCAATTAAAAGAAGTGTTTTTATGAAAGCCTTCAGAGCTCAGTTGTGTGCCACATAGCAAAGAGTAGGGCTGAATTTGGCATAGGACTTAGTGACCTTATTTACAGCCTCCAAGAAATTCTTCTCAATACCGATTTTTCACTGCCTCCTGATGGCAGGCATACAAGCTTCTGTGAAGATGTTTCTAATCTCAGTACCAATGCTTGGACACAGTCATGCTAACAATTCAAATGTCGTATCTCTTTGAGCACTCATTGAACACACATGAACTTTAAAACTGAGTCTGACCCTTTAGATCAGGTATTAAAAGTCATTAATGAGATTTTTAAAAAGATCTTTATTTTTAAGAAACATAAAAATTTCCTGCTGTTTCTTAACTAGATAATCTAGTTGGCATAATATTTAATATTAAATATTAATACTATAAGAGGAAGTAAAAGAAATTATTTAAGATATCTAGTTGTCATTTTTAAAGCAAATTGAAAAACTCTATGTTTTAATTTTTTTTTATTTCATAGTGTGATAACGTGCAAAGGAATTGCAAAAACTGTTAACATTAGTATTTTAAAAGGAATAGTTAGGTCCCCTTACCCCTCCTTTCTGAAAAGAAAAAAAAACCCTAGAGAAAGAGATTGAAGAGGCAAAAGTTAGTAACTCATTATAGTTTAACTATAGTTCTCTGGAAGGACTGAGGCCGCTACTTGCTAGACAGCAAAGAAGGTAAAACTTATCTGGAAACTTCCTCTTCCCCATCCTTAAGATCCTTTAGGAGCCAATGTTTACATATCTTAATTAAAAATTCCTACACTGATTCTAACTCTTCCTCCCCTCCTGGAGTCCTGAGAGTGACATATACCTCTAGACAAAAGGATCACCCGCCCACTCCCCTTGCTTGAAAAACCTGCATTCTGTAACATTTTATATGCTTTCTAATAATTATCCCTTTTGAAATTCTTTATATATATAAAACTTGTAAACTAAACAAGCAGGGACTAGTTTATTAGGCTTCCTAATAAGCTAGCCCCAACACTTTTAGCAAAGGTAATTTTATTTAGCTTCTCTCCTTATCCTAAGCTAAACATTTCCTTGTGGCGACAGGGATGGGTGGTAGACACTAGAAGATTTGGGAATGTCTTTGCCAGGTATATAAAACAATTATCACTACTGTGTTATCTTGTAGTCTTGATGTGTAAGAATGCCTTTTCCTTTTAATAGATCCCATAGCTGAATGCTGTAAGCTTGTTAGTAATTGACTATTGTACCATGCTCCACCTCCTTAGCCACCCCAACCAGTACTTGATCTTGTATAAAAGAAGGTTCAGAATTGTAAGAGAGCCTACCTG
This sequence comes from Saccopteryx leptura, assembly GCF_036850995.1. Taxonomy (NCBI): domain Eukaryota; kingdom Metazoa; phylum Chordata; class Mammalia; order Chiroptera; family Emballonuridae; genus Saccopteryx; species Saccopteryx leptura. The sequence continues at coordinate 291,835,938 of NC_089504.1, forward strand.
ATTTGGGAACATGCCCCATGTAGCTAGCTATTCAGCTAATTAATAAACTCAAATTTCTTCTGTAACCTGCCTGGTGTCTCTATTTAACCTATGGATTACAGTACTTTATAACAATAGATTTTTGAGAAGCAGCTCAAGAAATAGAAATTGAACAGCTGGTTTTTATTCTAAATTTGCATTAATTCAAATCAGGCAAAAGCCTACATGTCCTGAGAAACACCAATACTGAGAGCTTTCTTAGGAGGACTATGGCAACTGGCCATAGGCCAGTTTAAAAGGAAGTTTATTTATAACCTTACTCCACTGTAATTAGTAATATTGGCAAAAGATTTTCATTAAGGTAGCAGAAAAATGGTAGTGGGATTATCTGTTTAAGTAAAATAATTGTCTTAATTGATGGTAAGAGGGACTCACTGCATGAAGTAGATGTGTGCCATATTCAACAAGCATATTCGATACCCAAGAAAATATCAGCACCTTTCCTCCCACCCTCCACCTCTGTGTGGTGACAGGATTTTATTTACTGTAAACAGCTTTTTTTTAAATTCTCTCATTATTATTTCAAATGGCTGTTGTAAATAATAATGTTGAAATAAAACAATATTCACTGAGCAGGACAAAGTCTAGGAGGAAGAGGTAGTTCTAATGATTGCAGTAAATGCTTGATAACTGAATTTTTAATTTTCATTCTTTGCCCTATCTGGTTAACTTTTGCAGCATTTCCATACACATTTGGTGTGTCATAGTAAGCTTCCAATGTCAAAGAACCACTCAATATAGAAAAAATGTTCTTGGCAAGAAAAACACCTTAAGATGATGTGATGATATAAGTATAACGCAGCCTCTGCAGTTCAACATCCTGCAGTTTCTTTGTGCTCTTCTTCCTTAATATGCAAATTACTTTTAAGCATCTTGACAAACCACTGATCATAGAAAATTTAAAAATAACACTGTGAGAATATTGTGCTGAGTAAACAGCCATAGCTCAATGATAGTCATGTTTAGTTCATACTTAATACCTCTTCACAATATTATCTCAATTTAATGAATGATAAATGTAAAGAAGAGAGAAGTCAGGAGAAGACAGATTCAAACTAATTCTAGAAACCATCAGTTAATTAATAAATTCACTCATAAAAGGAATATTTATAAAGTGCCTATTATGTGCCAAGATTAATATAGAACATTCATGAGAGAGATATAAAGATAATGTTCATTCTCTAAAGGACCTTAAAAATAATCTCTGATGCAATAGCTCTAATTTTAGCATGCATTGAAATCACATGGAGAGCTTATTCAGACACAAATTGTTGGACCCCATTTTTACAATTTTTGATTCAGTAGGTGTAGGTGTGGATGGAAGGAGCAAACTTTTGCATTTCTAAAGCATCCCCAAAAGTTGTTGATGCTATTGGTAGTAGGGCTACATTTTGAGAATTACAATTATAAGGAAACTTTCACAGCAGCAAAAGGAGTCTGAAGCTTAGAAATCTTAAATTGTTTTTAAGATAGCCTTGTTTGCTTATATGTGAAAAAAATATTGAAGTTGTAGATAGTCAGTGGAGGCTGTACAATTAACATAGGACCTAAATGTGAACTTCAAAGAAATAGAATAATTATGTCTTTGAGATATATGTAAATTTAAAATATATAAATAAAGAAATGACACTTGATGAAACTATTTTGGAGATTATGAATATTTAGTGTAGTATAAAAAAAACATCTGGTAAAAAATATTGAGACATAAGTAACACTATTCAGTGAAAAAAAAACCCCTTCAGGTTAAAATATATATTAAAAAAATCCAAAGTCTCATATACAAATGAAACCACATAAGTATTAGAGAAATAATAAAAGTAAAAACCTTAATGATTATTCTGTTACATTAAAAATGATATAACAGAAGAGAAAATAATTGGCATATATATTGATATAATAAACAGCTGTTGTATTGATGATCTAGTTTTCCATGGGTTGGTTTCTTATGGAATCTTTTTAGTTGCTTAAAGATAAAATTAATTTAATATTAAGTAAGTAATAATGAATATACTTCTTTAAGTTACAGTACATGCACATAATGTAAGCACAGCAATGACTTGCAGTGATCAAGAAAGATTCTAGTATACAAGTCGTCCCTCACCAAATCGCGGTTCACTTTTCATGGTATCACTGTGTTGTGGATTTTTAAATTGTAGATATATAATTTTGTATTATGGGTTTTTTGCTATATTGTGGAATTTTGCAGTATACCAGTACTTTTATATATTATTATCTTAATTATTTAGAAAGTGTTTAAGAGCATAGGAAGTGTTCATAAGAGTGTGTGTGGGAGTGACATAGAGAAATGGCGCCGTGAGGGGTGCACCCAATGTCTCCCCCTGAAATTTCAACAACTAGAGACAGAAAAACAATCTCAGGAGCATCTGAAATATACACACACCAGACAAAGGTACGATTGGGCGAAAAGGTGGCTGAATATATAATCCACTCTGAAGGGAATAAGACAGAGAACGGAGTATTCCACTTTCCTCATTGATCTAAGGAAGGGCCGCTTTTGCCTGGAACTGAGAGAAATTGAGGATTTGGGGCAGAGGGAAGAAGCTGGGCTAGGGCAGACGATCAAACTAAGGAGAGAGTGTGCCAGTGGCTCAGCCTGAGATCACGGATGCAGAGCTAGTGTGAGCAGCAGACTCTGGCAGAGGTGGCCGGAGAGGGTTGCACGTGGAGGCCAGCACCAGAGCAGCTTTGGGCTTTGTTCATTCCTAGTGTGCGATCATGGGTGGTGTGTGAGTGGCTCCACTTGGAGCCTCTGGCATGGGTGTGAGTGTTCATGAACAGAGGAGCTAGGCTGGAGACTGTCAGCCATAGACTTCTGCATGGGCTGTAGCCAGGATTTCTGTGTGGTCCTGGCTCCCTGACCAACAGCATAGGAAGTGCTCAAAGTACATTTCCATGGAGCAGACCTCAGAGAGTACTGTGGAAGTTATGGAGGCTGGACTGCGGGTTTCCAAAGAGGGTACAAGGGACAGAAACCTATGGAAATTAGACCCCTGGAGCACTAAGGCATACTAGACATGCCTGGGGGCCCTTAAAAAGGCACCTGAACAGCAATTGGCTCCCTGCCCTGCCTGCTTATGCTGGCGGCTCTGGTTGACAAAACCTTACCCAGAACTGTGCTGTGAGTGGGGCTGGAGGGGGGACTTGGCAGCTTTTACAGCCTCTTGCTCTGCAAGCAGTGGCTGGGGCAACTTCACAGCTGAATCCCCAGGCTGCTGGCTCAGGAAGGAGAAACATGGGGAGAAGCATTGGGAAAGCTGACTCTCTCATTGTCAGAGCCTGCAAACCCTAACAAGCCATGCCTACCAACTAGACTGAGGCCTAACTTATGTCATCACCATAGTGACATATCAATTGCAAATCTCTACTCAAGAGGAATACAGAAGCAAAACATGTGGTACAGTGCCACCTGCCGAAAAGAAAAAGAAAAAAAAAGAAGATACTACTCAAAACCAGGAAAAAATTACATTTTTTATAACTTTTTTTTAGTTTTTTTCTTGTATTTTTTATCTTTTTATTTTCCACTTTGGTCATTTTATCCTCTTTCCATCTTATTTTTTCCTTTTCATTTTGAACTTCATTACCCATAGCTGTTACATTTTCCATTCTTATTTTTTTTATGAGTGTTACATTCCAAAAACCTTAACTCTTTTTTTTCCTTTTACTTCTTTTCTCTTTTACTTTTTCACTCATTCAATCATTTACAAACAAATTATTTTATTCTGGATTCAAATTATTTCTTTGTGGAATTCTGTGTATTTTTTACTTTGTTTTCTTTTTTTAATCTCTTTGTCATTTTCCCCCAACCCTGGATCTCTGTTCTATGTAGTTTTTGTTCCACTTAGCACAATAGAATTTTCATTTTTTCACTGATTTTTTTCCATTTTTTTCTGTGTTTTTTTTTTCTGTTATAGTGTTATTAACAATACCACTCTCAAATGCCATTAAGGAAAAAATATCAAATATCATGGATACAAATGACAGAGAAGTAGCTCAGATAGATGAGGAAAAATCTATAGAAAAAATTTCAATTGCTTGGAAACCTTGGAGTTAAATGACAGAGAATTAAAACTTGAAGTCCTAAAAATACTCAGGGAAATACAAGAAAGAATGAAAAGCAAAGTTAGAAAGCTCAAAAAACAATTCAACACACAAAAAGAATATATCACCAAGAAATTGAAACTATGAAATGGAATCAAACAGAGATGAAAAACTCAATTCATGAACTGAAAAATGAAGTAACAAGCTTAGCTAGTAGAACAGGTCAGATAGAGGAGAAAATTAGTGACATGGAAGACAGGCAACTAGAGACACTACAGAGAAAAGAGGAGGGAGAATCATGAATTTAAAAAAAATGAAAAAGCCCTAAAGGAATTGTCTGACTCCATCAGAAAGAGCAACATAAAAATAATGGGTAAATCAAAAGGAGAAGAAAGAGAAAATGGAGTGGAGAACATTTTTAAACAAATAATAGATGAGAACTTCCCAAGCCTGTGGAAAGAATTAGAGTCTCAAATCCAAGAAGCAAACAGAACACTGAGTTATCTTAACCCAAACAAACCTACTCCAAGGCACATCATAATGAAATTATCACAAACTAATGACAAAGAATAATCCCCAAGGCAGCCAGGGAAAAGAAGAATACAACATATAAAGGAAGGCCCATTAGGTTATCATCAGATTGCTCAGCAGAACCTCTACAAGCCAGAAGAAAGTGGACCCCAATATTTAAAGTTCTGAAAGAGAGAAACTTCCAGCCAAGAATACTATATCCATCAAAGCTATCCTTCAAATACAAAAGGGAAATAAAAACATTCACAGATATAGAAAAGATGAGAAAATTTATCACCAGAAAACCCCCACTTCAGGAAATACTAAAGGGGGCTATCTGACCAGATACAAACAACAAAACAAAACAAAAGTATAAGTAACAGCTCCATCAAGATCAAAATAAAAACAAGACTAATTTGTGACAACAAAAACAAGAAAGAGGAGAGGACAAAGTTTAACAGTAGCAAAGGAGGATGGAATGCAGAAGCACTCATGAGATAATGTAGTATAATGAATATGATATGTATCCTTTCCATTACTCAATGGCAACCACACCTGAAAAAATCACCACAGAAACACATGGCTTAAAAAAAGAAGAAACAGAGGAAAGAAGTATGAAATACAACCAAACAAAAACAAATGACAGAAAAACAAAAGAGAAGAACCAAACAAGATACAGAGCTATCAGAGAGCAATATATAAAATGACTAGGAAACCCTCAAGTGTCAGTAATTCCACTAAATGTAGATGGATTGAACTCACCAATAAAAAGACACAGAGCAGCAGAATGGATTAAAAAAGAAAATCCAACTGTATGCTGCCTTTAAGAAACACATCTAAGCTACAAGGATAAAAACAAATTCAAAATGAAAGGTTAAACAACGATTGTCCAAGAAAATAACATCCAAAGAAAAGCAGGTATAGCCATACTCATATCTAACAATGGTGACTACAAGACAGCAGAGGTAATCAGAGAAAAAGATGGTCATTTCATAATGATAAAGGAGACATTGAATCAAGAAGACATAACATTTCTTAACATATATGCACCAAACCAAGGGGCACCAAAATATATAAGGCATCTACTAACTTACCTAATAATAAAAACTGCCAAAAATACTTGGAGACCTCAATACACCACTTACAGCTCTAGATCGTTCATCTAAACAGAAAATCAATAAAGAAATATCGGCCTTAAACAAAACACTAGAACAATTGGATATGATAGACATCTACAGGACATATCATCCCAGAATGCCAGAGTATACATTTTTCTCCAGTGTACATGAAACATTCTCAAGAATTGACACTATGTTGGGCCACAAAACTAACATCAACACATTCAGAAAGATTGAAATTATACCAAGCATATTTTCTGACCATAAAGCTTTAAAACTAGAATTCAATGCAAAAAAGAAGTAAACAAAGCCACAAAAATTTGGAAATTAACATGCTTCTAAAAAATGAGTGGGTCAAAGAAGAAATAAAAGCAGAGATCAAAAGATACATACAGAGAAATTACAATGAAAATATGACATATCAGAATCTCTGGGATACAGCAAAAGCAGTAATAAGAGAGAAATTCATAACACTACAGGCCTATATGAACAAACAAGAGAGAGCCCAAGTAAACAATTTAACTTCACATCTTAAGGAACTAGAAAAAGAAGAACAAAGGCAACCCAATACCAGCAGAACAAAGGAAATAATAAAAATTAGAGCAGACATAATGAAATAGAGAACAGAAAAACTATAAAAAAATCAATAAAATGAGGAGCTGATTCTTTGAAAAGTTCAATAAAATTGACAAACCATTGGCAAGACTCACTAAGGAAGAAAAAGAAAGAACTCATATAATCAAAATCCAAAATGAAAGAGGAGAAATCACCACAGATATCATAGATATACAAAGAATTATTGTGGAATACTATGAAAAACTATATGCCACCAAATTTAACAATCTAGAAAAAATGAATAAATTCCTAGAACAATACAATATTCCTAGACTGAGTCATGAAGAAGTAGATAGCCTAAACAGACCCATAAGCAGGGAGGAAATAGAAACAACTATCAAAAACCTCCCAAAAAATAAAAGTCCAGGGCCAGATGGCTATACTAGTGAATTCTATCAAACATTCAAAGAAGACTTGGTTCCTATTCTACTCATAGTCTTGAAAAAGAAGCAGTACTTCCAAACACATTTTGTGAGGCCAACATAACCCTCATACCAAAACCTGGCAAGGACAACACAAAGAAAGAAAACTACAGACCGATATCTCTCATGAATACAGATGCTAAATTACTAAACAAAATACTAGCAAACTGAATACAACAACACATTAAAAAAATAATTTACCATTATCAAGTGGGATTTATCCCAGAAACAGAAGGATGGTTCAACAGACATAAAACATTTAATGTAATACACCATATCAACAAAACAAAGAACAAAAACCATATGATCCTATCAATAGATGCAGAAAAGGCATTCGATAAAATACACCACCATTTTATGTGTAAAATACTCAACTAAATGGATATAGAAGGAAAATATCTCAACATAATAATGGGCACTTATGACAAACTATCAGCTAACATCATATTAAATGGCAGAAAACAGGACTTTTCCTCTAACATCAGAAACAAGACAAGGTTGCCCACTCTCTCCACTCTTATTCAACATAGTAAGTTTTATCTAGAGCAATCAGACAAGAGAAATAAATAAAAGGCATTCATATTGGGAAAGAGGAAGTAAAGGTTTCACTTTTTTGCAGATGATATGATCCTGTACATCGAAAACCCCAAAGACTCCACAAAAAAACTATTAGAAATAATAAATCAATACAGTAAGGTCACAGGATACAAAATTAATATACAGAAGTCTATTGCTTTTCTATATGCCAACAATGAAACATCAGAAAAAGAACTCAAAACATAATCCCTGTTATGGTTGCAACAACAACAACAAAAAATACCTAGGAATAAACATAACAAAGATCAAGGCTTTATCCACTGTGCCATCACAGGTCAAACATAACAAAGAATGTAAAGGACCTATATAATGAAATCTACAAAACATTGTTAAGGGAAATCAAAAAAGATACAATGAAATGGAAAAATATTCCTTGTTCTTGGATAGGAAGAATAAATATAGTCAAAATGACTATATTATCCAAAGCGATATACAAATTTAATGCAATTTCCATCAAAATTCCAATGTCATTTTTTAAAGAAATGGAAAAAGTATCATCAGATTTATATAAAACTATAAAAAACCCCAAATAGCCAAAGTAATCCTAAGGAAAGAGAACGAAGCTGGGGGCATTACAATATCTGACTTCAAATTATATTATAGAGCTATAATAATCAAAACAGCATGCTTTTGGCAGAAAAATAGACACTCAGACCAATGGAACAGAATAGAAAGTCCAGAAATAAAACCACATATACATGGTCAAATAATTTTCGATAAAGGGGCCAACAACACACAATAGAGAAAAGAAAGCCTCTTCAACAAATGGTGCTGGGAAAACTGGGAAGCCACATGCAAAAGAATGAAACTCGACTACAGCTTGTCCCCTTGTACTAAAATTAATTCAAAATGGATCAAAGACCTAAATATAAGACCTGAAATAATAAAGTACATAGAAGAAGATATAAGTACTAAACTCATGGACCTGGGTTTTAAAGAGCATTTTATGAATTTGACTCTAAAGGCAAGAGAAGTGAAGGCAAAGATAAATGAATGGGACCACATCAGACTAAGAAGTTTTTGCATAGCAAGAGAAACTGACAACAAAACAGCCAACTAAATGGGAGATGATATTTTCAAACAATAGCACAGATAAGTGCCTAATATCCAAAATATACAAAGAACACATAAAACTCAACAACAAACAAGCAAACTATCCAATAAAGAATGGGAAGAGGACATGAACAGACACTTCTCCCAGGAAGAAATACAAATGGCCAATAGATATATGAAAAGATGCTCATCTTCACTAGCTATTAGAAAAATGCAAATCAGAACTACAATGAGATACCATCTTACACCTGTTATATTAGTATTATATAGATACATAATAGATAGAACAAGATAGATAATAAGTGTTGAAGAGGCTGTGGAGAAAAAGGAACCCTCATTCACTGTTGGTGGGAATGTAAAGTAGTACAACCATTATGGAAGAAAATATGGTGGTTCCTCAAAAAATTAAGAATAGAACTACCATATGACCCAGCAATCCCTCTACTGGGTATATACTTCCAAAACTCAAAAACATTGGTATGTAAAGACACATGCAGCCCCATGTTCATTACAGCATTGTTCACAGTGTCTAAGACATGGAAACAACCAAAAAGCCCTTTAATAGATGATTAAATAAAGAAGATGTGGTACATATATACTATGGAATACCACTCAGCCATAAGAAATGATGACATAGGATCATTTACAACAACATGTATGGACCTTGATAACATTATATTGAATGAAATAAGTAAATCATAAAAAACTAAGAACTGTATGATTTGATTCATAGGTGGTACACAAAATTGAGACTCATGGACATGGACAAGAATGTGGTCATTACCAGAGGAAGGGGAAGGGAGGAGAGAAAGGGTGTGGGGGGAGGGGAGGCACAAAGAAAACCAAATAGAAGGTGACAGAAGACAATTTGACTTTGGGTGATGGGTATACAACATAATCAAATGTCAAAAATGACCAAAGATGTTTTCTCTGATTCTATGTACCCTAATTAATCAATGTTACCCCATTAAAATTAATTGTCTAAAAAATGATTGAATAAAGAGCAAGTTTAGGGTGTTTTGAAAACAATTTGCTAAATCGGTAAAACAAATAAAACCTTCTGTGTCACTCTTAAAAAAAAAAAGAATATAGGAAAGGACCCTGGCCAGTTGGCTCAGCAGTAGAGTGTCTGCCCGGCTTGTGGAAGTCCCGGGTTACATTCCTGGCCAGGGCACACCGGAGAAATGTCCATCTGCTTCTCCATCCTTTCCCCTCTCCTTTGTCTCTCTCTTCTCCTACAGCCAAGGCTCTATTGGAGTAAAGTTGACTTGGGTACTGAGGATGTCTCCATGGACTCCGCCTCAGGCACTAGAATGGCTCTGGTTGCAATGGAGCAATGCCCCAGATGGGCTGGGCATTGCCCCCTGGTGGGCATGCCGGGTGGATATTGGTTGGGCGCATGCAGGAGTCTGTCTGAGTGCCTCCTCACTTCTCACTCAGAAAAATACAAAAAAAAAGGTGTTTGGGAAAGATTCATAACAGTGTGAGAAAGGTTTATAAGGTGTGGGAAGTTGTTATAAAGCCTTAAAATATATATAAATAATAAAATAAATATAAAGTTGCTATTTCACGTTTTTTTCCCTATTGCAGGGGGTTCTGGAACCTAACCCTTGTGATAGATGAAGGACCACTGTAATACAAATGAGGGTAGAAATAGCAGGAATAGCTAAAACTAAGTGAAGGGTGGGTTCTGTGACATCCTTTTTCTGAAGGTTTCAAGGAACATTGATAATTAAAACTCGTTATTTTGTATTCTAACGTCACTGAGATGAAGTAGCCAAGCATTATTACTTCTGTTACTGTATGTTTAAGATGGACTTACAGAGACGTGGAGATTTCCTGATGTCCCCAAGTCTTGATACTTAGAAGAAAAGTTAAAATCAGTATCCAGGTTTTGTTAACAAAGTTTGTTTTAATTTATTTATGTTGTGTTATTTGTTTTTATTTAAGTTTTAGGCTAGCTTTAAACACCAGACCACATTGTTTTTCTTATGTAAGATTCCTAGCAAACTTTATTTGGGAAGGAATTCCCAGGGATTCAATTTGTTAATTTCTACATAGCTGAGTTCATCTTCATGTGTTGTGCTGCAGGCAGTCGTTCTTGGTGAGATTCAGGTTTTGTTACTGGCGATGTTGACTCTTGGTTTTTGAGTTCAGCAAAAGAAAGAATACGGAACCAAGAACTCTAGCACAAGAAGAAGTTTATTTAGCAAGCAAAGCGAAAGTACACTCAAAGAGAAATTTCTAGCAGGCTGCTCAGAGAGGTGCCCTGGAGTGTTTAGCAAAGGCTCCTTTTAGCTTGGAGGGGTTAACTACTTCCTTCTTAGGCTGACCTATTGGGGCTTGTCCCATCACATTCCATCCTTGTTTGGGAGTTGCTTCCTATATTAGGTTATTTTCCAGGTTCACTATCTTGCCTGTTATCCATAATTCCTTTTGATCCTTCTCAGGGTGGGAGTCAAAACCACAACACTAATGTCATGCTAGGAAAGAAAAGGGTCACTCTGGAAGCAAAGCTCTAGCCCTTAATAGCTGTTTTCTCTAGTTTTATCCATTGTCTGGCACCTTACAATTTTGGCTTGGTGATATTCTGTATCTGGCCGATTGTTTCTTCTCTGCTAATGTCTGTCTATCTGCCTACTCTATCAGTTTCACCACAGGACTTTCATCATTATTAAATCTTGTAGTGGCAAGAGAGAGTATTAACCTTCTTTCATATTTTTGCCTGATACTCTTATGCTAATAGAGTCAATAGTGCAGAATAATAAAATGAATAGGCTCTGCCCATTGAGTATGATGTTGGCTGTGGGTTTATCACATTATGTTGAGGTATGTTTCCTCTATTCGCACTTTGCTGAAAGTTTTTACAATAAATGAGTGCTGAGTTTTAACAAATTCTTTTTCTGTATCTATTGATATATTCATGTGTTTTTATCCTTAATTTTGTTTATGTGGTGTATTCCATTAACTGATAAATTGTACCAACCTGTGACCCTGGAATAAAATCCACTTGATTATGATGTATGATCTTTTTAATGTATTGCTGGATCTGGTTTGGTAATATTTTATTGAGGATTTTACCATCTATGTTCATTAGAGATATTGGCCTATAATTTTCTTTCTTTGCAGTGTCTATCTGGCTTTAGAACTAGAATAATACTAGCCTCATAAAATGAGGTTGGGAGTCTTATCATCTCTTGAAATTTTTTAGAAAAGTTTGAGGATAGGTGTTAGTTCTCCTTTGAATGTTTGGTAAAATTCATCTGTGAAGCCATCTGGACCAGGAATTTTATTAGGAATATTTTGACTACTGCTTCAATTTCATTAGTTGTAATTAGACTATTCAGGTTTTCTGATTCAGTTTTGGAAGATTGTGTGTTGCTAGAAATTTATCCATTTCACCCAGGCTGTCCAACTTGTTATCATATAGTTGTTTATAGTATGTTCTTATAGTCCTTTGTATATATTTCTTTGGTGTCAGTTGTTACTTTTCCTCTTTCATTTCTGATATTATTTATTTGGGTCCTCTTTCTTTTAATTCTTTACGGGTCTGGTTAAAGGTTCATTGATCCTGTTTATCTTTTCAAAGCAGCAGCTCTTGATTTCACTGATTTTTAAAAAAATTATTTAAAAAATTAAATTTAATGGGGTGATATTGATCAGTAAGAGTACATAGGTTTCAGGTAAAGATTTCCACAGCATATGAACTGTTGATTATGTTTTGTATCCATCACCCAAAGTCAAATAATTTTCTGTCAGCTTATATTTGTCCTTCATTACTCCCCTCTCCCTTTTCCCTTCCCCACAACCACCCTCTGTAACCACTTCACTTTTATCTATGTCCATGTCTCAGTTTTATATCCCACCTATGTGTAAAATCATATAGTTCTTAGTTTTTTTCTGATTTACTCATGTCACTCAGTATAATGTTCTCAAGATCCAACTATGTTGTCATAAATGGCAATAGGTCATCATTTCTTATGGCTGAATAGTATTCCATTGTGTGTGTGTGTGTGTGTGTGTGTGTGTATACCACATCTTATTTATCTAATCCATTTTGTACAAAACTTAATTCAAAATGGGTCAAAGAGCCAAAAAGACACAATGAAGAAAAGAAATTCTCTTTAAAAAATGGTGCTGGAAAACTGGAAAGCCACATGCAAAAGAATGAAACTTGACTACAATTTGTCCCCCTGCACAAAAATAACTCAAATGGTTCAAAGACCTAAATATAAGACCTGAAACAATAAATTACATAGAAGAAAACTAAGTTCATAGACCTTGGCCCTGGAGAACTATTTATGAATTTGACCCCAAAGACAAGAGAAATAAAGCCAAAAATAAATGAATGAGACTATATCAAATTAAAAAGTTTCTGCACAGAAAAAGAAACTGAAAACAAAAAAAGGCAGCCAACCAAATAGAAGATGATATTTATAAACAACAGCTCCAATAAGGGTTTGGTACCCAAAATATATAAAGAACTCACAAGCTCAGCAACAAATAAGCAAATAATCCAATTAAAAAATGGAGAGAGGACCTGAACAGACACTTCTCTCAAAAAGACATACAAGCCTGACCTGTGGTGGTGCAGTGGATAAAGCGTCGACCTGGAAATGCTGAGGTCGCCGGTTCGAAACCCTGGGCTTGCCTGGTCAAGGCACATATGGGAGTTGATGCTTCCAGCTCCTCCGCCCTTCTCTCTCTCTGTCTCTCTTTATTTTCCTCTCTCTCTCCTCTCTAAAATGAATAAATAAAAAAATAAAAATTGAAAAAAAAAGACATACAAATGGCAAACAAATATATGAAAATATGCTTGTCTTCATAATATGCTCATATTCAAGAAATGCAAATCAAAACTACAATGAGATACCACCTCACACCAGTTAGACTGGCATTTATCAGCAAGACAGGTAATAAGTGTTGCAGAGGCTGTGGACAAAAAGGAACCCCCATAGACTGCTAGTGGGAATGTAAATTGGTACAGCCATTATGGAAGAATAGTAGCTCCTTAAATAATTAAGAATAGAACTACATATGACCCATCAATCCCTCTACTGGGTATATACTCCCAAAATTTGGAAACATTGATATGTAAAGACACATGCACCCCCATGTTCAACATAGCATTACTCACAGTGACCAAGACATGGAATTCAATTGGTCCTTTGTATTGTGTTTTTAGTCTCTATGTCATCTATTTCCATTCTGATCTTTATTATTTCCTTTACTTCCTCTGGACTTTGTTTGCTGTTCTTTTTCTATCAATAGTTCTTTAGGTGTAGAGTTAGATTGTTTATTTGAGATTTTTATTGGTTCTTGATTTAAACCTGTACTGCTATGAACTTCCCTCTTAAAACTGCTTTCGTGCGTGTCAGAGATTTTGGATTGTTGTGTGCTCATTTTCATTTGCGTTTAGATAACTTTTGATTTCTTCCTTGGTATCGTTGATCTATTTATTGTTTAATAACATGCTATTTAACCTCCATGTGTTTGAAAGTTTTTCAGTTTTTTTAATGTATAGTTGATTTCTAGTTTTATACCATATTGGGCTGAGAAGATACTTGATATGATTTCAGTCTTCTTGAGTTTGTTAAGATTTAATTTGTGTTCTAACATGTGGTCAATCTTTGAGAATGTTCATGTGCACTTGAAATAAATGTGTATTCTGCTGCTTTGGGAGGAAGTGTTTTGTAAATATCAATTAAATCCATCTGTTTCAGTGTCATTTAAAGTCTTTGTTGCCTTTTTGATTTTTTTCTGGAAGATATATTCATAGATGACAATGGGGTGTTAAAATGCCCTGCTATGACTGTATTATTGTCAATCTTTCCTTTAATGTAGTCCAAGATTTTCTTTACATATTTAAGTGCTCCTATGTTGGGTGCACATATGTTTATGAGGTTTATATTCATTTAGTATCATGTATTGACCTCTTTTCTCTTGTTATGGCTTCTGTTTTGAAGTCTATTTCATCAGATACAAGTATTGCTACCTCAGCTTTTTTTCTTGTTGTTTCCATTTGCATGGGATAACTCACCCTTCCTTCCTTCCTCCCTCTTTCTTCCCTCCTCTTCCTTCCTTCCTTCCTTCCTTCCTCCTTCCTTCCTTCCCTTCCTTCCTTCCCTCCCTTCCTCCCCCCCCGCCCTCCCTCCCTCCCTTCCTCCCTTCCTTCCCTCCCCCTCCCCCCTCCCTCCCCCTTCTCCCTCCCTCCCTCCCTCCCTCCCTCCCTCCCTCCCTCCCTTCCTTCCTTCCTTCCTTCCTTCCTTCCTTCCTTCCTTCCTTCCTTCCTTCCTTCCTTCCTTCCTTCCTTCCTTCCTTCCTTCCTTCCTTCCTTCCTTCCTTCCTTCCTTCCAGAGGTGGGAAAGCAAAGACAGACTCTTGCATATGCCCAGACCAAGATCAACCTGGAGCTGCTTCATTGATCTGCAACTGAGCAACCTCAGAGGTGAGGCCATGGAGCCATCCCCAGAACCCGGGGCCAACCCTGCTCAAACCACTAGAGCCATGGGGAGGGGTAGAGAAGCAGATGGGTGATTCTCCTGTGTGCCCTGACTGGGAATCAAACCTGGAACTTTGACATGCCTGGCTGACGCTCTACTGCTGAGCCAACTGGACAGGACCTGGAACAATTTTTTCCATCCCTTCACTTTTAGTCTGCATGTATCTTTTGTTCTGAGGTGGGTCTCCTTTAGAGAGCATATACATGGGTTATATTTTCTTATTCATTTAGCTAACTTATGTTTTTTGATTGGATCATTTAATCCAGTTGCATGTAAGGTTATTATTGATAGGTACTTATTTATTGGCATTTTATTCTTTATACCTTTGTTTCTTTTCCTTGCCCCCCCCCCCCCTTTTTGGAGCAGACACTTTAACATTTCTTGCAATACTGGTTTGGTGGTAATAAACTCCTTCAGTTTTTGTTGTTGTTGTTTTTGGTCTGGAAAGCTCTTTATTTCACCTTCTATTTTAAATTATCCTTGCTGAATAGAATAGTCTTGGTTGTAGGCCCTTGCTTTTCATCACTTTGAATATTTCTTGCCACTCGTGTCTGGCCTGAAGTGTTTTTGTTGAGAAATCTGTTGACAGTCTTATGGGAGTTTCTCTGTAGGTAACTACTTGATTCTCTCTTGCAGCTTTTAAAATTCTCTGTTTGTCTTTAATCTTTGGCATTTTATTTATGATTTGTCTTGGTGTGGCCTTGTTGGATTTACCCTGATGGGTTTTCTCTTTGCTTCTAGAATTTGTACGACATTTCCTTCATCAGGTTGGAGAAGTATTCAGCCATTATTTCTTCAAACAAACTCTCTATCCCTTGCTCATTCTCTTATCCTTCTGGTACCCCTATGATATGGATGTTGCTATGCCTTGATGTTTTCCCAAAGGTCTTTCCTAATTTTTCTTAATTTTCTTTTCTTTTAGATGATCTGCTTGAGAGCTTACTGTTACCTTGTTCTCTAAACCACTGATTTGATCCTCTGCTTTATCTAGCCTCCTGCTGATTCTTTTGAGTGTGTTCTTCATTCCAGATACTGTATTCTTCATTTCTGACCGTTTTTTTTATTATATATATATATATATATATACACACACACACACACACACACACACACACACACACACACACATATATATATATGTATATATATATATATTTGTATTTTTGTATTTTTCTGAAGTGAGAAGCGGGGAGGCCGAGAGAAAGACTCCCTCATGCACTTGACTGAAATCTACCCAGCATACCCTCTAGGGGGTTATGCTCTGCCTATCTGGGGCATTGCTCTGTTGCAACTGGAGCCATTCTAGTGCCTGAGGTGGAAGCCATGGAGCCATCCTCAGTGCCTGGGCCAACTTTTCTCCAGTGGAGCTTTGGCTGAGGGAGGGAAAGAAAGAAATAGAGAGAAAGAAGAGGGGGAAGGGTGGAGAAGCAGATAGGCGCTTCTCCTGTGTTCCCCGGCTGGGAATTGAACCCAGGACATCCACACGCCAGGCCGACACTCTACCACTGAGCCGATCGACCAGGGCTATATTGTTTTTAATGCTTACTATCTCTTTGTTTAAGTTCTCATTGAGATAATCTATTCTTCCCTAACACCTTTGAGTATTCTTATAATCATTATTTTAAACTTTGCTTCTTGTATTTTAAAAGCTTCTATTTCATTTAATTTTTGTTCTTTCATTTGGGGCATATTTAGTTCTTTTCCCATTTTTCTCTGTGTATTAAGTAGATCTACTATGATTTCCAAACATGATATAATGTCTTTATTGTAAAGTGATCTCATTGGGCTCAGTGGCACAATATTCTAGATCATCTGAGCTCTGTGCTCCAGGAATGTGTCTTGTGAGTTACATGCACCCTTCTATTGTAGTTGAGGCTTGATTTCTCTTAGCCTTTCATTGGTAGAGTTGACCATTCAGGCTGGGTAACAACTAAGGGTAAACCTAAATCACTGTGTATGAGACACTGTGCAGGGGCTGCCCCCATGGTGGAGTTGTTCCTAGCTAGGTCTGGTGACTGCTGGCTGGTATCCTGCTTTGCTTTTTGCCACTTATGTGGATAGTTGGTTCAGTCATTGGTTTCATCTGAAGCCCTTACACTGGTACTGTTGGTTCTAGGTCCACTTGGGTGGGCTTTAGGTATGGGTTGAAGTTAGACATTGTGTGACTAATTGGGCTTGGGTTACCTGTCTGGAGCTATCAGGCTGTTCACCTTTTGTGGCTCCATCAACTGGGCCTACATGTGTGAGGTAGGGATCTTCCTCCAGCTTAGAGCTGGGGGCAGATCTGTAAAAAGACTGAGCCACTGTTTGCTGATGGTGGGGGAAATTGGCCTTCTTTCCAAAGCCACAGAAATTCCTGGCTTTGTACCTCACTCTGGCAAACTCTACCATCCAGGGCGGCCAAGTGAACCACCAATTGGAAGGAGGAGAGCCTGTGGTGCACTCAAGGTGTGGGAGACTGGCCTTCTTTCCAAATGCACAGAGAGCTTCACCACTGCATCACACTCTGATCTCACCATGAGGGGAAATCTCAGCTGCTCCAGTAGGCTATGCATCCCAACGGTTGGGAGACAGGGCACTGACTGTGCACTCAAGGAGAGGGAGAGCAACCCTCTTAACAAACCCACAAAAAGTCTCAGTTCTGCACTGCACATTGGTCTCCCAGTGCACAGTAAACTCAGCTATGTGATGCACCAAGCATCCCACTAGATTGGGGGGAAGGGTACTAGCTGTGCTGCTGAAAGTGGGGGAAGTGACCCTCTTTCCAAAACCACAGAGAGACGGAGCTCTGTGATGCTCTCTTCCTGTGCCTGGTAAACTCTGCTCTGTACCAGACATGGTTGCCATTAGTTTCTTTCTGGGCTCTGTGGGAACACTCTCTTGTTACAATCTAACAATATGCAGACTTCAGGAGCCAGGATGACCAGCAGCCAAAATCTCCTGATTTATGTTTAAGGACAATTGGTTGATCATGAAAGTTATACTTCTTCATACCACATTAAATTGGGAAAAAAATGTTTGGTTTATACTATTCCAAAACTGCAAAATAGGAAAAGATTGATATGAAAAACACTTCCTCCTCTTCCTTCTCAATGTACATAGTCCAAATTTTTGTTACATTTAAACTCTGTCCATGATGTCCGTTTGTTTTGGACCCTCTGCTAGTGTTACAAATGAAAATTAAACCAGTAATTTGAAAAAAAAAGCAAAAAACAATGTTGCTCCTCCAGTCACTCATACCTGTGGCAATCCTCCTGCAGGTGCTGGGTTATGTACAATAGATGTAGTCCCTTTGCAGCTGAGCCTTCAGTGTGTGGCTGAGTTGCTGAGTTTGCCATGCACAGAGAGTTTGCCCTCCACCAGACATAGTTGTTGTTGTTGTTTTTTTCACTTGTTTATTCTTTATTTGCCCTCCCCCACTTAAATAAAAAATCTGAAATATTTCCTTTAAGTCTGATGTCCTTCAGTGCAACCTGTGTTATTTGACATAAGGCTTTTGAATGGTAAACTGGGCCAAGCATCCCACCAGGTCTGGGGAGGGGAGTCATTCTAGGTTGGGGAGACAGGTCCTTTTTCTAAAGCTTCCCTGTCCAGTCACTGTCTGTATCTCCACCACAAGTCTCCCCACGAAGAGAGTATCCTAAAACACTTCTGGTTGCAACCTGCAGAGCCATGCCAGCAGTCTGGAGTGGGAAGTGCACTTCCCTTGCTGGTGCTGTAACAATGAAAGGGCTTGCCCCTGTGTAGGTGGCAGCTGTGTGACACAGGCAGACTCAAAGTCCTCTAATTTTCATCCCCAGATGATTTTGAGGCTCTTTTTCCTGCCTCTGCTGCTCTGGGCCAGAGATTTCTGTTTAGGCTTGAGAATCACCACTCCTGGAGGGGGAGGGAGTTCTGCCACCATGGCTGCTGCACCTGAGCATGGGGCCAACCCTTCTGCACCTACCTGCCTTCTTGCCAGCCTCTATGTGGCTTCTTCTGCAAATCTTTGGTTATAATATTTCAGGTCAGCTAGCCTTCTGTTGGTCATTCAGGTTGATTGTGCTATAAATTAGCTGTAAATCTGGTTTGAAGCTGGGAGCAGGTGGATGTAGCTTCCATCTACTTGGCAGCCATCTTGGAATTCCTGGATAAGCTCTGGAATCAAGCTTATGTGGTTCAGATCTCAGCTCTGCCACTTATTAGGTTTGTGGCCTTGAAAAAATTACTTAATTTTTTTTTTAGTGCAAGTTTCTCTATCTGTAAAATGGAGGTTTGCAGGTATTGGTCCTGAACTGATGAGCATTTCAGGGAATGGAAAATATTATTCTTGAACCAAAGCCATCTGTTAAGTTCAAAAAAGGAAGAATATTTCCTGAATAGGAATTTTGTTTGGCTCTGAAAAGTGACAGGAGAGCTGACAAATTATAGACCAAGTCAGAATCATCTAAAGCTTTAAAATGAATGGCCTCCTGAGAGGATATTTCAGTGGGTTCTGAAGGTATTTTGATGTTTGGGTCAGCTGCCCCTGCAGCTCTTGGGAGTTAAATGTTCAACTACTGGGAGTGACTGATCCAGCCAGTTTAATCACAAAGCACAAAAGAAAGCTGTATTAGTTTGTAGATATATACTCAGCTATAATAAGCAGACAAAAGCCAACTGTAGCTTTAATTAACTGAGTTTGTAATGTGAGTGGTGGGACTGACAGGAAATAAGGGAATTGGGGGAAAATTCCTATGTTTTTTTTATACTGAAAAAAAAAAAAAGCTAAGGTGCTAGTGTGTAAATTATAAAAGTAAACTTATTTTATTTTCTAATTAACATCTAGGTTAAAATTTGCATATGATTGTATTAATTCTTAGATGCACAAAAAATAAATCAAAACTTATTTTTATTTATTCATTTTAGAGAGGGGAAGGAGAGAGAGAGAGACAGAAGTGTGGAAAAGTGGGAACCATCAACTCCCACATGTACCTTGACCGGGAAAATCCAGGGTTTTGAACCGGCAGCATCATCAATGCTTTATCCACTGCACCACCACAGGTCATGCCAAAATATTTTTTGAAGAATTAATTTTTCTAACAAAGTTATACAATAACAAAAATGGACATCTTTCACATCTCACTTGACTCTTGTAGCATGGTCATAAAGAGAGTTATCTTTGCAAAATATTCAAGGCCTTCTTCAAAATATCTTGAGAGATTTACTTTGTTATTGGATCTTGCTTTCTCAATATCTTAGCTCTTTTCTAATTTCATTTTTACGGACTTCATGAAAACCTGCATATTTTGTAAGATTTCAGTTTTGTTGAGTTATTACATCATAATCTTTATAAGAGAATGGCAAAGATATAAAAATGCACAGAATAAAAGCTAGTGTGAAGAAGAAAACGTTTTATTTATTTTTTATTTTTTATTTTTTTTTGTATCTTTCTGAAGCTGGAAACGGGGAGAGACAGTCAGACAGACTCCCGCATGCGCCCGACCGGGATCCACCCCGCACGCCCACCAGGGGGCGATGCTCTTCCCACCAGGGGGCGATGCTCTGCCCCTCCGGGGCGTTGCTCTGTTGCGACCAGAGCCACTCTAGCGCCTGGGGCAGAGGCCAAGGAGCCATCCCCAGCGCCCGGGCCATCTTTGCTCCAATGGAGCCTTGGCTGTGGGAGGGGAAGAGAGAGACAGAGAGGAAGGAAAGGGGGAGGGGTGGAGAAGCAGATGGGCGCTTCTCCTGTGTGCCCTGGCCGGGAATCGAACCCGGGACTTCTGCACGCCAGGCCGATGCTCTACCACTGAGCCAACCGGCCAGGGCCAAGAAGAAAAGGTTTTAACTATGAATTAATTTTACATGTGGTCAGTTGCGTATTTTTGTGTTGTAATATATTTGCTTGCTTATGAAACCTTATAAATTTGAGAACTTCAGTAATAAATACATGGTTAACAAGGATGGCCTTTATAGTTTTGTTGTCCACTCAGGCAAAAGTCTTGTGTTTTTGTCCTTCCCGATGTGTTATTGACAATAAAAACAGCAACATTACTTTGATACTGCCTTCAACCTTATAGCTCTATTTCCTAGAATTGAGATTTGAAATTTAATTATTATTTTCTCCAACCAAATATTTCTAAAAGTAAAAGGATGCCTACATTTATAGAGTAGTGTTTATTGTAGTTATTTGACACATTATAGAATTGATATACCTTCAGAGAGTGAGGACACCCAACTGGTTGAATCCTAAATCAGCCTAATGGTTGCACTCCTATGGTAGACAATAGATTTCCTCCTCTGGCATACTAGGCCTAGGACACTTGGTAGAGCAGGTTTTACTTGGATCATGAAGTAAAGAGTTGTCCCCATTTGTTGCTACCACTATGCCAGGAGAATCAGAAGGAACTCTCATTGCTCCTATAGAGGCTAGATGTGGGGTGTCTAAGCAGAAGTTCTGACAGTAGTTGCTCTCCCTCTTGATGCACTAGTGGATAAAGCCACCTCTAAGCAGGTTTACTTATCACTCTTAGAACAGGCCCATAAGGAGTTTTTTTTTAATTTAGGCTTTGAGTCCAGTGGATTTCTCTGGATTCAAAGTCCAGAATGGATTTTGCTAGAGTCTGTCATCTTCTGTTACCATTTGTATAGTAGTGTTAGTTTAGTGTAACATGTCTTCTAGTATGTTCTCCTAAAGCATATAGTAGAGAAAAATCACAAGAAAATGCTCAAATTGCAACTAGAGCAGGGTTGTCAACTTGAGCATAATTGACACTTTGGACCTGACAATTCTTTGTTGTGAGAAACTGTTCCTGTGCAATGTAGGTTATTTAGCAGCATCATTGCCTCTATTTGCTAAATACCTAAGACATGCCTTTACTCATGACAATAAAAAACATCTCCAGATAAGTCAAATGCCCCATTAGGCAGAAAAATAGCCCCTGGCTAAGATCCAACTTAGATCAGTATTGGGAAACCCAACCAATAGTTTGTCTCTTTAAAATATATCAGAACACAGTCACCTCTCACCATTTCTATTTTCTATCTTTGCTTAAACCACTATCATCCCTTCCCTGAGTTATTGTAGTACTTTTCTAATTAGACTCCTAGCATCTACTCCACCTTCTACACTTACATTTTCGGTGTCTTCTCAATAAAGCCTTTAGAGGATCACTCTTATCTGCTCACAACTTTCCAATGAGTCCCTGTTTCCCTTAGAATAAAGTGGTTATTAGGTGACAACCGTGTGTTAGAACCTATGAAATACATCACTAACTCTGGTTAAACCAGAGATCTGCATTGGAGCCAGATATATGGGCAGCCAATTGCTCCTGAAAAAGCTCAAAAACTTTTTAAATATCTTTTCTCTGAAGTAGTCTTCAGAGCCAGTTAATCAGAAAAGAATACTACCCTCATTCATTATAGTCAGACATTTTCCTTCCATATTATCTCCCAGTCTGATCATCAACCTATACACCAGACTACAGATGACAATTAGCCCTACTCAAAAATTAAAGAATGAAGATTTATCGCCAATGAATTCATTTAAAACAGTAGGTTCCAAAGATGAATTCACAAGAAAAGTTCCAAAAATTGTTTCAAAAATTGGCAGGATTGATGGAATAAAAGTTAAAATTCTTAAGATGGTTCCTTATATTAGAGACAAGATTTATTTAGATTTTTAAGTTTTAGGTGTTAATGAACATGAACTTTTCTATAATATTCAAAATTATTCTTAGAATAGCCTAGTAATTTAATATTTTTAAATAATATTTTCCTACAAACATGAAAAATCAGCACAAATTCAACAGTAAGATAGGTAAATTAGAAACTGTCATAGCAAAAGAAGCAAAAGGTGTTTTCCTCCAAATCAACATGAAGCAAGAGCCTATGAAAACAGCAAAAGTAAAGGACAATTAAAGATAGCAAAATTATTCCAAAAATCTCACTTTGATTTAAAAAATGCCAGCAATCTGTTAGAGCACAGAAATAGTGGTTGGCTTTCACGTTATAACTTAGTAAGAACACACTTGACTTTATTATTCTGCTTTCAGTCTCTCCATATAGGAAAAATATAACTAACTGGTACCCTTCAACTAAGAAAAGGAGTATGAATTCTTTAAAAGTTATGTAAAAATTTATATAAAATGATAAAAATGTTTGATAAGTTCTAAATGAGAATGCAGATAAGAAAATGTTTTATAGCTGTGTGTTATCGGGTGCACTTAAGCAAAAGTAAACTTGAGAATGAAATATCACAGAGAACATTTTGATGACAGATGGTAATGTTCTGTTGCATAGCAACAGCTTCATAACACAAGAGCATTTGAACGTAAATGAAATACTCAGAGAGGTTCTCAAAGGGACAATTATTTTCCAGTGAGAGGGAGATCATTTCCTGTTCTTTTTTCTCTCTGATATATTACAGACTTCTTATTTTTTATTGTTTGGTAAAATAACCTTTTTTTTTCTTTTAATGCCTGCTTTTTAGCCAGTCCTTCATGAGAGTGAATATGATCATCTGACAGCATATTGGCCCATATACCCTTAACTTTAATCTTTTATTAGAGAACAAGTGCAGCTTTCTCTCCAGGATTTTGGCTTAGAATAACTTTATTGCTGCCACAGAAAATAGTGCCATCTTTCATAGACAGTGGCAAAAGTAAACTTCCTCTAATAATATTTTAAAAACTTGATTATTAGATACAAAAATGTAATCTAATTAGAGGCATGACCCATAAGACATTTGTTAAAGGAATTCCAACACATTTTTTTTCATATTAGAGACTCCATAAGTGGTGGTTATGTCTTCAGCTCTAAGAGTATTTCATTCACAATGCAGTTGAAACCAAATGTTTTATAAACTAGATAAACTATGGGTTAATAGGATCTTTGGGGAGACCAAGATTGGAGGCAGTGAGAGGAAGAGCCATGCGTCTGAGTGCCATTGTAAATTATTTCTAAGATAATTGATTTCCAATTCAGGGCTCAAGATGCCAAGATGGCAACTACATATAGTATGTCCTAGGACAGTGGTCCCCAACTTTTTTTGGTCCACGGACCAGTTTAATGTCAGAAAATATTTTCACGGACCGGCCTTTAGGGTGGGACGGATAAATGCACAAAATAAAATTATGCGACCCGTGTAAAAACTGTGGTATTTTTAAATATAATTGTCAAACTTACGAGACAAGCGTCAAGAGCAAGTCTTAGACGTAACAGAGGGAATCTGGTCATTTTTAAAAAATAAAACATCATTCAGATTTAAATATAAATAAAATGAAAATAATGTAAGTTATTTATTTTTTCTCTGAGGACCGGTACCAAATGGCCCACAGATGGGTACCAGTCCGCGGCCCAGGGGTTGGAGACCACTGTCCTAGGAAACTGAGAGATTGGGACAGGGGAAGGAAGAATAAAAGAAGATGAATTTTTCTTCTGTGAGGCCAGTAGAAGCTCATCCCAAACTAAACTTTTACCAAACTACTTACTATGAAGGTGCCTCATCACTCTCAGAACCAGAAAAGTAACCAGAAGTGGATTCTCTCTCTCTTCCTCCAAACTCCTTCTCTAGGAATCACTGCTTAGAATTGTTGGGTGGTGGGAACACAATGCCATGTATAGATCATATATCATAGAAATGTGTGTCTGAAACTTGTATGATCTTATTAACCAAGTCATCTCAATAAAATTAATTAAAAAAAAACTAAAAAACAAAAAAGGAGTTACTGAAAGACAATTCTTCATCAGTCCCTTGTATTTCTGCATGTCTTGCAAAGCAAGGCACTGACTTCCCTTTGTTCTCAACTATCTTTTAAGGGTGGTTGTAAAGAGAAAAATCTTGGAAAATAGAATATCTCCCTGTAGAGAAAAGAGTAGGGTTACTGACAACCTTGGAACATAAGAGATATTATTTCCACCTGGAGCAATGGGAAGGCACTCTTTACTGCTCATTATAAAAAATTTGGGTTTTCTACGCTCAGGCTTCCTTTCTGATCATGTAACCCTATGGGAATTGAGGCTCTGGATATTAGTGCAAATGCTGATATTCTGGCACTTGTTATTGCTCTGAGTAATAAACTGTCTTTGTCATTGATGCAGGAAGCTCATAGCTTCTACCAATATCCATGAAACTGTGGCAGGCTAATTTGTTAACTTGCAAGTAGCAAGTGTTAGTCTGTGGCAGGCTAATGTGTTAGTTTACTGCTAGAAGCAGCACATTTTGATTATGATTATGATAAATATATATATCAAAATCTAAAACATTATGAATTATATCACACATTTGCTTCAGATAAAGCTCTGTTATTTATATACTAAATAATTTGGTATAAAGAACAAGATGTTTTGTGTAAAGAAAAATGATTGATGGGCAAAAAAGACATTTTGGGATTAACTATAAATGCTCATTTTATTAGAATGTTATTTTCATTATAATACTTAAAGTTTTACATATACAATTCTACAGTTTTAAGTGCTTTTTGTTGTTTTTATTTTCTCATCTAAGCATTTGTAGAAAAAAAAATTAGAAAAATTAAATCCACTCAATGGTTCAAAGGACAAACACAACTGAAGTTTCCTTTTCTACCACAAAGCTTTTAAATTTACCCCATTTCTGGTATGTGGACAAGGCCCACCAGGGGTGAGGATGACAGAGACACAGAGACCCAACTCCGGGGACCAGGTTCTGTGATGCAGATCCACTTTATTCAGGAAGTAAACTAGCTTATATACATGGGTTCAGCCAGTAGGATGTTACAGTGTGTCCTTCACAGCCAATGGCTAAAAAGATCAGGGAGCTGCCTGGTTGGCGCTAAGTCACTTCTCTACAGTGGGCAAGCTCTCTCCTGGGTGTGCCTAGGAGGGTTTAACCATGCTGGAGTGTTCTCACAGCATTGCATCAGCCACAGCTGCTAGGTAAATGCTCTGTGCTCTACCTACACTGGTAGCCTGTTGCCGTGTTTCCTAATGTTTGTGGCAGATGATGACTCAGTCCCAGGTAGGTGTGGTTGAAGGTAGAACCTAATACAACATTAACGGTTAAAGACAAAAATAAGACCCACATTTTATGCCTTTAAAAATACTTCATTATTAGTTCTAAAAGTAGATTTATATGTTTGTGGTGGTATATTTTCGATCATATTCACTCATTCACTTTCTTTATAGTTTATATAGAGATTAAGAAAGCTCTCTATGTAAAACAGCTTTCTCTTAAGATGTTCTACCTTCAGAAGCATATAAACAAACTGTACAGAAAACACAACTGCTTCACTTGCTTTTTAGTGACTTAATTATTGTACTTTTAGGGCTTTGAAAATAAGAGAAGAGCAATGAATACTGGTTAGAAAGTAGTTGAATGTAAATATATCATTATTCTTTAAGATTACCCTAGTAGTAAGATTAAAATTTTTCTCTAGGCCATTTTAATCAATAAAACAGGAGAGTAGCAAGTGCCCTTCTCTCTGTAAATAATAAAGACAAAGAACTACTTATCAAATAAGCCATTCTTTAACTAATTAATAACCTTTAAAAATTAAAAGATTATCATAAAATACATATTATGATTGTTAAAAGATTGGAATTGTTAGGACAATTATCATTGCATTTTAGTGCAGGGGTCTCAAACTCGCGGCCCGCCGAACAATTTTGTGCGGCCCGCGGACTAATCCACAGGCTTACTTAATTTTATCCAAAATATTTTGAACTTCATGGATTAGTCTGCGGGCCGCACAAAATTGTTCGGCGGGCCGCGAGTTTCGATTAGTCCGCGGGCCGCACAAAATTGTTCGGCGGGCCGCGAGTTTGAGACCCCTGGTCTAAGGAAAATGAGATTTGACACAAAGCAATAATAAAAAGTAAATTGAAAAAACCATTCAAACTATTTGTCTTTGTTCAAGCTTTGGAGCTCAAGTTCAGTATTGCAAATTAAATACCCGCAAGCATAATTATTTAATTAGAAGATAAAACCTGTTCTTGATATATTTAATAATATTTGGTAGAAAATATTTATCTGCCAAACAAGTGTGTTACATCTTATTTCTGCATTATCTTATGTGATAGTCACAACTATATTATTCTTATTTTATGAATAAAGAATTTGAGGCTTAGGGAAATTAAATAATTTGCCCATGTTTATATAGCTAGTATGTGATAGAATTTTAATTCATCACTGTTATCTCTTACAGTCAGATAATAACAGCACGTTTTAATTAAAGTGAAAATTCCATTGTTTTAAAAAATACTGTGTGGCACTTGATATTGTGTCAGAAACTAAATCTGAAGAAGGGATTTGCATTTCTTCTGTTGCCTTCTATTAAACTCTCAACCTAAGACTATCTATGGTAAGAAAAGACCAACTTCTCCTAAGTGCCCTAGGGTGACTTCTGAAAGTGGTTTGCTATTCACTTGACCCAGAAAATCCCACGAATCATACAAATCAAAAGGTTCTCATCTTTGTGTTCACTTTGAGAACACTTGTGAAACTGCCTGGGCCATCAAGGGTTTGCATTTCCAGAAAGCCGCCAACTATCTCAAGGATATGACTTTACAGAAGCAATGTGTGCCATTCCATCATTATAATGGTGGAGTTGGCAGGAGGGCCTAGAAGAAACCATGAATCTGGACACAGGGTTGGTGGTCCAAAGAGAGTGCAGAATTTTTGCTGTAGATACTTAAAAAAGCAGAGAGTAATGCTGAACTTAAGGGTTTAGGTGTAGATTCTTTGGTCTATTAAGCACATCCTGGTGAATTAAGCTCCTAAGATGTGGCGCAGAATTTACGGAGCTCATGGGTGGACCAACTTGAGCTCTCCCTGCCACACTGAGAGGTTTCTTACTGAAAAAGAGCTGATTGTTTCTGAACCAGAAAAGCAGGTTGCACAGAAGAAAAAGATATCTCAAAAGTATCTAAAGAAACAAAAACTTATGGCCAGGAGAAAATTCAGCATAAAATAAATGCTAATAAAAGTACAAACAAACAAATAAAAAACAAAACCCAAATTATGTATATGTCTAGAATAGCTTGTTAGAAACCCATTAACATTTAACTATTAAGATTGTAACCACTGAAGATATTAGGTTAAAGCTATCACTTAAGAAAATTGGCATACTTTCCTTGGGAGAAAATTTACTTGATTCAATGAAGCTCTACAAACTCTACAAGTAGATGGTACACACTTTAACAGTGCTAGTCAATTAAGCCTCATAATCCTGCTGAAACTGAGCTGTAGCTTTTCCAAGAAGCCACATCCTCAGACACTTATCTATAACCTTCAATTGCAGACATCTCAGTAAATTTTTATCCCAGGCAGCTATATGGATCCTATTAGCTGCCCGAGCAGAGCAAGTGGCTACTGGTTTCTAGATTACTCAGGTTTGAGAAAGGCTACAGTTTCAGGGTTGGACAAGAGACAAAGTACTTGTTTTTGTTTTTTCTCTACTCTTTCTCCTCAGCAGTTCTGCAAAGTAGAGATACTCTACAAACCATGATTTATTTATTCAGCCTATCAGGCCCAAGGGTGGCCTTGGATGTAGTTGAAGAAGATAACTGCTTCTATTGTGTGATTTATAAGACCCTCAGCAGAGGACCTTGCAATACCTGTCCACTCTCTCATTCTTCAGTGATTAACCTTCTATAAACCTGGCATGCCTAGAAAAACCTCAAGTTAACTTAAAAAAATGCATTTAAATGATTTTGGAAGGCACAATAATCTTTTCTCACTTTTCCCCCTAGATTTACAATTCCTTGTTAAACAACTTCAACCTCTTTTCTCTCTTCTGACATCTGCTCTGTAAATTTGGTGTTTTAGAAAGAGATGCATGACTTTATTCTAGCCTGTGCTCCTGCCTTCGCCAAGTGAGCCTTCTATAGAGGCTCTGGGATCTGAATTCTCAGTCTTAATGCTAATCTATCTGACCAGGATACCACCCTGTGACCCTGCCCAAGCTCTAAGTCATCTACTGTACTATGTTTGACCAACCCATTGTTTTCATAACTGAGAATTCGTTCCCAACCAAATTTCCCAGCTTCATAGGGGTAACCATCAAATCTCTGAAGACTACCCATCCAAACCTACTATTACTCTAGTCATACCAGAAGTCAGCTCTGTGTATGCACACACCCACTGCTACTCCATCTGTGAGACACTGCCAAGGGAAATTAATACTAGAGACATTGCCTCCAGCTCACTCAGATGAGACTGATACTTGCATGTACAATTCTGATCGCTGTAACTGCAGTAATTTCCAACCTTGCTTTGATCAGAAGAAGTGTTTTATTCAAACAAAATTTCACCCAGAATCTCAGTATGGATTGATGCATTCAGTGACAATTGAGCATATTCATGTGCCTAGCACTGAATAATTGCTTTGGTAAATGGAAATGCCATCCATCCACTATATAGGTTCAGCCCAAAGTCTGGGAGTCATGCTGGATTCTTTTCTTTTCCTTACAGCACACATCTAGTCCAGCAGCAAGGCTTGTTAATTCCACCTGTACTATGTATCTCCATTCCTTCCACTCCTCTCTATCTAGACTACACTCGCCCTGACCCTGGCGGATTTGCTCAGTGGTAGAGTGTCAGCCCGGTGTGTGGATGTCCCTGGTTCAATTCCTGGTCAGGGTACATAGGAAAAGTGACCATCTGCTTCTCCATCCTTCCCCCTTTCCTTTCTCTCTCTCTCTCTTCCCTTCTCGCAGCCAAGGCTCTACTGGAGCAAGTTGGCCAGGGTGCTGAGGATGGCACCATGGCCTCACCTCAGGTGCTAAAACGGCTCAGGTTGCAACTGAGCAAGGGCCCCAGATGAGCTGAGTATTGCCCTCTAGTGGGCATGCCAGGTGGATCTCAGTTTGGCGCATGCAGGAGTCTGTCTCTCTGCCTCCCCACTTCTCACTTAAGAAAAACACACACACAAAAAAATTAAACTACACTTGCCCTGACACAAGTCACTGTCATCTCTTATATCTACTAGGACACACCTCCCTGCTGCTTCCACTCTTGCTCTCCTATAATTTATTTTACACATAAGATGTTTTAGCATAATCTACACTGCCTTTTCTTGTCTGACCCTGACTGCCATTTCCATTTCATCTCAACCTTGTATTCACAGATGCATAGACATGATGGACTTCTTTATGTATTTTTAAAGTAAAATGAATTTATTTTACTTGCCTTAGGTCCTTTGTACTTTCTTTTTCCTCTTCCTGGAGTACTCGGCCAACAGGTCTTCTCGTGGCTGCCTCTATCATACAATTCTCGCCTCAACTAAATGTTCCTTTTTGGAGAGGTCTTCCCTAACCAGCCAGTTTTAATTAACCTTTCAACCTTTAGCCACTCTTTATCACATTTCTCTGTTCAATTTTCTTCAAAGTATTGGTTACCATATGAAATATCATGTTATTTCACTTATTTACTTGTTTATTACCTGTCTCCCTTGCACTCCTCTGTAAGTGTGAACCCTCTTCCTTCCTTCTTTCCTTTCTTTCAGTAGTAGGAGGAGAGATAGTGACACAGACTTCTGCATGCGCACTGACCGGGATCCACCCCGCAACCCTCACCCATTAGGTGCCGACACTCTAACCAAAAGAATCACTGGCTGCGGGAGGGGAAGAGGGGGAGAGAGGGGAGACAGAGAGGAAGACAGGGAGGGACAGGGGGGATGGAGGGGGACGGGATGGAGTGGGGGAGGACTTGGGGAGGATGGAGGGGAGGGTAGAGAGGAGGAGGATGGAGAATTGGGCAGGGGGTGTGGGAGGGGACAGAGGGGACCCTGACCAGGCATTGAACCCAAGACGTTCATATGCTTGGCCAACACTTTATCCACTGAGCCAACTGGCCAGGGCTTGTAATGTGAACTCATTATACAACTGTGTCCCTTAAAATGGTGCAGGCACATAGTTGGTACCAAATGACTATTTTTTAAATAGACAATAAAGAACAGAACAAAGTCCCTGCCTTCACAGAACTTTCAGTTAGACACAAAAAGTAAATAAATAAATATTCATTGGGTTTTGGTGCCATATGAGAACAGATTGCTTTATAGTCACAGAAAGTGGCTCCATGAAGGTGGGATGAAGTAAGAGAGCTGGAAAGAGTCAGCCACGTGGATATCTGAGGAAAGAGTGCCCAAGAGATGAAGGAAAGGGCAATTCTAAGGCTTTACAGGTCTTTTAAAGGCATATCTGGCCTGTTTGAGGATGGAGTAGAATGGTCCAGAGGGGAGAATAATAGGAGATGAAGTCAGAGAGATAATGGATTGTAGTAGCAGGGCTTTTTTATTGAGTGTAACTCTTAATGATTTAGACAGTAAAGTTCACATTGCTCTGAAGGAGGCAGAACACATTGAAGCTTCATGGAAGCTTTGTGTGTGCATGTGCTTTAGTT
Organism: Saccopteryx leptura; assembly: GCF_036850995.1. NCBI lineage: Eukaryota > Metazoa > Chordata > Mammalia > Chiroptera > Emballonuridae > Saccopteryx > Saccopteryx leptura. The sequence goes on from NC_089504.1 coordinate 291,867,193, forward strand.
GGTTCTACTAAGGTTGATAGGATATCAGACTGTTCAAGTGTATCCAATCACATAAAAACTCTAGAAAAGGATGCAAAATTGTGAACAATCAGATCTTAATCATACAGGACCTCCCAGAATATATATATATTTTAAACTTTAAACAGTCACTTATACTGTTGGCATTTTGATCCAAGGCAAAAATGAAGGGTTCAGTTTGATTATGATGCCCGAGTGCAAAGTAATATTCACAACTTGTAGGCAGAGTGTGTATATAACAGAAAAATAATCTAGTTTGGTTTTCAGAAAAACTTTTAACTTTTTTGGGGAAGTATTCCACTTCAGAAAGTAAACTTCTATTGAAAAGATAAACTTATTTTTGTTATATAAAATTCCACATAGCTTAATAACATTATCAGTACACAGAAATTAGGTAAATTTATAATTTATTATTGAGTACAAATATAGGGAAAACTCTGGTACATAACTTCAAGGTGTTCATAGTTTAATTGATAGATAAGGCAAACATACATGAAAAAGGAAAATCTGTAGAAACCATGTGTCAGTGCCAAAATGACTATTTCCATAAAGCTCAGCCTGTCTTCCTCCCACCATGATTTTCCAGCCTCTGAAACTTATCTTAATCCCCATCCGTGGTCAGAAAACAATCATAATATATTGAGGGAAATTTCATGACTATGTAGTCAGCTGATACTGGTGGGACTCAGGGTCAGTCTATTTATGTGGTTGGTCTAGTTTTGGACTCATACCCTTATTCTGATAACTGAATCTATCTTTTGCTTTGGAATCAATCAAGCTTTCTTTCTATCCTGGCTATTTTTGTGCTCTGTCAGCTTCACACCCCACTTCCAGGAATGAAACTCCTTCTCAAAACAAAGGTGGATATTTGCTACCTTTGATAAACTGTCTTAAGCAACCTCCTTGTTTCATACATGTTATGTGCCACCAGAATGCCCTGTAATGGCAGCCCAGTTCTGAGACTCAGAGGTGATACTTTGATAACAGCATAATATAATTAGCAGACACTTCTAATTCCCAGGAGACAGAAACTGGAATATAAGGGCATTTGCTTGTCTCACTATAGAGTTTTAAGTGTGTTTCCATGTACATATGGTATTTTAAAATATTTAAAATAAAAGAAAATCAAAACAGCAACAACTTAGAAAACTAAAATCATTTTTTTTCAGCACAGAGAAATATCTGAATCTTACCCTCATGAAATTTCTGGCCCTCAAGACCCCCAAGAGAGCAATTCACACAAAGGATGCAAGGTAAGCTAAAACTTGAATATAAACTGAAGCTTTCATATTAAACCTCAATATCCAGTAAGCAAGACACTGGGAAGCTGGACTCAAGATTATCTATACCCCCACTGTGGTTTGTGAGCCTACACAACAGGATGAAACAGAAGAATAAAAAATTACCAGGTTTGTATGGAATTGTAAAAAATCCCGGATAGCCAAAGCAATCCTGAAGAAAAACGAATGAAGCTGGAGGAGCCACAATAATCAAAACAGCATGGTATTGGCAGAAGAACAGATATATAGACCAATGGAATAGAACTGAGAACCCAGAAATAAAACCATATATATATGGATAAATCATCTTCAAGAAAGGAGCCAAAAACACACAATAGAGAAAAGAAAGCCACTTTAATAAATGGTGCTGGGAAAATTGGAAAACCACATGCAAAAGAATGAAACTTGACTACAGTGTTTTCCTCTGCAAAAGAATTAATTCAAAATAAATCAAAGACTTAAATATAAGATCCAAAACAATACATTACATAGAAAAAACATAGGTACTAAGCTCATGGACATTGGCTGTAGAGAACAACTTTTGAATTTGACCCCAAAAGCAAGGGAAGTAAAGGCAAAAATAAATGAATGGGAATATATCAAACTAAAAAGCTTCTGCACAGCAAAAGAAACTGACAGCAAAACAAATAGGCAGCCAACTAAATTAGGGTGATGCTATTTGCAAACAAAAACTCTGATAAGGGGTTAATATCCAAAATATATAAGAACTCACAAAGCTCAACAATAAACAAGCAAACAATCCAATTAAAAAATGGGGAGAGGACCTGAACAGACACTTCTCCCAAGAGACATACAAATGACCAACAGATATATGAAAAAATGTTCATCTTCACTAGCTATTCAAGAAATGCAAATCAAAACTACAATGAGATACCAGCTCACACCTCTGAGATTGGCTAATATCAACAAGACAGTCAGTAACAAGTGTTAAAGAGGCTGTGGAGAAAAAGGAACCCTCATTCACTGCTGGTGGGAATGTAAATTAGTACAACCATTATGGAAGAAAGTATGGTTGTTCCTCAAAAAATTAAGAATAGAACTACCATACGACCCAGCAATCCTTCTACTGGGTATATACTCCCCAAACTCAAAAACATTGGTATATAAAGACACATGCACCCCCTTGTTCATCGTTGCATTATTCACAGTGGCCAAGACATGGAAACAACCAAAGTGTCCCTCAATAGAAGATTGAGGGACACACACACACACACACACACACAAACACACAATGGAATACTACTCAGCCATAAGAAGTGATGACATGGTGATATGGATGAACCTTGAGAACATTATATTCAGTAAAATAAGTAAATCAGAAAAAGCTAAGAACCATATAATTTTACACATAGGTGGGCTATAAACTGAAACTCATGGACATAGATAAAAGTGAAGTGGTTACCAGGGAGAAGGGCATGTGGGGGAGGGGGAAGGAAGGGGGTGAGGGGAAGGGTGTAAAAAAGAATAAATATAAGGTGACAGAAAATAATTTGACTTGGGTGATGGGTATACAACATAATCAACAGTTCAAATGCTGTAGAAATGTTTACCTGAAACTTATGTACTCTTATTGATCAATGTCACTGTGTTCAAGTTAATTTTCTAAATGGAATTTAAAAATAAAAATAAAAAAAGATCAGGAATTTGTCTCAATGCCCGGGTGTAGTTTGGAAGAAAAGAGAGACTTTTAAGCTTATCTTCCTAGTTGCATGGAAACACAGGCAGGTTGGAACTCTGCCTTATTTTTTTAGTGTCTTAGAAGGCAAAATATCCCCCAAAGACTATCTTTACATCTATGTAATCTTTCAATCCTTTTTCTAACCTCTTGTAGTATAGTCTAATTGAGATAGAATGCAATGCTTACATATTAACCCATTTTAGAGAAGGGTGTAAAGAAGGAAAAGGACCTTTAACTTCCTTCCTAAGGGGGGAAAAATTAGATGAGTTCATGATGAAGAGAGAACAGATGTTGGAGAAGATAGGATAATATGAGGCAAAGATGGTTAGGTAATGTCAAGTAGATTATGGAGGGACTGGAAGTCATGATGAAGAGATTGGACATTTTTCTTTTCTTTTTTTTTCAGAGACAGAGAGAGAGTCAGAGAGAGGAATAGGTAGGGACAGACAGACAGAAATGGAGAGAGATGAGAAGCATCAATCATCAGTTTTTTGTTCCGACACCTTAGTTGTTCATTGATTGCTTTCTCATATGTGCCTTGACTGTGGGCCTTCAGCAGACCAAGTAACCCCTTGCTCAAGCCAGTGACCTTGGGTCCAAGCTGGTGAGCTTTGCTCAAACCAGATGAGCCCACGCTCAAGCTGACAACCTTGGGGTCTTGAACCTGGGTCTTCTGCATCCCAGTCTGATGCTCTATCCACAGCACCACCACCTGATCAGGCAGACATTTTTCTTTTAGTTTATTTATTTATTCAACAAAAATTTCCTAGGTCCCATATGCTGCCAGGCCTGGGTTGATGTGGGGATGAAAGTGATAAATAATATAATCCTTTGCATTCAAGTAAGCAATGTTTTCTAGGGGGAAGTAGAGAAGTAAAGAGGCAATTAAAATAACATATTAGTTTCTCTCATTCTGTAAACTGCCATTTCATTTTGTTGATAGTTTCTTTCACTGTGCAGAAGCTGTTATTTGATGTAGTCTTTTTTAATATTAGTTTTTAAAATTTTTATTTTTATTTATTGATTTTAGAGAGAGAGGAAGGGAGAGAGAGAAACAGGAACATAGATTTGTTCGTGTTTGTGCCCTGACCTGGGATCGAACCAACAACCTCTGCACTTCTAGATGATGCTCCAACCAAAGAAGCTATCTGGCAGGGATGATGTAGTCTTATTTGTTGATTTTTGCTTTTGTTGTCTGTGCTTTTGGCACCATGATAAAAAAGTCTTTGGCAAGTCTAATACTGATGAGTTTCTTCCCTTGTTTTTTTCTAGGAGATTTATGGTATTAAGTCTTATGTTTAAGTATTTGATCCACTTTAATTTTTGAGAGTGGTATGAGATAGGGGTCCAGTTTCATTGTTCTGCATGTGTTTCTCCAGTTTTTCTAATACCCTTTATTAAAGAGACTATCCTTCCTCCATTGGGTATTCTTGGCTCCCTCATAGAACATTATTGGTGCTATGTCTGAATTAGATGAAGACATATAACCTAATTCTCTTCTTATAAGAAGAGAAAGCTTTTTATAAGAGGGGATATTTGGGCGTTAGTACTAAAGAGCTCAACCAGCAGAGAGTGGCATAAGGCACTTAGGCAAAAGAACCATCATACAGATAGATCAGAAGTTGAGCATGGCATATTAGACCCATATTACCTTCAATTTGTGTAGAGTGTCACCGGGGAAATAATGAATCTGGAAACTGTATAATGAGACTGGAAATATCTTCAAGGGCTAGATTGTCAAAGGCCTTGTAAAACATAGGTTAAGGAGTTCAAAATTCATCCCAAGAGAAGTGAGAAGTCATTGAATAGCTTTGGGTAGAACAGTGACATCATCATATTAGCACTATTAATAAAATCATTCTGTCTAGTATAGTGAATGGACTAGAATGAGCTAAGAATGAAGGCTAAGAGACCAGTTAGGAGAATATTGTCATAATCTAGGCAGTAGATGATGACCCCTTGTAGGAAAATTATGATGTAGAAGGTTGAACTTGAATTCTTTTGTTGCATCTCCAGATGTCTTCTCTACCTTTCTTACTGCTATGCTAGTCTTTGGGTTGTTGCCCCACAGGGTCTATATCAATTTTGTCTTCTAGCTTCTAGTTACATACTGCCAATGGGAGAAAACTTTAGGTGACTAGAGGGAAGGAGAAGAGTGAGGCTGAGATATTGATTACCAACAATATGATGTTTTCTCAAAAAAGTTAAAAATAAAGCTTCCTTATGACCCAGCTATCCCAATTCTGTGAATATATTCTAAGAATCCTAAACAGTAATTTGAAAAAATATATGTGCCTCCCCCCACCCCTGTGTTCACTGAAGCACTCTTTACAATAGCCAAGATCTGGAAACAGTCCAAGTGTTCATCAGTAGATGAGTGGATAAAAAAGCTGTGGTATATTTACACAATGGAATACTATTTAGCCATAAAAATAAAGACATCTTACCTTTTGCATGGATGGGCCTGGAGATTATTATGCTAAGTGAAATAAGTCAGACAGAGAAAGACAAATACCATATGCTTTCACTTATATGTGGAATCTAATGCACACAATAAACTGATGAATAAAATAGAAATAGAAGCATGGATCCATGAAATAGATAGATAGCTGCTAGATGAGAGTGGGTTGAGGGGACTGGATAAAAGAAGGTAAAGGGATTAGCCAAAAAATTTTATATACGTCTGAAGTGTACAGATGGTGTTAAATATTGAATTGTACCCTTGAAACCTGTATGGTTTGGCAAACCATGTCATCCCAATAAATTTTAAAAATTAATTAACTAAAAAAGAGAGATACTGATTCCCCCCAGATCCTGTCCAGTTTGGTCACTGCATCTGTCTAGCAGAGGTTGCAGTTTAAACCATATAGCTTTCTTTTCTGGGTCTGCTAAACACTCACTCTTGCCCCTTTTGGCTTAGGAGTGGTGGCTCCCAGGGAACAGAATTACTCTTACAATTTCCTTCATATATTTGTAAATACAGTCTTGTACCATATAACAATGTTTTGGTCAATTATGTTTTGATTGCATATATAATGGTGGTATTACAATATAGCCTAAGTGTTAAGTAGGTTATATCATCTAAATTTGTTTAAGGATACTCTATGATATTCACACAACAATAAAATCTAACTATATACCTCTAAGACCATATCCTTATATTTAAGTGGCATACAACTGTCTTCTCCTTATTAAAATCTTCCTAAATTACATAGCTGGAAGGTACCATCTGTTTTCTGCTGGGGTTCTGACATGCACAAGAAGACAGTGAAGGTAGGTTGGTGTAGGGAAATGTAACATGGTATAATTGGAAGGAGTCTGTGTGAGACAATGCAGAAGAGGGATCAGTTGCTGATGATAATTTCTACAGATAATACATTGAGAGGTTTTGAAGAAAGATAAGGCAAGAAGACTTGGTGAATAAATATGTGGTACAATGAAGAGGAATCAAAAATGATCCTGCCATTGAATATATGTAAAAGATGTAAGTTATCCTTAATTTTTCCTTAGATTTTTTTTTGGCTAGTGGCTGGCTATATATCAATTTTGGAGAGATCCAGAAATGATTAAATCTGGGAAGCTGATTGCATTACTGTGAAGTCATTTTATAATATTAACTAATTTGCCTGTATTAGTTTGAAAAGCATAGAGTTGTATTTCTGCCTATTCTTTCCCTTTTGCCCCAATAATATGTATATAGAAACCCAGGAATGCCTTTTATTTTTTTCACAAGTTTGCCAAGGGGAATCTCTGCAGAGACCTGGTCAAGCAAAGGATTCTCTTATTACTGGCTGATATTTTGGTTTTAATTTGGCTGGAGGCAAATTAAGCCAAGTAGTTTTTTCTTCTCTAAATTTATACTAAAATCTTAGATTTTACTTCTCTGACTAAAGAACAACAGCAACAAAAAATCCAGTGCTAAGTAAAGAAACAAAACAAGAGCTCAAAGAAGTAATGGGGGCATGGGGCAGACTTAGTTCCTCTTACTTTTGCTGCATTGGCAGACACCCAAATAGACAAAATGAGATTCTCAAGAAGTAGAATCCAACATGAAAGGCACATTATGACCCTTGCACTATGGCCCACTATGGTGTTCTTATTCTTAACCAACCTATATTAGCATCACTTCTTCCAGGAAGGAAGGTTAAGTAATAATGCAAAATGTCTATCTTCACAAATGAGATCTGCAACAATTACCCTTAGTAACAAAATCTTTAAACATACACACCTGTAGCTTTGTATACAAAGAAGGGCAAGATTAGGCTTATAGTTGCTCATATGGAAAATAATACAATAGTTCATTAATAATAACACAAAAATAAATCTGTTTCACATCATCATAACTGTAAACTTAACTTTTTTACCCTATATGTCTAAATAATTCAACCACAAAATTAACAACACAACCATAAAATAACAATCAAGGAAGTGAGGACAAATAATTTCTTGTAGCTGACCAATCAAAATTGTTAAAGTAGATGTGCATACAGGCATCATTCAAGTCATGATTAATTTTTCATGTCATATCTGCCAATTATTTTGTTAAACAAGTGCATGAAGTTTTTACCAGAAGATATAAAGTTACCTTTACTATTTTTCTTCTCTTCCAGTAATACATTCATTGTTACTAAATATTTTTCTTTAAAAGAAAGATTTATTCCCCCCATATAGTTACATTGTATCTTTTCTCAAAGGTAAGCATTGGCATATTGATTGTGGTATTTTAGAAGATCAAGATACAACATGCCTATATAACAAATTAGCATCATTTAAGCAGTTTGTGTTTTTGCTTGACTATCACTTAGGAAGTTGACCCATGAGTGCTGTTCTTCTATTTTGTGAACTTGGTCTCACATGAGCCTCATTTCTCTACCTCATCTGAGGCAGTTTTTAAGTCTTTAAATACATTGTCTTTTTAAATCATTAAAACAGGTTCATAAACAGTGGGCATTGTTTTATGTTATGAAAGTGAAAATCATGTCTCATAGAAGTTAGGTGACATCAGGTGACAGAGGTAGAATCCAAATTAATCTCTGAATGACTATATTATATTTGAATGGAGCTCTGACAGTACTTTTTAGATGCAGACACTTAGCTTTTCTTAGACCAAGTTTACATGTGACTATGAATGTGCTATTTTATAAGATTTGAGATTGAATTTTGAAGGGTCATTCTTTAATTAATTATTTTAGTTTCTGATTTAATTGTTAAAAGCCTACATTTACTATTTGACACCATTTTTTAGGCTGATTTTTGACAGAGATTCAATCTATCTCCAGATTGATTAAGGTGATCATTTTTAACAGCTTCCAATGGTCACATCAGATCATGGATGTCATTAACTAAGATAGAGAAGAAAACTTCAGACAATGGGGAAAGAATCATTGACTTTATGTGAAAGGAAATCCATACTTAACTATTGTGTGTGTATATATATATATATATATATATATATATATATATATATATATATCTTAAAAATAAATAGTACATGTTACATTTGCCACCAGAGGGAGTCATGTGAATACCATAACAATTGACAAAGAAAGAGAAAATATCATTAAGTATTTCTTCCAGTTCTACTGATATTTCAACCAACATTCAGAATTTGGTCAAACTAGAGTAACTATGGAAACGAACTTAAATATCTCACCGGAAGGTTGAAAACGAAGAAACATCTTGCTCAAATTTTTCATAAAGGATGAAACATAAACATCAAGACAAAGTAATAGACAACAGATTTTAACAACATAAGCTCAATGTTATACTGGAAATAAAAAATTCAAACCCTGAATTCTTTTGTTCCAAAAATCACTCAGAACATTTTTATAAAAAATTTTCTAGAATCAACTATTTCATTGATGTTTCATAAAGCACATTTCATTTACCACTATATTGCCTGTAACTGGATGACTGTGCTTGTTACCATCAGTAAATAAAAGTGCATTGAAAAGAAACTTAAGAAACAAAGATGGAAACAAAGTAGGCAGATGTTCCAATGGCCACCTCCCAGGACCAAATTGGATTAGAACTTAATTTAATCACAATCATCTTGAAAAACCAACTTTGGACTAAACTAAAAAAGTCTATATCCAAGGATCACCAAAGAAGCCACGCCAAGACTGGTAGGAAGGGCGAAGACGTTGAAAGGGCTGCCTGCTCCTAGGAGTGAGCAACAACTGAGGAACTCTCATTGTGGGGAGGTTCGCCCTGAGAAGTGTGGGTGCTCAGCTCAGCCCCAGGTTCGGAGCCCCAACCTAGAATCCCAAAGCATAGAAGAGGCTTCCAGACAGCATTTAGCTGTGAAAAGATCCAGGTTTCAGTCTGCAAGAAAGAGACAGAGCTCTCAAATGCAGACTCCATCTTAAAGAGCCCACACAGAAAACCTCGTTCACAGCTACTTACCCAGGGCTCTGGCAGAGGAAAGGTGAAAGAACTGAAGTTGTGTGAGGAGAGTGTAAAGTTAGAGGCCCAGAGAGAGACACTATGGGGATGGCCTCCAGTACCTCTGTACTGAGTCATTCTTCAGTACTGCAGTCGCCATCTTTCATGGTTGGAGCAATCCCCCCTGAGTGGCATCAGCCTGGGGAAAAGCTGCTCTGCCCTTGGGAGTCTCTCCTAGCCTGGTCATGGTGCCAGGTCGTTCTGAGAGGCCAGGAAGCAGGGGGCACATCAGTGACTCAGTTTTCTGGTGTTGGCACCGAGGGGCAAAGTCACACCCCCTTCCTAATCCCTGAATTACCCCAGGCTCTAGACTCTAGCAGAGGTTTTTTTCTGTGGCTGAGCCCAACAGGCAGCCAGCAGACAGAGGCTGCCGAAGGTGGGACTCAGAAACTTGGCAGTTTGAGCACATCTTCCCCCAGGTCAACTATGGGTAAAAGCCAGCCTAGGAGTACAGCTTGGTATTTTCATGCACACCAGGGCCTAGTAGGGGCAACCACAAACTCTGGGTTCCTTGTAGCTCCAAGAAGGTTGCTGAGGGCCAGTCATGGGCAGTATCTCCCTCTGGTCTGCACTGAGTTCCTGCTAGGGAGGCCCAGTGCTGGCACATCCAGGGGCCAGCTGCGTAAAGCATTGGTTCAGGACCTAACAACCCCTGTTAGAGTGGTATCCTAAGGAAAAGTTCCTCACACCTGGCCCAGCTGAGGAGAGATCCACTCTGTGTGATCAGCACCAACACAGCAGCTCATGTGCATGGGACAGGGTGGAGCTTCACAGTCAGTCAGTCTGGGTGCTGGATATTCTGGCCTTCTAGGCTAGATTCTACAGGGGGAAGGGAGAGAGGCTTGGAGCATGGGCATTTAACATGTGGGTCCCAGTGAGTCTATTGTTGGATCTGGTCAAGTGGTTTAGCCACACTTGGGAGGGGCACAGTCAGACCAAGGAGAGGACTATCTCTGTCTTCCTCTATGAGATCAGGGTCTCACCAGCTGTAAGAACTTCTGCAGAAAAGACCCACTCAATTTAAACATGCTGTTCACCTTGTTGGAGAGAAATGAAATTTGAATATCCAGCAGTGGCTGAGGGATCAAGCTCTGGAGTAGTGGCCACATTCCCTGTACTGAGCTCCTAACCAAGAGACCCCTGAATAGGGGGAGTCCCACGAACATTGTATTCACAACCTCAGCAGCCCTAACCCACCAAGCATGAAACCTGTAGAGGGGCTGGTTAGGTGAGGCCAATCTGAGCCCACACTACAGTCTTACTACAGAAGACTCTGTGGGAAGACCAGACAGCTGCAAAAGGAGAAGGAGCAGCTAAAAAGTGGAGACAAATCTTAAAGACCTTGGGGCATTTATGGAGTTGCTGTCATCTCTAAGCAGGAAGAAGCTGATCCTTATACACAGGTTGGCCACTCCCACAGTACACAGGCACAAAAAAGGCAGACACAAACAGTGAATGAGCAGTAGCTGCAGACTGGTAGTCCACTGTGGGTTACAAACAAGAACTGATGACAATCTAAAAAGAACTAGAGCCAACAAAACTGGTAGTGTATGACAGACAACTCCAACCCTAGACTCAGCTAGCTACACAAGCATCATGCCCTAAGGAGGAGTCTAGAAGACACCAGACACTGTGGAGAAGAAATATGTCCAACAGGATACACATTGCATAGTGCGTAATACACATGATCAGCATTGACCCTTAGAGCCAGCCAGCCTGAAGGGATAACCATACCTACGAAAAAACCAACTGCATCTAATACTCACATACAACAAGAAGGAAAATAGTAACCTCAAGAAGCATTTCTAGAACAAGGAAAACAAGTGGCCTGGAGGATTGTACCACCAAGCCCATCTTCTTCATAAAGAACACACAAAAAATTCAAAGTCAGAAAGTGCTACCTAACATACAGACAAAATGGGCAGAGAAAAGTGACCCAAATGAATCAACAACAAAAACAAAATCCCCAGAAAAAGAACTGAATGAGATGGAAAAACCAAACTACCAGATGCAAAGTTTAAAACAATGATTTTTAGGATGCTCAAGGATATTAGAGCAACAATGGATGGACACAATGAGCACTTAAATAAAGAGATACCAGGCATCAAAAAGGACATTGAAATCATAAAAAAGGGCCCTGGCCGGTTGGCTCGGTGGTAGAGCGTCGGCCTGGCGTGCGGGGGACCCGGGTTCGATTCCCGGCCAGAGCACATAGAAGAAGCACCCATTTGCTTCTCCACCCCCCCTTCCTCTCTGTCTCTCTCTTCCCCTCCTGCAGCCAAGGCTCCATTGGAGCAAAGATGGCCCAGGCGCTGGGGATGGCTCCTTGGCTTCTGCCCCAGGCGCTAGAGTGGCTCTGGTCATGGCAGAGCAATGCCCCGGAGGGGCAGAGCATTGCCCCCTGGTGGGCAGAGCGTCGCCCCTGGTGGGCGTGCTGGGTGGATCCTGGTCGGGCGCATGCGGGAGTCTGTCTGACTGTCTCTCCCCGTTTCCAACTTCAGAAAAATACAAAAAAAAATCATAAAAAAGAACCAGTCAGAAATGACATATAAATATCAGAAATAAAGACCATACTAGAAGGAATTAATAACAGGCTAGATGAAGCAGAGGATCGAATCAGTGATATAGAGCACAAAATAAATGAAAGCACGGAAGCAGAGCAGCAAAAAGAAAAGAAGCTGAAAAAGTCTGTGGAAGCTCCAAGGAAGCTCTGTGACAACATGAAGAGAAACAACATCTGCATCATTGGGGTTCCTGAAGAGAATAAAGAAGGGATAGAGAACTAGTTTGAAGAAATTGGAGCTGAGAACTTCCTCAAACAGATGAAGGAAAAAGTGAAAGAAATTCAAGAAGCACAGAGAGCCCCATTAAAAAGGAACCCAAGAAGGCCTACATCAAGACACATCATAATTAAAGTGCCAAAGCTAAGAGATAAAGAAAGAATACTAAAAGCTGCAGGAGAAAAACAGTTAATTGCCTACAGAGGAGCCCCCCATAAGAATGACATCCGACATAAAGGGTGAGATCAAAAGCAATACTATAATAGTAGGGGATTTCAAAACCCCACTAAAATCAATAGACAGATCCTCAAGAAAGAAAATTCACAAAAAAACAGCAGCCTTAAAGGACACACTAGATCAACTGAATTTAATAGATATCTTCAGAACCTTTCATCCTAAATCAGCAGAATATATTTTCTTTTCAAGTGTTTATGGTATATTCCCTAGGATAGACCACATGCTAGGACACAAATGAGTCTCAAAAAATTTGAGAAGATTGAAATCATATCAAGCATCTTCTCTGATCACAATGGCATGAAAATAGAAATCAACTACAATAGAAAAACTAAAAAATATTCAAAAGCTTGGAAAGTAAGAAGCATGTTATTAAATAATGAATAGGTTAACAATGAGATCAAGGAAAAAATTAAAAATTTCCTTGAAACAAATGAAAATAAATATACAATAACTCAAAATTTATGGGACACAGCAAAATCAGTCCTGAGAGGAAAGTTCATAGCATTACAGGCATACCTTAAGAAGAGAAAAAAAGCCTCAAATAAACAACTTAACCTTGCATCTAAAAGAACTAGCAAAAGAACAGCAAATAAAGCCCAGAGGAAGAAGAAGTAATGAAATAATACAAATCAGAGCAGAAATAAATGACTTAGAGGCTAAAAAAAAATACAGAAGATCAAGGAGACCAAGAGCTGGTTCTTTGAAAATGTAAACAAGATTGATGAACCTTTAACCAGACTCACAAAGAAAAAACAGAGAGAGGATTCAAATAAATAAAATTTAAAATGAGAGTGAAGAAGTAACCCTGACACAGCAGAAATACAAAAGATTATTTAAAAAATATTATGAAGAACTGTATGCCAAAAAAACCTTAGGCGAAATGGACAAATTCTTTGAAATATATAATCTTTCAAAAATCAATCTGGAAGAATCAGAAAACCTAAACAGACCAATTACAATGAATGAGATTGAAACAGTTATCAAAAACTTGCGACAAACAAAAGCCCTGGGCTAGATGGCTTCAAAGGCTAATTCTACCAAATATTCAAAGAAGAACTAACTCTTATTCCTCTCAAGCTATTTCAAAAAATTCAAGAGAAAGAAAGACTACCTAGCTCCTTTTCTGAGTTGAGCGTAATCCTCATTCCAAAACCATCATATCCCTGATAAACTTAGATGCTAAAATTCTCAACAAAATATTAGCAAATCATATCCAGCAGTACATAAAAAAAAAATCATACATTCTGATCAAGTGGGATTTATTCTGGGGAGGCAAGGCTGGTGCAATATTCACAAATCAATCAATGTGATTCATCACATAAACAAAAGGAAGAATAAAAATCACATGATAATATCAATAGATGCAGAAAAAGCATTTGATTAAATTCAGCACCCATTTATGATCAAAACTCTCTGAAAAGTGGTAATACAAAGAATATACCACAACATGATAAAGACCATCTATGACAAACCCACAACCAACATCATAATCAATGGGCAAAAATTAAAAGCAATCTCTTTAAAATCAGAACCAAGGCATAAGTGCCTCTTTCATCACTCTTATACAACATAGTTCTGGAAGTTCAAGGCACAGCAATCAGACAAAAAGAAGAAATAAAAGACATCCAAATTGGAAAGAAGAAGTAAAACTATCATTATTTTCTGATGACATCATACTGTACATAGAAAACCCTAAAATCTCAGTCAAAAAATTACGAGACCTGATAAATGAATTCAGTAAGGTCACAGGATATAAAATTAATATTCAGAAATCAAAGGCATTTTTATACACCAACAATGAACTGTCTGAAATAGAAATTAAGAAAACAATGTCCTTCACAATAGCAAAAAATAAACAAATAAATAATTACATAAATAAATAAATAAAGTACCTAGGAGTAAATTTAACCAAAGTGGTTAAAGATTTTTACTCGGAAAATTATAAAACATTGATAAAAAAAATCAAGAAAGATACAAACAAGTGGAAGCACATACCAAGTTCATGGATAGGAAGAATAAACATCATTAAAATGTCTATATTACCCAAAGCAATCTATAAATTTAATTCAATTTCTATTAAAATAACAGTGACATACTTCAAAGATATAGAACAAATATTCCAAAAATTTATATGGAACCCAAAAAGAACATGAATAGCATCAGCAATCTTGAAAAAGAACAATAGAGTGGGTGGTATCACACTTCCTGACATCAAGTAATACTTCAAGGCCATTGTACTCAAAACAGCTTGGTACTGGCATAAGAACAGGCATTCAGATCAATGGAACAGAACAGAGAACCCAGAAATAAACCCACACCTTTATGGACAATTGATATTTGATAAAAGACATAAGAGCATACAATGGAGTAAAGACGGTCTCTTTAATAAATGATGTTAGAAAATTGAACAGGTACATGCAAAAAAATAAAACTAGACCACCAACTTACACCATTCACAAAAATAAACTCAAAATGGATAAAAGAATTAAATGTAAATCCTGAAACCATAAACATCTTGGAAGAAAACATAGGCAGTAAACTCTCCAATATCTCTGGTAGCAATATTTTTGCTGATTTACCTCCATGCGCAAGTGAAATAAAAGACAGGATGAACAAATGGGACTATTTCAAACTCAAAAGCTTTGCACAGCAAAAGACACCATGAACAAAATAAAAAACAACCCACACAATAGAAGAACATATTCGCCAATACATCTGATAAGGGATTAATAACCAAAATTTATAAAGAACATCTAAAACTCAACACCAGGAAGGTAAACAATCCAATTTAAAAATGAGTAAAAGAACTGAGTAGACACTTCTCCAAAAAGGACATACAAATGGCCAATAGGCATATGTAAAAATGTTCAAAGTCACTAATCATCAGAGAAATGCAAATTAAAACCACAATGAGATACCACCTCACAACTATCAGAATGGCATTCATTAACAAAATAACACACAATAAGTGCTAGCAAGGTTGTGGAGAAAAGGGAACCCTTCTGCACTGCTGGTGGGAATGCAGACTCTTGCAGCCACTGTGGAAAAAAGTATGATATTTCCTCAAAAAATTAAAAATGGAAGTACCTTTTGACCCAGCTATTCCACTTTTAGGAATATATCCTAAGAACCCCAAAACACTGATTCAAAAAATATATGTACCCCCATGTTTATTGCAGTATTGTTTACAATAGCCAATATCTGGAAACAGCCCAATATTCTGTCAGTTGATGAGTGGATTAAAAAGGCATGGTACAGCCCTGGCCGGTTGGCTCAGCGGTAAAGCGTCGGCCTGGCGTGCGGGGGACCCGGGTTCGATTCCCGGCCAGGGCACATAGGAGAAGCGCCACCCCCCCTTCCTCTCTGTCTCTCTCTTCCCCTCCTGCAGCCAAGGCTCCATTGGAGCAAAGATGGCCCGGGCGCTGGGGATGGCTCCTTGGCCTCTGCCCCAGGCGCTAGAGTGGCTCTGGTCACGGCAGAGCGATGCCCCGGAGGGGCAGAGCATTGCCCCCTGGTGGGCGTGCCGGGTGGATCCCAGTCGGGCACATGTGGGAGTCTGTCTGACTGTCTCTCCCCGTTTCCAGCTTCAGAAAAATACAAAAAAAAAAAAAAAAAAAGGCATGGTACATATACATAATGGAATACTATATGGCTGTGAAAAAGAAGGCAATCTTACCTTTTTGTGACAATAACGATGGACCTGGATACTATTATGCTAAGTAGAATAAGCCAGGCAGAGAAAAAAAATATCATATGATATTACTTGTATGTGGAATCTAATGAACAAAGTGAACTGAGGAACGGAATAGAGACAGAGACAAGTTCACAGGGACCAGAAGGTCAGCAGTCAGAGGGAAGGGGGATGAGAGGATGGATCATAAAAGGTAAAGGGATTAGTGAAATTATATATACATAACAGACAGATACAGATAACTGGACAGCAAATCCCGGAGGGAAAGGGGGAAGAAGTTAGGGGCAGGGGGGCAAAAAGGAACACAGGTGTGGGGGTTGAGGGAGTTATATTCAGTGGGACACTTGAATCCATGTAAACACAATAAATTAAAATTAATAAAAATTTTAAAAAAGGAAAGAAACTTAATAAGTAGAAATGTTCATCATCTAAAGGTCATTGTATGTACCTATGACCTCTGAGACCTAGGCCAATAGTTTCTCAATTGACAAACTAGGAGAAAAGATGTATTATTTAAAAATTGGTAGATTTGTGACCCAATTATTTCTAATTTTAGAATTGCTGAACAGCATTTAGCAAAATTTATTATATACACAGCATTAAATTGCTTATTAAAATCAAAATCCAGTGACAATAAATCTTGAAAGTTAAGTTCTGAAGTGACATTTAAGGCTATTATATAGATCACTAGTTCTCAAAATGTATTCCCTAGACAATTTGCCTAGGAACTTGTTCAAAATAGAGATTCTTTTTTTTTTTTTTATAAATAAATTTTTATTAATGTTAATGGGGTGACATCAATAAATCAGGGTACATATATTCAAAGAAAACATGTCCAGGTTATTTTGTCATTCAATTATGTTGCATACCCATTACCCAAAGTCAGATTGTACTCCATCACCCTCTATCTAGTTTTCTTTGTGCCCTTCCCCCTCCCCCTTCCCCTCTCCCTTCTTTCCTCCCGCGCCCCCCTCCCCCCCACCCCCGGTAACCATCACACTCTTGTCCATGTCTCTTAGTCTCGTTTTTATGTCCCACCAATGTATGGAATCATGTAGTTCTTGGTTTTTTCTGATTTACTTATTTCATTCTGTATAATGTTATCAAGATCCCACCATTTTGCTGTAAATGATCTGATGTCATCATTTCTTATGGCTGAGTAGTATTCCATAGTGTATATGTGCCACATCTTCTTTATCAAGTCTTCTATTGAAGGGCTTTTTGGTTGTTTCCATGTCTTGGCCACTGTGAACAATGCTGCAATGAACATGGGGCTGCTTGTGTCTTGACTTATCAATGTTTCTGAGTTTTGGAGGTATATACCCAGTAGAGGGATTGCTGGGTCATAAGGTAGTTCTATTCTCAGTTTTTTGAGGAACCACCATACTTTCTTCCATAATGGTTGTACTACTTTACATTCCCACCAACAGTGAATGAGGGTTCCTTTTTCTCCACAGCCTCTCCAGCACTTGCTACTACCTGTCTTGTTTATAATAGCTAATCTAACAGGTGTGAGGTGGTATCTCCTTGTAGTTTTGATTTGCATTTCTCTAATAACTAATGAAGATGAGCATCTTTTCATATATCTGTTGGCCATTTGTATTTCTTCCTGGGAGAAGTGTCTGTTCATGTCCTCTTCCCATTTTTTTATTGGATTGTTTGTTTGTTGTTGAGTTTTATGAGTTCTTTGTATATTTTGGATATTAGGCCCTTCTCTGAGCTGTTGTTTGAAAATATCATTTCCCATTTAGTTGGCTGTTTATTTTTTTGTCAGTTTCTCTTGCTGAGCAAAACCTTTTTAATCTGATGTAGTCCCATTCATTTATCTTTGCCTTCACTTCTCTTGCCTTTGGAGTCAAAAATCATAAAATGCTCTTTAAAACCCAGGTCCATAAGTTTAGTACCTATGTCTTCTTCTATGTACTTTATTGTTTCAGGTCTTATACTTAGATCTTTGATCCATTTTGAATTAATTTTAGTACAAGGGGACAAACTATAGTCCAGTTTCATTCTTTTGCATGTGGCTTTCCAGTTTTCCCAGCGCCATTTGTTGAAGAGGCTTTCTTTTCTCCATTGTGTGTTGTTGGCCCCTTTATCAAAAATTATTTGACCATATATATGTGGTTTTATTTCTGGACTTTCTATTCTGTTCCATTGGTCTGAGTGTTTATTTTTCTGCCAATACCATGCTGTTTTGATTGTCGTGGCCCTGTAATACAGTTTGAAGTCAGGTATTGTAATGCCCCCAGCTTCATTCTATTTCCTTAGGATTGCTTTGGCTATTCGGGGTTTTTTAGTTCCATATAAATCTAATGATTTTTTGTTCCATTTCTTTAAAAAATGTCATAAGAATTTCGATGGGAATTGCATTAAATTTATAAATTGCTTTGGGTAATATGGCCATTTTGATTATATTTGTTCTTCCTATCCAAGAACAAGGAATATTTTTCCATCTCATTGTATCTTTTTTGATTTCCTTTAACAATGCTTTGTAGTTTTCATTATATAGGTCCTTTGCATTCTTTGTTATGTTTATTCCTAGGTATTTTATTTTTTTGTTGTTACAATTGTGAAGGGGATTATTTTTTTGAGTTCGTTTTCTAATATTTCATTGTTGGCATATAGAAAGGCTATGGACTTTTGTATGTTAATTTTGTATCCTGTGACCTTACTGTAATAGTTTATTGTTTCTAGTAATCTTTTTGTGGATCTTTGGGGTTTTCGATGTATAGGATCATATCATCTGCAAAAAGTGATATCTTTACTTCTTCTTTTCTGATATGGATGACTTTTATTTCTTTCTCTTGTCTGATTGCTCTGGCCAGAACTTCTAGCACCATGTTAAATAAGAGTGGAGAGAGTGGACAACCCTGTCTTTTTCCTGATTTAAGGTGGAAAGTCCTCAGTTTTATGCCATTTAATATGACGTTGGCTTATGGTTTATCATATATGGCCTTTATCATGTTGAGATATTTTCCTTCTATACCCATTTTGTTGAGTGTCTTAAACATAAAGTTGTGTTGTATTTTATCGAATACCTTTTCTGCATCTATTGATAAGATCATGTGGTTTTTGTTCTTTGTTTTGTTTATATGGTGTATTACGTCAACCGTTTTACGTATGTTTAACCATCCTTGAGATTCTGGGACGAATCGCACTTGATCATGATGTATTATTTTTTAAATATGTTGTTGTATTCGGTTTGCCAGTATTTTGTTTAGTATTTTAGCATCTGTATTCATTAGAGATATTGGTCTGTAGTTTTCTTTTTTTGTGCCGCCCTTGCCAGGTTTTGGTATAAGGGTTATGTTGGCCTCATAAAATGTGTTTGGAAGTATTGCTTCTTCTTCAATTTTTTGGAAGACTTTGAGTAGAATAGGAAGCATGTCTTCTTTGAATGTTTGATAGAATTCACTAGTATAACCATCTGGGCCTGGACTTTTATTTTTGGGGAGGTCTTTAATAGTTTTTTCTATTTCCTCCCTGCTAATTGGTCTGTTTAGGCTTTCTTCTTCTTCATGACTCAGTCTAGGAAGATTGTATTGTTCTAGGAATTTATCCATTTCTTCTAGATTGTTGAATTTGGGGGCATATAGTTTTATGTAGTATTCTACAATAATTCTTTGTATATCTATGATGTCTGTGGTGATTTCTCCTCTTTCATTTTGGATTTTGTTTATATGAGTTCTTTCTCTTTTTTCCTTGGTGAGTCTTGCCAAGGGTTTGTCAATTTTGTTGATTTTTTCAAAGAAACAGCTCCTTGTTTTATTAATTTTTTCTATAGTTTTTCTGTTCTCCATTTCATTTATTTCTGCTCTGATTTTCATTATTTTCTTTCTTCAGCGGGTTTTGGGTTGTCTTTGTTCTTCTTCTTCTAGTTCCTTAAGGTGTGAACTTAAGTGGTTCACTTGGGCTTTCTCTTGTTTGTTCATGTAGGCCTGAAGTGATATGAACTTCCCTCTTATTACTGCTTTTGCTGCATCCCAGAGATTCTGATATGTCGTATTGTCATTTTCATTTGTCTGTATATATCTTTTGATCTCTGCGCTTATTTCTTCTTTGACCCATTCATTTTTTAAAAGTATTTTGTTTAGTGTCCACATTTTTGTGGGTTTTTCCCCCTCTTTTTTGCAGTTGAATTCTAGTTTCAAGGCTTTATGATCAGAAAATATGCTTGGTACAATTTCAATTTTTCTGAATTTGCTGATGTTATTTTTATGGCCCAACATATGGTCAATTCTTGAGAATGTTTCATGTACACTAGAGAAAAATGTATACTCTGTTGCTTTGGGATGAAGTGTCCTGTACATGTCTATCATGTCCAGGTGCTCTAGTGTTTTGTTTAAGGCCACTATATCTTTGTTGATTCTCTGTTTGGATGACCAATCTAGAGCCGTCAGTGGTGTATTGAGGTCTCCAAGTATGATTGTATTTTTGTCAATTTTTGTTTTAAGGTCAATAACTAGCTGTCTTATGTATTTTGGTGCTCCTTGGTTTGGTGCATATATATTAAGGATTGTTATGTCTTCTTGATTCAGTGTCCCCTTAATCATTATGAAATGACCATTTTTGTCTCTGAGTACTTTTGCTGTCTTGTAGTCAGCATTATCAGAGATGAGTATTGCTACACCTGCTTTTTTTTGGATGTTATTTGCTTGGAGTATTGTTTCCCAGCCTTTCACTTTGAATTTGTTTTTATCTTTGTTGCTTAGATGTGTTTCTTGTAGGCAGCATATAGTTGAATTTTCTTTTTCAATCCATTCTACTATTTTGTATCTTTTTATTGGTGAGTTTAATCCATTTATATTTAGTGTAATTATTGACACTTGTGGGTTCCCTATTGCCATTTTATAAATTGCTTTCTGTTAATTTTGTATCTTGTTTGATTCTTCTCTTTTGTTTTTTCTATCATTTGTTTTTGTTTGTTTGTATTTCATACTTCTTTCCTCTGTTGCTCCCTTTTTTAAGTCATGTGCTTTTGTGGTGGTTTCTTCAAGCGTGGTTACCATTAAGTAATGAAAAGGGTACCTACCGTATTCATTGTAGTACCCTATTTTATGAGTGTTTCTGCACTTCATTGTCCTTTGCTATTGTTAATCTCTGTCCTTTCCCTTTTTTTTTGCTTTTGTTGTCACAGTTTAAATTTGGTTTTATTGTGTTCTTGGTGGAGCTTTTACTTGTGGTTTTGTTCTTTGGATCTGGTTGGAAAATCCCCTTTAGTATTTCCTGGAGTGGGCGTTTTCTGATGATAAATTCCCTCATCTTTTCTGTATTTGTGAATGTTTTTATTTCTCCTTCGTATTTGAAGGAAAGCTTTGATGGGTATAGTATTCTTGGCTGAAAGTTCCTCTCTTTCAGGGCTTTAAATATTGGGGTCCACTCTCTTCTAGCTTGTATAGCTTCTGCTGAGAAATCTGATGATAATCTAATAGGCCTTCCTTTATATGTTGTATTCTTTTTTCCCCTGGCTGCCTTGAGAATTTTTTCTATGTCGTTGGTTTGTGCCAGTTTCATTATGATGTGCCTTGGAGTAGGTTTGTTGTGGTTAAGAAAACTTGGTGTTCTGTTTGCTTTTTGAATTTGAGGCTTCAGTTTTTTCCACAGGTTTGGGAAGTTCTTGTCTATTTTTTGTTTGAATATATTCTCCATTCCATTTTCTCTCTCTTGTCCCTCTGATATACCTATTATTCTTTTTTTTTTTTTTTCATTTTTCTGAAGCTGGAAACAGGGAGAGACAGTCAGACAGACTCCCGCATGCTCCCGACTGGGATCCACCGGCACGCCCACCATGGGGCGACACTCTGCCCACCAGGGGGCGATGCTCTGCCAATCCTGGGCGTCGCCATGTTGCGACCAGAGCCACTCTAACGCCTGAGGCAGAGGCCACAGGGCCATCCCCAGTGCCCGGGCCATCTTTGCTCCAATGGAGCCTTGGCTGCGGGAGGGGAAGAGAGAGACAGAGAGGAAAACATGGCGGAGGGGTGGAGAAGCAAATGTGCGCTTCTCCTGTGTGCCCTGGCCGGGAATCGAACCCGGGTCCTCCGCTCGCTAGGCCGACGCTCTACCGCTGAGCCAACCGGCCAGGGCCATACCTATTATTCTTATATTATTCTTTTTGATGGAGTCAGACAATTCCTGTAGGGCTCTCTCATTTTTTAAAATTTTTGAGTCTCTGTCTTCTTCTCTCTGTTTTGCCTGAAGTTGCTTGTCTTCTATGTCACTAATTCTACTTTCTATCTAGCCTGTTCTATTAGCTAAGCTTGTTACCTCGTTTTTCAGTTCATGAATTGAGTTTTTCATCTCTGTTTGATTTGTTTTTATAGTTTCAATTTCCTTGATAATATATTCTTTGTGTTCATTGAGTTGTTTTCTGAGCTCCCTAAAATACCTTTCTGTGGTTTCTTATATATGTCTGAGTATTTTTAGTATTTCTATTTTAAATTCTCTGTCATTTAGCTCCAAGGTTTACAATATATTAATTTTTTTCTCCATAGATTTTCCCACTTCTATCTGTGCTACTTCTCTATCTTTTGTATTCATGATATTGGATTTCCTTTTTCTTAATGGCATCTGAGGGTGGTCTTGTTGGTAGCACTTCACCTTCAGTGGGTGGAACTCCCAGACATTCCAAGGATAGATTTTTCTGTCTCTGGTTGATGACCTTGTTGAAATTTTGGGGAAATTTGTTGGTCACGCTCCTCACAGCGCCATTTCTCTGACGTCACCAAAAATAAAGATTCTTCTGTCTCAGTTCTGCTTTATTGATTAAGAAAGTCTAGATAGAGGTGGGGCCCAGCAATGTGTGTTTTCACAAGCCTTTAGGTAACTTTTATGCACAAAAAGTTTGAACCACTGATAGAGATCTATTATATAGTGTCTTGAAACTAAGTTCAACAGTTTATGCAACTAGAGCATGTGCTTTCTCTGTTTTATTTATTTGTTTGTTTGTTTATTTATTTCTACAGTGACAAAGAGTCAGAGAGAGGAATAGATAGGGACAGACAGACAAGAACAGAGAGAGATGAGAAGCATCAATCATTAATTTTTCATTGTGACACCTTAGTTGTTCATTGATTGCCCTCTGATATGTGCCTTGACCACAGGCCTTCAGCAGACCATGTAACTCCTTGCTCAAGCCAGTGACCTTGGGTCCAAGCTGGTGAGCTTTGCTCAAGTCAGATGAGCCCATTCTGGAGCTGATAACCTCAGGGTCACGAACCTGGGTCCTCAGCATCCCAGTTCGGCGCTCTATCCACTGCGCTACTGCTCGGTTAGGTTCTCTGTTTTATTTTAATAGTTATTTTTTATGGGTAAATTTATAAAAATAAATAAAGTGAATGATCATTAAACATTGCAGCTTTTTGTAACAGCAAATAGTCATGGATTAAAGTAATAAAATTTAATAATTATAGACACGTGTTCGAGAAGCATGAGGTAATTTTATTATTGTAGATGATTAAAATGTGTAGTTCTGAATGACTTTGTAATTACTCAGAAGACCAGAATGATCTATATTGCTATTCATTTTGTTACATCCTTAGTTTAACTTGTGAACATGCAGAGTGTGAATCATACTGAACTAAAGTCTACCATTCTTCAGATATAGATTGTGAACTATAGGTAAAAGTTGGCATATTGAAATTCATGTGGCATAGCAGTAATAATCTATCTGATTAATTTTCAGAATAAATTCACCTTCAGAGAAATACATGCTTATATATTCTTTCATTTATTCCATCAATATATAGTTAAGCTCAGAGTGTTTGACAGGTACAATTCTAGATGTTGGTGTATAGCAATGAACAAAATTGAATAAAATATAGCAATGAACAAAATGAATAAAAGTCTTTATCAAAAAGAAAGTCTTTGTTCTAGTGAAGAAGATGGACAAAAGAGTAAATATATAATATGGCAGGTGGTGAAAAGTGTTCCAAAGAAAAATAAATCAGAGTAAAGAGAATTGGAGAGGGGAGTGTTATATGTGCTATTTTATATAGGATGATCACAGAAGGTTTCTGATAAGGAAACAATATAAGCAGAGACATGAGGGAAACGAGGGAAACCTAAGTAAAAATCTGGATGTACTAGTTATTGGGCAAAGAGAACTTTAAGGGAAAAGCCTGAAGTATGTAGCAGTATTTTGATTTCTACAGAAAAAGGGGTTGGAATAATAATTAAAAAAAGAAGAATAACCATGGCAAAATCACACAACTGATGGTGGGTGGTGCTGGGATTTGAACCTTAGTCTGCAGAAAGATATAGGAAGCATAGAGAAGATTTAACTATGTCTGGGGAAAAAGGATTCTGGGCAAAGCCAAGACATCTCCAGGTGTCTTGTCTTGGAGTCTTGTACTAGGAGAGCATGTCCTTGTTATGTCACAGAAACAGCAAAGAAATTAATGGGGCTGGAACACAGGGATCTAGAGAGAGTTGTGAAGCCCGGGAGGTGACACGGGGTGGGGGTAAGAAGGGGCATAGATATGTAAAGCCTTGTATGCTGTTGTCAGAGCATTAAAATTTATTCTAAATAAGGGTTTTGAGCTGAAGAGTAATATATTTTATTTATTTTTTCCAAAGATACTCTAGATGCTGTTTAAAGAATATCTTATAGGGGTGGTAAGAGTGCCAATAGGGAAATCATTTAGTAACCTAGATCAAAGGGAGATTATTATGGCTTGTTCTAAGGTAGTAGTGGAGGAAGGGATGAAGAGTAGTCACACTCTGTATGTATTTTGAAGAAAGAGCCATCAAGATTTTCAGATATTATAATAAAGTTCTAGTAGAAAAATCATAATAATTATAGTCAAAGCAAGCATGTTTGAATTGATTAACTGAGAATAATTCCCACATTCAAAATCTGCATTTTTTTTAACTTGGATACTTTCAGCATCTTCTTGTTAGTAATATTTTTTGTTTGACCTAAATAATGCTGGTTAGAAACTATTCACTCATCCTGTATTTATGCCAGGGATGTATAACCAACATCTTAAACTCCTGCATGATATATTATGGAACATTGTATATCAGTTTTTGTTGCAGAAAATTCTATTGTGTTTGGTTATTTTTAGATAATAAAGTTATCTTAAGCCCTATTATCCACAAGAAAGAATCTGGTCCTTTGATGACATTTTAACAAATTCAAGCATTTATACAAACTGTATAAGCATTAAAGACAAATTGTATTATTATGAAAGATAGGGTAGGTGATGCTACCAATTTAAGAGAGGTGAAAATAATATTTGAAAAAATATGCAAATGGATGTTTTTACTTAATGCATATCTAGAAGAAAATTGGCTCAAATTACTAAATTTTATGTATTAGCTCATGTCACTCTGTAGTTCTTATGTTCTGTTTCTCTTAAGTCAAAGTAATTGTATGATGTTAGAGTAAAAGTAAAATCTCTTCTTCGGAGTAGGTGAAACTTTTACATATTAGCATTATAAATTTAGGAACATAAATTATGTGCTTTTATTTTAAATCCTGTAGGGAGTTAAAACTGCAGAGTTGAACTATGTCTTCATGTAGCCTCAAATGTTCAAGCATTCAACTGTCTTGTGAATATGTTTGGAAATAATGAGACTTCTGGGTGGCACTACTTGGGAGATAGCTTTGGTTTGGATATTGAGATTTGGGATTCATAAGTCTATAGTTGCTTGAAATCCTGGGTTAAAATGGAACCTCCCAGGAGTGTGTGTAAGAGAAAATAGTGCCTAGTATTGAACTTCAGTGACACTACCTTGTAAAGGGCAGGTGGAAGAAGAGGGGTCATCCAAAGTAGCTGAGTGGTGAGTGAAGCCAAAGAATCAGGAATGAGATCCATGCAGACAGGTTGGAGAAAATGTTAGGAAGTGTGTAGTTGTCAGTGTTAAATATTACAGAAAGAGCAGTTAATACAAGGATTTAAAATAATAGATTGGGCTTGGTAATCAGATCTTTTGCTAAAACAATTTCAGTAGTGTGCTAAAGATAGAAGACAGATTTTAATGAATTAAAGAACAAGTAGATCAGAAAATAAAACCAGAATGTAGACATTTCTTTCTAGAAGCTTGAAGGAGAGAACTAATATGTCATAAAGCAGAAGCGAGGACATAAATTTTATAGGTCAAAAGCAGGGAGTCTATGAGAGACTGGATTAATAACTTGGGAAGAAAAAAGACAAATTGTTGGAATAAGGCCACCAAACTGAGGGATCAGTGTGAGCATAAGGGAAGGTTGAATTTTTGTAGGAGAAGACTTCTTCCTTTTGATTAAAAAGTAGAGAAAACAAAGATGGTGTGGTAGAGGCAAATTTTCAGGAGTCTGGAGTGGAGAATGGGAGGAGAAGATGCCTGAGTTCAGAGCTAATCACCACATCTTGTGCCTTTACCAGCACTACAGTTCTATTTATGATGCAAATAAAAACATTTCCATTTATTTGAAAGTAACTGATCAAATTTTCTTTTCCTCATTCTCCCCTCACCCCACTGGATAGCTACAGTATCTTAGGTGGAGATTTTACTATATTATTTTAGGTCTGTATTCTTAACATGTGATAATGTAGTCGGGAAGCTGGTGTAATATACATGAAAATATGGACATGATTATTCATTTTCTGCACATATTGGGAAAGCATTAAGCAAGCATATCTGAAACATCTTATTTCAGCTTGAGGAATTTATTACATTGGAAATTAAGTTTTATTTGGGTAAACAGTACTAATATTGAACAGACTGCAGAGTTAATATTTTAGTTGAGTGTACCAGAATAACTTATTTCACTAAATAACCATGAGACATTTGAGAGATTGGTGACACCTCTCAGACTCTTACAAGTGTTAAAGCCTGAAGTCAAAAGGACTCATTTTCTCCACCCCACCCCAACTGAAGTGTTTCAAAGGATAAGATTGAGCATCATTATTTAGGTAAAAGACAGATTGTGACCTTCTTCACAGGATAGAATTTCAGTAGCTAAATTTTTTTTATTAAGTAATGTCTAGCTTCTATTTTATTGTTAATTTACTATTCAGAGATGAGCAACAACAAAAACCACACTTCTTAATCCTTGATGCAAAGGCAGAGGAGTGACAGGTGTTTTCTAGATTAGTCCCTTTATCTTTCTGGGTTTTTTTTTCTCTCTCTCTTTTAGGAAAGAAGAAACACAACTAAGTTAAAATTTATTTATTTTTTTAAAGAAAATTTGTATGTAGGTCAAATAGGATTATCTTCTTAATGATGCTAATGTGAATTACTTTTAATAGGATCTAATCTCATGGGTTTGGAGTAATAGGGAAAGAATCATCTCAGCTCTCTAGACAAAATATGCCTAAGTAGTTTATGTGGATTTTAAATAATATTAGCATTTTATAGGTAAAGCAGTTTTGAACATAATTAAAAATTATCATTCAAAATTGGAAGTTAGTTTTTTACTAGTATTTCATTTAATTCATTTTTATCAAATTATTATTATTTTTTAGAAAGGGTAAGAAACTTTACAGAAAAAGGCATTTCACTAGTAAAAATCATATCCAGACAAGAATTACATGAACCTGTTAAGAGATTACTTTTCTAGTTTATATTCCTAAGTAGTAGAATAAGAACTTTTCCATTATTTTAGGTGTTGGTGAACATTGTCTCTGTGGTCTTTCTAGACTTAGTGAGACTCTGTTTTCAAACATTGAGGTACTAAGATCTAGGGAAGAAAAACTTACTGTCTCTCTTTGTTCCTCTAGTGGGATTACAACATTTTTGGAATGTATAAAAAGTTTTTAACTGGCAGCTTGAGTGGAATCTTTGGTTCCTTGTTAAGGGAGTGGTAATGTTGTAGCTATAGTATGGACTCTTCCATTCCTTGGGGAAACTGAAGGCCTGAAAATGATGGGAGATAATAGAAAAAATAGATCTATGCAAAATATTACAAAATAAGTATACTACTATCCTTCTATTATCAGAACTCATTAAGCAGCTTATAGTAAATATTGGTTCCTATTCAGTTCTGCCTTAAGGTCTTTATTCATTTATTCAACAAATATTTGAGGAATACCTATTTGGACTGGGGTTACAGTGGTGAACAAGAAAGACATCATCCCTGCTCTGGTGAAGTTTACAATTTAGTGTGGACTTGCAGAAATTAAACATTTTTCAAAAATACATATGCAAGTTGGCACTCTAATATTTTGAAAAAAAATGTTCAAGAAAATTAAGTTAGGGGCAAGAATGGTAGTGGGAAGTCAGCTCAGACCTAAAGTAAGTGGATGTTAGCCAGGTCAGAATTGAGAAATGGAGCATTTGAGGCTCATTTTGCTTTGACTTAATCTCTTTTTAGTTTAGAAAAAAGGTAAATTATAAATATAATGGACGACTTATGAATTATTACATAAATAAAAAAACAAGGAATCATTTAAAACCTTAAAATAAAAATTAAAGTAAAAAATTTCATGTTATTCTTCATGTATACTTACAAAAACAGTTTAATAGGTATGCAAAATTTTTACTTTAATCTTTTTATATTTTTCCAAAACTAAAGGGCAAGATTGATTTTTTTCTTTCTCTTTCTTTCTCTCTCTCTCTCTCTCTCTCTCTCTCTCTTTTTCTTTCTTTCTTTCTCTTTCTTTCTTTCTTTCTTTCTTTCTTTCTTTCTTTCTTTCTTTCTTTCTTTCTTTCTTTCTTTCTTTCTTTCTTTCTTTCCCTTCCTCCCTCTCTCCCTTCCTTCCTTTCTTTCTTAAGGGACAGAGAGAGAGAGAGAGAGAGTCAGAGAAAGGGATAGATAGGGACAAACAGACAGGAATGGAGAGAAATGAGAAGCATCAATCATCAGTTTTTTGTTGCGACACCTTAGTTGTTCATTGATTGCTTTCTCATATGTGCCTTGACCGTGGGCCTTCAGCAGACTGAGTAACCCCTTGCTTGAGCCAGTGACCTTGGGTCCAAGCTGGTGAGCTTTTTGCTCAAGCTCGCTCTGAAGCTGGCGACCTCGGGGTCTCGAACCTGGGTTCTCCGCATCCCAGTGCGACGCTCTATTCACTGTGCCACTGCCTGGTCAGGCGTAAGATTTCTTATTATTAAATTATTAGATATTACTTTTGAGGGATTCTTTGGAAAATCAAAGGGATAAAAAGTGATTGCTAAATTTCTGGATTGCTAAAAAGTTCAGCTTTTTTTTTTTTAATGTTATCAACTTTTCCTGAAAGATTAGTAAGCTAAGAACGTTCTAGAACTGATTTTTTGTCTCCCAAGACTATCATTTATTTCATCTCTAAGAAACATCTTTAATGAAGGATCACTTGTCTTCAGTAACTTTTAGATCTTGACACGTTTTAATTGTGGTTCTTCAACCTCATAATGATTGTCTTGTGTCCTGAGGCTGAACTCTTTCAGCCTTTCAGAGAGAATACCTTGGGAATTCAGATTAGACTGGTAATGCTCATCTTGTGGATCATATTACAAATTTGCCATCTTTTACATTTTTCCCACGTTTAAACTTTGCAGTTGAATAACTTGAATGCAGTTATTTCAGCAGACAGTTATACACACACAGGTTGTGTTTATGAATATATGAATGCTTAAACATACAGAAAAAAAGCAAATACTGAACTACAGTCAATTATCTAAAGGCTTTGTCTGCATGAGGTCAAACACGCAGAAGCTTGCATTTACCTGCTTTCTCCCCATGTTGAAAACTGTGAGACTGCATCAAGCCCAGATTTAGCCCCTCGGAATACTGAATCTAACTGCTTTAATTTCATCAACATTTTGCTGAATCCACTATCATGGGTTAAATTGTATTCTCCCAAAATCCATATGTTGAAGTCCTAACTTTGTACTTCAGTATACGAAGTCATTATAGATATAGCTAGATAAGATGAAGTCATATTGTAGTAAAGTAGGCCCCTAATACCAATATGACTGGTGTCTACAAAATGGAGATATTTGAACACACACAGACACACACACGAAGAACACCATGTGAGGATGAGGCCAAAGAGCAGGATGAAGTTTCTACAGGCCAAGGGACAGCAAAGATTGCCCACAAGCCACCAGAAGCTAGGCAGGAGGCATGGGACAGATTCTACCTCAGAGCCTTCAGAAGGAAACAATCCTCCAGAACCTGAGACAAAAATTTGTTTTTAGCCACCTCATTTGTGATACTATGTTATAGCAGCCTTAGCAAACCAATACAACCAAATTGCAGTTGTTCCACCAGGTCTAGTCTAGTCGGCCACCGCCTAATGAAGGAAACGTTTCCTGCATTACAGCTCTCTTCTTGCATCTTCCAGCTTCCCTCATCTTCCTGATGCCCAGGCCTTCTCCTTCCTGTTTCTCTTATGGAATATACAGTTACTCTATTTTCAGTTTCTTCCGCACCTGCTCTATCCCACTGCTCTCCCTCCCAAGTACTTCTCCTGATTTTTTTTTTAAACTTTAAATAAAAACCGGCCTTTTTATTGTAGCTCTTGTCTTAAACATGCTTTGAAATCTATCATCATGAAATAATGTTCTGTGGCCAGTATCTTGTCTCCAAGTCTTTCTTTGTTTGTCTGCAATCATTTTTTCTCCTCCTTGATAACTACTATCTCTGTTCCTTCCTTTTGTGATTCCCAAGTCCTGAACATCTCACTCTTCTGCCAGGCTATTAATCCTGTGTATTCACCTGCTTTCTTACCTAGGCTGGACTTTTTGGTACGCCTCTTCAGTATTTTCTGTGACATTCAAAATTCTTTGCAGTCTTGACTTTCTGACATATTCAACATCAACAATAAGTTACATTTCCCATTCTCAGTTCCAATTGTTGGGTCCAATATTCATTCATTCTTAGCTGGGACCTCACTATTGCATAGCCATTATGGCATATCTTTTCTTTTCTTTTTCTTTTTAAATGAGAGTTGGGAAGATAGACTCCCGCATGCACCCCGACCAGGATCCACCTGGCAACCCCCATCTGTGGCTGATGCTCAAATCAATGGAGCTATCCTCAGTGCCCAGGGCCAACACTAGAACTAATTGAGCCACTGACTGTGAGAAGGGAAGAGAGAGATTAGGAGGAGAGGGCCGGGGAGAGAAGCAAATGGTTGCTTCTCATGTGTGCCCTGACTGGGAATGGAACCTGGGACGTCCATATGCTTTGGCTGATGCTCTATCCACTGAGCCAACTGGCCAGGGCTGTTACGGCATTTTAATAGCAATTTTTCTGTTCTAGTCTTTTCTCTAACGAAATTCACTGCACGTATTGGTAAATCATCTTGGCTTCCACTTTGATTAGGTTCTGCCTATATGGCTTTAGTGTCCTCTTTATCTAAAAATAGAATTCCTTGCATTTCTTCTACAAATAACTCCAGTCTTTGTATTCCTCATGGTTGTCTATGCAGGCAACCAGTGCAAGCCTCCAAATGTGAACCCAAATTTACTTACCTGAGAATATTTCTTGTTTATATCTTAGCCTGTAGTTCAAGTAGCATTAATGTCATTCCCCAAATAAGCTTTAAAAATTTCCAACTTCATACTTTTGCTAATATTTTATGCTTCTGAATGATGCTATTTTTTACTTCCAATCATGTTATATAAAAAAATTCCATTTTTTAAGGAGACTCCACTCAAATGCTGCCTCTTCATCAAATCTATCCTTATCAATTTTAGCTGGTAGTCATCTTTTCCCCTTTTATGGCATACATTCCACAAATATTATGGTAATTCTTTTATTATTATAATATATACATTTACCTTTTCTATGTTAATGGTGTCTAAGTTTTTTTTAGGTCAGACAAGCAATTTTATTAGTTTTTATATCTCCGATGTTACCTGCATATAATAGATGTAAAAAGATAGCATTGAAAGAAGAAATACTTTTAAAATGACTGTTAAAAAATTACAGCTAAATAACTAGTTGCATGTTTAACATCAGTATCTGGGAATATTTAAACATAGAAATCTCAGTCTAGAAACCTCATTTTTTTGTGTTGATAAGATGATCTTATAAAACCAAACCAAATGCTGATCTGTTTTGGTTACTATAGATTTGTTTTCACTTTCTAAAATTGTTAATCAGAATTTTAAAGTAAGTTGAAACAATGGCTATCCTGGATGATGACATGTGATTTGGAAACTTTGTGGTAACAGCTAAGTAGAGCCAAAAGTATTAGGTGGATGGAAGGGAGGATGAGAGTGGCAAGGTGGCCAGGGTACTGATCCTGTGGCCAAGTGCACTTCATCTTTGCCAAGATTAGAACCAAAGCAACGAAGTTTAAACTGAAGCACGAGGAATGTGATATACTGTATAAATAGGTCAAAAGTGATCAAACTGTATGCTTCAAATATGTGTTATTTATTGTACTTTATACCTCAATAAAATTATTTAATAAACTCTTAAAAAACAACAACAACAACCCATACCCTAACGAAAACCAAACCAAAACCACAACAAAACTCTAAAGAATCTAATACATAAAGTTCAAAAATTTTTTACAACCCGTATGATTTAGTTTTTGTTTTGTTTCATTTTACTGTATTTGCTAATTTAGAGAGAGAGGCTGTGAGGATAAATGAAAAAGCAGATCTGTTTCTTTCTTTGTATATAGGGGAGCAGAAATGTACAAAGCTGTCAAAAGTGCTCTTTTAGTGTGTATGTTTATGATAAATTTTGTTGATTTACTCTGAATATTATTTATAGTTTCCCAGAGGATTTTTAGTGTAGGCATTTTTGGCCTTTATCCTGTATGCAGCAAGATACAGTAACATAATACTAGGAAATGCGAATACAAAACCAGGAAGATAAATTCTGGTTTGTTCTATGAATTTAGAAAAGCAACAATGCATAAAATGCTGTCATTCAGGAACACAAAAAGAGATTTATACCAAATGTTCTGTTTTGTGCTTTAGTGCATTAATTAGACACATCTTTTGTGAGGTATGCCAAGGAATTTTTAGTGTGGCTTCTTTGTTTAATCTTAGTCCCATTTATGTCTCTGTTTATAACTTCTCTCTTATCCTTGCTGCTTAATTGATTTAAAAGATGAAACTAGAAGACCTACAATGGAGTTTGTTTGGATTATATCAGTTATTTTATTTTTAATAGTCTTGAGCCATACATTGTAGACTTGATAAGACTTTTTTATTGGTGAATAAAGTATGTGTTTTTAAATCAGATAAGCCTAAATTTACATTACAGTTCTACCATTTATCCCCAATGACTTTGAGCAAATATTTATTTTGCAGAGTTGCTGGGAGTTTTAAATGAAATAGTGCATAAAACTATTTAATAGTGCACAGCGCCTGGCACATACTATTTAATGAATAGTAGGTATTATTCTGTTTCTATTTAGGGGGCCATATGATAATTTTCATTTAAAAACCACAAGTTCATTGGTCCTAAATTCTCTTTTTATAATGCTAACAATTCATAACTATGAATCAAGTGTAACCCATGTGTCTTTCACTGCTTTGCCCTACAACTCCAACTTTTGTAAAGTACTTTCTTTGGGAAGATGGAGTTGAGTTCCTTAGTTTAAAGAACCATTTCATAGAACTACCTTATGACCCAGCAATCCCTCTACTGGGTATATATCCCCAAAACTCAGAAACATTGATACGTAAAGACACATGCAGCCCCATGTTTATTGCAGCATTGTTCACAGTGGCCAGGACATGGAAACAACCAAAAAGCCCATCAATAGATGACTGGATAAAGAAGATGTGGCACATATACACTATGGAATACTACTCAGCCATAAGAAATGATGACATCGGAACATTTACAGCAAAATGGTGGGATCTTGATAACATGATACGAAGCAAAATAAGTAAATCAGAAAAGACCAGGAACTGTATTACTCCATACGTAGGTGGGACATAATAGTGAA
The DNA here is from genome assembly GCF_036850995.1 of Saccopteryx leptura. Taxonomy (NCBI): domain Eukaryota; kingdom Metazoa; phylum Chordata; class Mammalia; order Chiroptera; family Emballonuridae; genus Saccopteryx; species Saccopteryx leptura. The sequence continues at coordinate 291,901,170 of NC_089504.1, forward strand.
ACTAAGAGACATTGATAAGAGTGTGGTGGTTACGGGGGGGAGGGGGGAATGGGAGAGGGAAAGGGGGTGGGGAGGGGCACAAAGAAAACAAGATAGAAGGTGACAGAGGACAATCTGACTTTGGGTGGTGGGTATGCAACATAATTGAACGACAAGATAACCTGGACTTGTTATCTTTGAATATATGTATCCTGATTTATTGATGTCACCCCATTAAAAAAATAAAATTATTAAAAAAAAAAAATTACCATCACAAAAAAAAAAAAAAGAACCATTTCAAGTCAGGTGGGGAAAGGACTGTCTCTTCCAGTCAATCCTTACATAACTTGACCACACTTAACTGTCTTTTCTGTCTTCTGTCTCCCCAGCCTATTACTGCTGAGGAAAAGCTATCTACAATGTCAAGCACAGCAACAGTGTTTGCTGTGAAACTGAGCGAAGGATAACAGAACTTCTCTCACAGCAAATGCTTTCTTCTACTCAGAATTTGACATCTTGATGGAATTACTGTCCTCAGAAAGGAGAAGAGCTACTTAAGACTCTCTTGAGAAAAATCTTAGGCATCCTAATCTGTTTTTCCAGGTGATTGATGTCATAAAATTTTTAAGTAAATATTTCCTTTTTCATTTGATATAAAGTTTATATAGGACATTTAAACTTCAGCTTACTTAAGGGACAATACAGAATTTGACATTAATTAAAACTATCAAAAGATTTAGTGATTTTTTCACTTTAATTTTTCAGAAAAATCTAATAAAAGAGTCCAAATAAATTTTTGACATTTTTTTTTTTTGGTCTTTTTTCTAAGTTATAAGCGGGGAGGCAGTCAGACTCCCGCATGCACCCCACCGGGATCCACCTGGCATGCCCACCAGGGGGCGATGCTCATCCACTCTGGGGCATTGCTCTTGCTCTGCTGCAATAGGAGCCATTCTAGTGCCTGAGGCGGAGGCCACGCTCAGCACACCGGCCAACTTTACTCCAATGGAGCCTTGGCTACAGGAGGGGAAGAGAGAGACAGAGAGGAAGGAGAGGGGGAGGGGTGGAGAAGCAGATGGGCGCTTCTCCTGTATCCCCTGACCAGGAATTAAACCCTGGACTTCCACATGCCGGGCCAACGCTCTACTGCTGAGCCAACCAGCCAGGGCTTGACAATATTTTTAAAATCAACAGGAGATTTAGTAATTTTCATGAGATAATTGTTATAGAAATATTTTACCCAGATCATTAAGGTGATTATACATATTCATGATACTATTTTTATTGAAATGAATATAAAATATTTCCCTACTTCCTATTGCTTCTGTAACTAAGAAAGCTCCTGAGATTGTGTATATAGCCAGTCATTTTTTACTAAAAAAAGCCAGTTGGTTATTATCTGATGGGTTTGGTAGATTATAATGTATATTTATATACATGCATTGAGTAATAATTTCTAGTTTTGTTTTTGAAGGTTAATTTATCTATTTTCTAAGAGAGTCATTTAATATAACATTAGTCATTTAAAAATAAACTATAAGCACTGGTAAAATTATTTTATTTTCTACCAATTTAAACTGCTTTTTCTGTAACCCAGTTTGAAGAACATGGGGCAAAATTACCTACATCGAATTTGATTTGCTTATTGAAATTAAAGTTGCTAACTGGTTATAGCAAAATCTGCTGATTCTACTTGTGCTGAGCCTATGAACAGAAACTATACAATTTGTTTTACATAAGAGTCATTACCCACATGTTATCCATGAATGATATTAGGTGGGCAACTTTTGAATAGTGCCAGGTAGACATAGAAGATTTTACATTTGGGGCCTGACCTGTGGTGGCGCAGTGGATCAAGCATCAACCTGTAATGCTGAGGTAGCCGGTTCAAAACCCTGGGCTTGACGCTTCCTGCTCCTCCCCCCTTCTCTCTCTCTCTCTCGTCCCTAAAATGAATAAATTAATAAAAATAATTTTTAAAAATGTTAAAAAAAGATTTTATATTGGATTTTATTTATTTATTTATTATTAAGCAAGAGGTGGGAAGGCAGAGAGGCAGACTCCAGAATGGGCTGTTATGGGGATGCACCCAGCAAGCCCACTAGGGGGCAATGCTTTGCCTATCTGGGGCCGTTGCTCTGTTGCTTGGCAACCAAGCCATTTTAGCGCCTAAGGCAAGGCCATAGTGCCATCCTTAGCCCCTGGGGCCAACTCGCTCTAATTGAGCCATGGCTGTAGGGGATGGGGATGTGGGGAGGAGGGGTGGAGAAGCAGATGGGCGCTTCTCCTGTGTGCTCTGCTGAGAATTGAACCCAGGATTTCCACACGCTGGGCAGATGCTCTACCCCTGAGCCAATTGGCCAGGGCCTATAGTTTATTTTAATTAACTGAATAGAGAAGCAGGTGCTACAGAACTACCTACCCTCATGGTATTGCAGGGAATTTGGCTTGCACTTCCATTCTAGCATTATCTTTTGTTTTGAAACTGCTAAGGACTAGAGATCAAAGGAAGAGGGTGAATGATGACCAGTTGGGAATTCCTGTGATATGAATTACCACCATAACTATGACTGTGGTATAGTTAGGTTTACAATCAGGATTTTAATGTTCAAATACTTAATGTATTAGAACTATTAGGATCAATTAGTTTAGTGTCACTGTTTCTCCGAAGTGAAAGAGATTTTAGCAGTCTTTTATACCAAAACCATATTTTTACTGGTGAAACAAAAGAGGCCTAGAGAAGGAGGAGATTTGCTCAAAGTTACATGGCTAATTAGTGGTTTGACTCTATCGTTATTGCCATTATACTATATTGCTAAATTTTAGCAGGCAGAAGAATAAAATCACCATTTATTAACTTTCCCCCTATGGTGTGAACCTGTGAAACAAACAAAGGAATTAGCTGCCTGTGAGTTCTTTTGCATCAAGACACTGCCTCCTTATTTGACAGATTTTCTCTGTGAATTTACATAGGGACTTTTTTTTTCCTGAAGTGTGAAGAGTAGAGGCAGAGAGACAGACTCCCACATGCACCTGACTGAAATCCACCTGCCATGCCCACTAGGGGGCTACACTTTGCCTATCTGGGGCATTGTTCTGTTGCAACTGGAGCCATTCTAACTCCTGAGATGGAAGCCATGGAGCCATCTTCAGCACCCAGGGCCAACTTTGCTCCAGTGGAGCCTTGGCTGCAGGAGAGGAAGGGAGCGATAGAGAGAAAGGAGAAGGGGAAGAGTGGAGAAGCAGATGCATGCTTCTCCTGTATGCCCTGGCCAGGAATTGAACCTGGGATTTCCACACAATGGGCTGATGCTCTACCACTGAGCCAATCGGCCAGGGCCCACAGATACTTTTTTTTATTGGCAATTAACATATTATAAAACCAAAATATTTACAGCCCAATTTAAATATTCTAATTAACAGTTATTGTTATTTTATTTTTATTTTTTTCATTTTTCTGAAGCTGGAAACAGGGAGAGACAGTCAGACAGATTCCCGCATGTGCCCGACTGGGATCCACCCAGCACGCCCACCATGGGGCCACGCTCTGCCCACCAGGGGCGATGCTCTGCCCATCCTGGGCGTCGCCATGTTGCGACCAGAGCCACTCTAGCGCCTGAGGCAGAGGCCACAGAGCCATCCCCAGCGCCCGGGCCATCTTTGCTCCAATGGAGCCTTGGCTGCAGGAGGGGAAGAGAGAGACAGAGAGGAAAGCACGGCGGAGGGGTGGAGAAGCAAATGGGCGCTTCTCCTGTGTGCCCTGGCCGGGAATCGAACCCGGGTCCTCCGCACGCTAGGCGACGCTCTACCGCTGAGCCAACCGTCCAGGGCTATTGTTATTTTAAATATAACCCAAATGCTCTATAACCATTGCGGAAAACAAGGCAGTCTCAGAGAGAAAACCTGTCACAGTCCTCCACACTGTTGATCTTTTCTAAATCATTGCATATTGTGGATCTTTTTTGGAGTTTAAAGTGATTATTTTTCTTCATGTAAGCTGCATGGTATATGACTATGTCCTCATAACCTAAAACAATGCTCTATATTAAATGATTAGAGCAGTGAAAATTCTGTCTAGTCACAACATTGCAGAAAGATCAAGTTATAGTATACAAAGTGCACAGAAGGAGAAACATGCATAAATGTGTCTTGGTTTACAACCAGAGCTTTTGCTTACCAAACTTTAAGTGGTTAAGATGATTTATAATCCTTTCTCCAAATCCTTCCTTTTCCCTTTATTATTTTTATCAGCAGTCATTCATTCTTGGCTTAATATCTAGCGTGCCTAGGTATGGTTCTCAACTCTACATTCCTGGAATGAGTAGGTCCTCTAGACAGGCTCTGTCCAGATTGCCTGGCATGTCCCTTCCTCACTGTTCACAGGCTTGTTCCCTTAACCCAGGGGTCCCCAAACTATGGCCCGCGGGCCGCATGTGGCCCCCTGAGGCCATTTATCTGGCCCCCGCCGCACTTCCGGAAGGGGCGCCTCTTTCCTTGGTGGTCAGTGAGAGGAGCATAGTTCCCATTGAAATACTGGTCAGTTTGTTGATTTAAATTTACTTGTTCTTTATTTTAAATATTGTATTTGTTCCCGTTTTGTTTTTTTACTTTAAAATAAGATATGTGCAGTGTGCATAGGGATTTGTTCATAGCTTTTTTTATAGTCTGGCCCTCCAACAGTCTGAGAGACAGTGAACTGGCCCCCTGTGTAAAAAGTTTGGGGACCCCTGCATTAACCCATCCTCCATTCCCTGACTGGTCCTTGTTAGTTTCCATTACAGCCAGAAATGGCTACAGGAAGTATTCATGCCCTTCTCTTCTAGCTCAGTAGTGAGAGACTCTCCTTTGTGAGTTGTGTGGCTCTAACCTAGTATCCTTCTCTTGGTAAAGATTAGTTTTTCAGGTCAGGGATAACATGCAAAGAATAAGCATCTGGGGCAGACCTAGATCTTTTTATTTTCATTTTTTTATTTTGAAATTTAATGGGGTGACATTGATCAATAAGAGTACATAAGTTTCAAGTGAACATCTCTATACCATTTGAAATGTTGATTGCATTGCATGCCCATCACCCAAGATCAAATAATTTTCTGTCACTGTATATTTGTCCTACTTTACTTCCTTCCTTCATACCCCCTCCCTTAAAAAAAAGTCCCATGGACTTTTATCTATGTCCATAGGTCTTAGTGTTATATCCCATTTATGTGTGAAATCATCAAGGTCTTAGCTTTTTCTGATTTTCTTATTTCACTTAGTATAATGTTCTCAAGCTCCATCTATGTTATTATAAGTGGCAACATGTCATCATTTCTTATGGCTGAATAGTATTCCATTGTAGATATGTATCACATCTTCTTTATCCAATTCTCTATCAAGCAACATTTTGGTTGTTTCCATGTCTTGGCCACTGTAAATAATGCTGTGAACATGAGAGTGCATGTGTTTTTGCATACTAATGTTTTTGAGTTTTTTGGGCAGGTACCCAGCAAAGGGATTGCTGGGTCATATGATAATTTTGTTCTTCATTTTTTGAGGAACCATCATACTATCTTCTATAATGGCTGTACCAGTTTACATTCACACCAGTAGTGAATGAGGATTCCTTTTTTATCACAGCCCCATTGTTATTACTTGTCTTGTTGATAACAGCCAATCTAACAAGTTTTGGTGTGTGTGGGGGGTATCTCATTGTAGTTTTTATTTGCATTTTTCTAATAGCTAATGAAGATGAGCATCTTTTCATATGTCTGTTAGCCATTTGTATATTTTCTTGGGAGAATGGTTTGTTCTATTCCTCTCCCCATTTTTTTTTATCGGATTGTTTGTTGTTGAGTTTTGTGAGTTCTTCACATATTTTGGAGCTGTTATTTGTGAATATCATCTCCCATTTGGTTGCCTGACTTTTTGTTTTATTGTCGGTTTCTTTTGTTGTGCAGATGCTTAGGTTTAAAATCCAACTCTAACTTATAAGCTGGTTGACATTAGGCAAACACTTTTCCTTTCTAAGTCTGTTCCTACCTATTAGTGATATAAGGAGGCCTAAATGAGAGAATTGATGCAATTAACCTTGCAGAGAGTAGGTAGTAAGAACTTGGGAGGCAGACAGATATAGATATTTGAATCCTGACACTATTCATCACTAGTAAGTTATTTTCTTTTCAGAGCTTAAATTTTCTCATCTGCAAATTAGAAGAGCAACAGTGCCTATTTCACAAAGAATTTAGTGAGATAACAACTCTAAATCACTTGGCACTCTGTAGACTATCTGGAGAGAGGCTGCAAGACTGCAAGTTCACATTATATATTATATTGTCTCCTTCTGACTTTCTCTCTGCACGGTCACCTTTTCTAGCAGAAGACTGGGTTACTTTCTTATGGGCCTCCCAGAAAATTGGAAAAAAATCTACACTCATTCATCCATCCATTTATTTATTCATTTAACAATTGTCTATTTAGCTATTGCCATTCTTTCTTTCACCTTTATGTTGGATTTTCTCCCAGAACTGACAGCTAGGTCTATCCCCAAAGTCCCTCATCTCTCAGTGGATGAGCCTAATTTCAAGTTCCTGGCAACTCTATCTTTGTCCTGCTGTGGTTACCAAAGCAGTATCCTGTACCTACTGACCTCTGAGCTTATCTTCTTCATTTATGCTCGAAAGACCTTCCTTTTAATCCAGATCTTTCTGCTTTTAAACTAATTCTCAAACCTCTTCCCACTGAAAGTATTTATTCCTTATTTCTTTTTTTCAGGTCTAGGTTCTTGTGACATCCAACATGACACTAAACTAATTTTATAAACTGTTTTGAACTGATAAAGATAAGTTAGATGGTATTATTCATTCAACTAGTAATGTTACTGTAGACAGGGAGTGCTGGGGAGTCTCCCTCATGGACTAAGATGGCTTGATGGGGAGGGTCTTACAATAAATTCACCAAAAGCTAGAAACGTAAATGAATAGGGCCCACTTGCACCAAAAGCTAGCAAGATAACTGGATAGAAAAAAGACCCTCCCCTCCCAATCCATATAAGAATTGGAGGGCTTGTATAGGAAGGGGAGATGGTCTTTGAGATAGGAGTCTACTATTCTCCCAGGTCATGACACCTGAATAAACCTTTTTCTTTTTGCACCAGCATTTGTTTTATGATTTTGGCTTTCCTTGTGGCAGACAGCTGAGCCTGCATTTTCAGTTACAGTAACATATCTCCCAAACCTGCGAGGTACCAGTCACTGTAGTAGATTTTGTGGAAGTCAGTAGTGAATTAGATGAATACAATACCTGCTTCAGGTTGTTAGGGCAAGATGGAGAAGTAAAGACACAATTCCTACACGGTGTGCTGAAAATCTGTACAATAGGTGTAGAGGCTCTGAATAGGAACATAGAACAGGAACAGAGTTCAGTGCCCTGAGGCAAAAGCCACAGTGGCTATACTGACAAAAGTCCTGACTGAACTAATGCAATACTGTGCTAAACACAGCACAATAGGGATAAATTAACAATTTTGATTAATCAATAGGTGGGGACATTTGTCCTTTTGTCTAATCTAAAGAATTTACTTTCCCTGAATTTCTCATTCTCTTCTCTGCTTCCTGACTTCCTCATTCCTGTCCTTGCTTCTGTTTGCGTGTATCAGTAAATACCTGTAAGGACTGGGTGTCAGAGCCATCTCATGAAACATGTATAGGAGATTGTGAGGAGGTCTCCTCTAGGTCACTCAGTGCACTCCATGTGGTCTCTGAGTAGTCACTGTCTCCGTGGCAAGTGATGCCTTGCATGAGGAACAGGAAGCAAAGGACAAATAAGGGAAGAACATAGGATATGCACCTAATCCAGACTGGAGTGGTCAGGGATGGCTTCCCGAATGAAGAAATGTCTTAACCAAGTGAAAGGAATGGTTGGAAATCAATGTTTCAGGCCAAAGAGAGTACAAACTCTCTGAGAAAAGAGATGGCATGATCTGTTCATGGTAATAGGAAGCATTCAGCGTGACTGGAGAATGGAGTGTGAACAGGGACTGAAAACAGTTCAGGTGATAGAAGTACACAGGGCTCAGGTTACAAATGGCTTTGTTAACTGTTTGAAAGAGATTAGACTTTATCTTAAGAGCATTAGGAAGTCACTCAAGGATCTTAAATAGGACAGAGACATTATCAAGTTTGGTTTTAGAAAACTCATTTTAGCTGAAGTACAAAAGTGATCTGAAAGGAGGGGAATTCTGGAAACAGTCTCTCTCATTAGGAGGCTTCTGCAGCAGTGAGTCAAATGAACAATGAGGTTCCTTAAACTAGAAAAGTAGAGAAAATCTGCAATCCTTCATACATCTATTTATTTATTCTTTTAAAAAATTTATTGGGTTTTGAGGGAGAGGAATGGAGAGAGAGACAAGAACATAGATCTGTTCCTATGTGTCCTGACCAGGGATTGAACCAGCAACCTTTGTGTTTTGGGACAATACTCTAACCAACTGAGCCATATGGCCAGGTCATATTTATTTACTCATTTAACAGATATGTGTTGCCTGTGCCAGGCACTATTCTGAATTTTAGGGATAAAATAGTGAATGAAAGAGACAGGGTCCAAGCCTCTGGGGGATTCCGACTGGTTGTGGGCAGTGCTAGGACAGTGTGCTAATATACCGAAGGGCTGACATTTGGCTGGGGCTTTGAGGGGTCAATTGAAAAGCAAGTTAAAAAAAAGTAGAAGGCCTGCTCAGATATGACTCCAGTTATTCCACAAATATTAAATATTTCTTGTGTGTTAAAAACCGTTCTTGGCATAGAGGATATAGCAGTGAAAAAGACAAATTCTCTAGGTGATGGGGCTTATATTTCTAGTCTTCTGATATATGAGTATCAATAGGAAGCTAGAATAGAGGATGACAATATTTTATACAATACATTGACAATTGAAGGTGAAAAAGACAGAGACAGCAAGACCAGTTTCAAGAAAATTCAGTAGAAGGAACAGGCTTGGGTAAAAAATAACAAAGTTCAGTTTTGTATATGTTCAGTCTGAGGTATCACAGAGATGTCATACAAGAATTCATCAGTAGACTGACCTGTGGCTGTGCGGTAGATAAAGCGTCAACCTGGAACGCTGAGGTTGCTGGTTCCAAACCCTAAGCTTGCCTGGCCAAGGCACATATGGGAGTTGATGCTTCCTGCTCCTTCCCCCTTCTCTCTCTCTCTTCTGTCTAAATTAAATAAAGTCTTTAAAAATATATATTTTTTAAAAAAAGAATTCATCAGTAAACAATGTTATAAAATTGTTTGACATCTGAGCTATGTATACAGTTTGTCTGGATTCAGATACTGATTCTACCACTTATAAGCTCAATTACCTTGGAAAAATTAATTAATTATCTTATGTCTCAGTACTTTTTATTTGTATAATGGGTAAAATAATAGTACCAACCTATAGGATTGTGTGAAGATTAAATGGACTAAGATATGTTAAGTGCTTAGAATAGTACATGACATATAGTAAGTCTTAAATAAGTCTTAGCTATTCTTATATCTGAAGCTAGGATTGTATATTATAAAAATCATACCCATGCATTTGTATAAGTTATGCTTATCACAAAGGTGTCACACCTAAGGTGATACCACTAATATCAAAGATGTATTTGTGTATTTATTTTAACAGCAATCTGGTAGATGTAAGCAAGGAAAGACTATCTTTTTCTAGTGTGCACAAAGGTATTGAAATAATTAATAGTGGCTCTAATACAGTTGATTACTGGTGCTATCTATATGGTATGAAATTTCCCAAAAAGAGATATGAAGAGAAAAGCATGAATGGCCTACAACAGTATACCCCAAGGATCAATAGCAATGTTTAACGAAGAAATGAAACCTATAAAGGAGACTGAAAGGGCCTTGCTAGAGAGGTAGGAGGAAAACCAGGTGCTTATGATCTCATGAAAGCCAAGGAAAGAGAGTGTAACGAGAAGGGTACAGTGGTAAACCATTCCAAATGGCACTGAGAAATCAGGCAACATAAGGACCAAGAAGTGTCATTGGATTAGCAGCAGGACATTATTGATGACTTTGGGAATAGAAATGGTGGAGGCAACCTGGCTGCCTTGGATGGAAAAGTGAATAGAAGACAATGTTTGGTTGTGAAGAGGAGAGAAGGATGGAAACCAGAGAGAGATATAAAATCAAAAGGGTTTACTCCCTGTCTTTGAGGCAGGAAAGTCATGAATTTATTTAAATGCTAAATCCAAGGAGCCAGTAGAAAGGTAGAGGTCAAATTCTTGGCATGTGGAGCGGTGGTAATTGATAGAACAAGATCTCTGGGAAGTTTGGGAGTGGTTGAGATGGGATAAGGGACCTCCTCAGCTTTCTATTGGTACATATGTACAATTTAACAGTATTCTGTAAGCTATTTCTCTCTCAGGGCAGGAATTTCAGGCTAGGTAAGTGAGAAAAAATATTTTGGAGGAATCTGTGACCTTTTACTAGCAGTTAGTCTTTTACCAGCAGTTGTCCACATGATAACAGTGATAATTTTGCTTTTTATGACTGGATCAATAACACATAGTACCTTTTTGCTGCAGATGTTTAGTTTTAAGTTGCAAATCCCTTATAAAGCTGCAGGTATTTCTAAGGTATATAATTTCTCTTGAGCTTTCATTATACCCTGTTTGTTTCTGCCACTGTTTGGTCCCTACAACCATAAATACAATAAAATAATAAGTGGTTCTCACTGCTCAATCTCACTCGCAAAGGATCCGAATCTGGGTGGGCCACATACCCCATATAATTTGTTATTTCAGCCATTCTATACCTATTACTTTAAAAGTATCAAAATAACATGATTCATTATCTTTTTTAATACCAAAAATATTTTCTCCTCAGCCATTTTATAGCTTATATAACATTTAGGATATATAGATATAAAATTGTTTAAAGTTCCTTTTCATATATAGATGACTTTATGTATATAAGGTAGATCTTTCAAACACATTTAAAATCTCCATAATTTCTTTGAAGCTATTTGAATACTATTCATGAAATTGGAGTTTACTGGTCCTGGCCAGTTGGCTCAGTGGATAGAGTGTTGGCCCAGCCTGGGTTTGATTCCCAGTCAGGGCACATAAGAGAAGTGACCATCTGCTTCTCTCCCCTTCCTCCTCCCCCTTTTCTCCATCTCCCCCCCCCCCTTCAGCTAGTGACTCAATTGGTTTGAACATTAGCCCAGTGTTGAGGATAGCTTGGTTGGTCCAAGTATGGCAGCCTCAGGTGCTAAAAATAGATCAGTTGATTTGAGCATTAGCCCCAGATTGGGGGTTGGTGGCTGGATCCCTGTCAGGGCACATGTGGGATTTGTCTCACTATCTCCCCTCCTCCAGAAAGAAAGAAAGAAAGAAAGAAAGAAAGAAAGAAAGAAAGAAAGAAAGAAAGAAAGAAAGAAAGAGAAGGAGAAGGAGAGAAGAAAGAAAGAAAGAAAGAAAGAAAGAAAGAAAGAAAGAAAGAAAGAAAGAGAAAGAAAGGAAGGAAGGAAGGAAGGAAGGAAGGAAGGAAGAAAGAAAGAAAAAGAAAGGAAGGAAAGAAGGGAGGAAGGGAGAAAGAGGCAGGGAGGGAGGGATGGAGAGAGGGAAAAAAAGAAGGAAAGAAGGAAGAAAGGAAGGAAGAAAGGAAGGAAGGAAAGAAAGAAAGAAAGAAAGAAAGAAAGAAAGAAAGAAAGAAAGAAAGAAAGAAAGAAAGAAAGAAAAAGAAAGAAAGAAAGAAAGAAGAAAGGAAGAAAAAAGAAGGAAGGAAAGAAGGAAGGAGCTGGGTTTATTGTTAGTATATGAATCCATTTTAAAAATTTAGTTGAAATTATAGAATATATAAATTAAAATGCCATTTTGACCGTCTCAACAAAGTAAAAAAAAAAAATAACTGAAGTGGTAAAAAATCTGTCTTAGTGCCAGATGAGAAAGAGTTTTTCTCAGAGATTGTTTTGAGGATGATGAAACTGAGGTCCAGAAAGATTGGATGACATTGTCTGAGGTGCTGGGTTGGTAGTGGCAGCATTAGAATTAATAGTTAGGCCTTCAGACTCCTAGAACTATAATTTTTGTCATGTTATGATAATTAGAAAGACATATTCTGTTTATTTCTAAAATATTTCAGTATGCCCAATTTAAAAGGAAAAAATATATAAGTAGTAGATATATACATTTTTGGTCACATAGAGCCTATGAATAGTTACTTAACATTTTTTTTTTCCACGTAAGTTTTTTTCTGTGCTAATAAACAAACCAATGACTTGCTGTCAATTGGTAACAAACTGGAACGCATAAATACTTTTAGAGAAGGCTTTCAGGATGACTAACAAAACATTTACTGCTCCCTTGGAATTTCTCTCTATCCAATGATTTTGTAATTCCTTTGATTTGCTGAAGCAATGTGATGTGCTATAATAAGAATTCAATCTGTTGTGATATTATTGCCTAGGAATATTCATTAGACTCATAAGCTTAAACATGATTAGGTCTGTCCTCTTCAGACTCCATATTCTTATTAACTCATCCATGATGTGGCTTTTATGCCTTAGAAATATCTTTTTCTTTCCATAGACTTAAAACAGCTGTTTGTATTATTCACCCCAGAATGCCACTTATTTCATCAGCAAGAATCACGACCTTTATTTTGTGTTGTCTGTTGCTTGGTTGAGTCTAATCTCTTGAAGGCAACGTGGGGTGGGCACCCTTGGTTTTGTGGCTTCTCATTTGTCCTTCTGTGGACATAAATTCATAAATGGATTTATTCAAATTCATTATAATGTAACCATAAATAAAAATGCTATAGTACTGATATTAGTCTGACTGGCTGTAGAATAGAGCTAAATAAGAATGTCCGAACAATCCAGTTGTTGGTTATTCTTATAACCATGATTCAATATTGTTAATTTAGTGATCAAAGTTATGTATTCTGTAACAAATAAAAATAAACTATTAATAATGTGCTATCACCCCAGGCCACGTTCTTATTACAGTTTAAAGGCCTGTTTCTCTCTGACTGATGCACACCAAGGGTTAACATCTGAATAAGAAGGACAAAGGTAAGCAGGAGCTACATGACTCCACCTTGCCCCCCCCCACACACACACACTCCCACCACACTGAGGTTTGTAGTTCTGATTCTCGCTCAAGGCCAAGTGGACAACCCACTGCAGGAATGTGTGGAAACCTAGAATAATAATTCTACTGTGTAAGTTACTTGCTAGCTTCAGTTCTGTAACATCCAAAGAAGCAGATTCTGATGTTCAGATATGCCAGCTCTAGGAAATTTGCTGAACTTCAATAGCAAACTGTGTTGACTTGTACTTAGCCCATTCAGCAAAGAACTCATAACCCACTCCCCTCTTTTGTTGGTTTATTCCCTTCCTTCTCTCTTCTTTTAAAAACTGCTGCCTACATCTCAAGGGGAAGATGAGTTTTTGAGGACAGGAGTTTCCCCATCTTCTTAGATGACCAGCACTTGTATAAACCTCTTTCCTTCTCATCAGTGCTTGTCTCATGTGTCTGGCTTTTATGATGGCAGGCAGCTGGACCTGCGGGTCATTTTTCTGGTTTTACATACCACAATAACCTTAAAAGTCTTAATTTGGTGGTATATCCTTTATAAAGAGGAAGCACCTACCAATTTCAAGCCTGTACAATAAGTGTAAGGAAAGAGAACTAAGAAATTGCACTTTTAATCTGGCTTCTTTTAAAGTGAATGCAAGGTAATTGTATCTGCATTTAAAAAAAAAATCATGCTCACTGAAAGTTTTAAAATAACATAGAAATTCAAACTAAAAGCAATACAGGTGTGTACAAAATAAAAGTACACATATTTTTAAAAATGCAAAGTCAGTAGAAAAATATTTGTATTGGTCATATCATTCAAAACAAGCATTTGAATCTCTTGACCTAAAAAAGCATTTCCCGTCACTGCTGATGTGTTTGACCCCAGTTTCTTCCTCATCTTACTCCCACTGCAGTGTTCGCTGGTTTAAATTTCAAAAATTAAAACTTACTTGACGTGAATAAGACTGAAGCTACCAGTGGGTTAGTGCCAATTCTCCCAGGTCCATAGTGTTGTACCATAACACAATTGTTAGTGAATCTATTTTAGTCACAAGTCTGTTTCTCTCCTAGGCTTGTCTACCACTGTTTATATTTGTGGAAAAGGGGGCTTTGGGGTAGATATTTCTAAGCTAAAAAAGAAATCCACATTGTCTTTCATTTTTGGCACTTTTCCTTGCAATTTAAAAACCAATGCTGATCAATAATTTATTTCTTCCTATGAAATATAAAATATACCAAATCACACAGCCCTTATAGATGAATACTTTTGTTATGGTACAGAAACTTAATTGTTACCAGGAAGCCTGGGGACCTGGCCAGTAAAATGACTTCATTGAACTATGGTACAAATGTATCCCTACCTATTGGGAACCAATATAAGCTTAGAAGCTAATGGTCTCATTTCTCCAGCAGTGAAATGCAGTCTTGTGATATAACTGATATTTTATTGACATTAAGGTGCCCAGAATTCAATCCTGTTTGGCAGAATAGAGCATTGGCTTTCCTGATTTGGGAAATAGGTTGTTCCAGGTACAAATCTGTGGAATAATTTTACTTTCTTCAATCATTAAGATTTAAAAGTGAAGGTGAGAATATAGTTATGGCAATACTTTTTAAGTGGTAAAATTCTTTTTAAATCTTAGATAACCAGCTGTTCAGAGTAACAAAATATGTATAATAAATATCACATATTTATTTAAAAATTCTATGTGAAGCATATATTTTGTGTTTTATTCATTACTGTATTATTGTATAGAATTGTATAGAATATAGTGAAACATAGGCAGTGCATAAATATTGTTGAATGATTGAATAAATTTTCTTAAAAATGGTTTACAATAATTAAACAATCTCTTTTATGATTCCTCCTTAAGAAATAAACCACAAGCCAAGTTTCATTAGCTAAACAAAGACATTGCTTTTAGATTTCTTTGGATTAATAAAATAAAGGTTATAATTATTTATTCCTGACTCTTACAAGATTTAACTCTCAAGAAAACCTTTAAATTAAATGTTTTAATTTTTGTAAAATCTATGAGCTATATATATATATTTTAAATAATTATAAAATCAAGAAATTCAGCCATTCAGTTTTATCACTACTTATAAATACCCAGAGTGTTAATTTCTCTGAAAAACTAATATGAGTTCAAGTCTCCCTTATTCCTATGTACAACTGACACCAGCATTGTTCTTATTTATTTATTTAAATTTTTAAATATTTTTCTGAATTAAAAAGCAAGGAGGCAGAGAGATAGACTTGCATGCGCCTGACCGGGATCCACCCAGCATGCCCACTAGGAGGTGATGCTCTGCCAATCTGGGGCATTACTCTGTTACAACTGGAACCATTCTAGCACCTGAGGTGGAGGCCATGGTACTATCATTAGTGCCCAGGCCAACTTGCTCCAATGGAGCCTTGGCTGCAGGAGGGGAAGAGAGAGACAGAGAGAAAGGATAGGGGGGAGGGGGAGAAGTAGATGGGTGCTTTTCCTGTATTCCCTGGCTAGGAATTGAACCTGGGACTTTCACACTCCAGGGCAATGTTCTAACACTGAGCCAGCTGGCCAGGGCCTCTCATTATTTTGATTTAAAATAACTATGATAATAATAATAATAATAATAAAATTAGTGCTCTTATACACCAAAATCAACAGCATATAATATATTTGGATTAAAACAAAATTATTCTAAGATACACTTGACTATACATTAAAAATTCAGTTACTATTATAAGGTTAATATTCTTAGCACATAACATTTAGATTATAGATGAAATCAGAGTAATGTCAGCATGAGAGATATAACCCCAGCTGGGCTTGCAGGCTTGCCCAAAATGATCTATGCATGGAATCCACTAAAGGTGGGAAGGGTTGAGAAGACGGGTGGAAGCTGTACTAGTGGTTGGGCTCCAGAGAGGAGAGAAACCTGAACTGTCTGGGTTTCTGTTTGTCGGGGGCTCTGAAAAGGGGATAAACCCAGTGTCACTGGGATTTCTTCTGCTGGGATGAATGGTCAGATTGAGGGGCAATTAGGGAGATACTAAACCAAAGCAAATGCAGAATAAGGGAGCACAATCAGTGTTCCTATAGTCTTCTGACAGCCTGCACTCTGCACAGAGATAGAGGAAAACAAAGTGTGGACCCCTGGCCTCCCAACCCTACCTCTCTCACCTTGAAGGGTACAAAGAATGGCAGAGACATACCCCATAGCTAGTTCTCCAAAGCCACTCTCTCCCCTGAAGAACAGAGGTGCTCTGGGTCTGGTTCCCTGGTCTGTTGAGGTGAGAGAAGGAGCACCCAGAGTCCCAAGATCACCATTGCTAAAGCTATAAAGCCCTCACAACACGTCACTCATCTTCACAACTACAGCCCCACCACCATCACTGCAACAAAACTTCTTAGTGGAGGCCAGCTTGGAAATTTCACAGAGATATAATACAGTGCTACCAATTAAAAATAAAACAAAACAGAAAAACGTCTCAAAACCGCAATTACTTATCTTTATTTTCTTTTGAATTTCATCATCTTTAATTTTTATATTTCTCTTTCTTTTTGCTGTGGGTATTTTGTTTCTCATTGAAAGTTTTGTTTTTTGTTGTCTGTTTTACTTTTCATTATTTAAAATTTTTTCTATATTGTTATTGAATTTTATTTTTTATTTCTTATTTTTTTAACTTTGTGTTCCTTTTGTTAGATTTCTTAAAAATAGCACTCTCAAATACCATCAAGAAAGAAGAAAACAAATATCATAGTTACACCAGAAAGAGATATAGTTCAGAAATAAAATGAAAAATCAACAGAAAGCAAGCTCCATCACATGGAAACCTTGGAGGTAAATGATGGAGAATTCAAAATTGAAGTTCTGAAAATACAAAATGAGATGTGAGAAAACACTGATAGGCAATTTAAAGAGTCCAAAAACAAATTAATGAACACAATGAGTACTTCACCAAAGAGATTGAAACTTTAAAAACAGGGATAAAAAAACTCAATATAAGAATCAAAAACTTACAGAGAACTCACAAAACTCAACAACAAACAAGCAAACAATCCAAAAAAAAAAATGGGAAGAGGACATGAACAGACACTTCTCTCAGGAAGAAATACAAATGGCCAACAGATATATGAAAAGATACTTATCTTCACTAGCTATTAGAGAAATGCAAATCAAAACTACAATGAAATACCAATTGTGCCTGTTAGATTAGCTATTATCTATAAGACAGGTAATAACAAGTGTTGGAGAGACTGTGGAGAAAAAGGAACCCTCATTCACTGTTGGTGGGAATGTAAAGTAGTATAGCCATTATGGAAGAAAGTATGGTGGTTCCTCAAAAAATTAAGAATAGAACTACCATATGACCCAGCAATCTCTCTACTGGGTATATACCTACAAAACTAAAAAACATTGGTATGTAAAGACACATGCAGCCCATGTTTAGTGCAGCATTGTTCACAGTGGCCAAGACATGGAAACAACCAAAAAGCCCTTCAATAGATGACTGGATAAAGAAGATGTGGTACATATATACTATGTAATACTACTCAGCTATAAGAAATGATGACATTGAATCATTTACGACAACATGGATGGACCTTGATAACATTATACTGAGTGAAATAAGTAAATCAGAAAAAACTAAGAACTGTATGAGTCCATACAGGAGTGGGACACAAAATTCAGACTCATAGACATGGACAAGAGTGTAGTGGTTATGAGGGAGAGGGGAAGGAAGAAAAGGGAGGGGTGGGGGGGAAGGGAGGACCATTAAAAAAACCAAATAGAAGGTGATGGAAGACAATTTGACCTTGAGTAATGGGTATACAACATAATCAAATGTCAAAATGATCTGGAGATGTTTTCTTTGAATCTATGTACTCTAATTGATTAATGTCACCCTGTTAAAATTAATTGTCTAAATAAAATTTTAAAAAATTAAAAAAAAGAATTGAAAACTGAGGTAGCAAGTTTAGCTAAAGGAACAAGACAGATAGAGGAGAGAATCAGTGATATTGAAGTCAGGCAACTAGAGAAGCTACAGAGAAAAGAAAAGTGAGACTCACAATTTAAAAAATTAGAGAGCCCTACAAGAATTGTCTGACTCCATCAGAAAGAACAATATAGGAATAATGTGTATATCAGGAGAAGATAAAAGGAAGAAAGGAATGGAGACCTTATTCAAACAAATAATTGATGAGAACTTCCCAACCATATGGAAAGAGTTAGATCCTTTAATTGAAGAAGCAAATAGAATGCTGAGTTACCTCAACCCAAACAGACCTATTCCAAGGTATGTCTTAATAAAATTGTCAAAAATCAATGACAAAGAATCCTCAAAACAGCTAGGGGAAAAAAAGAACATCACATATAAAGGAAGGCCTATTAAGGTTATCATCAGATTTCTCAGCAGAAATTTTACAAGCCACAAAACAGTAGACACAAACATTCAAAGTACTGAAAGAGATAAGTTACCAACCAAGAATACTATATCCATCAAAGTTATTCTTCAAATAAAAAGAGTAATAAAAACTTTGCAGACACACAAATAGCTGAGGTAATTTATCACCAGAAAATATCCACTACTGGAAATACTCAAGGAGGTTATTCTACCAGATACAAAGAACAAAACAACATGAAACTACAAGTAAAAGATCCAACAAGGTTACAATAGAAACAAGAATAATCTGTGACAACAATAAAATATAAGGGGAGAGGATAACAATTATCATTAGTAAAGGAGGATGGAATGCAGAAGCACTCACAAGACAAAGGATTTTTATACATATGAAAATTTTTCTCTTAATAACTTAATGGTAACCATCTACAAAAAACTCAATACTGAAATGCATAGCTTAGAAAAAGAGGAAACAAGAGAAAGAAGTGTGAAATACCATCAAACAAAAACAGACAAAAACACAAAAGAGAAAACACAAAGGAGACACAGAGCTACCAGAAAACAAAACATAAAATGGCTATAGGAAATTATCAAGCATCAATAATTACCTTAAATGTAAATTAACTGAACTCACCAATGAAGATAGAGAATAGCAAATTGGATCGAAAAACAAAACCCAACCATATTTTGCCTTCAAGAGACACACCTAAACTGCAAAGTACAAAACTAGGCTCAAGGGAAAGATTGGAAAATAAATCTCCAAGAAAATAATACTCAAAGAAAAAAGCTGGTGTGACCATACTAATATCTGATAATACTGATGTCAAGACAACAAAAGTAGCAAGATGGATATTTCATAATGATAAAGGAGACACTATATCAAGAAGACATCACACTTTTTAATATATACATATATATATATCATATCAGAGATCACCAAAACATATAAGACATCTAGCAACTGCTCTAAAAATAGAAAGAGATAAAAATACAATCATATTTGGATATCTCAACACATGGTTGATGGCTTTAGATAGATCATCCAAACAAAAAATCAATAAAGAAGTATCAGTCTTAAATGACACACTAAACCAAATGGACATAATAGACATTTACATTTTATTCCAGAATGTCAGATTATACATTTTTTCTAGTGTGCATGAAACACTGTCAATGATATCATATTTTGGGTCACAAAACTAAACTCTATAAGTTCAAGAAGAATTGAAATTATACCAAGTATATTCTCTGACCATAAGGCTTTGAAATTAGAAGTCAATTGTAATAAAGAGTAAAAAACCCACAAAATGTGGAAATTAAACAACATACTTCTAAAAAATGACTAGGTCAAAGAAGAAATAAAAGCAAATATCAAAAAATATATGCAGACAAATAAGAATGACAACATGACATATTGAAACTTCTGGGATCAGTGATAGCAGTAATAAAAAGAAAGCTTATATCATTACAAGCTTATATGAAGAAGCAAGAGAGATCCCAGGTAAACAAACAAACAAACAAACAAACATTATATCTGAAAGAATTAGAAAAAGAAGAACAAAGGCAACCCCATTCAGCAGAAGAAAGGTAATAGTAAATATTAGAGCAGAACAAAATGAAATAGGGAACAACAACAACAACAACAACAAAACCATAGAAAAACTTAATATAACAAAAAGCTGGTTCTTTGAAAAGATCAATAAAATTGACAAAGTTCTGACTAGACTTGTAAGGAAAGAAGAGAAAGGATTTATATAAACAAATTCTGAAATGAAAGGAGAAATTACCATAGACATCATAGATACACAAAAGATCATACTGGAATCCTATAAAAAATGGTTCAACACATGTAAATCAACCAATGTAATACACCACATCAACAAAGCAAAGAACAGAAATCATATAATCCAAAGGCATTTGATTAGATACAACATCTGTTTATGTTGAAAACTCAATAAAATAAGTATTAAAGGAAAGTACTTCAACCTAATAAAGGTCATATATGACAAACTATCAGCTATAAACCATCAGCTAATATTGTACTAAATGGTGAAAAAATGAAGGCTTTTCTTCTAAAATCAGAAACAAGATAGGGCTGCCTTCTCTCTACATTCTTATTCAACATAGTTCTGGAAGTTTTAGCCAGTGCAATCAGACAAGAGAAAGGAATAAAAGATATCCACATCAGGAAAGAAGAAGTAAAGGTTTTGCTTCTGCAGATGACATGATTCTGTGTATAGAAAATGCCAAAGACACCACCAAAAAAAAAAAATTTATTAGTAAAACTACAGCAAAGTCACAGGATACAAAGTCAATATACAAAAGTCTACTGTTTTATTATATGCCAACAATAAAACTTCAGAAAATGAACTGAAAAAAATAACTCTTTTTATAATGGTAACAATGAAAATAAAACACCTAAGAATAAAATTAACAAAAGATGTGAAGGATATATATACTGAAAACTACAAAGCATTTTTAAAAGAAATTGAAAAAGACACAATGAAATGAAAAAAAAATTTTATGTTCATAGATCAGAAGAATCAACATAGTTAAAATGGCCATATTACCCAAAGCAATATACAATTTTAATGCAATCCCCATTAAAATCCCATTGTAATTCTTTAAAGAAATAGAGCAAAAACTCACTAGATTTGCATGGAATCATGAAAGAGTTTGACTAGCCAAAGTGATCCTGAGAGAAAAGAATAGGGCTAGAGGTATCACAGTACCTGACTTGAAATTATATTACAGAGCCATAGTAATCAAAACAGTGTGGTATTTGCAGAGAAACAGACATACAGATCAATGGAACAATATCAAGAGCCCAGAAATGAAACCATATATATGGACAAATATTCTTTGACAAGCAGCCTAAAACACACAATGGAGAAAAGAAGTCTCTTCAATAAATGTCACTGGGAATATTAGAAAGCCACATGTAGAAGATGAAACTTGACTATATCTTGTTTCCATGCACAAAAATGAATTCAAAATGGATCAAAGACCTAAATATAAGATCTGAAACAGTAGATTACATAGAAGAAAATGTAGACACTAAACTTACGGACCTTGGCTGTAGAGAACATTTTATGAATCTGACCCTAAAGCAAGAAAAGTAAAGGTAAAAAAAAAAAAAAAAAAAGAATGGGACTATATTAAACTAAAAAGCTTCTGCATATAAATAAAAAGAAACTGATGGCCTGACCTGTGGTGGCGCAGTGGATAAAGCATCGACCTGGAAATGCTGAGGTCGCCGGTTCGAAACCCTGGGCTTGCCTGGTCAAGGCACATATGGGAGTTGATGCTTCCAGCTCCTCCCCCCCTGTCTCTCTCTCCTCTCTCTCTCTCTCTCTCTCTCCTCTCTAAAATGAATAAATAAAATTTAAAAATAAATAAATAAAAAAATTAAAAAATAAAAAAAGAAACTGACAACTAACCAAAAGGAAGTTAGTCAAATGAGAGATGATATTAACAAACAACAGCTTTGATAAAAGGTTAATAATCAAAACAAAAAAAAAACCTCACAAAGTTCAGCAACAAACAAGCAAACAATCCAATTAAAAAATGAGGAGAGGACCTGGACAGACATTTCTCCCAAGAAGACTTACAAATGGCCAACAGATATATGGAAAGATGCTCATCTTTAATAGCATTAGGAATATGCAAATCAAAACTACAATGAAATACCCCCTCACACCTGTTAGATTGGCTGTTATCAACAAGACAGGTTATAACAAGTGTTGGCGAGGTTGTGAAGAAAAAGGAACCCTCATTCACTGCTGGTGTGAATGAATGTAAACTGGAACAGCCATTATGGAAGAAAGTATGGTGGTTTCTTAAAAAATTAAGAATAAAGCTTCCATATGCAACCCTTCTCCTGAGTATCTACCTGAAACACTTTACAACATTGGTAAGCAAAGATACATGCATTCCTGTGTTTATCGCAGCATTATTCAGTGTTCAAAACACGGAAATAACCAAAGTGTCCCTCAATAGAGAATTGGATAAAGAAGATGTGGTCCATATATACAATAGAGTACGTACTACTCCGCCATAAGAAATGATGACATATTGCCATTTACGACAGCATGGACCTTGAGAACATTATACTGAGTGAAATAAGTAAATCAGAGAAAGCTATGATCTATATGATTTCATACATAGGTGGAATATAAAACTGAGACTCATGGGCATAGATAAAAGTACAGTGATTACTAGGGGGAGAACATTTGGCAGGAAAGGGTTGGGAGGGAAGAGAGGGACAAATATACGGTGACAGAAAATGGTTTGACTTTGGGTGATGGGCACACAACATAATCAACAGTTTAAATCAGGCGTCCCCAAACTACAGCCCGCGGGCCGCATGCGACCCCTGAGGTCATTTATCTGGCCCCACTGCACTTCTGGAAGGGGCACCTCTTTCATTGGTGGTCAGTGAGAGGAGCACTGTATGTGGTGGCCCTCCAACCATCTGAGGGACCGTGAACTGGCCCCTGTGTAAAAAGTTTGGGGACCCCTGGAATGCTATAGAAATGTTTACCTGAAACCTATGTGCTCTTATTGATCAATGTAACCCTATTAAATTTAATTTTCTAAATAAAATTAAAAAAATATATAAAACATAAAATTATAGGATTATATTCTTAACTGTGTTTCATAGAGATTTTTCAATCACTACTGTTATCTGGTAAATTTGGGCTACTCTATAATATGTTTTACAAAGTATTTTAATTATTGGGGGAATATACCAATGTTAAAACCATTTATTTACACTTGATAAGCATATCTTTTGTACTTGATCTTGTCTTCAGTGATGTAAAATGCATCAGTGTGCCTTTTTAAAAAATTCCACTAGACCAACTGATTTCTAAATGATATTTTTAAAGTCAGGATAAGTAATCTATTAGAGTCTAATCTAAGTGTTTATTAAAGCATATATTAAGATCTATCTTTGATTAATACAATATGTCCACCTGTGAATATTATCCAAAGTGAAGAATATTTCCAAATGAATATCTTTAAATTTTTGAACATAAAGCTTCAATAATGCTTAACATATTTATATTAAAATGGCAGTTTCTATAAGGAAACAACACATAGGCTTTCTGACTATGTAGGCTGCTTCTCTGAAACTGATCACAAGGAAGCCAAGTGAGAAAGTGTAAATAGTTCAAAATTCTTCACTTTAAAGTTCATTTGCCTTTTGCAGCAGCGTGGATGGACCTGGAGATCATTATGTTAAATGAAAGAAGCCAATCAGAGAAAGACGATCACCATATGATTTTACTCATGTGGAATCTAATGAACAAAGTGATCTAGCAAGCAAAATAAAGACAGACTCATACATTCAGAATGAGCTGACAGCTGTGGGGGTGGGGGAGCATGGCTGGGCAAGGTTAGGTGGAGGGATGAGTGCGAAGAAAAAAAGGGACCAAAAAATAACAAAACACTGTGGACATAGACAACAGTGTGGTGATTGCTGGGAAGGAGTGAGGTGAAGGAGATTATGGGGGCATGTATGGTGATGGATGAAGACTTGACTTGGGGGGTGAATACACAGTGTGCTGTACAGAGGTGTGTTGTGGAGCTGGGGACCTAAAACCTGTATGATTATGTCAACTCATGTCACCTTAATAAATTCAATTAAAAATTAATAGTATATTTATTTACAAAGGATTGGGCAGGTTTATCTAGATTTTGATTACAGCTTCTCTGTTTCTCTGGGCTTGTTTTGGAACTTATATTTGAGTTGACACCTCAATGGGGACAAGACAAAGAGATTTATAATTAAAAATTTCTAAAATTAACATTATGTCTTATGTAAATAATATTTCTGCTTTTAAAACATTTATTTATCACATAGTAGTGAGGTAAGTTACTTTGTGAGGGTCGAAGGTAGGTAGTTAAAATATCCATGAGCCTACAGTCTTACTAGGGATATATGAAACAATTGGAAAACACCATCATATCATCTAAAACTACACATAGATTACATATAACTTAGAAATACAGAAAACCGAGCACTTAATGTGGGTCAAAGTGATCAAAGATGAAATTTGGGTGGACTTATGGCTTGGGTTGGATAGCGTAGGAGAGAAATGTGTGCCTGTATATTAAGGGAAATGTCTGTATGTATTTATGTGGTGTTGGTAAGAAATGGAAAATAGAAAAGAATAAGAAAAGAATATTAACAGATCAGTATTGTGCTATGACATAAAACGTTTTAAAATGAACTTTAACTTTGATCTTATGTACACAACAGAAAGAATGAAAAGTTCTAACAATGGAGTCAAAGTCTAAAACCACCTTAAATATGTGTTAGTTCCTTCTGTTATTTCTATTACTTTCAAACTTTTCAAACTCTCCTATTAATAAAGATTTTTTTTTCTAGTGGCACTTGTTCCCATCACTGATGTAATCTCACTATTCTCTTTCAATTCTTATGTGACTTTTCTTTGGTGATTACACACGTGTCCTTGCTGTATTTTCATTTCTGCTTATAATGGTGAAATGTATTTAACTATTTATATATTTTCCTGTCTTTTACCATAGAAAAACATCTAAGAAGGAAGTTGGGTTTGCATTTTCCTTTACATTTCCTCCCATTTATCATAAATAACACTCCACAAATATTCATGACTATCAATAAAATTATGCAGGGGGTCCTCAGTTTCCGACACAGTTCCATTCCTATAACAGTGATGTAACCCAAATTTTGGTGTAAGTCAAAACGCACCGTAGCCTAAGTCACTTAACTATCCTAACACAGTTGTAAAATCCCAGGCTCTCCTCTTCTTTGAAGGACTACCATCTGAAGACTCTGACTTTCGTTTATGAGCCAAGATAAGGGTCAAAAAGTTGCCAAAAAAAGCAACACAAATGGAACACTTGTGCTTTTAACAGTCCAAAATGACGTAGGTGAGTGTACTGGGGGACGCCAACTCCCTCACTCATTTGCTGTGTTACTGTGTATTCTTTTGCTGCGCGCAACCAAACTAGTTTGCCCAAATAGTCTGTAAGTAAGATGCTAATGGTGTAAGCTAAAACACTTATGTCTCACTTTTTAAAAGTTTTTATGGCAGTGAGCGTCATAAACTCAAAACGTTGTATGTCAAGACTGTCACAATTCAAGGACTCCCTTTAGTTGGTTGAATATTTATGAGGATCTATTTTATCATGTATGTACAATTTCAGTTGGACTTAAGTAAATATTCTTCAGCAAAATTCAATACATCAGAAAATGTCTTTTGCTCTCATTATCTTTTTTTTCCTGAAAATGACAGGTTTTTTTTTTCTTTTTTTGTGTGTGTGACAGAGACAGAGTAAGAGAGAGAGACAGATAGGGACGGACAGACAGGAAGAGAGAGAGAGATGAGAAACATCAGTTCTTTCTTGTGGATCCTTAGTTGTTCATTGATTGCTTTCTCATATGTGCCTTGACTGGGGGGCTACAGCAGACCGAGTGATCCCTTGCTTGAGCCAGGGACCTTGGGCTCAAGCTGGTGAGCTTTGCTCAAACCAGATGAGCCCACGCTCAAGCTGGCGACCTCAGGGTCTGGGACGTGGGTCCTCCACATCCCAGTCTAACGCTCTATCCACTGCGCCACTGCCTCGTCCGGGGAAAATGACAGTTTTTTATGTCCATGATAGAAATACAAAACACTGGATTTCTGGCACTGTAGAAAATGCTCAAGACCATCCAGGCATAACAAATAATGGCACCACAAAGAAGAATAGAGTTTCGTTCTGCATCAGTAAACTGAGTGGCATCATACCTAAAGGCACTGATGTAATGATTGTACAGAAATTCCCGATGAACTGTGGGTGTATCAGGACCATGTAAAAATGGGAACATTTTTTTTTTTAGAATTATGAACTGTAGGATGCCTAAGTATTTTCCAGTGCTAGCTACCAAATTTTTATTAGTAGCTACAAAGTTACTACCATAAGAATATCATTTATAACTCATTCTCTTAAGTCACTTGACTCAAAATATATTTTAAAAGATGTTTTATAATAACTAAAGAGTTTTGTTGCTTTAAAATAAAAATTATAAATAAAAATGCACCTTTAATTGTAACCATTTAAGTCTAAGCCTAGGGTATGATTAAAAATAGTAGGAAAATAATTTTTTATTGGATTTAATTTAAAAGCCAATGTCATCATGCATATAAGGCATAGCAAAAAGAAAACTAAATTTATGTTTATTTTACAAGTCTTTAAGACTATAATTTCCCTAGCTGGTTTGCTTAGTGGTAGAGCATCAGCCCAGCAAGTGGATGTCCCAGATTTGACTCCTGGTCAGGGCACATAGGAGAAGCAACTATCTGCTTCTCCACCCCTCTCCTTTCTCCTTCTCTCTTTCCCTGTCTTCCTCTCCCACAGTGGTGGCTCAACTGGCTCGAGTGCCTTGACCCTGGGAGCTGAGGATGGCTTCGTGGAGCCTCTGCCTCAGGCTAGCTTCATTGCTAAGCAAGGGTCCCCAGATGGGCAGTAGGAGGCTTGCTGGGTGGTTCTTGTTTGGGGAACATGCGGAAGTCTGTCTCTCTGTCTCCCCTCCTCTCATTTAAAATAATAATAATAATAATAATAAAAATTAGACTACAACTTTAACAATACCAGATTCAATGAAAAGGTTTAGTAAGCACCCAGTACAATACTTTTTGTGTACATAGTATGTGCTTTATTAAGTATCTGTTCAAAGATGGGTCATTCTGTAATCCCAAACTGTGCAGGTACTAAAATATCTTCCTAAATTTTATGCTTCATATATTTGAAATAGGAACTTGGTGCTCTCTCAAAGAAATCCATCAATTATTTAGAAATGAGCATAGAACATAAAAAGGAATAACAGACCACAAATATCCATAATTTGGTCGTTTGAGATGGAAGCAGGGCATAAAGTCTGTCTGATTAAAATTAAAAGGGCTATTATGAAGTTAGCACATGAATAAAACAGAACCCAGTGAAAATGTATTTTAATGTTATATTCTGTAGTGTTTGATATCAACAAGCTAGGGTGAGCTTGGTCCTATAACTACTTAGATAGGAACCTAGTTATTTGCAATATTGTACATAGGAAGTAGCTCTTCGTGTATTAGTGTCAGCCATCGGAAGCTATGTGTGTTAGAAATAACTATGTCATTAATATCCTGAGGACATCAGTGACCTAGATGGACAAAGTATAGATTTTCTTTCAAGCTGAAAGAAATTTAGAGATCAACCCTTTTATTATACTGTTGAGGGAACTAAGAGGTTAAGTGAATTGACCACATCCTGTAGCTGATTACCAGCTCACAGCTCCTGACACCCAGGCTGGAATGCTTTTCCACACTTCACAGGATAATTAAATAGAAACTATGTTTACTGAGGCTACAAATATCACCAAACTGGAATGGAGGAATGCTACTGGCTATCACTGTAGATTAGAAGACGGAATTTCCTTGGTACTATTACTGATAAAGTAAGAGGTCAAGTAGAACAAATGAACTCAGTTGGAAGAATGCATGGATATTCAAATGGGCAAAATAACAGCTTTAAAAAATGCAGTGAAGGATGGTCAGGTGTGTAAACAGCTGACTATGAGTCTATAACCAGAAAAGTGCAAAGACCAGGTTTGTTCATGAATACCAAACAAACAGGACTCATGAGGTAATTCTGCTATTATATTCTCTATTAATCATCCCTTCACTATATAGCGTTATGAACGCTAGAGTTACAGAAGGCTCTGGAGAGATTTCAGAATAGGGAAATAAGTGTAAATAATTGGGATATGGCTGGGAATAGTGATCCTGAAAACTGACCTTTAAGGAAGACTTAACAATCATCTCTGAAAAGACTGTACTCAGAGTACGATAATCATCCATTTAAATCTCCATTTTATGTAGAAATTGACAAAACTGATTTACAACTGAAGAATAAGAGTCAGATCTAGGTAAAACTCTCCATGTGGTATGTAAGTGTGTAGCTCACTTTTAAAATGTGAGTGATATAATATGAGCAATGTTCTTTTAAAAAGTCATTTGAAAAAGCAGATGGAATCTCCTGATTCTATGGTAATATGATCCTCTACAGAAGCAGAGAGGGTATTAGGTAACCAACTACCATTCCTTGCTTCCTTTAGATTCTCAGTGGGAAACGGGGGAGAACAAGTAAAGTTGAGCTGAAGCCTGAAGGATGGACCTTTGTTTCTGCCCAGTCACTCAAACTCCCATTATTCTCTAACCTTCTTGAGTTTTTTGTTAAAACCACCACCACCAGCAGCAGCAGCAACAGGAGCCAACATTTATTGAATGGTCACTCTGGGCTGGGTACCATATTAAGTACTTTATTTCCATGTTTTGCTTGTTACTAACTTGTGCAAGTTACTTCTCTTTGCTTCAGTTTCCTTATTTGTAAAGTATGGAAAATAAGTAGTACCTACTTATGGCAACAATCAAATAAGTTAATAAATAAAAATATTTAGAATGGTGTTTGGCACAGAGTAAGTAATTAATATTTATTATCTTGTTAGCATAGGTATTTAGACATTAATTTTTTAAAAAAGAACAAACTGGCTAAACTTAATTAGGTCAGAAGTTACATCTTGACACGCACGCCTGGGGATAGTATCATCGCCCTGCCAAGGGGATTAACACCTTTCCGTCCCCCATGTGGGGACGAAGGATCTCCCAGGGAAACAACCCTCTGGTAAAGGGAATTATGGGGGCAGGGGAGAAGACGGGAAATGCCTCTGCTTGGCGCTTACCCCATAGAAGCCAAGATAGTGCAGGGGGAGGTACTGCACTATCTTGCAGCACGCACAGCAGAAGCCAAGATAGCGACTATGAAGGTGAGGTATCTAATCTGGGAGAAAGACTGAAGAATTGGTTAGGGCGAGGGCCCAGCACAAGCCCGGGAAGGATTAGGGAAGAGATTTAGCAATGTGAAAGCCCGAGATGATATAATCAAAACTTTACAAAGGCAAGGTCTCTCTCTTTGTCTTTCTCTCACGGTAATATGCGTTGGATCACCCTTTCATTTCCACATTCTCTCTGCAGGAGCCATGCGGGCCCCAAGCAAGGGGTCAAAGCAGGAATCTGGGTACAGCAGTACAAAGCCGGAACAGAGACTAAATTAGCCAGGGGGACAGAGACTGAACTGGATTGAGCTTTGTATGGACTGAACCAATGGCACACACTGGTCCTTCTTCTGGACTTCTTTTACAGCCAGATGGGTAGAGATGAGACGCAGGGAAACTGGGAGTTTTTTATTTCTATTCCAATAAATCTTTCCACTACATCTCATCCTCCCATATGTAGATTCTCGAAATGCTTTTCTTGCGACTCTGGAAGGATCCCATATCCCTGGCAACAGTTTCATCAAAGCAAATCTCTAAAAGTACAGTTGTTACTACTTACTCCCCCATCTTACAAATAAGTAAACTGAGACTCAAAGAGGTGAGTTAACTTATTTAAGATCATAAAGCTAGTAATAAACAGAATCTGTACTTAAACTTCCCGGTCTTGTTTCTTAACCTCTATGTCTATGTCATGTTGGCCCTCCACTGCCGGGTACCCAAGCTGCAGCCACATCATATTAAACGTCTGATTAGTAGTTTTCTATGTTGAACGCATCCTGAGTTTTCAACTCTCTTTGACTTTTGCTTATTTTATTTCCTTTGTCTCAAATGGTTTTCCTACCTTTGTCAAGTAGATGAAATTAAAATTATCCTTCAGTACTGAATTCAGTTGCCACCTTTTCTATCTCTCCTTCCTTCTCCCTATCTTCACAGAGTTAATTGCTTGTCTGTGTTTCTTTAACACTTATCTCACATATCTCTCTTATAGCACTTATCACATTGTCTCATAATTTGTGTTTCTGTTGCTAGATGGTGAACTCGAGAGACCCAGGAAAAAGAAGCATTTATTTAAGGTGCCAGACTCACTTCAAAGGGCTTCGCAAGGATGTACTCACAGAGTCCTCTCAATAATCCCAGGAGGCATGTAACCGCCTTTTTACGGATGAGGCATGTAAAGTTCAGTAACTTGCCAAAGAACATACGTGCAATAACTGGATATTGAATTGAATGATAGCTAAATAAAAATGCTTACTTAAAAAGTCTTTCCTTTTCCTGGAGAAAATGAACTCTCTCAACATTTATTTTTCGCAGAGGGGAAAACAAAATGACTTACTTCTTTACCTCATGATCTTGAATAGCCATATAAATTAAATGTTATTTTATTGTCTATTCAAAATCCCATAAACCAGGACATGCATTACAGTATTAATTTTAATATTTGTGTAAAGAATTAATTATTTTCAAAACACACAGAGAAAAAATGGAAGTTTTCTGCCTCCAAGCCAAACTTGAAAACCTGTCCTTTTGAGGACAATGTTGTCCCATGACACCAGGGCACTGGGGTTGGGTGGGTGTGAGTGCCAAGTGTGAATAATTCTAAACCCCAAACCACCTGTGGCTACTTTGAGGTCTTTTTCTATAATCACTCAAGGAAACATATTCTCTTTACTTTCTTCCTGGGTTCCAGGGTCTTGCAAGGTTCCAGTGCTTGTATTAACTGCCTGATCTGGTGGGAGAAAAACTGGCTTTAAAATCCTTTTAATCAAAAGGACTTGAACAGTTAATAGACATCATCCCTTTGGCAAAAGTAGATGATATAAAGCGTTTTCTCCATTTTAAAAATCAGACCTTATTTATATAATTCTTTTATAAAGTTAAAGCCACTTGGTTTTAATATATTGTAGAGCCTGTTATATTGCTGTATAAGGCAGAAAGAATTAGCCTCCAAAGTATTTTCTCCATTGCTCTAGTTCTTAATAACCCTTTAATTTAATTGACTGTTCTGACTGATGGCAAAAAAATAATCCTGTCATTTACAGAACATCTCTGTTTTAAGCACTATATAGACTAATTATGAACTAGTGCCTTGAAATTAAGCAATTCTATTATTTTAATATGGTTTTAAAAAATTTCTCAGGGACTTGAGAGTCACAGAACACTACCATGCCCTGAATTGAGAACAATAACAATGTCAGCAATCAATAATTATCTTAGTAGGCTGTGCAATTTCCATTCAAAACATTTATAAGAGAATATTAACAAATATGAAAATAATGTATTTTGCATAGATAAACAAACTTATGAGGCTTTGGAATAATAAATAACTTACAATTCTGATAACCATCTATCTTACGGTAATTAATGTGTTTAGCCAGCATTTGAAACATTACCATTTATCATCTTATCTGCTTTTTTGTTTTTGTTTTTTTTTTTTATAAAAATGAGGCTAATATAAGCTGGGTGTTTTAGGATTGCTTTAATAACATTATAGTCTATGAAACTGGTGGAATAAAATAAAAGAATGGTACAAGGTACATTTATCTCATGGTGAATACGTAGAAGTGAAGGGTTTTGGTCTTGTTTGCAACTCTCCTACAGTAGCACCTGTTGCAACACAACTTACTACTACATGACTGAAAAGAAATATGTCTTTATAATTATAAATATTTTTAGTTATATTTACAATAAAGTAAATTTTGGAGGCCAACATTGTTACTTTGTGTATAGTATTAACAACTGAACTTAGGATCCCAAAATACAACGTGGTGACAGGATACTAAGAAGCTAGGGAAATTCTTTGGCAAGTAGAATGGGGAAACTGAGACAGAGGACAGAGCAATTTCAGCCAGATACTGAAGGTCACCTCCCTAGAGACAACATCTAGGCCTCAGCTAGGCTTCAACTCTAGGCCCAGAAAAGCAGCAAAACTCGGAGGGCAATGCCAGGACCAGCAGCAATGACTAATGCCCCCCCCTGCCCTGGCACTAACCAAGCAGTAAAGACCATGACCCTAAAAGGGCACATCTAGAAAAGCTGATAAATATTCTATTGCGATCTCCCTTAAGTTCCCAGCCTTTAAAAACCCTCAAAACCAAGGATCCAGTGCCTGCTCCCCCACCCCCAGCATGGCCAGGCTTTTCCCTCTCACTCTTCTTCCCCCATAGGCATGCACCACCTACCAGACTTACAACCAGGGAAGAAATGAGCCACGGCTGCTTGTCCTGGGCTAATCCCCTGACCCTGAAGATCCCCTTTTCTCTGACTTGTCAGTGAGCCAAAGCATCCTGCCTAGGCTTACTTCTTTCTTAGAACATTTTTAGAGAAACAGAGTATCCCTGCCTGGATTTTCGCCTGTTGCTTCTTCTACCTTAAGCCCTTCGTTGTTTCATGGTCCCAGCTTTAATAAGTGTACTCTCAAAATCACCCAGATTCATGTTGTAAAGTCTTTTCAGCATTAAGTCAAGAACCCATACCAGGCTGCCTTAGGCATAGCGGCCAAGGGCCAGGTCCCCTTTTCAGTAATAGTGACTGAGCTAAATGATGTGTAGATGAAACCTGGTCTCTCTCAGTCCTCAGGATCATTGCCGAACTTTCTACTGATTGCTGGTGATATTTGAACCTCTAAGCAAAGCTTTCTAGAAATATTATCAATGTAATTATGTCTCTACTGTAATTTTTTTTAGTTGAACACATAATGTTACTAGAATATCTTTCGATATTTCCTTTATTGTAGTATAGTGGCTACTAATTTTAATCCCAACAAGGGGACTTTATTGCTAGGTTCAACCCAGTGTTGTACACTAAACTTTGTCTGATCCAGTCAAATTTGGTATAAAGTAAAAATGAGGTCAAACAGAGTCCTCACTAAATCACAGCTTGAGCTGCCCTTGTACGAGCAAAATTGAATAATTGTATATATCACTGAGACATTACCATTATTTTTCCTTATTTATATTTATATTCTCTTTACAGAGGTACTGTAGCAATAAAAATAATTCTGTTCCATATTTCTAAACTTATTTTTCAAATACAAAAAAAACTAAAGAAAAGAAACAATGAAAAATAAAAATAATCACTTTTATGGTTTTGTCATAACGTTATTGTAAACCATTCCTTTTACAAGCTAAATAAAAATTTCTACCCTGCCTCAAGTTAAAATGTGGTATTTATATTAAAATTCTGAACCAATCAACTAAGCTGGTATGTCTCTAAATATTACTGGCTTGTAAGAATAAATAGAAGGATAATTATGATAAGCTATCATGCTTTTACAAATAATATAATTTGTCAGTTTATCAGCTTTATGCTCCCTATCATTCACGCATTTTCAGTTCTAAAATAGAGTAAGTAACAACAACAACAGCAACAACAACAACAAAACAAAGCTAGTCTTCCTAGTTTGTGCTTGCTCTCCAGGTCAAAAAAAATTGTCAAAACTGTAAAATTTATTCCAAGAAAAGTAACAGGCTACACAGGTAAGTTTTGGCAAATGCAACTTTATATTGAAATTCACACATCTGTATCTTAAAGAATGAGACTCACAGACTCTAATATATTTCTAAAATACCAGAAATCATAAGCTTTCACAAGTTAAATCTGAAATAATTGAAACGACCAATATGCTGAATGTGCAGAAAGTATAAACAAGACTGTGCCTTCTGTGGAATAAACAGTTCACAAATTGTGCAGGATGTCATACTAAGGCTGCGGTCTCCCCTTGACAGCTGACTCCAAATATAAACATAGATCAACCGCCTACCTCTTAGAACACACTAGACTGGGTAGCACACCTCAGAAGAAAATCTCATTATCTTAATGATGTGCACCTTAATTTTTAAACCATGTGAGGAAAAATGAAAAAGACTATTAATGATCTTCTATGTAGTTCCAGATGCATGACCATGACCAGTTACTGGTTTGATTTCCTTTAACTATTTGCTTCAATGCTAAATAAGATGAAAGATACTAGATAACTCTTTAAGGCAACATGTGTTTATTCTGAATTATTAGAACTTCTCAATTGTGACCAGTTTGTACCATTAATGTTGCCTTCCACACCACTATCTAGCATTCACAAAATAAAAATGAATTGTAAAAATTCTATACCAAATCAACAAAAATCACATAATACAGTTCAATGCTAGCAATTTAGTAGGTAAAGAAATTGGTATTTAGAAATAGTAATGTATTGATATTAATTAAAAAAAAAGTACTCTAAATGGAACCAATATACTGCTTTGGAATGCTCCTCCAAACTTACAAGGTGATTTTTAAAAAGTGTGATAATCCAATAATTCATGGCATATATTTAGTGGATTACAGTACTTTAATTCCCCAAATATATTAGGCTTTGCAAAATAATAATAGTATGAAATGTTTTAACGTCTTCAAACTTCTAAAATTATTTTTTATCAACAGATTTACCTCATGTCAAGTTAATTTATTAAAATGTCCAATGCTAATTGGTTTTTTAAATGTTTTTTTCATAAGTAGTGATATACACAACATTTAGCACTGATACTTAGCACCTGCTAATTTCATTATCTAGTTTTCAACCACATAAAGAAACTTAGGGCAGTGGTTCAGTCCTTTCTTAATTACAAACCTTCATGGGCAGTCAGCAGGATCACTCTGAGATTTAAAATAGAATTATTAGGTGAACGATTGCAAAGACTGCAGAATGTTGCCCAAATCCTTATAACTGCTAATCCCATTCTTGATTTTCTTCTCAAGATATGGCTACAGGCCACAACTGCTTAACAGAGAAGGACAGTGTTTCACAAGGCTAAAGATTTACAGATGCTCCTTCATATAACACAGTAAGGTTCCCTTGGTAACCTAGATTTTCTGCAGTAAAGAAGGGTTGTGCTGAAACAGCGCCTCAGCTCCCTGTTGGAAAAAATGCAGACAAAAGGATTGATTCCTGCTTGGGCAAAACTCATCCAGACAGCAGCTGTAAGAAATCCCCCTGGTACTACAGGCCCTCTTGCAAAAACTCTCCAATAGCAGGCTACCAGGTAGGGGCCCCACAAGATTAGGAAGAGAAAAGTCATTATATAGAACATTCTGCTGATTCTTTTTTCCATTTTGAATTCATCTAAAACCAATAGCCTTCTTCTTCCCGTGGTGTTTGCATTTTGCCTGATGCCCAGTAAAGTAGGTGGTGTGGGACCCCTTCCAAATCCCGCTAGCCAATTGGCAGCTGCCTGGCCACTGGCTCCGGGGCCATGAAAAGTCCAGTTCTGGCTGACTGCTGCTACAAACTGGACTGGCTTCATTTTCCTTCGATCATGGACAAAGAATATCAGCTTGAGGTAGACAAGCTGTGTGGCTAGGAGGATGAGAGCAAGGAGCAGCATAAATCCTAAGGAATCATTGGCCCTGAAAGAGCGGTGTTGGAAGGTGCATTGATCTTCCTCCCTAATAAACGAGTAAGTGCCCACATCTAAAACTGGGGGAAATGCCATGGCCACAGACAGAGTCCACACCATGCAGATTACAGCCAAACACGTCCAAAAAGTCAGCCTCTTTGTATAGAAGCGGTGATGGGCGATAGCTAAGTATCTGGTGACACTGATGCAGAAGAGCATGAAAGCAGTGTGGAAACAGGACAAAACCCCCAGAAAGGCAATCACTTTGCAAGTCAGGGTCCCATAAGTCCAGGTAGAGCCATTTTTGACAGAGTTGAATACAAATGGAAAACAAATTGCAGATCTGAGGATATCAGAAGAGCAAAGGTCCAACAGGAAGTAGTAAGGTGCTCTATGCAAGGTCTTATCTTTTACTAGCAAGATGGAGATCAGAAGGTTGCCCACCACGCTGACTCCTATTATGAAACCCAAGGAAGTCAGTTTCAGAAAGGCTGTTAGAGGAGAAAGATTTTGCAAAATGTTGTCAGCTGCATGGCTATAGTTCGCCATAGATGGATGGAGGATAAAGACACAGTCTCAGTCAAGTTTCATGATCTAAATAGAACAAGGAAAAGATCGATCTATACATTTTACTGAAAATGTAATCCATAAAGAGAATTGATCCAATCTCCTGTCATGCTTCCTCTTTTCTTCCATTTGATTTGCCATCAGAATATCTGGAAAAGAAAAATGAGCTATCAGTTCTTAAGTTAACAAGCAGTGATATCAGACAGTGCTAACATAAAGTTGTTGATTTATGGAGAAGTATATAAAGTTTTAATTTTGAATAATATTCTTTGCTTTAGTATCTTTGCTTGAGATTTCAGAGTATTGGATTGCTTAGTTTTCTGAGCTAAATAAATTCAAAAATGTTCTTATTTTAGAGAAAATACATTTTACTAGGTACCTTTAAGACAAAAAGAATAATGTTCCACAATCATAAAATATGCCAGTCCAGGAATTAGTCACTAGTGTTGCAGAGGAATCTACAAGATTGATAATAGGAGACAGAGAGGAGACTGTCTATTTTATTTGAGGTCGATCAGTAACTGTCAGTATATTACAGGCAGCTTCCTGATGATATAGATCCAAAAAACCCTTGCAAAATATTTGTCTTTTAACTCAAATGTCTCTATTCATGCTGCATATTATGAGTGTTGATTCTTTAAAGCATAATTTCAACATAAGACTTCTAAATTAATAAGAACTTGTCTCAGGATTTGATGTGATTTAATCTTTTGTCTCCCCACCCCCACCCCAGCCCATTTTTGGCAAATTTTTTCTTTTAAGCACACATGATTACTAAAAATGGTTAATATAAATATTGGCCAGGAAATCACACCCAGAGGAATAATGCACTTCCATTTGTAAATCTTGGATGCCGGGATTTAAATAAATTTAACATTAACCCGTATTTCTCGGGCAATTAAGCCTTTCCATTTTTACTGATATTCTTTGTTGCAAATGGAAAGTGGCTGCATTTTAAAGCAAAATGCACATTTCCTCCTAGATGCCTGGGAACCACACTAGGGGGAATCGGCTGGCTTCCTCTGTTATTCCCACTAAGCATGTTTCTTTTGCCACTTTTCACTTGCCGGGAATATGCAGATGGTAGCCCAGGAAAAACTGCGTTCGATGATTTTAATTTCCCCACTGGTACATCCCGGGTAAATACCGATCTCATCATGCAATATTACGAAACCTGAAATCCGCCACCCCTGGATTTATAATGGGGGTGGAGGTGGAGGAGGAGGGGAGAGAGACATGCATTACATACGCGAAGATGGGGAGAGAAGGCTGCTTCTGCGCCGCAGGGGAAGTGTTCCGGCGGTTCGCTGTCTGATATTCCTCAGTCTTGAAACGCTTTCCAGAAATGGAGCTTTGAATAAGCCCTACTGAAGATGCATTGTCTGAATGTACTTCTATTATGCATTATATTGTTTAAACACACACACACAGACACACAGACACACACATACACCATGGGGGAGGTGAGCTCTTTCCCGGTGAACCTGCAATTTTATCAACACTGTGAGTCTCCCCACCCCCCAAAAAAACAACAAAAAAAACTTAACCGAGAGTATGTCCTCCTACCTGTTGGTGTTGGATATCCCGACAGACTATAGCTTCTTCTTTCTATAAATTGCTGATTTTTTTTTCCTTAGTGCTTTGACTGAGCAACCAGGCAGGGCTCGGCGGCGCCTGCGCGCTGGAGCCTCCTGGAGCTCCAACCGCGTCCTCCCCTGTCGCAGCGGCACGGTCTACACCAGTATCGCAGGAGCAGCGGCGGCGGCGGCGGGGGCCGTGGTGGAGCTAACCGGAGCCCAGATCCGTTTCCAGAATTGGCGGAGTTTGCTGAGTGTCCTGGCCTGTTGATTTGGCAAAATTTGGCTTTTGTATCCTTGTGGCTGCTTCTGAACTTGCCCTTACCGGCATTTGAAGCGGGGACTGGAAAGGCTCGCGCAAGACCTCAGGCCCAGCCTCCCCCAGGGCCGCGCACTGGGAAGCCACCTGGCCGGGAGCGCCCGCCCTCCTCACCTTCCCGGAACCCTCGCCTTCCCCGAACATTTTCTTGCTTTGTCGTTCAGAGTGCTCCAAAGCATTGGGATCTTCTTTTAGGTTTCTTTTTAAGTGATTTTCCCTGCTGACCTTTACATTTTCAGGTTAGCTAGGGTGGGGGGCGTATAAAGAAAAAGAAGGAAGAGAGGGAGGGAGATGAGAGAGAGAGAGAGAGAGAGAGAGAGAGAGAGAGATTTTTAAACGCAGTTAAAAAATCTTGTCAATGGGAAGAAGGCAGCCTGTCTTTGTTAGTCCTAGCTTCTCGAATGCACGCAAATATGCGTTAAGTAGGGAGAAACTAAATTCAGACAACTGCAAAAACGATTTAGATCTGTTCTACCTTAACCAATATGACTTAAGAATTTACAGAATTTTAAATTACTATTCCTCGCATTCACCCCACTGGTCGATAGCCTTCCTTTTCCCTTCTTGCAAGTACGAATTAGCAATAGATTGGTAATGCCAAAGCAGTTGTATCTGTTTTCCTTTTTTTCCCCTTTGTTATTACGAAAGAAAAATACTAGGAATAAAACTTACACCCGTCCAAAAGGTCCGATGATATCACAGCACACCACATAGTCTGACACTGGGTGCTTAGGGATGTCTCTGGAATAATGTATTTCCTTAATTTACCATTTCGGAAGAATATTGTTTGTGGGGGTAAAGATGAGATTTTAAACAATTCCCCACCTCCAAAAACCTAGCCGGCTTGCTTCCATTAATTCCCGGTGTAAAACGTCTGCTTCTCCTCATGCATGCTTATTGCTTTATAATAATTGGTTAATGAAACAGAAAAATAAAGATCTTCTTTACAGTAATAATTTGATCTCCGGACAGCAGTAAAATACCTCACTGTTGGGTGATGAGAATGTGACACTCAAGGGAATTTAAGCCAATCAGCATACAGATAATATGGATTAATTTACATACTGTATTTCTATTGGTTATACCAAGGTAAAGCTTTCCATTTAAAGCTTAAAAATGAATACTTCACTGTCATGATGTCACAGTAATTACACAAAGTCCTATGTTGGCAATACTGAAATAATGTTACATTTTCTTAATTTGTTTTGAGATGTCCTAAATCTACTAAAAAATAATGATTTTTAAAAATAAAATGTTAATAAAGCACCTAACTCAGGTATTCCCTTAATCTAGAAAAATCCATCCTACAATAATAGATCTGGAATAACCTGAGGACATTCCAGTCAAGAAAAACACTCCACTTTCTTGCAAAACAAATTAAGAAGAAATCAAAACTATACGGTAGTTCACAATTTCTGACTGAAAGTCAAATCCAGTTTTATGGAACTACAAATAAAGTCAATTTGTTCTTTTTTAAAATTTCCCAGTTAGGACCTCACTGCACTTTCCTGAGTTATTTCCCAAGTTTTTACAATTAAAAAACCTATAAAATAAAAAACTGATAAATTTTCTGAATATCGATGATTGGCCAGATCTTAGGTTGTATGGCTTAGGGAAAAGCTATTTAAAAGTAAATTAAAAGGGTGACTGTCCTGCCACACCAAGAAGCAATTTAATTTACTGTTCCGAAAGGAATGGGGCCAGGATCCAAAGAGTAAATATACTTTAAGAAAAAGGTATTGGTTCTTTAAAAATAAGGGAGGAGATGTGTATACAATATTCTTTCAAATCCATATCTCAGGGTATATTAAGTCTATAATTTCCTTTGCAAATGAATATGGTTACATCTGCTAGTTCTTCAGTTTTTCCAGCTATTAGATGAGAATGTTCTTTTTTTTGGCCTCACAAGGGGGCTCAAGAAATTAATGAGATAGTTTCCATTTTGTTCACTAATTCTACTGAAGAAAACATTAAAGTCTTCCACCAATAGAAGTTTAAAAAATATTTAATAACTGACAAAAATTTCATATCATCTGCCAGGTCTCAAATGTAAAGTTATTCAAAGTGTTCAAATCATAACCTTGTTGATCTTAGCTACTTTCTTTTAGATTTTTTATATCACCAAACCTAGAGAAACTATATTAAGGGTAGAGGGACTAAGCAAGGAATGGCAACATAATATGTCCACCCAGTGTTTGAAGGATCCTAAAGTTTTCAAATTCTTGGCTTGTTACATTTACTATATTGATCAGTGGATTAGGAAGTCTGATGTAATTTATTTAATTTGGTTCTTCTAATAATATTTATTTATTTTAAAAAGCATTTATTTTCAAAATAAGAGGACATTTCAGACTTTTGTTAAGGTTGATGGACATTTCATAATGGTCAAGTGCACTATTTTAATTTAAACCATCATCTATGTGAAAATGTGTGTCAGGATGTAAACAATTCCTGGCAAATACAGAGACTGATAGGCTCGGATAAAGTGTTCTAAGAAGATATTTAAAATATTTATTTATTGATTGATTGATTGTATTTTTCCGAAGTTAGGTACCGGGAGGCAGTCAGACAAGACTCCCACATGCTCCCGACCAGGAGCCACTCTGCATGCCCATCAGGGGGCGATGCTCTGCCCATCTGGGGCATAGCTCAGTTGCAGTCTGAGCCATTCTAGTACCTGAGGCAGAGGCCATGGAACCACCCTCAACACCGGGGCCAACTTTGCTCCAGTGGAGCCTTGGCTGTGAGAGGAAGTGAGAGACAGAGAGGAAGGAGAGGGGGAAGGGTGAAGAAGCAGATGGGTGCCTCTCCTGTGTGCCCTGATCAGGAATCGAACCCAGTACCTCCACAGGCCGGGCAGATAGTCTACTGCTGAGCCAACTGGCCAGGGCTTAATCATTTATTTAAAGTACTGTCTTTCCCACTTAAAGCTTGTTATTTAATCTTTAAAAACAAGTACCTTTGGCATTCTCAACTCGTACCAAATTTATTTTATTTAGAAATAAAATTTAATGCGATTACACTGATTAGTAAGAGTACATAGATTTCAAGTGAACTTCTCTATAGCATTGGAACTTTTGATTGTGTTGTGTGCCTAGCATCCAAACTCAAATCATTTTCCATTACTGTATGTTTGTCCCTTTTTACTCCCCTCCCTCCACTCCCTTTGGCTGGTAACCACTTTACCTTTATCTGTGTCCATGAGTCTCAGTTGTATACCCCACTGATGTATGAAATCATATCGTTCTTAGTTTTTTCTGATTTACTTATTTCACTTAATATAATGTTCTCAAAGTCCATGCATGTTGTTATAAATGGCAATATATCATAATTTCTTATGGCTGAGTAGTATTCCATTACATATATGTACTACATGTTCTTTATCTAATCCTCTATCAAAGGACACTTGGGTTGTTTCCATATCTTTGTGTGTGTGTGTGTGTGTGTGTGTGTGTCAGAGACAGAAAGAGTCAGAGAGAGGGACTGATAGGGACAGACAGGAAGGGAGAGAGATGAGAAACATCAATTCTTCGTTGTGGTTCCTTAGTTGTTCATTGATTGATTTCTCATATGTGTCTTGACCGGGGGGCTACAGCAGACCAAGTGACCCCTTGCTCGAGCCAGCAACCTTGGGTCCAAGCTGGTGAGCTTTGCTCAAACCAGATGAGCCCGTGCTCAAGCTGGTGACCTCAAGGTCTCGAACCTGGGTCCTCTGCATCCCAGTCTGACACTCTATTCACTGTGCCACTGCCTGGTCAGGTTGTTTCAATATCTTGACCACTGTTAATAATGCTGCTATGAACATGAGAGTGCATGTGTCTTTGCATAGCACTGTTTTAGAGTTCTTTCAGTAGATAACCAGTAGAGGGATTGCTGGGTCATATGGTAGCTCTATGCTTTATTTTTTTTGATGAACTACCATACTTTTTTCCCTAATGGCTGTACTAATTTACATTCACACCAGCAGTGAATGAGGGTTCCTTTTTCTTCACAGCCTCTCCAACATTTGTTATTACCTTCATTGTAGTTTTGATTTGCATATCCCTAATGCTATTAAAGATGAGCATCTTTCCATATATCTGTTGGCCATCTGTATGTCTTCTTGGGAGAAGTGTCTATTCAGGACCTCTCCCCATTTTTTAATTGGATTGTTTGCTTGTTTGTTGCTGAGCTTTGTGAGTTCTTTATATATTTTGGATATTGACTCCTTATCAAAAAATATTGTTTGCAAATATCTTCTCTCATTTGGTGTGTTGCTTTTGTGTTAAGTTGTAGGTTTCTTTTGCTGTACAGAAGCTTTTTAGTTTGATATGGTCATTTATTTATTTTTGCCTTTACTTCCCTTCCCTCTGAGGTCAAATTCATAGTGTTGTAGATTATAACCATAGTTCATCAGTTTAGTGTCTATGTTTTCTTCTATGTAATTTATTGTTTCAGATCTTATATTTAGGTCTTTGATCCATTTTGAATTAACTTTTGTACATGGCGACAAACTGTACTCTACTTTTATTCTTTTGCAAGTGGCTTTCCAGTTTTCCCAGCACCATTTATTAAAGAGGCTTTCTTTTCTCCATTGTGTGTTTTGGCTCCTCTGTCAAAAGTTATTTGCCCATATATATGTGGTTTTATTTCTGGCCTCTCGATTCTGTTCCATTGGTCTGTATGTCTGTTTTTCTGCCAATATCATGTTGTTTTGATTATATTGGCTCTGTAGTATAATTTGAAGTCAGGTAGTGTGGTACCTCTGGTTCCATTATTTTTTTCTCTCTCTTTTTTTTTCTTTTATTTTTACAGGGAAAGAGAGACTGTGAGAGAGGGATAGATAGGGACAGACAGACAGGAATGAAGAGAGATGAGAAGCATCAATCATCAGTTTTTCATTGCGACACCTTAGTTGTTCATTGATTGCTTTCTCATATGTGCTTGACCGTGGGCCTTCAGCAGACCGAGTAACCCCTTGCTTGAGCCAGTGACCTTGGGTCCAAGCTGGTGAGCTTTATGCTCAAGCCAGATGAGCCCACTCTCAAGCTGGCAACCTCAGGGTCTCAAACCCGGGTCCTTCCGCATCCTAGTCCGATGCTCTATCCACTGCGCCACCGCCTGATCAGGCTATTTTTTTTCTCAAGATTGCTTTGGCTAGTCATTCTTTCATGATTTCATGCAAAGCTGGTGATATTTTTTCTGTTTCTTTTTAAAAAAATGATATTAAGATTTTAATGGGGATTGCATTAAATTTGTATATTGCTTTGGGTAATATGGCCATTTTAACTATGTTGATTCTTTCGATCCTTGAACATGGAATATTTTCCATGTTCCATATTTTGTTGTATGTTTTCAATTTCTTTTAGTAATTCTTTGTAGTATTTTTTATATAGGCCCTTCACATCCTTTGTTAAGTTTATTCCTAGGTATTTTATTTTTTTGTTGTTACAATGGTAAAAAGAATTGTCTTTTAGAATTCATTTTTTGAAGTTTCATTATTGGTGTATAAGAAAGTAGATTTTTGTATATTGATTTTCTATCCTGAGACTATACTGTATTTGTTTTTTGTTTGTAATAGTTTTTTGGTGGAGTCGTTGGGGTTTTCTATATACAGGATAAAAAAGTAATACCTTTATTCCTTCTTTCTTGATATGGATGTCTTTTATTTCTTTTCCTTGCCTGATTGCTCTGGCAAACACTTCCAGTATTATGCTGAAGAATGAAGAGAGTGGGCAACCTTGTCTTGGACCTGATTTTAGAGCAAAAGCCTTCAGTTTTTCAGCATTTAGTATGATATTGGCTGATGATTTATCATATATTGCTTTTATTATGTTGAGGTACTTCCCTTTGATACCCATTTTATTGAGTGTTTTAAACATAAATGGATGTTGTATCTTATCAAATACTATTTATGCATCTATTGATAGGATCTATGATTTTTGTCCTTTCTTTTATTGATATGG
Organism: Saccopteryx leptura; assembly: GCF_036850995.1. Lineage (NCBI taxonomy): Eukaryota > Metazoa > Chordata > Mammalia > Chiroptera > Emballonuridae > Saccopteryx > Saccopteryx leptura. The sequence continues at coordinate 291,945,232 of NC_089504.1, forward strand.
TATATTACATTGAACAATTTGCACTTATTGAACCATCCTTGTGCTACTCTAATGAATCCCACTTAATTGTGATGTATTATTTTTGTAATGTATTGTATTCAATTTGCTAGTATTTTGTTGAGATTTTTGTATCTATGTTTATTAGAGATATTGGTATATGTTTTTCTTTTTTGTGTGTTGTCCTGGCCAGGTTTTGGGATCACAGTTATTTTGGCTTCATAAAATGTGTTAGGGATTTTTTTTTTTGTATTTTTCTGAAGTTGGAAATGGGGATGCAGTTAGACTCCTGCATGAGCCCGACTGGGATCCACCCGGCATGCCCACCAGGGGGCGATGCTTTGCCCACCTGGGGCGTCGCTCTGCTGCAATCAGAGCCATTCTAGTGCCTGAGGCAGAGGCCACAGAGCCATCCTCAGCACCCGGGCAAACTTTGCTCCAATGGAGCCTTGGCTGTGGGAGGGGAAGAGAGAGACAGAGAGGAAGGAATGGGGGAGGGGTGGAGAAGCAGATGGGCACTTCTCCTGTGTGCCCTGGCCAGGAATCAAACCCGGGACTCCTGCACGCCAGGCCGACGCTCTACCACTGAGCCAAAAAAAAAAATGTGTTAGGAATTATTGCTTCTTCTTCAGTTTTTTGGAAGACTTTGAGAAGGGTAGATACCAAATCTTCTTTGTGTGTTTGGTAGAATTCACTAATGTAGGCATCTGGTCCTGGACTTTTGTTTTTGAGGAGGTCTTTGATAGTTGTTTCTATTTCCTTACAGCTTATAGGCCTATTTAGGATTTCCAGTCCTTCATGACTCGGGGCAGGAAGATTAGAAAGTTCTAGGAATTTAGCCATTTCTTCTAGATTGTTTAATTTGGTGACATATAATTTTTTATAGTATTCTAGTATGATCCTTTGTATATCTATGATGTCTATGGTAATCTCTCCTCTTTCATTTTGGATTTTGTTTATATGAGTCATTTCACTTTTTTTCTTAGTGAGTCCACCCAGGGGTTTGTCAATTTTTTTTTTAAATTTTTTAAAAATTTATTCATTTTAGAGAGGAGGGGAAGAGAGAGAGAGAGAGAGAGAGAGAGAGAGAGAGAGAGAAAAGGGAGAGGAGCAGGAAGCATCAACTCCCATATGTGCCTTGACCAGGAAAGCCAGGGTTTTGAACCGGCAACCTCAGTGTTTCCAGGTTGACGCTTTATCCACTGCGCCACCACAGGTCAGGCGGGTTTGTCAATTTTAATGATCTTTTCAAAGAACCAGATTTTTGTTGTATTAATTTTTTTATAGTCTTTTTGTTCTCTATTTCTTTTTTGTTCTGTTATAACTTTTACTATTTCCTTTCTTCTGGTGAAGTTGGTTTGCCTTTGTTCTTCTTTTCTAGTTCTGTAAGATGTGATGTTACATTGTTTTCTTGGATCTCTCTTGTTTCCTGATGTAAGCCTGTAATGATATGAATTTTTCTTTAACTTCTTTTGCTGTATCTCTGAAGTTTTGATATTTCATGTCGTCATTCTTGTTTGTATATCTCTTTTGATCTCTGCTTTTATTTTTTCTGTAATGAAGAAATTTGTTTTAGAAGTATGTTGTTTAATTTCCACATTTTTTGTGGGTTTCCTTACTTCTTTTTGCAGTTGATTTCTAATTTCAAAGCTGTTTGGTCAGAGAATATGCTTGGTATAATTTCAATTTTCTTGAATTTGTTGAGGTTAGTTTTGTGGCCCAACATATAATCTATCACTATGCACACTGATGTTGTGGGATGAAATGTTCTGTAAATGTCTGTTATGTCCATTTGATCGAGTGTGTCATTTAAGGCCGAAATTCCTTTTTTTCATTTTTTACTATTAATATTATACTTTTTTCTTTTCTTTTTTTACAGAGACAGAGAGAGAGTCAGAGAGAGGGATAGATAGAGACAGACAGACAGGAATGGAGAGAGATGAGATGCACTAATTATTAGTTTTTCGTTGCGACATCTTAGTTGTTCATTGATTGCTTTCTCATATGTGCCTTGACCGCCGGCCTTCAGCAGACCGAGTAACCCCTTTCTCGAGCCAGCGACCTTGGGTCCAAGCTGGTGAGCTTTGCTCAAACCAGATGACCCCACGCTCAAGCTGGTGACCTCGGGGTCTCGAACCTGGGTCCTTCCACATCCCAGTCTGATGCTCTATCCACTGCATCACCACCTTATACTTAATTTTTGTAATGGAACTTTTTAAAATTTTAATTTATTGGGTTTACATAGATTCAAGTGTCCTATCTAATTCAAGTGTCCTTTCCCTCCACCTCCGTGTTCCCCTTGATACTCCATTTACCCCCTCCTTCCCAATGCCCTGCCCCCTTTCCTCCAGGATTTGCTATTGTGCTTTCTTTGTCTCTTGTGTTATGTATACATAATTTCACTAATCCCTTTCTTGTCTCTGATCCCATTCTCTCTGTCCCTTTCCTCTGAATCCTTTGACCCGCCTCTTCCTCTGTTATGTTCCTTAGTTCACATTGTTCATTAGATTCCTCATAGGAGTAGGGTCATATGACATTTTTATTTCTCTGCCTGGCTTATTTCACTTAGCATAATAGTCTCCAGGTTCATCCATATTGTCGTAAAAGGTAAGATTTCCATATTTTAAATGGCCATGTAATATTCCATTGTGTATATGTACTACTGCTTTTTAATCCAATCATTCCTGATGGGCACTTGGGCTATTTCTAGATCTTGGCTATTGTAAACAATGCTGCAATATATATGGGGGTGTGCCTGACCTGTGGTGGCACAGTGGATAAAGCGTCGACCTGGAAATGCTGAGGTTGCCGGTTCAAAACCCTGGGCTTGCCTGGTCAAGGCACATATGAAAGTTGATGCTTCTTGCTCCTCCCCCTGTTCTCTCTCTCTCTCCCCTCTCTCTCTAATAAAAATGAGTAAATAAAAATCTAAAAAAGTAAATAAAAAAAAATCAATATATATGGGGGTGCATGTCTTCTTTTCAATCAGTGATTTGGTATTAGGATATATTCCTAAAAGTGGGATAGCTGGGTCAAACAGCAAATCCATTTTTAGTTTTTTGATGGAACTCCATATTGTTTTCCACAGTGGCTGTACAAGTCTACATTGCCACCAGCAGTGCAGGAGGGTTCCCTTTTCTTCACACCCTTGCCAGCACTTATTGTGTGTTGATTTGTTAATGAGAACCATTCTGACAGGTGTGAGGTGGTATCTCATTGTGGTTTTAATTTGCATTTCTCTAATGATTAATGATGTTGAACATTTTTTCATATGCCTATTGGCTACCTGTATGTCTTTTTTGGAGAAGTGTCTATTCAGTTCTTTGGCCCATTTTTGACTGGATTGTTTACCTTCCTGGTGTTGAGTTTTAGACGATCTTTATAAATTTTAGTTGTTAACCCCTTATCAGAAGTGTTGTTGAATATGTTCTTCCCATTGTGTGGTCTGTGTTTTTATTTTGTTTATAACATCTTTATCTGTGCAAAAGCTTTTTAGTTTGATATAGTCCCATTTGTTCATCCTGTTCTTTATTACACTTGACCTTGGGGATAAATCAGCAAATATATTGCTACAAGAGATGTCAGAGAGCCTACTGCCTATGTTTTCTTCCAAGATGTTTATGGTTTCAGGACTTACATTTAAGTCTTTTATCCATTCTGAGTTTATTTTTGTGAATGGTGTAAGTTGGTGGTCTACTTTCAATTTTTTGCATGTTCCTTTCCAGTTTTCTCAACACCATTTATTAAAGAAACTGTCTTTTACTCCATTGTATGCTCTTACCTCCTTTGTCAAATATCAGTTATCCATAAAGGTTTGGGTTTATTTCTGTGTTCTCTGTTCTGTTCCATTGATTTATATGCCTGTTCTTATGCCAGTACCAACCTGTTTTGAGTACCATGGCCTTGTAGTATAACTTGATATCAGGAAGTGTAATACCCCCCACTTTATTCTTCTTTTTCAAGATTGCTGATGCTATCGTGTTCTTTATTGGTTCCATATAAATTTTTGGAATATTGGTTCTATATCTTTGAAGTATGCCATTGGTATTTTAATAGGAATTGCATTGAATTTGTAGATTGCTTTGGGTAATACAGACATTTTAATAATGCTTATTCTTCCTATCTATCAACACGCTATATGCTTCCATTAAATCTTTTTTTTTTTTTTTTTGGTATTTTTCTGAAGTTGGAAACGAGGAGGCAGTCAGACAGACTCCCGCATGCACCTGACCGGGATCCACGTGGCATGCCCACCAGGGGGCGATGCTCTGCTCATCTGGGGCGTTGCTCTGTTGCAACCAGGGCCATTCTAGTGCCTGAGGCAGAGGCCATGGAGCCATCCTCAGCGCCCGGGCCAAGTTTGCTCCAATGGAGCCTTGGCTATGGGAGGGGAAGAGAGAGACAGAGAGGAAGGAGAGGGGGAGGGGTGGAGAAGAAGATGGGCGCTTCTCCTGTGTGCCCTGGCTGGGAATTGAACCCGGGACTCCTGCACGCCAGGCCGATGCTCTACCACTGAGCCAACTGGCCAGGGTCCATTGTATCTTTCTTGATTTCTTTTATCATTGTTTTATAATTTTCCTAGTACAAGTCTTTAACCTCTTTTGTTAAATTTACTCCTAGGTACTTTATTTTCTTTGTTGCAATAGTGAAGGGGATTGTTTCCTTAATTTCTCGTTCAGACAATTCATTGTTAGTATATAATAATGCCACTAATTTCTGAATATTGATTTTATATCCTGCCACTTTGCTGAATTCACTTATCAGGTTTACTAGTTTTTTAAGAGAGATTTTAGGGTTTTCTGTGTACAGTATTATCTCATCAGCAAATAATGATAGTTTTACTTCTTCTTTTCCAGTTTGGATGCCTTTATTTCTTTTTCTTGTCTGATTGCTGTGCCTAGGACTTCCAGATCTATGTTGAATAAGAGAGGTGAAAGGGGGAACCCCTGCCTTTTTCCTGATCTTAAGAGGATTGCTTTTAATTTTTCCCCATTGGTGTGATATTGGCTGTGATTTTGTCATAGTTGGCCTGTATCATGTTAAGATATGATCCCTGATTTCCCACTTTGCAGAGTTTTGATCATAAATGGGTGCTGGATTTTACAAAATACTTTTTCTGCATCTATTAATATTATCATGTGATTTTTATCCTTCCTTTTGTTTATGTGATGAATCACATTGATTGATTTGCAAATATTGTACCAGCCTTGCCTCCCCAGAATAAATCCCACTTGATCATAATGTATGATTTTTTTATATACTGCTGGATCTGGTTTGCTAATATTTTCTTAAGAATTTTAGCATCTATATTCATTAGGGATATTGCCCTATTCTTCCAGATTGATTTTTTTAAAGTTATATGTTTCAAGGAATTTGTCCATTTCATCTAGGTTGTCTGATTTTTTGGCATATAGTTTTTCATAGTATTTTCTTACAATCCTTTGTATTTCTGTTGTGTCAGTGGTTACTTCTCCACTCTCATTTCTAATTTTATTTATTTGAGTCCTCTATTTTTTTTTCTTGGTGAGTCAAGTTAAAAGTTCATCAATCTCATTTACCTTTTCTAAGAACCAGCTCTTGGTTTCATTTATCTTCTGTATTTTTTTTTATCTTCTATGTCATTTATTTCCACTCTGATCTTTATTATTTCCTTTGTTCTATTTCCTCTGGGCTTTACTTGCTCTTCTTTTTCTAGTTCTTTAAGATGCAGAGTTAAGTTGTTTATTTGAGCTTCTTCTTGCTTCTTAAGGTATGCCTCTAATGCTATGAACATCCCACTCAGGACTGCTTTTGCTGTGTCTTATAAATTTTGAGTTGTTGTATGTTCATTTTCATTTGTTTCAAGGATATTTTTTAATTCTTCCTTGATCTCATTGTTAACCCATTTGTTATTTAATAACATGCTATTTAGTCTTCAAGTGTTTGCATGTTTTTCTATTGTAGTTAATTTCTAATTTCATGCCATTGTGATCATAGAAGACGCTTGGTATCATTTCATTCTTCTTAAATTTACTGAAACTCATTTTGTGTCCTAACATGTGGTCTATCCTAGAGAATGTACCATGAGCACTTGAAAAGAATTGTATTCTGCTGCTTTAGGGTGAAAGGTTCTGAAGATATCTGAAGTTGATTAAATCCAGTTGATTTAGTGCAGGGGTCAGAGACCTTTTTGGCTGAGAGAGCCATGAATGCCACATATTTTAAAATGTAATTCCGTGTGAGCCATACAATATGTTTAACACTAAATACAAATAAATGTGTGCATTTTATGTAAGACCAACACTTTTAAAGTACAATAAGTCTCTGAATTTTTTTTAATAACGTTATGCTGTTGCTAACCAATGATGAATAAGGTACTTCTTACCATTAATGTGACTTCTGGTGCTGCATAATTTTGCTGATGGCTTTGTAGTCTGGTTAATACATGGTGAGGTTAAGCTTCATGCAGGCATTGAGACTTCCATCCGTTAAACGTGATTGTAGGTTGATCTTAAGGTTCTTTAGATGTGAGAAAGACTGCTCACATGCATACGTAGAGCCAAACATTGTCAGTACAGCAATACTCACTTGCTGCAGCATTCCAAGGTATGACAATCAGCTGGTTCGCGGGTTGAAGTCTTTTCATTTCTCCCCACTTGTATTTGCTCACCAACTCTGCTTGCTGTTGTGCAAGTCTTTCCAAATCTTCATTCAGTGACTTGAACTTATTCGCCCACATGTCTGCCTTCAGGTCAGCAGCTTATAGCTCTAAATCTCTGACGGAGATACCAGGGATGTAGCTCAGATTGGTGCTGTCTACTGCACACTTGTGTGTATAGGTGATGAACTTAAAAAGACAAGTGCGCTCACGAAGTTCTCCAAAGCATGCTTTGAATGACTGCAGGAGATTAGATGTGAAGCCTGCTAGCTGCTGGAGATCAAGTTGTTGAGCAGGGTCACTTGCTGTGCATGCATCTTTAAACTCTCCCAGTTTTTCAAAGTGTAGTAAACAAACTGTTTTAATGTCAGTGATGAAGAGTTCCAGCTTGTTTTCAAATGCAAACACTGATTGTTGAAGGGTAAGACTGTATTTCCAATGCTTTGAATTTTCACATTGAGCTGGTTCAGATGTTCAGTCATGTCTACGAGATAGTAGAACTTCAGGAGCCACTCAGTGTTAACTAACTCAGGATGCTCAACGTTTTTCATTTCAAGGAAAGTCCGGATTTTGCTCAGACAAGCCACGAAACAGCTGAGCACCTTCCCTCTTGACAACCAATGCACATTGCTATGAAGAAGCAAACCAGGATATTCCCAACTTCATCCAGCAGTGTTTTAAACTGGCAATCATTTAAAGCTTGGACAACAATAAAGTTGACCATCCGAATGACCAGTGACATCACCTCACCAAGCTGCTTGCCACACATCTGAGCACAAAGCGCCTCCTGATGTAGGATGCAGTGAAAACTTAGGATGGGTCTCTTTTCATGTTCATGAAGAAGTGCTACAAATCCTGTTTTTTCCCTCTATGCACGAAGCACGATCAGTACACACTGAAATAAGTTTATTCACTGGTAGATTTTTTTTCTTTAGCGAACTCAGTGAAAGACTTGAATAAATCCTCCCCTCTTGTTGTCTTTTTCATAGGTAAAATAGCAAGACTTTCCTCACATAGTGTGTCACCGACAGCATATGTGGCAATTACACTGAACTAGGATAAATGACTTACATCTGTTGACTCAACCAAAGTGAGAGAAAAGAATGGTGCTGCATTTATGTCCTTCACTTGTGTTGCCTCAGTTTGATTTGCCATCATGATGGTAGGATTGTGAACAGTTCTTGCCGACAGAGGCATGTCTTTTATTCATTTGCTTATCTTGTCTTTATTCGAAAAGTTGTCAAAAAGTTCATTGGCAACATAAAGCATGAATGTTTTGGCATACTTCCTATCTGTGAATGGCTTTCTGTTTCTCACAATTGCTAAAGCACCAGCAAAGCTAGTCACCTTGTTGGGTCCAAACACGGAGTTGCTGCTGACTAGCTTGCACTCTGCACAGTAGCTCTTGACATGCTTTCTTCCTGCTGTTCCTTGCTGCATATTTCGATGCAAATGTAGTATGGCATGTGTCAAAGTGCCACTTTATATTTGACTGTTTCATTGATGCAATTTTATCATTGCATATTAGACACACTGCAGAACCTGCTCTCTCCACAAAGGTAAATTCCTCTGTCCATTCCTGCTGAAGAGTACGATACTCCTCATCTTTTTTTCTTTTAGCCATCTTCTTTGTCAAAAGGGTTTCTGCAATTAGCTAGCTGACTACTTGATTAAAAGGAGAAAAGTTTACTTCCTGACCTCACAACGACCCATGTACATTATGCATTATCCAATAAAAATTTGGCGTTGTCCCGGAGGACAGCTGTGATTGGTTCCAGCCACCCGCAACCATAAACATGAGCGGTAGGAAATGAATGGATTGCAATACATAAGAATGTTTTATATTTTTAGCATTATTTTTTTTATCAAAGATTTGTCTGCAAGCCAGATGCAGCCATCAAAAGAGCCACATCTAGTTTGCGAGCCATAGGTTCCCAACCCCTGATCTAGTGTGTCGTTTAAGGCTGCTGTTTCTTTGTTAATTATCTTTCTGGAGGATCTATCCATTGGTGTTAGTGGGGTGTTAAAAATCCCCTACTATTATAGTATTGCTGTTGTTCTTGCCCTTTATGTTGATCAAAATATGCTTTATATATTTTAGATATTAGGCCCTTATCTGTGCTGTTGTTTGAAAATATCATCTCCCATTTTTTGGCTGTCTGTTTTGTTGTCAGGTTCTCTTGCTGTGCAAAAGCTTCTTAGTCTGATGTGGTTCCATTCATTTATTTTTGCCTTCACTTCTCTTGCCTTTGGAGTCAAATTCATAAAGTGCTCTTTATAACCTAGGTCCATGAGTTTAGTATCTATGTTTTCTTCTATGTAATTTATTGTTTCAGGAAAAAACTAAGAACTATATGATTCCATACATAGGTGGGACATAAAAATGAGACTCAGGAACATGGACAAGAGTGTGGTGGTTACCGGGGCAGGGGAGAGGGGGGGAGAGGAAGAGGATGGGGGGAAGGGAGGGGCACAAAGAAAACCAGATAGAAGGTGACGGAAGACAATTTCACTTTGGGTGATGGGTATGCAACATAGTCAAATGTCAAAATACCTGGACATGTTTTCTCTAAACCTTTGAACCCTAACTGATCAATGTCACCCCATGAAAATTAATAAAATAAAAAAATCTGCTTTATATATTTAGGTGCTCCTATATTAGGCTCATAGATATTTATAATGGTTATATCTTCCTGTTGGATTGCTCCCTTTATCATTCATTATGTAGTGACCTTCTTTATCCTTTACTATAACCTTTGTTTAAAAGTCTATTTTGTCACATATAAGTATTGCTACTCCACTTTTTTTTCCTTTCCATTTGCATGAAATACTTTTTTCTATCCCTTCACTCTCAGTCTATGTGTATCTTTTGTTCTGAGGTGATTCTTTTGTAGGCAGCATATGAACTGGTCATTTTCTTACCCATTCAGCTACCCTATGTCTTTTGATTGGAGCATTTAATCCATTTACCTTTAAGGTTATTATTGATATGTAGTTGTTTATTACCATTTTATTCTTTATATCTTTTACTAGATATTTTTTTCTTTCCTTTGCTCTGTTTATAGCAGGCCCCTTAACATTTCTTGCAGCATTGGTTTAGTTGTGATGAATTTCTTTTGTTTTTATTTGGGATGCTTTTTATTTCTCTTTCAATTTAAAACAATAACCTTGCTGGATAAAAAAGACTTTGTTGTAAGCTCTTGTTTTGCATTACTTAGAATATTTTTTGCCATTCCCTTCTGGTTTCTTGTGTTTCTGTTGAAAAGTCAGATGTCATTCTTTCTTTTTTTTATAAATAAATTTTTATTATAATGGGGTGACATCAATAAATCAGGGTACATATATTCAAAGAAAACATTTCCAGGTTATCTTGTCATTAAGTTCTGTTGCATACCCATCACCCAAAGAGAGATCGTCTTCTGTCACCCTCTATCCAGTTTTCTTTGTACCCCTCCCCCTCCCCCTCTCCCTCCTTCCTTCCCCCCACCCCCCGTAACCACCCCACTCCTGTCCGTGTCTCTTAGTCTCGTTTTTATGTCCCACCAATGTATGGAATCCTGCAGTTCTTGTTTTTTTCTGATTCACTTATTTCACTCCGCATACTGTTATCAAGATTCCACCTCAGATGTCATTCTTATGAGGGCTCCTCTGTAGATAATTGACTGCTTTTCTCTTGCAGCTTTTAGTATTCTGTCTTTATCTCTCTCTTTTTTTTTTTTTTTTTTTTTTACAGAGGCAGAGATAGACAGGGATAGACAGACAGGAACGGAGAGAGATGAGAAGCATCAATCATTAGTTTTTCATTGTGCGTTGCAACTTCTTAGTTGTTCATTGATTGCTTTCTCATATGTGCCTGACCGCGGGCCTTCAGCAGACCGAGTAACTCCTTGCTGGAGCCAGCGACCTTAGGTCCAAGCTGGTGAGCTTTTTGCTCAAGCCAGATAAGCCCGCGCTCAAGCTGGCGACCTCGGGGTCTCGAACCTGGGTCCTTCCGCATCCCAGTCCGACGCTTTATCCACTGTGCCACCACCTGGTCAGGCTGTCTTTATCTCTTAATTTTGATATTTTAATTATGATGTGTCTTGGTGTAGGCCTCTTTGGGTTCCTCTTTCATAGGACTCTGTGCTTCTTGAACTGTGTGACTTTTTCTTTCATTAATTTAGGGAAATTTTTAGCTATGATTTTTTCAATCAGGTTCTCTATTCCTTGTTTTTTCTCTTCTTCTTCAGGAACCCCTATGATGTGGATGTTGTTTCTCTTCATGTTGTCACAGAGTTCTCTTAGACTTTCCTCAGACTTTTTGAGCCTCTTTTCTTTTTGCTGCTCTGCTTCCGTGCTTTTGTTTATCTTATCCTCTAAATTTCTGATTTGATCCTCTGCTTCATCCAGCCTGCTTTTAATTCCTTCTAGTGTAGTCTTCATTTCTGATATTGTATTTATCATTTCTGACCGCTTCATTTTTATGATTTCAATGTTTTTTTTGATGCTTGCTATCTCTTTATTTAGGTGCTCACTATGTCCATCCATTGTTGCTCTAAGATCTTTGAACATCCTAACTATCATTATTTTAAACGCTGCATCTGCTAATTTGGTTACTTCCATTTCATTCAGTTCTTTTTCTGGGTGATTTCTTTTGGTGATTCATTTGGGTTGCATTTCTCTGTCTTCCCATTTCTTCTGTATATAGACAGTGTGCTGTTTGAATAGCAAGCTGAGTCTACGGTTTGTTTTCTGCTTCCAGCTATCAGTTGTGTTAGTTCTAGATCTTCTTGGGTTGGCATTATCTGTTTTTTGTAAGCTTCTGTGGGTTACTTGTCATCAGCTACTGCTCTTTTTGCTGTTTGTGTGGGTGGTTTCTGTGCCTGGGTGGTGTGGGAAGGGCCAACCTGTCTATAAGGATCAGCTTCCTCCTGCTTAGAGCTGTGAGCAGCTCCGTACAAGCTGCAGGCTCTGAAAGATTTGCCTCCGCTTTTCTGCTGTTCTAGCTCCTCTTGCAACTGCCTCTTCTTTCCAGAGTCCTCTGTCAAAAGACTGTAGTGTGGGCCTGACTGGCCTCACCTAACCTACCCCTCCACAGATTGCAAACTTTTTGGTTTAGGGCAGCTGAGGTTGGGAATATGTTAGTGGGACCCCCTACTTCAGAGATCTCTTAGGCTGTAGCTCAGTACAAGGAATGTGGCCCCTACTCCAGGGCTTAATCCCTCAGCTTCTGGTGGATACCCGAATTTTATTTCTCCCCAACAAGGTGAGCCACAGGAAATTTTGAATTCCTTTGAGTATCTATTTCTGCTGCCTCTAATTGCTAGCTACTCCCTGGGCTCAGCAGGGAACTCCAGAGATTATTGCAGGGGCAGTGGGCATGGCTTGCTCTTTGGTCTTAGTTGTCACTCTATCCAGGGTTGTTGTTGTTGTTGTTGTTTTTTTTAACATATCTCAGCAGAGTGTTGCCACAGGAGTTTGGTGGGTGAGGCCTCTGAGTTCCAGAGGTGTGACCTGCTCGCTGGCTCTCTGGGACCAGGGTGCATTCTCAGCAGTGGAGGGGGGAGGTGTAGCTAGGGTCTCACTGGAAACCTGAGTCACTGACCCACCCCCTGCTTCTTTGCCTTTCGGAATGAACCTTTCTCCTGGCTGGATATGGAGAGATTTCCAGGGTTGGGGCAGCTGCCTTTCCTCAGACTGGTGAGGGACAAAGAGAACGCTCCACCCATGTATATGGACACTTTAGCCTTGGAGAATGACTCAGTGCAGGTGTTCCAGTTATTGTCACCATGTCTCTCCCTCTGCCTCTAAATTTACACTTTCCTCATGCAATTCCAGTCCTCTCAGCTCTCCCACCCCTGGAGCCCCAGGCAAGTGGCCACAAGCAAGATTTTCTGTCCAGGCCCTTTAAGACTGAGTTTGCCTCTCCAAAAGCTGTCTTTCCCCTGCAGACAGAAACTCTGCTCTTTTCACCACTCAATGCTGTCTGGTTGCCTCTTTCAGTCACGAGGCTCCAAGCTAGGGCTTAGGGCCTAGGGCTGAGGCCCCCTACCTCTCAGGATCCCTCTCCCCACAGTGAGAGTCCTTCTGGGCACTCTGCTGCCCCTCACTCCTGGGAGTGGGCAGCCCCCACTGCGTCTCCACACTTCTTACCAGACTCGGTGTGGCTTCTTCTGTGATCCTTGGTTATAGTCGAGTACTCTTTATTTCATCCAAAGTTGGTTTTTCACAATGGTTGTTCTTAAATTAAGTTGTAATCCAATTTGGTCCTGGGAAGTGTCTGTTGTAACGTCTGCCTACTCCGTGGCCATCTTGGAATCCCAAGGCTGATATTCCTTTATTGATTTTCTGTGTGGATGATTTATCTAAAGATGTAATGATGTGTTGAGATCTCCAAATATTATTGTGTTTTTGTCTATCTTTTTTTTTTGTTGTTAGTAGTTGTCTTAAATATTTTAATGCTCCCTAATTCGGTGCATATATATTAAGAAGTGTGATATCTTCTTGTTATATTGTTTCCTTTACCAATATGAAATGTTCATCTTTGTCTCTTGTTACCTTTGTTGTCTTAAAATTAGTATTGTCAGATATAAATATGGCTACACCTGATTTTCTTTGGGTATTATTTGCTTGGAGAATCATTTTTCAACCTTTCACTTTGAGTCTACTTTTGTCCCAGCAGCTTAGATGTGTATTCTGAAGGCAGCATGTGTTTGGGTTTTGCTTTTTGATCTAATCTGCTACTCTGTGCCTCTTTATTGATGAGTTCAGTCCATTTACATTTATGGTAATTATTGACACTTGAGGATTTTTATTTTTTTTTTTGTATTTTTCTGAAGCTGGAAACAGGGAGAGACAGTCAGACAGACTCCCGCATGCGCCCGACCGGGATCCACCCGGCACGCCCACCAGGGGGTGACGCTCTGCCCACCAGGGGGCGATGCTCTGCCCCTCCGAGGCGTCGCTCTTTTGCGACCAGAGCCACTCTAGCGCCTGGGGCAGAGGCCAAGGAGCCACCCCCAGTGCCCGGGCCATCTTTGCTCCAATGGAGCCTCGCTGCGGGAGGGGAAGAGAGAGACAGAGAGGAAGGAGAGGGGGAGGGGTGGAGAAGCAGATGGGCGCTTCTGGCCGGGAATCGAACCCGGGACCCCTTGCACGCCAGGCTGACGCTCTACCGCTGAGCCAACCGGCCAGGGCCGACACTTGAGGATTTTTTATAGCCATTTTATATTTTGTTTTCTGGTAGCTCTGTGACTCCTTTGGTTCTTCTCTTGTATTTCTGTCAATTGTTCTTGTGTAGTGGTATTCCATAGTTCTTTCCCCTATTTTTAAAAGTGAAAATTTCAGTAGTGGCCTTTTCATGGGTGGTTACCATTAGATTATTAAGAGAAAAATTTTCATATGTACAAGAGCTTTTGGTCTTATGAATGCTTCTGCTCTCCCTCCTCCTTTGCTACTGCCAATCTTTATCCTCTCCCCTTTTATATTGTTGTCACAGATTATCCTTGTTTTTATTGTGACCTTGTTGGAGCTTTTACTTGTAGTTTTGATTTGTTTGTTCTTTGATTCTGGTTGAATGACCCCCTCGAATATTTTCTACAGTGGGGTTTTTCTGGTGATAAATTCACTCAGCTTCTGTATGTCTGAAAAATTTTTATTTCTCCTTTATATTTGAAGGATAACTTTGATGGATATAGTATTCTTGGCTGGTAATTCCTCTCTTTCAGTACTTTAAATCTTTGGGTCCACTCTCTCTGGTTTGTGGAATTTTTGCTGAGAAGTCTGATGATTACCTGATGGGCTTTCCTTTATATGTTATATTCTTCTTTCCTAGCTGCCTTGATGATTCTTTCTTTGTCACTAATTTTTGACAAATTTTATTACAATATGCCTTGGAGAAGGTTGTTTGGGTTGAGATAACTTGGCATTCTGTTTGCTTCTTAAATTCAAGGGTATAACTCTTTCTATAGGCTTGGGAAGTTCTCATCAATTTTATATTGGACTAAGCTCTCCATTCCCTTCTCTTCTTCTGATATACCCATTATTCTTACATTGTTCTTTTTGATAGATTCAGAGAATTCTTGTAGAGCTGTTTCATTTTTTTTTAATTCATGAGTCCCCCTCTTCTCTCTGTAGCATTTCTAGTTGCCTGTCTTCAATGTCACTGATTCTCTCCTCTCTCTGGCCTGCCCTATTAGGTAAACTTGCTACCTGATTTTTCACTTTTTGTATTGAGTTCTTATTTCTGTTTGATTCTTTTTAAAGTTACAGTCTTTTAAGTTAAGTACCCATTTAGTTCATTGATTTTTGAGCTCATTATATTACCTATTTCTACCTTTTTCTCAAATCTCATTGAGTATTTTCAGAACTTCAATTTTGAATTCTCTATCATTTAACTCCAAGGTTTCCATGTGTTTGAGATTGCTTTCTGGAGATTTTTCATTTTCTTTCTGAATTACTTTTCTGTCTTGTATAGTCATGCTATTCAATTTCTTCTTCCTTGATGACATTTGAAAATGGTATTATTAAGCACTATACCAAAAATCAGCTAAAAAATGAAAAATAATAATTGAAAAAATGCAATAAAAATATAAAGGTTTTAAAAATAATGACAAGTAAAAAAGAAAAACTACAGAAAACAAAGAACAAAACCAAAAAAAGGTAAAAAACAAACAAAACACCTACAAAAATAAGAATAATAAATATAAAAAATGTTTAAATTAAATTGAAAAGAGGGGAAAAAGATAAAGGAATTTTTTTTTTAAGTTTTGAAAAGTTACTGTTCTCCTCCAGTAGGTGTTGCTCTATTACAGATTATCTCTGTGAAATTTCTGGGTTGACCTCTGCTGAGACATGGTTGCAATGATGTAGGTGGTGCTGCAGTTGATTTGTGGGTTGGTTTATGGCTTTGGCTTTACAGTTTTGGCTTAAGTCTTTATAGCTTTATGGCTCTATAGCTCTATAGCTCTAACAATGGAAATCTCAAGCTTCCAGGTGCTCCTCCTGCATCACAACAGACCAGGGAACCAGACACGGAGCACCTCTGTTCTTCAGGGGATAGAGTGGCTCTGAGAGTTAGCTGTCTCTGTGACTCTCTGTACCTACCAGGTGAAGGAGGTGAGATTTGGGAGACTGGAGGGCTGCATTTTGGTTTTCTCTGTCTCTGTGCCCAGTGGAGGCTGTGGGCCTACTGTGAAAACCCTGGCCATGACCCCTTTTTCTGTCTTTGCTTTATCCACTGTGCCACCACAGGTCAGGCAAGTCATTATACTTCTCTGTGTATAGAGAGCAGGTTTTTGTTGGTGCTATTCTGTCTGTACCCATTGGTATATCCAGGCTGCCAGCTTCTTCAGCTGACTATGGCCACTGCTTAGTCCAGAATGGCCCATATTGTCTTTGAGGTTGGGGTCTGTATCTTTTCCTCACATGCAGGGCTACTGATTACTTGTTGCCCTGACAGATAGTTTTAAATAGAGACAGCATACCTTCTTCTTCTGGAAGTCTTTAAAACTCTTCTTATATTACACACTATTTAAATGAGATTCTTTGAATGGGGAGAACAAGTGCAAGTTCTTTACTAATGCTTGATAAGTCTTTAGAGTTTGATCAAAAGCCCTTGATATATTAAAATATTCTAAGTTGTTGCATTCCTTTTACCTTTTTATTTTCAGATGAGGTTAGTCTCAGTTATGAAAAAGAAAAAAGTGACCTATGTTTATATGACATGAGAGTGAGTGGTACGTGTGCATGTGTGTGTGTGTGCATGTTGGGAGGAGGTGAGGAAGCAAGTGTTGGTAAAATAATTAAGAAGTGAGAAGTTTAATTTAATATTCAGGTTAGTGAAAAGTCATACCATATCCTACATGGACTATAATTTTCATAGAAAAATTCAATATAATTTTTAAAACTCAAGAAGTATTTTTGCTTTGAGTTCAGAGGTTACCTCATCATAAGGCAACTATTATAAGCACCAGTGATATGATATCATGAGCAGATTATGATTATTTAAATTTGTATGTTGTTCAGCTTTTTGATAAATGGGCATAATTAAAACATGGTTGAATAAATGTTACCTTAGATGCTAATTTAAGAGCTTCCTGTATTAACTGTCTAGTCCTACATTCTGATTTTTTTATTAGCTCTTCCAGTTATATTTCTCTTAATTTTGTAAACATTATAACTTTCTCTTTACATAGCAATACCTCTAAAAAACAAAGGCAAAAACAAAATTCACATACTTCATATATATGGTTACTATTTTTTTTTAGCATGAGAGACAGTGACAAAGAAAGGGACCGATAGGGACAGATGGGCAGGAAGGGAAAGAGATGAGAAGCATCAATTTTTTGTTGCAGCACCTTAGTTGTTCATTGATTACTTCTCATACATGCTATGACCCAGCAGCTCCAGCAGAGCCATTGACCCCTTGTTCAAGCCAGCGACTTTGTGCTCAAGCCAGCAACCATGGGGTCATGTCTGTTATCCCACACTCAAGCCAGAGACCCTGCGCTCAAGCTGGTGAGCCTGTGCTCAAGCCAGCAACCTTGGAGTTTTGAGCCTGGTTCCTCTGTGTCCTAGGCCGATGCTCTATCCACTGCACCACTGCCTGTTCAGGCATACTTACTATTTTAATTTGATTTACATTTGATTAAAATAAAAATGTGATAATATCTGCCTGATTTCATGCTTAAAAGGATTTGAGAATTTTATTTCATTCATTCAGCAAACAGGGTGGTCTCCACTAGAACGTGACTCCTATTAGAGTTTAGACATTGTCTTATTTTGCTTTGTTCTTCCTTGCTACCCAAACAGAACCTGGCACATAGAGGGTGCTCCACACATTTTTGATGAATGGGTGGTTATGAACTTCCTACTGTTCTAGGCACTGTGAGTAGGATATTTTAAAAATGAAAAAATAAAGAACCAGTGACACTGGCTCTGAATGAACTCTATTTCTTAATTTAATAAGATTGGAATAATTATTTATATTATAAGCTGAAAGTTTTCTTGGCCATACTCTGTATTTGGGGCATTTTGTTTGCTTATTACATTAGCATTTACACGATTCCTTACTTGCCTTAGTATTCAGTAATTTTAGACCATTTTCTAATAACTCATGCAGATTACGAGCCAAGAGCAGATATTTTATTCTTTGAGCTCCTACCTGGTGCTCAAATGTAAGACAAATTATCTGCAGCTTTTACTTGGCATTAGACATATGACTATTTATTTTTTAATAGCCAAAGGGTGGTATATTCTGAAAACAAAATTAAACTTGATTTATCAGTATGGATAAAAAACTCAATAAAATAGAGAAATTTAAATGATGAATATTCTCTATTCTAATTTTGCCTATGGATTTTTTTTTTTAAAGAGACAGAGAGAGAGTCAGAGTGAGAGTGAGGGATAGACAGGGACAGACAGACAGGAACGGAGAGATGAGAAGCATCAATCATTAGTTTTTCGTTGCGCATTGTGACACCTTAGTTGTTCATTGATTGCTTTCTCATATGTGCCTTGACTGTGGGCCTTCAGCAGACCGAATAACCCCTTGCTCGAGCCAGCGACCTTGGATCCAAGCTGGCGAGCTCTTTGTTCAAACCAGATGAGCCCGCGCTTAAACTGGCAACCTTGGGGTCTCGAACCTGGGTCTTCCGCATCCCAGTTTGACGCTCTATCCACTGCGCCACCGCCTGATCAGGCTGCCTATGGATTTTTAATAATTATATGTGGGACAGACAGTAAAGTAGTTGAAACAGAAACTGACCACTTAGTGACTTGAAAAAATACTTCACAAGGACATTATTCTTCAGTAAAAATCAAAATAATCTTTTCTTATATTCTCTTTGTCTTCTTTTTAGAAGAAATTTATTTCCCTTTACCAGCCATAAATGAGAACTGAATGTAAAAATTTATTATGTAAAATAGTATTAATTCATTTTACTAATTCAATACAATAAAAAAGCGACCAGCCAAATCACTCTTTAAGTTCTCTTAGCTTGAACAAAGTCAAAGCTGGTGGTAGAGTCTATAATCTATGGAACATAGCATAGAACAGTGCTTCCAACAACATTAAGTAAGATGGTTGCTCACTTACAGAAGACTGTATTGACTGGGGCTAGGTGTATATAATTTCACCACATAGAATTTGGTTGGGATTACTTTTCTCCTTTTATCTGATCTAGAATCACGGCATCTTGTATTGGCAATTAGTATGTGATTTGTAGCAATTTTTTCTGGCATGGCTATAATTATTGGGGTATAAGAAATACTGTTGCACACATCAATTTTAAAAAATGTGAGCCCTGGTTATAAAGATTCAAAATGCCAAATGCTTTGCACTTATAGACTCTATAATCTGTACTTCTACCTGTTATTCATCATCTCTTTGAATGTTACTGTGCTGCATGGAATTGGGCAGGTGAACAACTTAGAAGTGCTTAGAAGTAGAAGTGTGAATGGCCCTATTCCATAAGTTCCAATATATAAAATACTTTTTGCATATGGGCTTAATATCATTTAATCCCAATTAAAACTGTAAAATAGATGTATGATTCCAACATTTTCAGAACTACAATACTTCTTAGTTGTTTGGGCAAGGAGTTGTCTAAGTAAGCTGGAGGGATATAGACTGGTGGTAGGCATACCGGTAAGTAATTCATCCTCTGCTGAAAATTCTTTCTGTGGACATTTCTGGTAGTTTTATTTAATACAGTGCCTCCTTCAGTCCCTTAGGGGTTGTGGTATGCAGTTCCAGGACTGTCACCTTGTTCTACTTGTATTAAATCCTTTGATAACCATAGGTCTTTTTAAGCTCAGGTCTTGACTAAAAGGTTTCTTCCAAGGCAACCATGGGTCTCTTGCATTTCTTTCAAAGTAAGTTTAGTAAGTTAATTAAAAACAACTCAACCTGATAAAAGTATAGTTCTCTATAAACTAGGTATTCACCATATCAGATGTGTTCTGTATTCAGGTCCATGTGGATGTACTGTTTAGCATTATACAAAACAATTTCACATATATTGGTCTTTCTATATCCCCAAATTTTTATAAGTTTTGAGTCAGGGACTACAACCCAGTTAGTATGTAGGCACCTAGCCCAGGGAATGTTTTCTACTGCACAGTGCAGCCTTTTCAACACTTCCCTCCATGAAGCTGTCTGCCCCTGATTAATCTGCTCCACCTCTTACAACCTAAAGAGTTCTAAAACTTAACTTTAAAAGGCCCTTATTAGGCCCTGGCCGGTTGGCTCAGTGGTAGAGCGTCGGCCTGGCGTGCAGAGGTCCAGGGTTCAATTCCCGGCCAGGGCACACAAGAGAAGCGCCCATCTGCTTCTCCACCCCTCTCCCTTTCATTCCTCTCTGTCTCTCTCTTCCCCTCCAGCAGCCGAGGCTCCATTGGAGCAAAGATGGCCTGGGCGCTGGGGATGGCTCCTTGGCCTCTGCCCCAGGCGCTAGAGTGGCTCTGGTCGCAACCGAGTGACGCCCCGGAGGGGCAGAGCATCGCCCCCTGGTGGGCAGAGCCTCGCCCCTGGTGGGCGTGCCGGGTGGATCCTGGTCGGGCGCATGCGGGAGTCTGTCTGACTGTCTCTCCCCGTTTCCAGCTTCAGAAAAAATACAAAAAAAAAAAAAAGCCCTTATTAAAAACATATGTAAGGTGCACAGTTTAATCTCAGGGTTCTTCAACTTTCACTTTCCAGTGAAGGATTTTTTTATTTTTTTATTTGTGCACTATTAATTCCTGTAAATGCTAATGGAAATTGAGCACATGAATTCTTAGCACTTGGTTGGAACACTAGGACTCATGCAGCGCTAGCACTTTTGTACATAAGCTACTTGTAATTTACTCTGTAAATGGGTTTTTTTTTTGCGTGTGTGTGTGTGTGTGTGTGTGTGCCAATTGGCAATGAATTCATAAGATTATGAAGTTTCATGATGAGTTTTACTATCACAGATCATATGTAAATTGACATTTGGTGAATAATTGGACTGAGTCTCTGATCCTACTCAGACTATATTAGAATGAAGTTTTAGTAAAAAATTTTAAAAAGCTCAGGATTGATTAGTGCCAATGTCATCCTCTAACTTGGTTACTACACATATGCTAGATATTTAACTTGCTTTCTCAATAATTTTGATACTGCATAATGTCATAAGGACAAGATTTCTGTCCATGTTGATTATCCTTGTGTCCCTGGCACCTGGTCTAGAATAGTGCCTGGTACCTAATAGGCACTCAGCAATTATTAGTGGAATGTATAAGTACATGTTTCTATTAATAAAAATCATTGTAACAGTTATATACTTTTATCGTTTTTATCTATTTCTTCTAATAAATCTCCAAGTATGTATGGTACTTTGAAAATAAAGAATAATCTCTTTCTTCCTATACTATATATATTATGGCTGAAATATTTTTCTCACAATGTTCCAATACTTCTAAAGTATCATATGGTGCAGTAAATGATATAATATCAAAGTGAGGATACAACAGGAAGTTTGCAACCTGGAAGAGGGCCTTCACTTGACCATGCTGTCACCCTTCCAGCCTCCAAAATTGTGAGAAATAAATTTCTGTTGTTTATAAGCTAAAAAAAAAACATATTGAAAGAGCAACTTAAATGCTTAGTAGTGACACAACTTTGAGAGTGAGGTTAACATCAATCCTCAGCATTTTAAGTATTCACTAAAATATCATTGTGAACATAGCCTGTAAGGGGATGTAAAAATATGTACAGCAGCCTACTAATGCTCTAAGGTGAAGGAGAATGACAGCTAAACTCGTATTTATTTTGGAAAACTTTAAGCTTTGTAATGGCCATCAAGGTTGTATAGATTTATTGACTTTAAAGCTAAACAGATACTAATATTTACCTAGTGTTTATAATTTATATATAATTTTAAATATTTTATTAGATTCTAACTTCATCTTATGAAGTATTATTCTTTCAATATAATAAAAACATTTAGAAAAAAGACATTTAGAGATATGAATAATAGTTATATAGTGTTTACATGTAATATAATGGGTATTATTCTTTGCATTTATTAACTTATTTGATTTTTGTAAAACCTTAAAAGGTAGGTTGCATAATTCATTTTACTGATGAGGAAACTTGAGGCATAGAGAGACATAATAACTTGCCCAAGGTCAATGGAAAAGTTGGCATTTGTGCCACGTGACTTACCTCAAAGAGTGGTAAAACCAGAAACTTGATCTTACACTCTTTCAGTATATCACAGTTTTTCTAGAGTCTAAACCAGTGCTGTTCATAGATATTTAATGTGAAGCACATGAATAATTTTAAATTTTCTAAGTAGCCAAAATAAAAAGCAAAAAGAAACAAGTAAAACTAATTCTAATAATACATTTTATTTAAACTACTGTATCTAAAATAGTCAGCATATAATTAATACAATAGAACTAGAAATATTTTATATATATATTTTTACTAAGTCTTCAAAATTCAGGATGTGTTTTGCAACACTAACAGAACATCTTAATTTAGACTAGCTACATTTCCAGTGCTCAAACCAGCTCTGAACCATCAGGCCTAAAGTCATTATGTACAGATAAGAATAATAAGCCCAGAGAAGAGAATTCCCATACTTAGAGTTAATCAGGTACATAAATGTCAAGTTGGTGAACAGACTTGAAGAGAAATATCAATTGCCAATATTTGATGTCAAGGTGAAATCTCTACTGTCCTATTTGTGCGAAGTATGGCTCTGAGACATCCCTTCTGCATGGTTTCTTTCAGGAGCCAGTATTTATACCTATATCACCAGAGCCCATTGTATTGCATTTCATTTCTACACCTTGAAGGCCATACCAGCTGGTTTCACTCTCCAATAGAACACATGTTAAACACTATTTGTTTATCTACTTTTGCAAAGTTGCATGAAACAGAAAAAAAAGCAAAAATAGTTACAATCTTCATTGAATATAGGAGGCCAGAAACTCTTTTTTCTTATATTCTGTTTAAAAACAGGTGGTCTATGCAAAGCATATTGTAAAAATGTGCTTTAGTTAAGAAGGTTGGAGTTTTATGAACTTCAGAAAGTGTGTTGTCTTAGAGATGTTTCCCTACATCATCACAGATGCTGTGAACTTATAGGCTTATTACAATTTGCTCTTGTTGACTTGGGAAGCCCCAAAATAATTTCCATTCTTACCCTAAATTCATTCAAATCCTTTAAGTTGTTAGAACCAGAATTGATCTAAAGATGCATATAATAAGTAGAAATATCAACTAGGAATTTCTTTAATATTACCTTAATAATTACATTGCTAGATTCTATAAAATTTGAAATTTTAGAGTTAAGAGCAGCTTTTAAAAGACCTAATAGTGGATTTTAAACTTTATTTCCTATATTAATGGTGTAAGGTGTTTTTTTTTGTTTTTTTTTTCCCCGATGAAATCATATGGGAATTTGCATGTGAATAGATAATGGTGGAGCTGCTGTCAGGATGTGGGACTAGAGCTGGAACTAAACTCTGTTTGTCTTTTATTGTTTGATTTGGCAGGTGCCAAGTCTGATTAGACCCCTGTAGAGCCTAGGAAACTAATCAACACAATTTAAAACATTTAGTTCAAAGTACCCCCCCCCCCAACACCTCCATGTATTCCTCCTGGCCAGGCTGATGATAGCCAGAGATTTAAAATTCTAAATATTTGAATTTATGGAAGAGTAGTTCAAGCATCGGTACCAGAGTGATAGAACAGTCCATGAAAAGAATTATAATGAGACAGAATCAACGTAAGTCAGAATGATTGCCTGGATACAGAATAGAACAAGTTCAAGCTTGGCTGGCTAGTAGATTGATGGGGAGACACACACATACATATGCACACACAGAGAGAGAAATTACATAAGACTTTCAGTTTTAACTGAAGGAAGGTGAGTTCAATTTTAGCCAATCAGTGTGAGGTAACAGCTATCCATTCACACAGCATTTATAACTGCTAATTGGTCTTGAACTAAAACCTGGAGAATCAGGGCCAGCCATATTGAATTTGTCTACCTATAACAGATGCCCTGAGTTTATACTCTGAAGGAAGCAGTATAGAAACAGAGGAATTCTCTAAAAATCAACATGGGGCCAAGATTAGTGAGCTATAGAATGAAAGAATATTAAGGCACCAGGGAAAAAAAGAAAATCAGTTAAGAAGATAGTAGGAAGGATCCAATATGGTAGAGCAAGTAGAAGTTGCACTCACCTCCTCCCATGACCACACCATTACAACTGAATTATAGAACAATCAACCTGAATAACCACTAAAGACTAGCTGAACAGAACCATTATAACTAACGATAGACAGAAGTAGCCATGTCCAGACTGGTAGAAGGGGTAAAGATGCAAAATGGGCTGGCTTCATACCAACATATAGCACTTGGGTGTCTGGAAAGATATCTCAGTTGCACAGGTCCCCTCTCAGAAGTGATGGGTCTCAACTCCATGCCAGGCTCCCTAGCCCAGAGCACCAGTGCTGGGAAGAGGGATCCACATAACATCTGGCTATGAAAACCAGAGGGATTCTCTCCACCTGGGTGAGATGGGAGGCTGCTGGAAAACTCACACATCATATTAAAAGGACAATGTGTAAAATCTCCCTCACAGGTACTCACCCTAAGCTCTGGGGAAAAGGACAGTGGCTTAGAAAGTGCTGGAATCATAAAAAGATAGACTCAGTTATGTGGCTTTAGGGAGAATGCTGGACAGACAGTTGCTAAAGTCTGTTGAGTCCCTTCCACACGCTACTCACAAATACCATCTTTTCTGGGTCAAATACTCCCACTATACATTAGCATGCAGCAGTGTCTTAGTCTCCCTGGTGACTACCTGAGGCCCTGCCATGCCAAGCTTGCTTACAACTGTGTGCTCTGCTGGCAGCAGCCAGCCTGAGCCAGAGTTACAGTCTTATTTTGAAAATATCTTGAGGAATTTCAGGGAAGCTCATCGGGTGCCAGAGACACACAGGAAAAGTCTGATTTGTGTGAATTTAGGGCAAGGGCCATCTTTCCATGTGCCTAAGAGGTGCCACCATTTCTGTGTAGAGCATTCTCTTCATATGGCCAAATTAGTTGTTTTTTTTTTTAAAAAAAGATTTTATTTATTCATTTTAGAGACAGAGAAAAGGAGAGAAGAGGGGAGGAGTAGGAAGCATCAAATCCCATATGTGCTTTGACCAGACAAGCCCAGAGTTTGGAATAAGTGACCTCAGCATTCCAGGTTGACACTTTATCCACTGTGCCACCACAGGTCAAGCCACATGGCCAAATCTTAATCTGCTTTATCTTGATGAATTCTATTGGTCCCATCTCAATGACTCTCTAAGACTGCCACCACATGTTCTCAGGCTCTAGGTGAGTGGCATTGGTCTTGAGTAGCTAAGATTTTTATTGAGTGGCCTGCGAGCCAGCACTGATGTCAAGTTTAAATCTATATTAACTTGGTGAATACCACTTGCCCCGACCTTATGATTCCCTGAGAACTTGCCTCTCACAACTTGTAAACCAGCTGAGACTTTTTCAGTAGTTGAGCTTAAAGAGCAGCAGGCAGATGGTGATGATGGTGAGTCTCAGAGTGAATTGGACAGCTTGCTGATATATCCCAGTCCTGGTATGGGGAGCAGTTGACCTTAGTACTCAGCTTGGCCCTCTCATGAATACTCAGGTCCAGCATAGGCATCTACCAATTATAGATAGGTTTGTAGCCCCTAAAAAGTATCACAGGGCCAGTCACAGGCAGCATTGGCATACACCCAAGTTCCTGCCAAAAAGACCCAGAATCCACACACCCAGTTGCTAGATTCAGACAAAAATTCTACAGGTGGCATACACAAAGGGAAGTCTCTGTAGGCACCAGACCTTAGGGTAAATTCTGCTTCATGGGATCAGCTTCCATACAGCAGCTCATACACTGTGTTTGTGGCCAATTTTTACAGCCAGCAAGACTGAGGGTAAATTTCACCCATTGATGTGCCAACAGCAGTTGAAACTCAACCAGAACACAAGGCTCATATAATACTTATAAAAGACATTCTTGGAGAATCTAGCCCAAGTGATCAGGGAGACTGTGTCACTGAGTCCCACAAAACACCTAGTACTTAGTGCCCTGTACCAAGAGTGGGAGACAGCAGATCTACCTAATACACAGAAACAAACACAAAGAGTCAACCAAACTGGAGAGACAAAAAAAACATGCTTCAAATTAAAGAAGAGAAGAAATTTCCAGAAAAAGAATAAATGAAATGGAAGCAAGCAATCTACAAGGTACAGGGGTCAAAACATTGGTTATAAGAATGCTCAAGTAGAAGAATAAAGTGAGTGAGAACTTAGACAAAGAGATAGTAAGCATAAAAAGGGGACATAAATGCCATCAAAAGACAAGTCGGAAATGAAGACTACAATAACTATAATGAAGAATATACTTGCTGAGGTTGCTGGTTCAAAACCCTGGGCTTGTTCGGTCAAGGCACATATGGGAATTGATGCTTCCTGCTCTTCCCCCCTTCTCTTTCTTTCTCATCTCTAAATGAATAATCTTTTAAAAAAAGAATATACTAGAAGAAATCAACAGTAGATTAGATGAAGCAGATAATAAAATCAGCCACAATTGAAGACAAGGTAGCAGAAAACATCCAATTAGAACAACAGCAACAACAAATCAATAATGAGAAGAAAACCTACTGAATGAAGGAACATATTTGCTAATAATACATCTGATAAGGGGTTAATACCCAAAATTTATAAAGAACTCACAAAACACACACACACACACACACACATAATCCAACTAAAAAATGGGCAGAGGACCTAATTAATAGGTATTTCTCCAATGAAGACATATAGATGACCAATAGACATATAAGAAGATACTTAACATCACTAATCTTCAGAGAAATGTAAATCAAAACTACAATGGGATATCACTTGATACTTGTTATAATGGCTATCATAAATAAATAAACAAA
Source organism: Saccopteryx leptura (assembly GCF_036850995.1). Taxonomy (NCBI): domain Eukaryota; kingdom Metazoa; phylum Chordata; class Mammalia; order Chiroptera; family Emballonuridae; genus Saccopteryx; species Saccopteryx leptura. The sequence goes on from NC_089504.1 coordinate 291,971,823, forward strand.
TAACATGTTGAGGATGTGAAGACAAGGAAACCCTTGGGCACTGTTGGAAAGAATGCAGACTGGTGCAGCCACTGTTGAAAACAGTATGGATTTTCCTCAAAAAGTTAAAAATAGAACTGCCTCATAACTGAGTAATTCTACTTCTGGGTATATATCCTAAAAAATTCCAAAACACCAATTCAAAAGAATATATATGAATCCCTATGGTCATTGCAGCATTATTTACAATAGCCAAGATATGGAAGTAACCCAAGTGTCTATCAACAGATGATTGAATAAAGAAGTGGTACATATATACAGTAGGATATTACTAGGCCATAAAAAGAAGAAAATCTTATCATTTGCAATAGCATGGATGGACCTACAAAGCATTAGGCTAAGTAAAATAAGGCAGTCAGATAAAGACAAATACCATATGATTTCACTTATCTGTGGAATATAAAGAATAAACTGACCAGAAAAGAATACAAATAGCCTCAGCAATCTTGAAAAGGAAGTATAAAGCTAGAGGTATCACACTTCCTGATATCAAGTTATACTACAAGGCCATTGTACTCAAAACAGCCTGGTACTGGCATAAGAACAGGCATATAGATCAATGGAACAAAACAGAGAACCCAGAAATAAACCCACACCTTTATGGACAACTGATATTTGACAAAGGAGGTAAGAGCATACAGTGGAGTAAAGACAGCCTCTTAAACAAATGGTGTTGGTAAAATTGGACATCTACCTGCAGAAAAATGAAACTAGACCACCAACTTACACCAGTCACAAAAATAAACTCAAAATGGATAAAAGACTTAAATGTAAGCCATGAAAACATAAACATCTTAGAAGAAAATATAGGCAGTAAGCTCTCCAACATCTCTTGCAGCAATATATTTGCCAATTTATCTCCACAGGCAAGTGAAATAAAAGACAGGATAAACAAATGGGACTATATCAAACTAAAAAGCTTTTGCACAGCTAAAGACAATAAGAACAGAATAAAAAGACAAACTACACAGTAGGAGAACATATTCGACAATATGTCTGATAAGGGGTTAATAACCAAAATTTATAAAGAACTTGTAAAACTGAACACCAGGAAGACAAACAATCCAACTAAAAAATGGGCAAAAGAAATGAATAGACACTTCTCCAAAGAGGACATACAGATGGCCAACAGGCATATAAAAAAATGCTCAACATCACTAATCATTAGAGAAATGCAAATTAAAGCCACAATGAGATATCACCTTGCACCAGTCAGAATGGTGCTCATCAACAAAACAACACAGAATTAGTGCTGACGAGAATGTGGAGAAAGGGGAACCCTCCTGCACTGCTCATGGGAATGCAGTCTGGTGCAGCCACTGTGGAAAACAGTATGGAGATTCCTTGAAAAATTAAAAATGGAACTGCCTTTTGACCCAGCTATCCCACTTTTAGGAATATACCCTAAGAACACCATAGCACTGTTCCAAAAGAAGAAATGCACCCCCATGTTTATGGCAGCATTGTTCACAATAGCAAAGATCTGGAAACAGCCCAAATGTCTGTCAGTGGATGAGTGGATTAAAAAGCTTTGGTACATATATACTATGGAATACTACTCAGCCATAAGAAATGATGACATCGGATCATTTATAACAATATGAATGGACCTTGATAACATTATACTGAGTGAAATAAGTAAATCAGAAAAAACTAAGAACTATATGATTTCACACATAGATGGGACATACAAATGAGACTCAGAGACATGGACAGGAGTGTGCTAGTTACTGGGGGGAGAAGGAGAGGGTGGGAGTGGGGGTAGGGAAGGGGCCCAAAGAAAACCAGATAGAAGGTGATGGAAGACAATTTGACATTAGGTGATGGGTATGCAATATAATCAAATGTCAAAATAACCTGGAGATGTTTTCTCTGAACATATGTACCCTGAATTATCAAAGTCACCTATTAAAAATTAATAAAAACAATTCATATTTTAAAAAAAGAATAAACTGAATGAACAAACAAAATTGAAACATTCAGAGACCCAGAGAATAGACTGATGGTTGCCAAAGGGGTTTGGGGGAACTGTGTGAAAAAGATAAAGGGATTAAGAAGTACCAACTGAGAGTTAAAAATAGTTACAGAAATATAAATAAAGCACAGCATAGAAAATATAGTCAATAATATTATAATAATTATGTATACTGCCAAGTGAGTACTAGAAATATAAAGAAAACTCTGTAATGTGTATGATTTTATAACCACTATAGTGTACACCTAGAACTAGTGTAAAGTAATATTAACTGTACACTCTAATTAAAAAATGAAAAAATTGTATAAGTATAAAAAATTGAGGATTCTTTAAGGAAACTCAGACAAAATTCAGTTCAATAACATCTGCATCACAGGTGTACCAGAAGGAGAAGAAAGAGAGTGAGGGTTTGAGAATATATTTTTTAAATCATCACTCAAAACATCCCTTGACCTGGTGAAGGGAAAAGACATGCAAGTTCAGAAAGCACATAAAGTTCCAAACAATGTGAATCCAAAGAGGCCTACACCAAGAAGATCATAAATGAAATGACAAATGTTAAAGACAAAAAGAGAACCTTAAAAGAAGTAAGAAGTAATAGAATAGTAATTAGTTATGTTCAAAAAGCTCTTGTAAGACTGTCAGCTAATTTTTCAACATAAACTTTTCAAGCCAGAAGGATTGGCATAAAATATTCAAAGTGATGGAAAGCAAGGATTTACAATCAAGACTACTTTACTTGAAAAGACTATTATTTAAAATTAAAGAAGAAATACACAGCTTTTTAGACAAGAAAAACTTGAAGGAGTCCCTCACCAAAAACCAGTATTACAAAAGTGTTAAAGGGCATCTTTAAGAAAAAGAAGAAAAAAAAAAAAAGGAAAATACACATGAATAATAAAAGGGCAATGACTAGTGGCAATAACCACTTTAAATGTAAGTGGATTAAATATTCCAATGAAAAGATATAGGGTAGCTTAATGCATATAAATAAGACATATATATGTTGTTTACAAGAGACCTGCTTCACATTGAAAGATACACAGAGACTGAAAGTAAAGGGATAGAAAAAATGTTTCATGGAAATGGAAACAAACATAAAACAGATGGGGTAGCAATACTTAGACAAAGTAGATTTTAATCAAAGGTATAATAAGAGACAAAGATGGACACTACATAATAGTAAAAGAATGAATCCAACAAGAGGATATAACCCTTGTAAACACTTATGCACCCAACATAGGATCGCCTACATATGTAAAGAAATTCTTGATGAACATAAAGAGAAAGACTGACAGCAATATAGTCATAGTGGGGACATTAACACTCTATTGACATCAACTCATAGATCTTCTAAACAGAAAATCAACAAGGAAATGGCCACCTCAAATGACACACCAGACTAGATGAATGTAATTGAAATTTTCAGAGCACTTCACCACAAAGAAGCCAAATATAAATTCTTTTGTCATGCACATGGAACATTTTATAGGATTGAACATATGCTAGGCCATAAAACAAGACTCAATGAATTTTAAAAAACTGAAATCAGTCAAGCAACTTCTCCGACCTCAGTAGTATAAAACTTAAAATCTATGTTAAGAAAAAAAGTGAAAAACACAAACATATGGAGGCTAAATAACATTATACTAAACAATAATATCAAGAAAGAATTCAAAAGATACTGTGAGACTAGTGAAAGTGAAAACACAACTTAAAGTATTTGTGACACAGTAAAAGAAGCCCTAAGAGAAGAATTGATAGCAATATAGACCTACTTCAAGAAACAAAAAAAATCTCAAATAAACAATATACTCCTACACCTAAGGCACTAAAAAAAACACAAAGTTCAAAGTGAGTAGATGAAAAAAAAATAATAAAGATTAGGATGTAAATGAAAACAGTCTGAAAAACAATACAAAAGATCAATAAAGCAAGAGCTGTTTTTGTAAAAAATAAACAAGGAAAATAAACCTTTAACCAGACTCATCAAGAAAAACAGAGAACCCAAATAATTAAAATCATAAATGAAAGAGAAGTGACAATAAACATACAGAAATACAAAGGATTATGAGAAAATACCATGAACAATTATGTGCCAACAAATTGGACAATATGGATGAAACAGATAAATTCCTAGAAATATACAATCTTTTTTTTTTTTTTTTTGTACCCTTCCGAAGCTGGAATCGGGGAGAGACAGTCAGACAGACTCCTGCATGCACCCGACCAGGATCCACCCAGCACGCCCACCAGGGGCGACGCTCTGCCCACCAGAGGGCGATGCTCTGCCCCTCCGGGGCCACGCTCTGTTGCAACCAGAGTCACTCCAGCGCCTGGGGCAGAGGCCAAGGAGCCATCCCCAGCGCCCGGGCCATCCTTGCTCCAATGGAGCCTCGGCTGCGGGAAGGGAAGAGAGACAGAGAGGAAGGAGAGGGGGAGGGGTGGAGAAGCAGATGGGCACCTCTCCTGTGTGCCCTGGCCAGGAATCGAACCCGGGACCTCTGTACGCCAGGCCGACGCTCCACCACTGAGCAAGCCGGCCAGGGCCAAAATATACAATCTTTTAAGGCTGAATCAAGAAAAAAGAAAATCTGAATGAACCAATTATAAACAATGAAATTGAAGCAGGAATTAAAAAAAAAAACAACTCCCAATAAACAAAAGTCCTGGACTAAATGGCCTCACAGGTGAATTTTACCAAACACTAAAAGAAGAATTTACACCTATCCTTGTTACACTATTCCAAAAACCACCAGAGGAGGGAAGATACCCAAGATCATTTTACAAGGCCAGCATTACCTGGTTCCAAAACCAGATAAAGAAATTTCAAAGTAAAAAAGTGATAGGCCAATATCCCTGATAAACCTAAATACAAAAATCCTCAAAAATATTAGCAAATTGAATTCAGAAATATAATAAAAAACATCATATACCATGATAAAGTGGGATTCATTCTAGGTATGCAAGGTTGGCTCAATATTTGCAAATAATTAATGTGATACACCACATAAGCAAAATGAAGGATAAAAATCACATAATTGAATCAATAAATGCCAAAAAAGCATTTCACAAAATCCAGCACCCATTTATGATAAAAATTCTCAGCAAAGTGAGAATAGAGGACCATATGTCAACATAATAAAAGCCATATATGACAAATATACAGCTAACCTTGTACTCAACAGGGAAAAAATAAAAGCATTTTCCTTAAGATCAGGAACAAGACAGAGATGACCACTTTCACTACTGTTACTCACCATAGTACTTCAAGTCCTAGTCACAGCTATCATCCTAGAAGAATAAATAAAAGGCATCCAAATTGGAAATAATAAAGAAAAATGATCATATTTGCAGATGACATGATACGATATATAGAGAATCCTATAGATTCCACCAAGAAACTACTAAAACTGATAAATTTTAGTAGAGTAGTAGAATACAGAATAAACATTCAGAAATTGGTTGTATTTTTATATACCAATAATAAACTGTCAGAAAAAGAAACTAAGAACACAATCCCATTTATAATTGCAATAAAATAAATACCTAGGATAACTTTAACCAAGGATGTAAAAGACCTATACTCAGAAAAGTAAGACACCGAAGAAAGAAATTGAAGAACATATAAATAAATGAAAACCTATACAGTACTCATGAATAGGAAGAATTAACATCATTAAAATGTCCATAATGCCCAAAGTAACCTATAAATTCAATGTTATTTGTATTAAACAAAATACCAATGGCATTTTTCAGAGGGCTAGAACAACAACAACAACAACAAAAACACCAAATAGTTACAGTGATCTTGAGAAAGAACACAATGCAAATTAAAAGCACAATGTGATATCACCTCACATCCTTCAGAATGACTGTTATCAGTAAATCAACTAACAAACAAGTTTTGGCAAGGATGTGTTGCAAAGGGAATCCTTGTGCAGTGTTGGTGGGGATGCAGGTTGGTGCAGCCACTACAGAAAATAGTATGGAATGTCCTCAAAAAAGTAAAAATGGAACTGCCGTATGTCCCAGCAACTTAACTGCCTTATGTCCCATATTGTACTTCTGGGTACATATTTGAAGAAACCCAAAACATTGATTCAAAAAAATATATTCACCCCTATGTTCATTGAAGTGTTATTTAAAATAGCCAAGAGACAGAAGCAACCCAAGTGCACTTCAATACACAAATGGGTAAAAATATAATGACATATACATATATGCAATGGAATATTACTTGGCCATAATAAAATCTCACCATTTGTGAGAGCATTGGTATTATGCTAAGTGAAATAAGTCAGACAGAAAAAATACAAATACTATTTGATTAAACTTACATGTGGAATCTAAAAAACAAAATAAACCAACAATCAAAATAGTGCCAGACTTACAGATACAGAAAACAGACTTATGGTTACCAGAGGAGAGGATGGTTGAGCTCCTGGGAGAAAAAGGTGAAGGGATTAAGAAATACATATAGTAGTATAAAAACAGTCATGGGAATGTAAAGTACAGCATAGGAAATATAGTAAAAGATATAATAATAATAATAATTATTATTTTTCCGAAGTTAGAAGTGGTAGGCAGTCAGACTCCCACATGCGCTCAACTGGGATCCACCCAGCATGCCCACTAGGGGGCAGTGCTCTGCCCATCTGGGGTGTTGCTCTGTTGTGGCCAGAGCTATTCTAGCGCCTGAAGCGGAGCCCATGGAGCCGTCCTCAGTGCTCAGGCCAACTTTGCCCCAATGGAACTTTGGCTGTGGGAGGGGAAGAGAGAGATAGAGAGGAAGGAAAGAGCAAAGGGTAGAGAAGCAGATGGGTGCTTCTCCTGTGTGCCCTGAGTGGAAATTGAACCTGGGACTTCCATATGCTGGGCTGACGATTTACTGCTGAGCCAACCGGCCAGGGCATATTGTAATAATTATTTATGCTGGCAGATGGATACTGGAAATATTAGAGGAACACTTTGTTAAGTATATGATTGTCTAACCACTATACTGTACACCTGAAACTATTACAAAATAATATTGAATGTAAATTTTTTTTTTTTTTTTGTATTTTTCTGAAGCTGGAAACGGGGAGAGACAGTCAGACAGACTCCCACATGCGCCTGACCGGGATCCACCTGGCACGCCCACCAGGGGCGACGCTCTGCCCACCAGGGGGCGATGCTCTGCCCCTCCGGGGCGTCGCTCTGCCGTGACCAGAGCCACTCTAGCGCCTGGGGCAGAGGCCAAGGAGCCATCCCCAGCGCCCGGGTCATCTTTGCTCCAATGGAGCCTTGGCTGCGGGAGGGGAAGAGTGAGACAGAGAGGAAGGAGGGGGGGGGGTGGAGAAGCAAATGGGCGCTTCTCCTATGTGCCCTGGCCGGGAATCGAACCCAGGTCCCCCGCACGCCAGGCCGACGCTCTACCGCTGAGCCAACCGGCCAGGGCCTGTAAACTGTTTTTGAAAAATAAAATAAAAAAGAGATAATATAGGGGAAGCAAGATAGGAGGAAAATCACCCATTCTCAGCCCCTCCCCTGTGGCTCCTTTGACAAAACAACCATCTTCTCTTACTAATGCCATTGCAATAAACTCCTAATTATACCAACATGTATCTTTTTTTCATTGCTTTTACCGCAAATAATAGCATAAGTGAAAATTTATTTTATCCATACAATTCTTCATTATAGTAAAATCTTTAAAATGACTATGGATTGTTTTAAGTAGAATAATTTACAAAAATCTTCTCCCTTTTTCTTTCTTCCTGCCTTTTATTTTCTGAGTCATGTCATTTGACTACACTGAGTTGTAGGCTATCAGGTGCAAGATTTGAGAGGAAACATTTGTTTGCTGTAAGAGTGTTGTCATTCATTTAAAAAAACCCCACTGTAACAACCTTTTTTTTTTTTTACCAGTATTCTATAAAATAAAACATGTAAACAAATCAACAAGTCTTAGTATAAAACATAAAGTGATCTTTCCTAGCTTTGATTTTATATTTTTATGGTAATGCTACTAATTTGAATTGTATTTAATTTTATTTGGTTGTTGTGAAGCTACTAAATCAGGTTATATATATTTTTATAAAATACTTTAACATTGAAACCAATTGGGGTTTTTATATGGAAAGTGTTGTTGTGCCTATTATGGTATATGCTTTATCTTGGGTGTTCAAAAATAATACAAAATAAAAAAATACAAGCTTTGTGTTTCTAAAACTATTGTTATTAGGTTGAACTGACTATTTTAATACCCTGTAAGGCAAAAATTAAGCATTCTTTTATGCAAGGCAAACCCTCTGTCATATGTGCAGATCAGTAGTGGGGTTCAAATAATATAACAACTGGTTGTCTGCCCTAATGACCATTTTAAGAATAAAAAAAAATGATATACCAAAAGGTAGTTTATTATTTCATACATTTAATACTTAAATAAGAACAATAAAAATGGTACACAAAACTAAATTATGAGTTTTAAAATAATAAAAAATATTAAATAATATCTGACAAAAAACAATAAAACTATTATTTAAGGTATTTTCATATTGCTTCTTGATTGACGTCCTCAAAAAATTGTTCTCCCTATGGATGGGATGAGTATTACTATGGGTGCTTAGAATACACTGTTGTGCGATGAACGTTAAAAAAGAGTAAGGAATGTAAATTTGTGATTTCCACATTGGGCATCTACCCAGGCACCCACCTTAGAGAGAACCCTGATTATAAGTGCCATTTTAACAACTGGTTTGCCGAACTCAACAAAAAATTAAGTATCAGTTCTGCCAAACCAGCATGAACTAGCTGAATCCCATCACTGGTGTGGATCCTAAGAAGGAAAATATCTATCAGGAAGTACTCCCCATGGTTAAGTGAACTCAAATTAAATTAATTAATTAATTTTTAAAAGTAGTATTTTATCTATCTATCTATCTATTTATTATTTTTACAGTACATTTTAGAGAGAGGAGAGAGAGACAAAGAGGGAGGAGCAAGAAGCATCAACTCCCACATGTCCTTTGACCAGGCAAGCCTGGTCTTTTGAACTGGCAACCTCAGCATTCCAGGTTGATGCTTTTATCCACTGTGCCACCACAGGTCAGGCTACTAATTTTCATTAGAAGAAGAAATTTTTCTCACAAAAAGAAAATCTAAGTTCTTAAGAAATATTTGTGCTTTTTTCATTTTAAAATATTTTTCATTTTTAAATTACAGTTGACATACATTTTTATATTAGTTTCAGGTGTCCACCTCAGTGATTAGAACTTATATAACTTACTAAGTGATCATCCTGATGAGTCTTGTACCCATCTGACACCATATATAGTTATTAGGCTATTGACTATATTCCCTATGTGGTACATCACATCTCCATGAGTATTCTATAACAACCAATTTGTACTTCTTAATATCTTCACCTTTCCCACCCACTCTCCAACCACTCTCCCATCTAGCAACCATCAAAATGTTGTTTCTGTTAATCTGTTTCTGTTCTGCTTCTTTGTTTATTTTGGTTTTTGGATTCAATTGTTGATAGATACATATTTATTGCAATTTTATTGTTCAAATTTTTTATCTTTTTTCTTCTTCTTAAAGAAGATCCTTTAACATGTCATATAATAGTGGGTGATAATAAACTCCTTCAGCTTTTTCTTTTCTGGGAAGCTCTTATCTGTCCTTTGATTCTTTTTTTTTTTTTTTTCTGAAGCTGGAAACGGGGAGGCAGTCAGACTCCCGCATGCGCCCGACTGGGATCCACCTGGCATGCCCACCAGGGGGTGATGCTCAGCCCATCTGGGGCGTCGCTCTGCTGCAACCAGAGCCATTCTAGCACCTGAGGCAGAGGCCACAGAGCCATCCTCAGTGCTTGAGCCAACCCTGCTCCAATGGAGCCTTGGCTGCAGGAAGGGAAGAGAGAGACAGAGAGGAAAGAGAGGGTGAGGGGTGGAGAAGCAGATGGGTGCTTCTCCCGTGTGCCCTGGCCGGTAATCGAACCGGAGACTCCCGCACGCCAGGCCGACGCTTTACCACTGAGCCAACCGGCGAGGGCCTGTCCTTTGATTCTTAATGATAGGTTTGCTGGATAATCTTGGTTGTAGGTCTTGCTTTTCATCATGTTGAGTATTTCTTGCCACTCCCTCTGGCCTGCAAAATTTCTCTTGAGGCATCAACCGACAACCTTATGGGAGCTCCTTTGTAGGTAGGTAACTGTTTTTTTCTCTCACTGCCTTTATGATTCTTTCCTTGTCTTTGACCTATGGCATTTTAATTTTGATGTGTCTTGGTGTAGGCTCTTTGGTTTCATCTTATTTGGGATTCTCTGCACTTCCTGGATTTATATGTCTATTTTCTTCCCCAGGTTAAGGAAGTTTTCTATCATTTTTTTTCAAGTATGTTCTTGATCTCTTGTTCTCTCCTTTCTCTTTCTGCCCCCCCCCCCCAATGTAAATGTATGTATGCTTGGTTTTCCCTGAGAGTCCCTCATTATCCTCATTTTTTAAATTCTTTTTTCTCTTTGATGCTCTAATTGGGTGGTTTTTACTTCCTTATATTACAAATCACTGGTATGATTCTTGGCTTCACTTATTCTTCTGTTCATTCCCTTTAAAATATTCTAAAATGTTCATTTCTGACTGGTCCTTTTTTAATTTAAAATTTTTTAAAAATATTTTAGTGAGAGGAGGGGAGGCCGAGACAGACTCCTGCATGTGCCCCAACTGGGAGCCACCAGGCAAGCCCACTGGGGGCTGAGGCTCTGCCCACTTGGGGCCCTTGCTCTATTGCAACTAGAGCCATTTTTTAGCACCTGAGTTGGAGGCCATGGAGCCATCCTCAGTGCCTGGGGCCAATTTGCTCTATTTGAACCATGGCTGCAGGAGGGAAGGAGAAGAGAGAGAAGTGAGAGGGGGAGGGGTGGAGAAGTAGATGGGCACTTCTCCTGTGTGCCCTGACTGGGAATCAAACCCAGAACTCCCACATGCTGGGCCAATGCTCTACCACTAAGCCAATCCACCAGGGCCGGACTGGTCCTTTTTTATGCTATTGAGGTTTTCATTAAGTTCATTGAGCATTCTTATTACCAGTGTTTTGAACTCTGCATCTAGTAGATTGCTTGTTTCCATTTTATTTAGTTGGGTTTTTTTTCTGGAGTTTTGTTCTGTTCTTTCATTTGGGGCATATTTCATTGTCTTCTCATTTTTTCAGCCTCCTTGTGTTTATATTGATATATTAGGTGGCGCTGCCACATCTTCCAGGTTTGTTGTTCTATAGGGTCCAGTGGCACAGTCTCCTTGATTACACTTGAGGTGTGCTACCATGTGGCTGTGTACACCCTCTTGTTGTAGTTGATTCTTGATTGGTATTGGCACGTCTGTGGAAGGGATTTACCCCCAGGCTGACCAGTTGCAAGGACTGGCTATGACCACTGATCATTGTGGAGGATTAGCTGTGCAGAGGCCCACCCCACAGAGCAGGACTAGTTCAGCAGGGCTCTGGTACCTGCTGAGTCTGCCCCTTGACTGTGTTACTTGTGGAGGTGGTTGGGTGGTGATACTTTGATGTGTTCTGAAGTTACCCTCTGAGTGCACTGGCTCTGGGGCCTCTGGGAAGGTGAAGGCCAAGGTCAACAGCCACCTCTGTGTAACCAGGGACCATCTGGCATGATCTACAAGGTAATCTGCAGATTGGTTCTAGTTGTGTTGAACTTAGAGGTGTCCAGGTGAGGCCAAGCTGTGAATCAAGCTGGCTGATGCTAGTGCTAAGCCTGGGGTCATTTAGTGAGAGTATATGCTTCAACCAGATGCAACTTGTCTGAAAGATTTTTAGAAAAATATGAAGGATGAGCTGCAAGAAGTCATTTGTATGAAAAAGCCACTGGAAACAGCTTGGGTGGGTACACTAACTGGTGGAACAGAATCTCAGGAAATCACCAGGGTGGGACAAACAGTGTGAATCAGGTTGAAGCAGTCTCAGAAAACAAGCCTACCTGCCAGCTCTGTGGGGGGAGACCTCATCAAAGGAACAATGGCCTCTGGCAGTACTTCTATCTGGGAGAAAGCTTCCCCCACCAGCTCTCTCCCAGATCTTGGGAAATTCAGTTACTCCTCATATGTCCTGGTGCCTTTCAAACTGAGTGGGCTCAAATTTAAAATCATAGCCTAGTATCTGTTTCTAAATTGGATCCTCTCCCACAAACCACACTTTAGGAAGAAGCCTGCACTGAACTTCTTGCTTGCACTGTTCTCCTGGTCTCTGAGCCAGGACATAAAGGTGTTCCTGGAATACTATTTCAACCAACAGGACTGTGGCTTCCCCTGACTAATCTTAGCTTTGCAGCTATATTCCCATCAGCGTCTTTACTGACCAATCACAGTGGGTTTATTCTGACCAATTAGGACATTGTATTTTGGTCCAATGAAACTAAGGATTTGAAGTCCTCATCTGCTTCAAGACAAACTTATCAGGGAGCTCAGATGGGGACTTATCTCTATACAAGTCAGCACCACTCTGGCTCAGGGGGGTACATTCTCTTTCCACTAAGACTGTCTCCCTGACTGGAGCTAAAATATGGATGACATCCAAAGGGACCAGAGCACAGCAGGTACAGAATAGAGCAATGCAGAACTCTCTAGCTGGAGAAGGGCCTTGCTCCATGTCTGTTTCACCCCAGGGCCATCCATAACCATAGAGCCTTCTCTACTCTGTGTAAACCTTATCTTTTATCCTTCTCTGTAGTCCCAATCTCAAGAATTCAATCTCAATTTGGAGTTCCATTTGGAGGTTCTTGTTTTTAGTTTAAAGTGAAGATCCTGAGTTATATTAGCATTCTTTAGTCTTTTTGTAAAAAGGGAAAGCATGCTCTCAGAGCCAGAGGTAAACTGACTTATATAGACAGAAGTGCCCACACTTGGCTACTGATTGGTCCATCAGTATGCAAATGAGGACTCCATATCCTTGTAGTTTGATCCAAAAGGCACTGTCCTGATGGATCAGAATGGTACTGCTCTGATTGGTCAGTGAAAAAGCTGATTGGCCAGAGAAAAAGCTGATACTTGCACAGCTCCAATTTGTTGAAACAGGATTTTAGGAACTCTTTCATAAGGGCTGGTTTAGATGGCAGAAACAGTGCAGATGGGCAGTCCAGTGCAGAGATAGGTAGTTCAGTATAGGCTTCTTGTACATTGTATGAGGCCAGTGTATAGAAAAGGCTGCTAGGCTCTGTTTTTGTTGTTGTTTATTTGTTTTATTTGTTTAGTTGGTTGGTTTTTGTTTTGTTTTGTTGCTGTGGTTTTTAAACAGTTATTTGAACCCAGATGGCCATGGGGGCCCTTTTTTAGTAGGTATCTTCTTTCTCAGGGTCCACGATATTCATTCTATAAAAGATTGAATGAGCATAATTACTAGAAGCCAAGCATTGTGCTAGAAGCTGGGAATACAACAGGAATTAATGATTCAGTTCCTGTCCTCTCAGAGCTTAGAATCCTAAAATGGTGTTAAGGTTGTTTGAGATAAAGATCGGTAAACAGAGATTGAAATACAGAGAAGTATGTACCTGATAGGAGCTATAAACAATATTCTGTGAGCATACAGTAGTCTATGTAACTCAGACAGGAAGGGTCAGGGAAGACATCCTAAAGAAATGCTGTTTAAGCCTACGAAGGTAGGAATAAAACAGATGAACTGGGGAAAACTAGCCAGGCAGAGGAAAACACATGCAGACCTAGAGAGCAAGGGAAGTTGGAAGAATGAGAGAGAGGAAGGAACATACATGGTGCTTTCTAGGAAGTAAAATATTTGATATGGCCAAAAGCTAGACTGCAAGATATGTTGATGGTCATGGACATAGATAAGAATACAAAAATGAAGGAGAAAATAAAGGCAGATTAAACAAAGCAAAGGCTTGTAAAGAAATTAATAAAAATAATAAATCTATTAAAGAATATCAAGCTTAAATATAACAGGATCATTGTGTTTTAAGGATCTCACCATGGTTATTTTGTTTAGAAAAGATTGCAGAGGGTAGCCCTGGTCAGATAGCTCGAGTGGTTAGAGCATCATCCCAAAGCACAGAGGTGGTCCGTTTGATCTCTGGTCAGGGCACATAAAGGTACAGTTCAATGTTCCTGTCTTTCTTTTTCTCCCTTCCTCTCTCATTAAAATCAATAAATAAAATTTGCAAAAAAGAAAATAAAAGGTTGCAGAGGGTTAAAATGGGAGGACAGGAAACCAGTTAGGGGGTTGGTGTGAAGCTTACCTACATCATAATAGTGGTCTAAACTTGAATAGGAGGCCTGAGGATAAAGAGAAGTGGGAGGACCTTGGACTAAATTTGGAGGTGGATTCCATAGGATTTAGAAATGACTAGATGTGGAGCATGAGGGAGAGAAAGGAGTTATGTATCCTTTCAAGTGTCTGTCTTTGCAACTGGGAAGACAGTGTCTATTAACTTAGTCTCACCAATAAGTGCTAAAAAAAAAAAGACAAAAAAAAAAACCCCCCAAAATGACCAGCACAATAAAATGCAAGGTGGCTTTTTCCTGGACACTCCCAGGCTGACATCAATTAGTGTGTGGGAGTGACAGGGCTAGGGTTTGCTTTTATTTTTCCTTCTTGTGACAATCCCTAATCATACCCATTCAGTACAGAAAATGAGCTGCCCCCACGTCAATTAATTGAAATCCTAAAATGTACCAAATGATTAGATGACAGTTTTTACTGAGGAGTTCAAAGAGGAAATCAGCTCCTTCTATTGCTGAATGAAATAGTTCATTATAATATTTTTTAACACATTAGACCTCATTATTGTTAAAATTAGGAAAAAATTTTATAATACTATCTCAAAGAAGCCTTGTAAACATTACTGGCAAATAATTTTGAAAATGAAAGTTGTGGAGGTTAAATTATTGGCTCAAGGTCAATCACCTGTTATTTATTTTTCTTTCAAAACTGCACTGATGATATCTTGAAAAGTATTGATTAAACAAGTGAAAGTGGGAAAATGTCATCACAGGATCTATACAATAGTTTTATGTTGGTATCAAAATACCCTGCTAATTTCTGTGGCAAAATGAAAGGGCTGTTCTGACAAATCCTCTAAAGTAGATGATTCCAAGATGGCTGCAAAGTAGGTAGAAGCTATACTTACCTGCTCCAGGTGCCAAACAAGATTTACAGCTAAATTATAGAGCAATCACTCTGAATAACCAACTGAAATGTAGATGAACTAAAATATTTTAACCAAAGATTTACAAAAGAAGCCACATAGAGACTGTCAAGAATGGTGGAGACAAGCCCTGGCCGGTTGGCTCAGCGGTAGAGCGTCGGCCTAGCGTGCGGAGGACCCGGGTTCGATTCCCGGCCAGGGCACACAGGAGAAGTGCCCATTTGCTTCTCCACCCCTCCGCCGCGCTTTCCTCTCTGTCTCTCTCTTCCCCTCCCGCAGCCAAGGCTCCATTGGAGCAAGGATGGCCCGGGCGCTGGGGATGGCTCTGTGGCCTCTGCCTCAGGCGCTAGAGTGGCTCTGGTCGCAACATGGCGACGCCCAGGATGGGCAGAGCATCGCCCCCTGGTGGGCAGAGCATCGCCCCTGGTGGGCGTGCCAGGTGGATCCCGGTCGGGCGCATGTGGGAGTCTGTCTGACTGTCTCTCCCTGTTTCCAGCTTCAGAAAAATGAAAGAAAAAAAAAAAAAAAAGAAAAAAAAAAAAAAAAAAGAATGGTGGAGACAGAGAAGGGCTAACCTTGCACCCATGTGCTGCAGCTGAGAAGCCAGAAGGATACATAAACTACAAAATTTCCCATCATCAGGAACATGGGGTCCCAACCCTACACAGGGATCCCCAACTCAGAGCGACAGAGACACAAAGAGCCTGCATAGCATCTGATGATGAAAATCTGGGGTTCAGTCTGTCTGGGAAAGAAGGGGGTCTGCTAGAGACTCGATGCTACTTTCTCAGAGTTGAGCACTCTTATTGTTATAGCACTCCTGGGGAGTACACTGCTCTGCCCAGTCAGTCCTTAAACTACTGGTGACACCACTATGCTGTGCTTGGGTTCTGCTGAGGGGTCTGTTAACTCCACCAGCCGAGACTCCTTTGGGAAGCTCTTTTTCTGGAGAAGCTCTTGGTGGAGACTCAGACAGTGACTGAACTATGTAGCTTTGGAATGGACGTCATTCCTCTACACCCTGAGCACACAGCCAGTGTAATCCCCTCCCACAACTATTGAATCACTTGACCTGCACTACCACTCTCTGTGGTCCCACTCTGCTGAGTTCAGTCATGCAGGGAAATCAGTGCTGCAGAGAGCTGTGACTTTTAGAGTACTGTCTCCTGGGGAGGCTTTTGTTGAGGAATCAGATGGGCAAGTACTGGGTTGTGTGGCTGCATCATGGGAGGCCACTTCTATCTCCCCTGAGAACTTAGCCTATGCTATCCAGGAAAGGGGGAAGAAGTGCCTGCCCCACCCATATGCTTGTCAGCACCACCTCCAATGGGAGACCGTTTGGATCTGCCCCAAGTCCCAGTGGCTCCACCTTGCTGAACCTAGTTCCACAGGAGAAAGAAGGGCTAATCAGAGCTGGGACATTCAGAGAGTATTTACCTCAAAGGCTTTTGTCTGGGAAGAGGATGAAGTGCTTGGACCCCTCTTGCTGGCTCAGCTGGCACCACCTCCAACAGGAGACTCTTTTTATCTTTTCCTACAAGCCCCAGTTGCTCCACCTGCTGAGCTCGCTCCTGCAGGAGGAATGGCTAGCTGCATCCAATCTGAACCTGCAGTGTATTCTTCCTGAAGGAGCTAGAATTGGAGAATCTGGCAGAGACTGAGTGGTTTGGCTCTGGAGTAGGGACCACTTTTCCTTCACTGAGTGCCTGACCATGCAGCCTCAAAGTAGGAGACCCACTAACCTCATCTTTCTAACTCTGGTCACTCTGCCCCACTGAGCTTGCAAACTGTGGAAGGGCCTATGGGTCACAACAAAACTGGATGCAATCTACAGTTTTTCTTTGAAAGGTTTTGGAGAAAGACCAGGCAACCTCAGGGGGAGGCAGAAAAGTTAACAGGCACAGGTGGACCTCAGGAAGACTTGGATCTTCTACAGATCTGCCTCTAGCTCTAAACTGGAAGAAGCAGACCCTTATACACAGACTGGCCCCTCTCACATACAGTGAAGACCGGTAGAGGCAGCCAAAAACAATGAATAGTGTGGTAGTTCCAGATAGGTGGCCCAAGGCCACACACAATGTCTGACATCAACCTGTACCTGAATCCAGCCCATGTGGACTCAAGACCAACGCAACCAGTGGTGGGCTTCAGACCACACCAGAGGTCTACCTATTTAGACAAACAAGCAGCACAAAGGGAGATTTTGCAAGGCACCAGAACTTGCTCCGAACAGCTACGCTTTGGGACTAGCACCTGCACAATGACTCATACACAGTGATTGAGATTTACTCTTATAGTTAGCCTGCCTGAAGGGTTAACACAACCCACAAAAGGGCCAACATCATTCAAGACTCAACTGCAACAGGAGGGTGCATTTAACTGACAAGAAACATCCCTGGAGCACAGAGCTCAGGTGAACTGGAAGATTGTACCATTGAGCCCAAACAGACCTCTATATCATAAAGTTATCATAACAAATCTGGGAGTCATAGCATATTTACCTAATACACAGAGAAAAAGTGGGGAGATAAAGAAATATGCCCCAAATGAAAGAACAAGAGAAATACCCAGAAAAGAAATGAAATGAAATGGCAGCAAATAATCTACTAGATTCAGTTTAAAACAATGGTTACAAGGATGCTCAAGAACCTCAGAGGAAGAATGAATGATCTCAGTGAGAACTTAAACAAAAAGATAGCAAGCATTAAAAAAGAAATAGAAACATAAAAAATTATACAGAAATGAAGAATACTATATCAGAAATAAAGAACACACTAGAAGTAACACACAGCAGCAGATTAGATAAAACTGAGACTCAAATTAGTAATTTAGAAGACAAAATAACAGTAGGCACCTAAGCATAGCATCAAAAAGAAAAGAAAAATTTAAAAAATGAGATAAGTCTAAGGGACCTCTGGGACAACATCAAGCATAACAACATTTGCATCATAGGGGTAGCAGAGGAGAGTGAGCAAGGAATAGAGAAACTATTTGAAGAGATAATGGCTGAAAAATTCCATAACCTGGTGAAGGAAAATGTCACATAAGTTCAGGAAGCACAAAGAGCCCCAATTAAGATAAGCCCAGAGCCTGACCAGGCGGTGACATAGCAGATAGAGCATTGGACTGGGATGCAGAGGACCCAGTTTCGAAACCTCGAGGTCGCCAGCTTAAGCGCAGGCTCATCTGCTTTGAGCAAGGCCCACCAGCTTGAGCCCAAGGTCACTGGCTTGAGCAAGGGGTCACTCAGTCTGCTGTAGCCCCCTGATCAAGGCACATATGAAAAAGCAGTCAATGAACAACTAAGGTGCCACAACAAAGAATTGATGCTTCTCATCTTTCTCCCTTCCTATCTGTCTGTCTCTATCTGTCTCTATCCCTCTCTCTGTCAAAAAATAAATAATAATAATAAGCCCAAAGAGGCCCATACCAAGGCACATCATAATTATATATATATATACTTTGAATATGACAAAAAATTTAAATAACTGGGCAAAATGGATAAATTCCTAGAAACATATAATCTTCAAAAACGGAACCAGGAAAAGTCAGAAATCTGTTAAACTGATGAACTAAAGTAGTAAAGAAAAAAACTCCAGCAAACAGAAGTCCTGCATCGATGGCTTCACAGGTGAATTTTACCAAATGTTCAAAGAACAGCCAACACCTGGCCTTCTCAAGCTACTCAAAAAACTCAAGAGGAGGGAAGACTTACAAGTTTGTTTTATGAGGCCAGCATCACTTTAATTCCAAAATCAGATAAAGACAAACAAAAAGAGAAAAGTATCAGCCAATATCCCTGATGAAAATATATGCTAAAATCCTCAACAAAACCAGATCCAGGCCCTGGCCGGTTGGCTCAGCGGTAGAGCGTCGGCCTAGCGTGCGGAGGACCCGGGTTCGATTCCCGGCCAGGGCACATAGGAGAAGCGCCCATTTGCTTCTCCACCCCTCCGCCGCGCTTTCCTCTCTGTCTCTCTCTTCCCCTCCCGCAGCCAAGGCTCCACTGGAGCAAAGATGGCCCGGGCACTGGGGATGGCTCTGTGGCCTCTGCCCCAGGCGCTAGAGTGGCTCTGGTCGCAACATGGCCCAGGATGGGCAGAGCATCGCCCCCTGGTGGGCAGAGCGTCGCCCCATGGTGGGTGTGCCGGGTGGATCCCGGTCGGGCGCATGCGGGAGTCTGTCTGACTGTCTCTCCCTGTTTCCAGCTTCAGAAAAACGCAAAAAACAAAAACAAAAACAAAAAAAAAACCAAAAAAAAAAACCAAAAAAAAAAACCAGATCCAGAAATACATTAAAAAGATCATTCACCATGATCAAGTGCAATTTATTCCTGGGATACATGGTTGGTACAATATTCGCAAATAATAAATGTGATGCATCACATAAACAAAATGAGGGATAAAAACTATGAATCATATCAACAGATGGTAAAAATCATTTGATAAAATCTAGCATCCATTTATGATAAAAACCTCTCAGCAAAGTGGGAATAAAGGAATCATACCTCAAACTAATAAAGGCTATATATGACAAACCCACAGCTAATATCATACTCAATGGTCAAAATCTAAAAGCATTTTCCTTAAGATCAGGAAAAAGACAGGGATGTCTGCTTTCACCACTCTTATTAAATGTTGTTCTGGAGGTCCTAGTCATAGCAATCACACAACAAGAAGAAATAAAAGGCATCCAAATTGGAAAGGAAGAAGTAAAACTGTCATTAACCACAGATGACATGATATTGTATACAGAAAACCCAAACGACTTCACCAAAAGACTACTTGATCTAATAAATGATACTGCTGAAGTAGTAGGACACAAAATAAATATTCAGAAATCTGTGGCATGTTTATATACCAATAAAGAACTATCAGAAACAGAAATTAAGAAAACAATCTCATTCACTCTTGCAACAACAACAACAAAAAAGTACCTAGGAATAAATTTAATCAAGGAGGCAAAAGACTTGTATTCAGAAATTATATGATATTGAAGAATAAAACTGAGGAAGACACAAATAAGTAAAAGCATATATCATGTTCACAGATTGGAAGAATTAACATCATTAAAATGTGCATACTTACCAAAGTAATCTATAGATTCAACACAATTCCTATTAAAATACAAATGGCATTTTCCACAAATCCAGCACAAATAATCCAAAAATTTATATGGAACCAAAAAGACCTCAAATAGTCTCAGCAATCTTGAGAAAAAGAACAAACATGGAGGTATCACAATATCTGATACCAAACTATACCATAAGGCCACTGTAATCAAATTGCCTATACAGGCATATAGATCAATGGAACCGAACAGAGAGCACAAAAATAAACCCAAGTTTTTGTGGTAAATTAATATTTGACAAAGAAGGCAAGATCATACAATGGGGTAAAGACAGTCTCTTCAATAAATGGTGTTGGAAAAATTGAACAGGTACATGCAAAAAAGAAGAAAGAAAGAAGGAGGGAAGGAAGGAAAGAAGGAAGGAAGGAAGGAAGGAAGGAAGGAAGGAAGGAAGGAAGGAAGGAAGGAAGGAAGAAAGGCGACCAACTTATACCATATACAAGAATAAACTCAAAATGAATAAAAGACTGAAATGTAAGTTATGAAACCATAAAAATCATAGAAGAAAACATAGGCAATAAAATGTCAACATCTCTCATAGCAATATTTTTGCCTATATATCTACTCAGGCAAGAAAAACAAAGAAAAATAAACAAATGGAATTATATTAAATAAAAACTTTTCCACAGCAAAAGAAATCATCAACAAAATGAAAAGGAAACTCATTGAATGGGAGAATATAATTGGCAATAATGCATCTGAAAGGGGTTAGTTTCCAAAATATATAAAGAATTTATATACCTCAACACCAGGAAGACAAAAAGCTCAATTAAAAAATGGGCAAAGGATCTGAATAGACACTTCTCCAAAGAGAACATACAGATGGCCAATACATAATTTAAAAATGCTCAATGCCACTAACCAGAGAGATGCAAATTAAAACCACACCTGTCTGAATGGCTATCATAAACGAATCAATGAACAAAGTACTGGTGAGGATGTGGCGAAAAGGAAACCCTTCTTACCGTTGGTGGGAATATAGATTTGTACAGCTGCTGTGGAAAACATTATGGAATTCTTTTAAAAAGAAAAATGTAACTGCCTTTTGAGCCAGAGTTCCCACTTCTAGGAAACTGAAAGCATTAACTTGAAGAAGTATATATGAACCCCTATGTTCACTGCAGTGTTATTTACAATAGTCAAGATATTTATTTTTTTTAGATTTTATTCATTTTAGAGAGAGGAGACACACACACACACACACACACACACACACACACACACACACACAGAGAGAGAGAGAGACAAAGAGAAAGAGAGAGAAAGGGTAAGGGGCAGAAAGCATCAACTCCCATATGTGCCTTGACTAGGCAAGCCCAGGGTTTTGAACCAGCAACCTCAGTATTCCAGGTCAATGCTTTACCCATTGCACCACCACAGGTTAGGCTATAGTCAAGATCTTGAAACAGCCTAAGTGCCCATCAGTAGGTGAGTGAATAAAAAAGCTATGGTACATTTACACAATGGAGCAATTTACTTGGCCATAAAAAAGAAAATCTTAACTTTTGCAACAGCATGGATGGACATGGAGATTATTATGCTAAGTGAAAGAAGTCAGTTAGAGAAAGGCAAATACCACATAATCTCACTTATATGTGGAATCTAATGAACACAATAAACTGAGAAACAAATAGAAACAGAAGCATGGATACATGGGATAGACTGATAGCTGTCAGAGGGCAGAGGGCAGAGGAGTTGGGGAGCTGATGAAAAAAAGTGAAGGGATTAAACAAAGAAACATATATACATGACACATACATACAGTCAACAGTGTGGCGATAGAGAAAATGAGATGGGGGTTAGGGAGAGGTGGGCAGAGGTGGGGAAAATGGGGTCGGAAAGGGACTTTGCATTGGAAGATGAGCACACAATGAAGTATGCAGAAGTCAAATTGTACACTTGAAACTTGTTTTGAGAACCGATGTCACCCCAATAATTATTTTAAATGCCAATAAATTATTTTAAATAAAATAAAATAAATAAATAAAATACAGTATAGTTTGTTTTTTGGTGATCGTGTCTTCTTCTAAATTCTTTTGTTATATGAGATTTGTAAACAATTATCTGGAGCATAATTATCTGCATTAATATTGAGATATATGGTATTGATAATCTCAATTTAACCAAGTGCCAAATGATTAACCCTTTAAAATGACTAACCCTCATGTATATAAAAGTCATAATTTCATTTCAGATTATCAAGTGCCAACTAATATTTTCAAAATTTTAATCATTCACATGTAATGGATTCATTAAAAATATATGGGAGGCCCTGGCCGGTTGGCTCAGTGGTAGAGCGTCGGCCTGGCGTGCGGGGGACCCAGGTTCGATTCCCGGACAGGGCACATAGGAGAAGTGCCCATTTGCTTTTCCACCCCCCCCTTCTTCCTCTCTGTCTCTCTCTTCCCCTCCCGCAGCCAAGGCTCCATTGGAGCAAAGATGACCCGGGCGCTGGGGATGGCTTCTTGGCCGCTGCCCCAGGCGCTAGAGTGGCTCTGGTCGCGGCAGAGCATCGCCCCCTGGTGGGCAGAGCCTCGCCCCTGGTGGGCGTGCGGGGTGGATCCCGGTCGGGCGCATGCGGGAGTCTGTCTGTCTCTCCCCATTTCCAGCTTCAGAAAAAAAAAAATTAAAAAAAACATGTGGGAGAGGGGTATTATAATCGTCATATTACAATCAATGAGACCTTAAACCACATTTTAGAATTTGGCAACAGTCACCTTTTTCTGGTTTTCTGTATTTTGCATTTAGGTATTAGATGTATATCATTTAATAAATGAGTCAGAAAAAGGAAGTTACTAAAAATTAAAAAAAAATTAAATATACTCTTCTGAACACATATTTATTGATTTGGCCCTGGCCTCACCGGAGAATAAAAAGTTTGTCTGGGATTACTAAGTGAAAATAGAGACCTCTTTACATCCATCATAGTAAACAAACATTAAACCAAATTTATATTGTTTATATCTTTATAACTTCCAATGAGAAGAGATTTGTCAGTGTTTTTCCTCAAGGAATATGGATCTGATCTGCTATTAACTTGATCAGGCAGAACAACATTCCTTCCATCTTTTTAAATGACTTGAACAATTGATGCTGCTAAGCTTTTGTTATGTCATTTAGGAAATCCCCCTGAATTATTATCAAAAGTCAGAGTCTGTTTATCATATTTATACACACTATATTAATTCCTATCCAGGCAGCATAAATTTAATTTCCTTAATTGATTTTAATATTATATCTTAATTACTTTTATATATCTTCCATATTTTTCTGTATTTCTATATATTTAATTACTATAAATTATATTACTACAACAGGAACCATCTCTCTCCAAGAGATTCACATGTCAGTCTCTATGCTGGTATCACAACAGTGTTTAAGGGTCAAAGCTCTGGAATCCAACAGACCTGAGTAGGTAACCAGGCTCTAAATGACATGTTAGAAATTACTAAAACAGAATCAATCAATTTTTTTCTCTTTTTCCCCCTAAAGAGAGTCAAGTACAAATGAAGTCCAGGGCAAACTTTAGGAAAGCCAGATTTTCTTTTCTTCACAGATGTCATTGAGTTTCAGCAATCTGTAAGCCTATGATGGGGGAAATACTATGGTAAAGAAAACAAAGACTCAGGTAAAAATGTCAAAATAAAAATATAATGAACTATTTAATATGTGATTTGTCTGTATAACTTTCTAAAGATGCCCTCCTTAAATACAAAATTAATGCTAGTGGTTCTTTACCCCCAAATAGCAATAGTAATAACACCCAGTACAGGAAGCCTTTCACATTCATTATTTTATATATTCCTCATGTATCTATGAGCTTGGTATGAGTATTATGTCCATTTAGCAGATAGGGACCAAGAATTTAAAAGAAATTAAGTGGCTTGCCTAAGATCACATTTGAAGGAGTAGAGCCTGGTTACCTACTCAGGTCTGCTGGATTCCAGAGCTTTGACCCTTAAACCCTGTTGTGATACCAGCATAGAGACTGACATGTGAATCTCTTGGAGAGAGATGGTTCCTGTTGTAGTAATATAATTTATAGTAATTAAATATATAGAAATACAGAAAAATATGGAAGATATATAAAAGTAATTAAGATATAATATTAAAATCAATTAAGGAAATTAAATTTATGCTGCCTGGATAGGAATTAATATAGTGTGTATAAATATGATAAACAGACTCTGACTTTTGAGCAGGGCCCAGTTAGTGTGTGTGTGAAGTTATACATAGATAAGAAGTGGCTTGATGTCATAACTCTGTAAGTTAACATAAACCAGAAGATTCCCTAGGAACATCTTAAAAGTAGCTTGATGTAACATTTCAGTAGATTAACATAAAAAGGGTTCTCTTCAAGGAACTCCCAAAAAGGTGGTTTGAGGTGATAATCCTGTAGATTAACACCTGTTAGAAGGCATAGGCCAGTAAAGGTACTATAGCTAAGGGGCCCCCCTGCTGTGGTAGTCTCCCAGACTCTAACATGAACGTGGACTGTCTCTATGCGGCTCTGAGTTCTGACCAAAGACAGCCGAGAGGAGCATGCTGACTGAGACCCTTTAAGCTATACCCAGGCATGCCAAAAAGATTTGTGAGTAATAAATTGTCTGTGTGATTCTTGCAACTAACTTGTCTGTCGGTTGTGTCTTTCCTCTGGTGGCTGTTAGTGTTGGCACTGATAAGTAGAATCCTCATAGCTGCCTCAAGGGTAGTTTCAAAGAGGCTGCCAACCCTGCTGATAAGCAGGAGTGTTCCACTGCACGGGGAAGTTGAATCAGGGACGCCTGATTGATGTAGGGCTTGGGCTCTACTGGGACAGTTCCTAGGCAGAGAATTCTCCTCCCTTCATTATGTGCTGCAGGCTATGTGGCTACATCACCTTTCCAACAGCCAAGGTTGGAAATGGCATTTGACGAGCCTCAGCAGAGCTTAGAAAGCCTAAGAGGGCAAAGGTGCATGTGATGTGTATGTAGCCTGTGAGATTTCCCAGACATGGCTCTTTCCTTCAGTTAGTGTATTTAGTATCACATCAGTTTTTTAAGAAGCCATCACTTGCGCTATGCCGAGACAAAATATGAACACAGCCCATTTTTAAAAATTTAATCTGCACTTTTGCATTCTTGATTGTTAGTCATACTCCCTAGCTGAGCTTATTGGGTGAAGAGAGTACTAAACAATACATTAGGTGGGTGAAGAGGGGAGGGCAGATGTGGGAGATCACAGGACAAAGTTCTGTGAGTGAAATACCTTGATCATTTACCTGATGTTTTATCTCTCCAGAAATTTACTCTTTAAATATGAACTGAGACTTCTGCTTCCAGGAAGATGAAATAGATATTCTTATTCCTATTCTTCCCAGTAAATACAGCTAAATGTCCTGACATTATGTATAAAACAAACATAAAAAGATTCTGAAAGGTGAAAAGAAGACAGATCATCTAGGACTTCAGGACCAAAGGAAAGACATGGTGATGAATTCTCTGGGTTTTCTTTTTGCCTCATAAATTTCTGACTAGGTACTGGAGAAGCTGGTGACCCAGAAATGTCGATGGGCTATGGGTCAGTGAAGACCACGGTAAGGAAGTCCGGACATCACTCTTACAATGGAGGACCTTGGAGAGCAGTAAGGAGGTGTCCCCTGGACTTCTAGCTCTATCTGGCAGTCATGAGGTAGCATCTTCCCTTCCCCTAAAAAAGTGGTATCAGAGAAGCCCTGATAAAATATAAGATTTAAATAACACCCAGAGCCTTTTTAATGTAATACTCAAAATGTCCAGATATTAATGAAGAAACAACTCATCTTATGAAGATGCCAACGGAATGAGAAAAGACAATCAAAATGTCAATACTGACATGATACAGATGTGAGAATTATCTGACAAAATTTTGAAGTAGCCATTATAAAAGTGCTTTAACTAACAATTACAAGTATACTTGTAACAAATAAAAAAAGAAAGTCTCAACAAATAAAGAGGTTACAAACAAAGCCGAATGGAAAATTTAGAACTAAAAATACAACAGCAGAATCAGTGAACTTGAGCACAGAACACTAGAAATTGTCCAATCTGAATAACAGAAAGCTAAAATAATAAATAAATAAATAAATAGCAAGCGAGCCCTGGGGACCAGTGGGACTGTAACAACAACAAAAAAATCTAACAATTGGGCCACTGGAGTCCCAGAAGAAAAGGAGATGAATGGTGCTGAAAGAATATTTGAAAAAAATAACGACTGAAAATTACCTAAATTTGGCAAAAGACGTAGACCTGAGCGAACTCCAAAGCAGATAAACTCAAAGATAAGACACATCACAGTTAACCTTGTGAAAATTAAGGACAGTGAAGCCTTGAAAAGAGCCAGAGAAAAGATGCAGTAAATGCGCTGACTTTTGGCATTAGAAGAATAGGCTGGTTACTAGCACTTCTTTCTGATTTTAACTATTTATTCTTTTTCTTTTCCCCTGTAACTGCTCCAACAGCAGATTTTATCATTCAGAGCAAATCAAAGAATTCTAGAATTGGAAATAATCCTCAAAAGAAGAAATTTGAAGAGCAGGGAGCAGAAATTTATAATTTGGGATTTCTGGATGGGCTTCAATTCTGTGAACTCCCTAAAATTAATCTAAAAATGCCAGCATGTATGTGCGCTTTTCTCAGAAAATGAGTATCTTTTGTCATATTCTCAATGGAGCTGGTGGTCCCACAAAGGTTAAGAGCCACTATAAGAGTTTCAGTTCTTTTCAGGCAAAACCACATCTGACTTAGATAAGAGGCTAAAAATAGAGAAGGTATTCCACAGTGTATCCATCAAAATTTCTGAATGTCTCCTCAAAATTTTCTACATTTAAGAGTAAAATAGGAAAATAGCAGTTTTCAAATTTCTTCTAATCACTTCTGGAAGGCCAATGCAGGTTCACATTAGATTCGAACAGTCAGTAATGAAACAACAGAGCCAAAAACTGGTGGGCTGTTACCTTTAATCCTAGCTTGCACCCGGCGGGCAAGTAAAAACACACACTGGGCTCCAAAACCCACTCATTCAGTGCTCACAAAGCTACTGACTTATCCAAGTTTCCTAGAATCAAAGGTTTCTAGCTCACTAGCCTTATTCACCTCTGTTCCCATCTCCTTCTCTCTGCACAAACTCTGCACAAATTGGCTTCTCCTTCAGCACTCTGACATCATGGCTGCCTTTCCTCTCCTCCACGTGGCCTCTCTCTGCTTTCCTACAGCATGGGCTCCTCCTAGAATGTAATCCCTCTTCCCCCGGAACAATGTGATCTCTCTTCCTTTTAAAACCTTTTGGCGCAAAAGCACTCTTTCAACACATATTAACATAATCACGCCCTTCCCAAGCAATCACCTGGGCGACCGGCTTCCACGTGGGCAGCACCATCTTTAACAAAGTGAGCATAATATATTTTATCTGCCCAACAACAGGTGTTGGTCAAATGTGTTTGTAAATATGATATATAGGTTTGCTTGCTTATAATTTGTATTCGGTGTGGGGGACGGGCTGTAAGCAGGCAGGGTCATTATACCCTAAGGCTTAGTTTTAAAACTAAGCCTTTCCCACCCTAAGTGACTTTGTATCAGAGACTTCCTTGTTTGTATATTGGATTTCTACACTATAAAATGGGGTAGACCGGGAGCTTGCTCTCTCTTGGTTACTGAGATTAGCATTAAAGAGGAGAGCAGAGAAAGGCCACATGGAGGAGAGGAGAATTAGCCAAGATGGCAGAGTGCTGAAGGAGAAACCAGTTAGTGCAGAGTTTGTTCAGAGAGAAGGAGATGGGGAACAGAGGTGAATAAGGCTGGTTAGGTAGAAACTTTGATTCTAGGAAACTCAGATGAGTCAGTGGCTTTGGGAGCCCTGAATGGAAAGGGAAGTGTTTTCCTACTGTGTGTATTTTTTGCCTGCTGGGTGCAAGCTAGGATTAAAGCTAATGGCCCACCAGTTCTTGGCTCCATTGTTTCATTACCATCTTTCCGAATCAAATGCGAATTTGCACTGGCCAGGCAGCTGTGATGGTGGCCGTGGCTACTGGTTTTACAATAGGACAAATTGTCTCAGAAGCTGCATTCTTTTTTCTATCTTAAAAAAAAAAACTGGTATGTAAAATTGTAAGGCCAGTGGCTGTGGCATTGGATTGGGGCAAATGGTAAGGAACTGTGGAGCCGGAGGATGGTGCACCATTCCATTTATAAGAGCTTGACAACACAGAAGAACAAGGAGCTAGGGCAGTGGTTCTCAACCTTTCTAAAGCCGTGACCCCACAATACAGTTCCTCATGTTGCAGTGACCCCAAACCAAAAAATAATTTTGGTGGCTACTTCATAACTGTAATTTTGCTACAGTTATGATTCAGAATGTAAATACCTGATATGCATTATGTATTCTCATTGCCTCTCTGCCTCCTAGGCTTCTGTCCTGTGGCGCTTGCTGCACCTGCCCACTGATGACATCAGCAAGCGCCGGACACACGTAATGCACTGCTATGGATGAGCAGCCACGCTGCTATGGACTGTGGAGTGTCCATAGGCCCCCCCCCCCCCCCCCCCGCTTCCCCCGCCCCTTAGGCCCTGGATGGATGATGCAATCACGTCTGCGCATGACTGCAGGCATTCAGTTTGGAACGCAGGTCCATAACGGTGTGCGTTCAAGCTGAATAGCGCTGCTGCAGACGGTAGCACGGCTTCTCAGCGGCTAAAGCCATTGGAAATATGTATTTTCCTATGGCTTTAGGCAACCCCTGTGTTTTGGTCATTGGACCCTCCCGGGGTCGCGACCCACAGGTTGAGAACTGCTGACCTAGGGCAAACATCTTCCCTCTTTCTTTGCGCTGACAGAAAACAGGTGGGGTGGAGGGGTGACCTCTTCTCCTGCAAACAGTAGCAAACAATGGCCCCTCCCAACAGTTGCAGGCAATCCACAATCTACAATCTGCAGCCCTGTGGGCAAGCACTTGCAGCTTTACATAGGCTATTCACACATGGTGCTGCACTGTGCTCAGGCACCAATCAGGCAAAGTACAAGTGAGCAAGCATAACACACTTGTTTTCTCAACAAAAATTAAGTTATATAATTACACAATGTGTAACTGTCAATTCATCTGAACAAAAAATGTTAGAGCTTTCTCTGGCGAGAAAACAAAACAGCACAGATCCATTCAGTTTTTGTCTTTATAGCGTGGTTGTCCTTCAATCCTTGCACCCCCCACCAAATGCCTCATTAACCAGGTCAGCACACACCTGCAGAAATGCACCATAAACAGAATATTAGGTTGCCACTGCCTGTTTTCTGACCAAAATTAAGGCTCCCAGTGTCACCTGGAGAACTAGAGATTAGATAATGCATTATTTTAGGAAAAAATTTGATTACTCACTTATAGTAAGACACTAAAGTAGTTTGATTTACACAGATTATTCTATGCTGGGAGTATCTACAGAATCAAAGGAATCACTGGAGGCCTGTTAGACACAGAATTCCAGGCTCCAACCAACAATCACTACAATACCACCAGGAGTGGGACCTTGGAATCTGAGTTGTATCAAGTACACTGGGTGATTTGGGATTCAAGACAGGTTAGAACAGTCTTCTTAGAACTTAAATGTGCACACCCATTATACTTGGCTCTGCAACAAATGCAGATTCTAATCCAATTGGTCTGGATGGGGTCTGAGATTCTGCACTTCTAATAGGACCTTGTGGGTCAAATAAGTTTGCAAATATGATATATGTTTGCTCGCTTATAATTTGCATTGGGTGTGGGGGACAGGCTGTAAGCTGGCAGGGTCCTTATAACCTAAGGCTTAGTTTTAAGACTAAGCCTTTCCCACCCTTTTAATACTAAGATCTTCTTAACACTAAGCTTTTTCTCACCCCCTTGACTGTTGCATGATGTGGGGTGGTGCACTCTTATGAAGAATCCCATTTATGCCTCAGATAAGTGGCTTTGTATCAGAGATTTCCTTATTTTCTACACTATAAAATAAGGGAGACCAGGGGCTCTCTCTCTCTCGGTTCCTGCTATTAGCATGGCAGAGGACAAGCAGCCAAGATGGCGGAGTGCTGAAGGAGAAGCCAGTGTGTGCAGAGTTTGTGTAGAGAGAAGATAGGGAACAGAGGTGAATAAAGCTGGTGAGGTAGAAACCTTTGATTCTAGGAAACTCAGATAAGTCAGTGGCTTTGGGAGCCCTGAATGGAAAGGGAAGTGTTTTCCCACTGTGTGTATTTCTCACTCACAGGGTGCAAGCTAGGATTAAAGGTAATGGCCCACCAGTTCTTGACTCCATTGTTTCATTACCGTCATGGGCCAGGCGGCTGTGATAGTGACTGTGGCTACTGGCCATACAGACCCCAAGTGATATTGCTGGTTGGAGAACACTTTAAGAAGCAAGATCAGAGAGGGTGTCTCATCAGGCTGGTGTGTAAATCAGTATAGGTCACTACGTTTTCCTTCTGTACCTGTGGATTCTCTACCAAGTACAACTTTTTCCTTGATTATGCCCATTTCTCATTTTACACTGATTGTATCTCTATAAGCTAGTGTGATCAATTAAGATAAGGCATTCTGCCCTTCTCACTTAGCTTATATAAAAGTCCATACAAAGAAAAATATAGTTTAAAATAAAACAAAAATAGACACCAAAAATTATTTTATAACATAATGGGTTTATATTTAATACAGTATTTCTCAACATGGAGTTGTTACTCAGTTAATATAAAAGTTTTTTTTTAACATTAAATCTCCTCTCTATTTCAATGTCAATACAAAGTATTTTTTTACATTGTCTTTTCTCCATTTCAATGTTACATACAGTGAATATATTTTTTAACCATTTTCCTCCCCCCAAAGGAATAAAAGTTTTAAGTTTTGACTGACTATATTTGATATCTATTATCTAAGTATAATATTTAACTTGGAATATAACAAAACAAAAATATAATAAAAATATAGGGAAAAGACCCCTCAACAATGCAGGAGGCAGTGACTACAAATGAAGAGCGGCAAATTCCTATGATTCTGGGCAAGGGTTTCCTTTTTCCAGTTTCATGTGCTTTGAGAATTCTGAGACTATTAAATATTACTTATGCAATTTCAGCCATCTTACTTCTCTGACCCTTTTTCCAATTAGCAAATACAAATTACAGACTGTAGTTTTCAATGTATTATTTGTTGTAAAAAACATCCTTTTTTCCACTTCACATATATCAATTTATTCCCATTTAT
This sequence comes from Saccopteryx leptura, assembly GCF_036850995.1. Lineage (NCBI taxonomy): Eukaryota > Metazoa > Chordata > Mammalia > Chiroptera > Emballonuridae > Saccopteryx > Saccopteryx leptura. The sequence continues at coordinate 292,003,350 of NC_089504.1, forward strand.
AGGGAAACTAAGAATGTAAAATTTCCCTATTTATTGTTTCCTGGGAATTTTCAGACACCAAAGCTCAGATTTTAACCTCAATAGCTCACATGTTTTCAGGGCAAGGTTTGATTCAGGAGGCCCTTCAAGTCACACCTCTCCATTTCTCTTTCGTGCATATACTCCCAAACAAGCACAAATGCCTGTAATGCAAAGAACCACACCTAAAAAGAGCGCGATTGCATCTCCAGCTTCTACTGCTTCAACAACAGGCAGCCCCGAAAGCAGTGAAATGAGGACTAAGAACAACTGTGCTGAAACTGAGGTCATGATGTTGGGCCTTTGAGATGGCTGGATCTTGAGTGCTGAAGGTTTCTAGAAATTAAACATGAAACAAAAAGGAGCCATTAAAATTCCTATCTTTTCAAATGACCGTATGAATATATGACAGTCTACACAACCTTTTAAATTTAAATTTCACGCGCATCTCATTTTACCATGGAAAAGAAATGAGGGAAGTAAAAGGTACTTAAAGATGGTCAACTGAAGCTAACATCCCTGTCTCATAACTGACTGACTCCAGAGATTTTTCCACACTCTATAATGCCAACACCGTGTGAATCAACCAAACAAACTGAACAGCAGAGCAGAACATAATTAAGAACAGTAAATGCACAAGACACTGTCTTGGAAACTTAAAATATCCTAGTGAGTAACAATTACATTTTCTTAGGGTCTCTCCTATCCGAGAAATGCAGATAAATCTGGTCAAAGTCACACAATATAAAACTCTATGAAGTTGTACATTAGTAAGACTTACCAAAGAAACGACATATGTATAATTCTATCTAACTCGAAACACTCCCTTCCTGGAGCTCGGAATACTGAGGCTAAGAGGTTCCACGTGACAGCGCCTATTATCAGAAGAGGGTGCGAAGATTGAAAAATTACTCATTATTATTACCATTATTATTTAAGAGGGCAGCTACAGTCCGTGCAGAGCAAAGGAGGGGGAACGGAAGGAGGAGGTATGAGTAATAACTAGAGAAAACAGTTCAAGCAAGGGGACTAGCCTTAAAGTTGGTCAATTCACCCATACAGGAAAAACCAAAAATATATCGAAGCAAGAGACAAGTTCGTTCTAGGCCTTAATATTAAGATTTTAAGGAATCCCTGCTTCGGCCTGGCAGGGTGCAAATTAGCCCCCTGTTTTACAAATACACTGGGGTAAGCTAACCTCTGGAGAGAGTTCTTACCTCCCAGGAAGCAGCCATTACAGGAATGGAGATTTAGGCGGTGTCCCTGAACTACATTCCCCACAATCCTCGCTGCCGGCTCCCAGGACACACCGCGCGCCCCCAGCGGAGTGGCTCTGCGGGCTGACGGCCACGGCAACTGCAGCTGAACCGAGCAGCCACTTCACGGGCTTTGTCACACATCCGAGAGCAGCCACTTCACGGGCTTTGTCACACATCCGAGTGTTTTACTCGTAAAGAGGTTTATGTATTGGTATGAAAGCTGCCTGAACTAAGAACAAAAAAATGACAGCAGCTGTTTTATACCCTGCGCAAACGAGACCTGATGGCGTTTAGTCCCGCTGCGGTGAAGAAGGAGCAGGAGGAGACTGCAGGCGGGGCCGTGTGGGCGCTGGGCGTGGGCGGCGCTGGCTCGCGTGCAGGCTTGCTCGTCCCTCTGCTTAACGTGGAGGGGACACGTTTAGTGAGTGGGAGGCGTTACAGCTCTGTGCAGGGGAAAAGGAGAGTATAGGGAAAGGGAGTTTAAGCACTAAGAGCCTTTATATGACTCAGGTTCCAGAACAATAAATACTATGTAGTTCGAGTGGTCCACTTTACTGATTGCTTCTCAGTCATGTTTTTGATAGCCACTCAAAAAATATCCCCAAATATTTATGAGAAGATACTAAGAATGAACTATTTGCATGTATGGGTTATGACTTTTTCAGCCAGCCGCGGCTGTGTGATCCAACAACGCGGTGACCTCTTCCGCTGACGCAGTTGAAAACTTGGTTGTAACCCTTTCTGAATATCGTGAAGTCAAGTATCTGTGAAGCCCTTACAGTAGCGTCTTCTCTACTCTCATTTACTTATTCCACAAGTTATTTGACACCCTCAGATTGCAAGTTATTAATGATGCGGGGCGGGTGAAGTCACCTGCCCTATCTGAACATCTCAATCTGTCAAACATCTCAGATACAGCCCCCAAATAGACGGCAATCTTGTATTGTTGGTTACTTTTTTTTTTTTTTTTTTACACATTATTAATCTCTCTACATGACAGCAAAACTTTATTTTCCTACCTCAGCACACACGCAGCAAGTGCTCAGTAATGTTGGGCAATAATGACTTGGTTAATAAATGTGGCAACAAGATTTTATGAAAGCTAAGACACAAACCAAGGTGTCTTGCAAATTGAAAGTCTAAGGATAGCTACACAATAATATTGTTACCGAAATTAAGAGGTTCACTGTTCAGGATGCTCTAGGCAAGATTGAGACATGGTTGGCAAGCTAGTTTTATTTACAATAAGTAAAGGAGAAAAGGGATTCACATCCAAATCTCTACCATTGCTTATATACATTATTTGTTTAATCACATGTTGACTTCTCTTTTGTAGTTGATTACATTTATGAATTGAGTTCCTGCCAGGCTCATCCTGTTTTCTGCTACATCTGGAAAATAGTTTTATACCTTTTTAATCAATTATATTTGAAATAGGAACGATTTTGTATGAGTTCCAAAATATTCTTTTATATTCTACTGTGAACATTTTAAGGATTTAATTTTTCCATATATGTTTATTTCAGTTAGCTCAAGGCAGCAGAGATTACTTTGGAGTTAATATTATTACATATTATTGCAAACTTGTTTCTAGGTGTGTTAACACTGAAGATAATGATTTGGTTTAAGTTTGAAGATGATGTAAATGGTAATATGATTTTTTTACATTATTATAGTACAAGATTAATTAATGACCTGGCCAGTCAGAGAAAAGAGTGGCAGAAGTTTGTACAGGAATGTGTGGGCCTCCATAGCTTTAAAATGAAATTGGCCTAATTTCTCCTAACCATCCATCCCAGTCAGGCAGTTTGATAAAGGTGTTGCTATACATCTGTGTGCTTTATTTTAGTCTTCGTTTCTCACCTAGCATGGTATCCTAGTTCTAACGTTTTGTCTTCTTACTACTCTAATTGGTGATTAAAAAAATATCAGATCATTTATTCCTGTACTTAACACTCTCCAGTTCCATCACATTAAGCAGAAGTCCAAGCTCCTTATCAAGGCCACGAAGCCCTAAACATTTTGTCCTCTGCCTGCCTCTCAGATGTTAACCCACTACTCAACCATGCTCATTCCATTCCAACCACACTTTATTGCTGTTTCTTTTTTTTTCTTTTTTTTTATAAATAAATTTTTATTTTAATAGGGTGACATCAATAAATCAGGGTATGAGAGATCGTCCTCCGCCACCCTCCATCCAGTTCTCTCTGTACCCCTCCCCCTCCCCCTCTCCCTCCTTCCCTCCCCCCACCCCCCGTAACCATCACACTCCTGTCCATGCCTCTTAGTCTCGCTTTTATGTCCCACCAATGTATGGAATCCTGCAGTTCCTGTTTTTTTCTGATTCGCTTATTTCACCCCGCACAATGCTACCAAGACTCCACCATTCCGCTGTAAGTGATCTGATGTCATCATTTCTCCTAGCTGAATAGTATACTATGGTGTATATGTGCCCCATCTTCTTCATCCAGTCCTCTATTTTTTTTTACAGTGATTAAAAGCCTTTAAGCAAACTCTTGGCCAATACAGCAAGAATCCATAAAAGAGTAGTGTCCTTAACATGTTCACCAAGTCCAAGTTGGCCCCATCACCATGCCAAATCCCTGAAAAATGCAACCCAACCACAGTTCAGTCTGTTAGGAGCTGTCACAGGGAGCAGGAGACCAGGAAAGTTCCCCACAGGGAAAGTCCGCATGGCACTGGAATTGTTGTCACCATTCTATACTTTGCAGCTCATGTCCAAGTCCCAATGACCGCTGCTTCTAGCTGGCAATGATTCAGGTAGACTGGAAAAAGCCATCTGCAGCATGTGTGGATATGGAGCTTCCGTTCTCCTCTGCCTGGAGAGTTGAGACCAGGTTTCTTTTCCCTGGAGCTCTGTGACTGTGGCATGGTAAAGAGAACCTTGGGATACACTAAGCTGGGTGGCAAAGGTAAATTCATAATACAAGTTGGCAAAAGGAGGAAAGAGAGCTCTAAATTAGGAGTAGGTCCCAGCCTGAAATATGAGTGGGGCATTGAGGTAGGAGGGATAAAGGAAACACCATATATTAAGCAAAGCAGCAGAAAATAGGACTATCAACACCCACAACAGAGATCTTTGAGGGAAGAATAAAAAACCTGACTATTCAGGCAAAACATAGTTAAGTGGCCCTTGTGCAAATGAGATCAGTTTACCTGCTTCTAGGACGAAACACCCCAGGCTCGTCCACAGTGTCGTAGATGGGGCCGACGGCCCTGGGCACCTTCAGCCCCCAGTGGCAAACCCCAGCTTTCTGGGCAAGGTTAGGTCATAGGTGGCTGGAGCAGGGCTGGAAGAGACTGAATCCTCCCTTAGAAGAGCGAGGGGGAAGCCCACCTTCCAGTGTCCCTGTTTCCTCACAGCAGAGGCGTGTAAGCCTGGCAGGCTTTAGCTCAATGACCTTCCTTTCCACTATTGAAGCAGGACCCAGATGGCATCCTATGAGACCCCTTTGGGGCTTTGGAGCCTTTAAGGATGTATTCTAAAAGCTGGTAGTTCCCCTGATCTCTATTGGGCTTTTTCTGCCTCTAGGTATCTTAAAAGCCATTCTCAGAAGATCTCGCTGAGGGGTTTGAGGATCCCCATCCGCTCATATAAATCTTTTCCATATATCTGGAGCCATTTGGAAAAAGACAAAACAGTGTTATTAGCTAGATCCAATAAAGAAGGTAGTAGTTTACAGGCAAAAAAGATTTGGTGTATCCTGTTCATCAGCATTCAGAAGAAATGTAAATTTTTTTTTTAAGTAAAAAGCATGATATGGTAGACCCGTCAGAGTCATTGGCCTGGTGTGCAGGATTCCCGGGTTCGATTCCTGGCCAGAGCATACAGGAGAAGCGCCCATCTACCTCTCCACCCCTCCCCCTCTCCTTCCTCTTTGTCTCTCTCCTCCTGCCCTCAGCCAAGGCTCCACTGAAGCAAAGCCACCCCGGGCACTAAGGATGGCCCCATGGCCTCCACCCCAGTCACTAGAATGGCTCTGGTTGTAACAGAGCAACACCCCAGATGGGCAGAGCATTCCCCCCTGGTAGGCATGCCAGGTGGATCCCAGTCAGACGCATGCAGGAGTCTGTCTGACTGCCTCCCCATCTCCATCCTCAGAAAAATACAAAAAATAAATAAATAAAAGAAAAATACTACAAAAAAAAGGGGGGGGAAGCGCATGGAGTGAGCTCGAGTATGTCCCACGAAACATGGAGCTCTATGTTGACATACAAGTCCCCGAAGAAGGAGGAACTGCTGAAACAGTTTATCAGCATTTGTCCCTAAAACAGCAGTTGGGAACACCATACGTAAATATTTGCTGTCTGTCCACAGATTAAGGGAGGAACATGGCAAATGCTGAAAAGCCATGATCTTTGTGCCCCTCCCCTCCCCCAACCCCCTTCCTCTCCTCCCCCCACCCTGTAACCCCAACACTGTTGTTCATGTCTCTGAGTCTCATCTTTATGTCCCACCTATGTATGGAATCATATAGTTCTTAGTTTTTTCTGATTTACTTATTTCACTCAGTATAATGTTATCAAGGCCCATCCATGTTGTTGTAAAAGATCCTATGTCATCACTTCTTATGGCTGAGTAGTATTCCATAGTATATATATATACCAAAGCTTTTTAATCCACTCGTCCTCTGATGGATGGACACTTGGGCTGTTTCCAAATCTTTGCTATTGTGAACAATGCTGCCATAAACATGGGGGTGCATTTCTTCTTTTCAAACAGTGCTATGGTGTTCTTGGGGTATATTCCTAACAGTGGTATAGCTGGGTCAAAAGGCAGTTCGATTTTTAATTTCTTGAGGAATCTCCATACTGTTTTCCACAGTGGCTGCACCAGTCTGCATTCCCACCAGCAGTGCAGGAGGGTTCCCTTTTCTCCACATCCTCGCCAGCACTTACTCTGTGTTGTTTTATTGATGAGCACCATTCTGACTGGTGTGAGGTGATATCTCATTGTGGTTTTAATTTGCATTTCTCTAATCATTAGTGATGTTGAACATTTTTTCATATGCCTGTTGGCCATCTGTGTGTCCTCTTTGGAGAAGTGTCTATTCATTTCTTTTGCCCATTTTTTGATTGGATTGTCTTCCTGGTATTAAGTTTTATAAGTTCTTTATAAATTTTGATTATTAATCCCTTATCAGACGCTATGTCAAATACATTCTCCCATTGTGTAGTTTGTCTTTTTATTCTGTTCTTATTGTCTTTAGCTGTGCAGAAGCTTTTCAGTTTGATAAAGTCCCATTTGTTTATCCTGTCTTTTATTTCACTTGCCTGTGGAGACAAATCAGCAAATATATTGCTGCAAGAGATGTCAGAGAGCTTACTGCCTATGTTTTCTTCTAAGATGCTTATGGTTTCATGGCTTACATTCAAGTCTTTTATCCATTTTGAGTTTATTTTTGTGAGTGGTGTAAGTTGGTGGTCTAGTTTCATTTTTTTGCAGGTAGCTGTCCAGTTTTCCCAACACCATTTGTTGAAGAGGCTGTCTTTACTCCACTGTATGCTCTTACTTTTTTTGTCAAATATCAGTTGTCCATAAAGGTGTGGGTTTATTTCTGGGTTCTCTGTTCTGTTCCATTGATCTATGTGCCTGTTCTTATGCCAGTACCATGCTGTTTTGAGTACAATGGCCTTATAATATAACTTGATATCTGGAAATGTGATACCTCCCGCTTTTTTCTTCCTTTTCAAGATTGCTGAGGCTATTCGTGTTCTCTTTTGGTTCCATATAAATTTTTGGAATATGTGTTCTATGTCTTTGAAGTAAGTCATTGGTATTTTAATTGGTATTGCATTAAATTTATAAATTGCTTTGGGTAATATAGACATTTTAATGATGTTTATTCTTCCTAACCATGAGCATGGTATATGCCTCCACTTATTCATATCTTCCCTGATTTCTTTTATCAATGTTTTATAATTTTCCGAGTACAAGTCTTTAATCTCCTTGGTTAGATTTATTCCTAGGTACTTTATTTTTTTGGTTGCAATGGTAAAGGGGATTGATTCCTTGATTTCTCTTTCTGACAGTTCATTATTAGTGTATAAAAATGCCTCTGATTTCTGAGTATTGATTTTATATCCTGCCACCTTGCCAAATTCATTTATCAGGTCTAGTAGTTTTTTGACTGAGACTTTAGGGTTTTCTATATACAATATCATGTCATCTGCAAATAATGATAGTTTTACTTCTTCTTTTCCAATTTGGATGCCTTTTATTTCTTTTTTTTTTTTTGTCTGATTGCTGTGGCTAGGACTTCCAGAACTATGTTGAATAAGAGTGGTGAAAGGGGGCACCCCTGCCTTGTTCCTGATCTTAAGGGGATTGCTTTTAATTTTTGCCCATTGAGTATGATGTTGGTTGTGGGTTTGTCATAGATGGCCTTTACCATGTTGAGGTATGTTCCCTGTATTCCCACTTTGCTGAGAGTTTTGATCATGAATGGCTGCTGGACTTTATCAAATGCTTTTTCTGCATCTATTGAAATTATCATGTGGTTTTTCTCCTTTCTTTTGTTTATGTGATGAATCATATTGATTGATTTGCGAATATTGTACCAGCCTTGCCTCCCCAGAATAAATCCTACTTGATCATGGTGTATGATTTTTTCCATATATTGCTGGATCCAGTTTGCTAATATTTTGTTGAGGATTTTTGCATCAAAGTTCATCAGGGATATTGGCCTATAATTTTCTTTTTTTGTGTTGTCTTTGCCTGGTTTTGTAATCAGAATTATGCTCGCCTCATAAAAGGAGTTTGGAAGTCTTCCTTCCTCTTGAATTTTTTGAAATAGCTTGAGAAGGGTAGGAGTTAGTTCTTTGAATATTTGGTAGAATTCACTTGTGAAGCCATCAGGCCCAGGACTTTTCTTTTTTGGAAGTTTTTTGATAGCTGTTTCAATCTCATTTGTTGTAGTTGGTCTGTTTAGGTTTTCTGATTCTTCCAGATTGATTTTTGGAAGATTATATGATTCAAAGAATTTGTCCATTTCATCTAGGTTGTCTAGTTCTTTGGCGTACAGTTCTTCATAGTATTTTCTTACACTATTTTGTATTTCTGTTGTGTCAGTTGTTATTTCTCCACTCTCATTTCTAATTTTATTTATTTGAGTCCTCTCTCTTTTTTTCTTGGTAAGTCTTGTTAAAGGTTCATCGATCTTGTTTACCTTTTCAAAGAACCAGCTCCTGGTTTCATTGATCCTCTGTATTGTTTCTTTAGCCTCTATGTCATTTATTTCTGCTCTGATCTTTATTATTTCCTTCCTTCTACTAGCTCTGGGCTTTACTTGCTGTTCTTTTTCTAGTTCTTTTAGATGCAGGGTTAAGTTGTTTATTTGAGCTTTTTCTAGCTTCTTGAGGTATGCCTGTAATGCTATAAACTTCCCTCTCAGGACTGCTTTTGCTGTGTCCCATAAATTTTGAGTTGATGTATGCTCATTATCATTTGTTTATAGGAATTTTTTAATTTCTTCTTTGATCTCAATGTTAACCCATTCATTGTTTAATAACGTGCTATTTAGTTTCCAAGTGTTTGAATGTTTTTCAATTTTTCTATTGTGGTTGATTTCTAGTTTCATGCCATTGTGATCAGAGAAAGTGCTCGATATGATTTCAATCTTCTTAAATTTGTTGAGACCACTTTTGTGCCCTAACATGTGGTCTATTCTAGAGAATGTACCATGAGCGCTTGAAAAGAATGTATATTCTGCTGTTTTAGGGTGAAAGGTTCTGAAGATATCTATTAAATCGAGTTGATCTAATATGTCCTTTAAGTCTGCTGTTTCTTTGTTAATTTTCTTTCTTGAGGATCTATCTAATGATGTTAATAGGGTATTGAAATCCCCTACTATTATAGTATTGCTGTTGATCTCGCCCTTTAAGTCCATCAAAGTCTGCTTTATATATTTAGGTGCTCCTATATTAGGTGTGTAGATATTTATAATGGTTATATCTTCCTTTTGGATTGCTCCCTTTATCATTATGTAGTGACCTTGTTTATCTCTAACTATGGTCTTTGTTTTAAAGTCCATTTTGTCTGATATAAGTATTGCTACCCCAGCTTTTTTTTCATTTCCATTTGTGTGAAATATTTTTTTCCATCCTTTTATCATCAGTCTGTGTGCATCTTTTGATTTAAGGTGTGTCTCTTGTAGACAGCATATGTATGGGTCCTGTTTTCTTATCCACGCAGCTACCCTATGTCTCTTGATCGGATCATTTAATCCATTAACATTTAAGGTTATTACTGATATGTAATTGTTTATTGCCATTTTTTTTCTTTAAAACTGTATTTCTCTTTTGCTATATTCTTTTTTTCCTTTGATCTGTTTACAACAGGTCCCTTAGCATTTCTTGCAGCCTTGGTTTGGTTGCAGTGAAATCCTTGAGGTTTTTTTTTTGTCTGTAAAGCTTTTTATTTCTCCTTCAATTTTAAATGATAGCCTTGCTGGATAAAGTAGTCTTGGTTGTAGGTTCTTGTTCTGCATTACTTTGAATATTTCTTGCCATTCCCTTCTGGCCTCAAGTGTTTCTGTTGAGAAGTCAGAAGTCATCCTTATGGGGGCTCCTTTGTAGGTGATAGTCTTTTTTTCTCTAGCAGCTTTTAATATTTTCTCTTTATCTTTTAGCTTTGGTATTTTAATTATGATGTGTCTTGGTGTTGGTTTCTTTGGGTTTCTCCTTAATGGAGTTCTCTGTGCTTTCTGAACATGTGAAATGTTTTCCTGCCTTAATTGGGGGAAGTTTTCCTCTATAATATGTTTGAACACAGTCTCTATCCCTTGTTCTTTCTCTTCTTCTTCAGGAACCCTTATGATGCGGATGTTATTTCTCTTCATGTTGTCACAGAGCTCTCTTAGAGTTTCCTCAGACTTTTTGAGTCTCTTTTCTTTTTTCTGCTCTGCTTCCATGCCTTTATTTATTGTGTCCTCTAACTCACTGATTCGATTCTCTGCTTCATCCATCCTGCTTTTAATTCCTTCCATTGTATTCTTTATTTCAGATATTGTATTTGTCATTTCTGACTGATTCTTTTTTATTATTTCAATGTCCTTTCTTATATTTGTTATCTCTTTATTTAGGTTTTCGTAATGGCCATCTATGGTTGTTCTAATATCTTTGAGCATCCTAACAATCGTTATTTTAAACTCTGCATCTGGTAATTTGGTTATATCTGATTCACTTAGGTCCTTTTCTGGGGATTTCTCTTGGTTTATTTGTGTTGTGTTTCTCTGCCTCCGCATTTTCTCTTCACGGGAGTGGCTGTGATCACGTGCTCAGGTGCACAAGGGTTGGTGGCCTTGGCCTTTGCCCCGCCCCTGTGTGTGACGTTATGCTCGGTCCTGAGGGCACTGGCAAGCACCTTTGCTCAGCTGCGGGTCTCTGCCTGTTTCCAAGCTTTTGCCCTGCCCTTGCAGGAGGATCCCACTCAAGGAACAGCTGCTAGCCTTGGCTCGACCACCGGGCAGGGCTGCGTGCCCAAGCTCAGCTTCATAGTGGAACTCTGCCTCTTCTGGGCTTTTGGCTCCACCCCCGCGGGAGGAGCCGGCTACCAAGTCAGACCGCAAGCCTGGGTTGCACGGGTGGGGCAGGGCTGTGCTCCTCTGCCCTTGCTCCGGGGCTGGTCTCCACCCTTTCCGGGGTTCCCGCCCTTCTCCCGGAGGCTGGATTACAGGCTGCCGGCAGCTGAGCTTGACCGCTTTTGCACACCCCCTTCTCCCCAGCCGGGCAAGATTGAGCTCACACCTGAGCCCAGTGGTGGCCAGCCAGGTTCCGCCCCTGCCAGCAGAACTGCGCTTTTATCTCCCGCTGCTGCCCGCTCTCCGGTGCGCCCTCAGCCGTGTGGGTGGGGGCGTTGCAGCTTGGACCCTAAGACTCACTACTGTATACCCGAAAGCTCCCTCCTTCTATGCGACTCTGCTCTGAATGCCGCAGGGGAGCTTGTTTGGCTGCTCTCCTGCTTCCCTTTGCTGGTATTGCTGTTTCGGGGGGTGTAAAGCCAGCAGGCAGGGCCAGGGCCACCATCACAGCTGCCCGGCTCATGCAGGTTCACATTGGATTCGGACAGTCGGTAAAGAAACAACGGAGCCACAAACTGGTGGGCCATAGTCTTTAATCCTAGCTTGTACCCGGCGGGCAAGTAAAAAATACACACTGGGCTCCAAAACCCACTCAAATTCAGTGCTCACAAAGCCACTGACTTATCCGAGTTTCCTAGAATCAAAGGTTTCTAGCTCACCAGCCTTATTCTCCTCAGTTCCCCATCTCCTTCCTTCTCCCAGATACAAACTCTACACAAACTGGCATCTCACTCAGTACTCCGCCATCTTGGCTGCTTCTCTTGGCCACATGGCCTCTTTCCGCTGCTCTCTGCTCTGCTCCCTCTGCTCTCTCATGCTAATCATCCCAGGAACCAAGAGCCCAAGCTCTCGTCTGCCCCCATTTTATAGTGTAGCTTCACGACCCCTAATCCAATATACCAAATAAGAAAGTCTCTAATACAAAGTCACTTCTCTGAGGCATGATTGGATTGTACTGCCCCACATCAAAATGGGTGGGAAAGGCTTAATCCCAGAACCAAGCCCCAGGCTACAAGGATTCTCAACACACATTAATATCACCTGGGCGACGGCCTCCACGTGGGCAGCGGCACCATCTTTAACAAAGTGAGCATAATACATATTTTATCTGCCCAACAGGGGGAAATATTCACTTCAGCTTTGGGGAGTCACTCATCCCAGGGGTTAGGGTGGCTATCTCCCAAAATGTTTCTCCCTATGCCTCCTAGATTACACTCTCTTCCTGTTACTGTGGTCCTCTCCTCTCTCCCCCCATCCCCAGGAGCCCCAGGTGATTGTTTTTGAGAGAGATGTTCTGCGTGGTCCCTTTAAGAAGGATCCTGGGTCTGAAAAATCAGACTCTCTCACAAACAGTATCCTGACTTGTTTCCAGCTAAATACTGTCCTTATGCCTCTTCTGGGCTCTGGGGCTGCAGGGTGGGGCTTTGTTCCTGGGGCTCAGGACCCTTTCCCCTCTGCTAATCTCACTTCCCCCCACATGAGTCTCTCCCTGCTGCCGTTCGCTCCGAGGAGCTGGGCAGCCCTCTCTGCGTTTCCGCGTTTCCGCTTTTCCTACCAGTCTTGGTGTGGCTTCTTCAGTGTTCCTTGGTTGAAGCGAGAAAGTCTTGATGGTCTCTATTACTCTTCTCTAGTGAAAGGAAAAAGACAAAATTGGGGATTGAATGCATATTTTGGAGCAAGGGAAAAAAAATCTATTGCTGTTTCTTAAACATGCAAATTCTGTTGTTCCCTTTTGACTTTACTCTTGCTGTTCTCTCTGCCAGTAATACTTTTCCTACAGATTTTTGCATGGCTGTTTTTCTCAACATCATTTAGGGTTCTGCTTAAGTGTACCTGCCTTTCTGATGCACCTCACAAAGATATATATCTCCCTTTACTCTCTATTCACTTTCATGCCTTGTTTTTTTTTTTCACATACTGCCTATCACTAACTGAAATTAATATGTATTTGTATATATGTGTAGAAGGTAAACAAGTGAACTAATATGAAAATTCCATGATGGGAAGGAAATGTTTCTGTTTTATTATACTGACTTTTCAGCTACTAGAACAGTCTAGCATGATAGGTTCTGCGCAGGTATTTTGTGACTGAATGAATGAGGTTAGTATAAGACCTGGCTCATGCATTTTTCTTTTTCCTTTTTATTTACAATACCTGAAACAATTTAATATTGGATGAGCAGTGTTGGGATTTTTATTTTATTTTATTATTTATTTATTTATGTATTTTTCTGAAGTTGGAAACTGGGAGGCAGTCAGACAGACTCCCGCATGCGCCCGACCGGGATCCACCTGGCATGCCCACCAGGGGGCGATGCTCTGCCCATCTGGGGCGTTGCTCTGTTGCAACCAGAGCCATTCTAGTGCCTGAGGCAGAGGCCATGGAGCAGTCCTCAGCACCCGGGCCAACCTTGCTCCAATGGAGCCCTGGCTGCGGAAGGGGAAGAGAGAGACAGAGAGGAAGGAGAGGGGGAGGGGTGGAGAAGCAGATGAGCTCTTCTCCTGTGTGCCCTGGCTGGGAATCGAACCCTGGACCCCTGCACGCCAGGCCGACGCTCTACCACTGAGCCAACCAGCCAGGGTTAGTGTTGGCATTTTTAGTAATACAGTGCTTTGTTGCGTAGACACAGTATTCCAGGGTCTTTAGTATCTCTAGCCCATGCCCAATAAATGCCAATAGGATCCCTCAGTCATGAAACAATCAGCTTCCCTCACACAATGCCAGACACTCTTTGGCAGTGGATACTGTCCCTAGCTGCGAACCACTCAAGATTTCATCAGGAAAATAAAAAGGAGTAATTAAAAACAGAGTGAAACCAAACAGCACACACTTCACACATGTGCTTATGTGTACACACACATATACACCCTAACACTGCAGTGTCTTAGTGGCTTAGATCTTACTGTTCTTTGCTTTTGCTGGTTTTATGTTATCTATAGATTCCTTCTGTATCCTATCAGCATCCCTGCTAGACAGGTTCCCCTGGTCATTTTCTCTTAACAGCACTGAAATACAAGTTGAAGTAAGATTTCTGCTTCTATCTCTGCCAATCAGTTTAGTCTGAGCTATAGAGAGGTGGTGTGATGTGTAGTGTATGGAATATTAGTTTTTTCCATTGCTAGCTCTGTGGAATTGGGTAGTTAATCTCTCTGAGACTTTGTTTCCTTTTACAAAATGTGTTGTGTGAGAATTAAATGAAATGTTTCTAAAGTGACTCAAAGAGTTAGCAGTGTTCAATACTTACCAATGCCCTGTGTTTGTATTTCTGTTCTAGTTAGTGATTAAGAGTTATAGTATCTGGGGTCAGACTGCTTGGTCAGAATCCTAACTCTGCTGCTTACTAACTATATATCAAGAATCAGTTAAGTAAACTATTCTAAGACTCAGATTTTCCATCTATGAAATGAGCTATAATATTACTTAGTGTATGTATATATACATACATATATATAATCATATATATATATATATATATGATTAAACAAGTTAATTCCTGGAATTAGTGGCTGGCATGTAGAAAGCCCTTACTAAATATTTGCTAATATTATTATTTTCTATTAACCAAATCCATGAAATTGGGGTCTCCAGGATGTGACTACTCTCCATTTTAAGTGTGCTCTTCTTCAGACAAACGAGAAATAGAATATACTTGTGGAACTCTTGAATGCAGAGGAATTTTAGCTTTCCTAGGCATCAGGTTAAAGACTGACAGGAAAACTCTTCCCTATTACTTAAAAACTGAGTAGTTGTGGTAGAAACCATCTAGTTGTTGCCTTGATAGGATTTTACTATTTAACTATTTTATACCCAATGGTCTGCTTATGTTTATAACATATTCTCCATTCAGCTAGTATCACATGACTGATTCATGATGTTGCATCCAAAGGGTTTTGAAAATATGTTTGAGAAGATCTAGATATGGGTGAATAGCTTCAAGAAATAATTTAACTAGAATGAACTTAAGGGCCACCACAACAAAACCCAACACAGAAACAAACAGTTTTAATTTCTTTTGAATCCTGTTTCTAATTACAGCAGTTAATCTGTAACTCTGCACTGCTTTCTATATAAAATGCAGCAAAGGAAAAGGCAGTGTTAGAAGCATTGCTAAAAGGGAATTGTAAGAATTGAGCCAATGAGCTCAGAGGAGTATATTACTTTTGATAGATTGTTATTGGATAACTAATTGCAGAGCTTGTAGGTAAGAGGAAAATGCTTTTTTTTACTATCCCGAAGAGATGGTACTCCACACAGTCTTGAATATGGTACCAATATTTTTACCTTACCTCCTTGGCTTCAGCAAGGTCCACTGTCTGAAGAGAACATATATAATATTATTTTTTTTCACAACCCTTTCTTAGAACTCATTTGCTTGTATTCCGTAGATGAAGGAATTCTTGTTTGACAGATAGCTTCAAAAAAATCATGTTTGTTTCTTCTTAACGTTTGTCTTTGACTTATAAGCCAAGGGTCATAAAAATAGTTTTCATTAGTTTATGGTGTATACTGTAATTAGAAATGTCAACTTGAAGTTACTAGTATTAAATGATGTGTTGACAGGGATGAATTCCTAGAATACAATGAATATAATAATCTCCACTGTTTTTGACCTGAACCTGCTTTCTATTGTGCCTGCATAACATCTTCATGAACTATGATTTCCTAGATGTAATTCATATTTAGATATTTTGTCTAGATCACTGACCTCCAGAGAGTAACTGCCATGTTGTACATGTGTAACCCCTTTTCTAAAAGTGACAGTCATTTTTTTAGCAGTGCTAGAGGGATGAGTAGTTTCTTCTGTGCTGAGAATCTCTCCGCTACTGATTCTACTTGTGAACATCCCTGGTAGCAACATGAACCACTGTTCTTCTGAAGCAACACCACATTTCATTCCCCCCTACATTTACCCCCCAAAACTGTCCGAATGCTTCTGCAGTTTTCTATATATTTCTTTTAGTGTTTTGTGTCTAGAGTTATTGAATCTAGAATTATATATCTATATATATCTATATATATCTCTAGAATTTAACCTTACAATTTAAGATGACCTAAACTTATACCATCCTTTCCTAAAATCGACATCACTAGTAGCAATAATACTAAGAAAGGAAGAACATTACTTTAGTCACTTGAGCAGGGCAAATTTTCCCAAGTCAATTGTTACCAAGAAATGTTTTCAGAGAAAAATGGAAACGTGGCTTCTGCTTATTTTGTAACCATTAGAAGTGAGTCATTTGCTAGGCCCTGAAGGAAGGCACTTCTGAGATCCATCAGAGGAGGCAAGATAGGCAGATATTAGAATTTTGCAGTGACTGGTATGTGTCAGGGAATTCATAGAACCCAGACAATTAGGACAAGCCAAATGAGTGGAGACATTTTACTAGAGCTTCACAATTAAAAAAAAAAAAAAAAACTATCCTAGAGTTAGCATTTGCCATCAGTGTTGGGACATTCATCACTGATATTATTACATTAGAGCTAATTAATCATTAGGCTAACAGAGTGGGATGTCACACTTTCTAGAGCTATTCAGCTATTGCAGAAAAAAATACCTGCTGAGGACAAAATACTGGTGCCAGCATTTTGCAGAGCTGTATGGCTAAGATGCAAAAGGTCATTTTTGACATGGTTCCAGGCACCATCTAGAGCCCATTGCAGATGGGACTCAGACTCCCACCAACAAACCTCAGTTATCTGTGAGAATCAATCACATACACAAGCCTTTGGTGTTCGGGAATGGAGTGGAACCTCAACCACTGGCACTAAGAGATTCAAATTTTCTTATATTGCTGGGATTCTGAGAACAGGTTATGAGAACAGATTAAGAATGCCTTGATGGAACTAATTTATAGTTTTGAAAAGTTGTGGATTAATGTCTTATATAGCACTTTATTTATGGTAATGGACTGGTTAAGAACATTGTTTTTGGAAATATCGTTCGTTGGCCCAAAATTCAGGTCTGCCACTTTGTAATTCTGAATTTGTGCAAATCATCTATCTTCTTGAAGTTTCAGTTTTCTCATCTGTAGTGAGAACATCACCAATCATCATAGGATTCCCAATGCAGATTAAATAAAGTGAAATGTAAAATGCCTAATATGGTTAGCATGTAAGATTCTCACAGGGGACTAGCTGATCAGGCAATACTTAAGTGCTGCACAAGGAAATCTAAAGTCCAGATTATCTTGCCTCATGGAAAGGTGAACAAATATTTATTACAGAAAAATTTTTGTTAAATTGTTTCATGATATATAGGATAAGACCAATTGATCAATTTATATTTAACAAACACTTAACAGTGATTAATATGTGTCAGGAACAATTCTATACATTAATATAAGTCCCTTTACTCCTTAAAATAATCTCATGAAATGATATTATCATCCCTGTTATGGATGAGAAAACTGAGGCATAATTAAGTAATTCATCCAATGTTATATAACAAATGAGTGGTAAAGTTGGGATTTGAACCCAGGAAGTCTGACAAAGTTTATACTTTCAATCATTGCCCTTGGACTTTTATATAGAAAATGCCCACAGGATCAAATATGTACCATTAAAAAAAAATGTGCTTAGGAAACCTAACTGTGATGAGTTACTGAGGAGTTGTTTATATACTTTTCTCTACATCCTACTTTGGTGAATGAGTGTTTACCAGTATTCATTAATTTGTCAATTGATTTTGATTTATGTTTATAAATATAAATATGTACAAAACATTTTTTAAAAATTAAAGTGTGTCTGACCCAAGCCCAGAAGCACAGATGCTACATATCACAAAACTGACCAATAGGCACAGATATCACATGTCAAAGAACATCGGTTATGATGTGGTGGTTGGCACATTTCAACTATCATGAAATCACTGAAGTCCATATAATATACAAAATTCAAAAAGAAAGAAAAGGAAGTCGAAAGAATCTTTTGAAAATCTTTACTGAGAGGTCAGAAACTTAAACTAGTCACTGCAAAAGTATAGAGAGGTTATTAACAATTTAGTATGTGCAGTTCATGAAGAAGTATTAATTCCTCTGAATACCAGGTGCTCATTATGATTAAGAGCTGGTAACCCTGGAGACAGAGAGCATGAAATTTATAAAATTAAAAACAACAGCTAGAAAATGCAAATAGAAGAGTGAATCATTCCCTAACTTGTCTTAGCTGATTTTCCTTTAATTTAAAGGCATCAAATTTCTATCTGGCCATTTTATGAGTAAATCAGTCATTTTTCAGGCCTTGAATTTCTGTTTTAGATATCTCAACTTGTTCCTTTCATAATGTCTTTTATCTATAGTCAATTTGGACATGATTAAATGTACAGGGCGAGAGTTTTTATAGCTAACTAATACCTAGCAAGTGTTGATTTTTTAATTGATCTTGGAAACTTGAACAGATATCTGAGCCTTTTATATAAAAATTTATTGAGAATTTTCAGTTGATATATTCTACATGATTCATCATTTTTAGTTTTTAAATCCATTTCTTTTGCTAAATCATATAGATAGTCTAGGTAGAGAACTTTCTGTATAACATCATTTTCTGTGTCATGAAATGATTTATTTATCTATGAAATGGTGAGCTGGCTAGCAGCAATCAAGTTTCTTTTATCTGTAATATTTTGACCATTTATAAAACTATTCCTTGAATTCATTGTGAGAACAGGCTATTTTTCTATAGATATTCTATAAGAGGTATTGTTTGAATTAAAAAATCTTTATAAATAATTTAAAATATGATAAAAAAGATCTTATACTCTGAAAGAATATTTTTACTCAAGGAGATTGCCAGATTTTCTATTCAAAGGAAAGTTCTTTATTTTTAAAATGGAATAGGTAAAAAATGATTGCAACTGGATCAATTGAGGAAAATGTCCTGTACAGAGAGCTCTTCATAATTTCATGTGATTGTGATTTGGACACATTTTAATGCAAGTGTTTAACTCATTTTTCAGGAGAATAAAAATAACTAGCTGACCTCAATTTGACAGTCAAAGTGAAGCAGTGCTTTATTTATTTTTATTTTTAATTTTCTGAAGTGAGAAGCATGGAGATAGCCAGACAGACTCCCACATGCACCTGACCAGGATCCACCCAGCATGCCCACCAGGGGGTGATGCTCTGCCTGTCTGGGGTGTTGAGGTAGAGTCCCTGGAGCCACCCTCAGTGCCCAGGTCAACTTTGCTCCAATGGAACCTTGGCTGCGGGAAGGGAAGAGAGATAGAAAGGAGAGGGGAAAGGGTGCAGAAGCAGATGGCTGCTTCTCCGGTGTGCCCTGGCTGGAAATCGAACCCAGGACTTCCACATGCCAGGGCAATGCTCTACCACTGAGCCAACTGGCCAGGGCCGATTGTGAGCATAACTTTCAACACTAGTGTGTATGAAAGTGAGTGTGGTTTGCTTCATAACAGCAGGGACAGAAAGAACCCTTTCATCTGCTCTACTTTACTATGACCCTTAATATGATATTCTACCTACCTGTGGTCACCAGCCTTTAAAAAGGACCTAGAGAGATGGCAGAGAGCCCAGGGATAATTGATCTTGGAAAAATGTTCTCAAAATGTGTTCTGTGGTTCACATGCCTCCCAATTACATGGAGAATGTATTTAAAATGCATATTTTAAAAACAAGTTGTTCAGTTAGTTCTTAGGTTAATCAGATCTTAGAACCTTTGTCACTGAGGAAAATGAGTTACGGAGGCTGATTATTTGAGAAGGGGAAACATAGGGACAACTGAATAATAGTTTTAACTTAATTATTAACTATGCATTTAATAAGACCCAATTAGAATTATCTGTTTTGCTGTCATGTACCCCTGTTCAGTTAATATTGAAGTAGGAAATACTTCTTATTTTCCTTGTTATTTCTTACAAACTTACTTACCTTTCTCTCTCTAAAACTTAACTTTTTGGTTAGCTCAGTTTGTTAGAGTATCCTCCTAAAACACCAAGGTTGTGGGTTTGATCCCTGGTCAGGACACATACAGGAAGCAACCAGTGAGCACACAACTAAGTGGAGCAGTAAGTGAATGTTTCCTTCTCTCTCAACTCCCTTTGTCCCTTTAAAATCAACCAATAATAATTTCTTTTAATTTTAAAACGATTCTGATGATTTATCACTTTAGAACTCTAGAAACATCTCATTCCGGAGAGAATAAAAAAGCCTTTCCTAGCAGTGAAAGGGACTCTGAGTAACAAAATAAACAATATCCTCAGTTTTAAAAGAACAGTGCAGTTGTGAATTTCACATGATTACTTCTTAGAACAATCTTCTGTTAAAAATGAGGAAAAAACATCTCACTGAAGGTGATCAGAAAGGTATGTGGTGGAGTTGAAGCTTTCTAGTGATTCAACATTAACCAAGGAGTGAATTTCTAAAGCCTTTGACATGGCTTCCTTAAACATTTTTTCTCTCAGTAGGTATTTGGAAGGTGGTTAGGTAACCTGGAGTGCTGGTATTCTAAATTGCTGGCTGAAGGCCCATTCATATGCTTTGGAACTGAGATTATAAATTAGCAAAATGGTTATCCTGGTATTAAAACTGGGATTACTTTAACAAAGGCTCTTGCTACACAACTCTGGCTGGATAAAGGGTTTTACTGCTTTCAGTTTTATCTCACTGATTTATCCTATATACTATTCCTCGTATTATAATATCTTTGTAGTGAGTAGCATTCCATAAATATTTATTGAATAAATTAACAACTAAGACTTTAAAAATTTAGTCAACATAAAGTTCAGTTTGAATTAATATATGTGATAAAGCTGTGGAAACAGTGAGTGTAACCTTGGGCTGTAGGAATAGGTGTGTAGTTTCTATAATGGGAAGGGAAAGTCCTGCTTTGTTCTTTCTCATTTGAGCCATGCCTAGCAATATAGTGTTCTTTTATGGGTTCTCAATTCTCAGAGAAACAAATAAACTGGTTATTAACCAGGACTGTAGTAAGATTAGAATTATTAGTTGAAGAACATAGTTGAAAGATTATGGGATGTAATGAGAAGGCTCCATCAGATTAACTACTACTTTTGATGGTTTATTCCAGGGGTCCCAAAACTACGGCCCGGGGGCCATTTATCCGGTCCCCGCCACACTTCCGGAAGGGGCACCTCTTTCATTGGTGGTCAGTGAGAGGAGCATAGTTCCCATTGAAATACTGGTCAGTTTGTTGATTTAAATTTACTTGTTCTTTATTTTAAATATTGTACTTGTTCCTGTTTTGTTTTTTTACTTTAAAATAAGATATGTGCAGTGTGCATAGGGATTTGTTCATAGTTTTTTTTATAGTCCGTTCCTCGAACGGTCTGAGGGACAGTGAACTGGCCCCTGTGTAAAAAGTTTGGGGACCCCTGGTTTATTCTATAGGTGAAGCTCTAAAAGAAAGGAATTGGGCCTGACCTGTGGTGGCGCAGTGGATAAAGCATCGATCTGGAACACTGAGGTTGCCGGTTCGAAACCCTGGGCTTTGCCTGGTCAAGGCACATATGGGAGTTGATGCTTCCTGCTCCTCCCCCTTCTCCCTTGCTCTCTATTCCTCTTTCCCTCTCTCTCTCTCCTCTCTGAAAAATTAATAAAGTCCTTAAAAAATGTTATAAAAGAAAGGAATTGAACTTGTTCTGGATGACCAGTGGGGGAAAATGATAAAAAGGTGTGTTTTAGCTCAACATAAGAGAAGTTTTCTACTGCTTTAGGAGGGAATTGGCTGCCTTGGTGAGCAGTGAATTAACTCTTGATCATTCAGTAGGTTGGCTTAATGAACACTAGGCATGATGTTGTAGAAAGGATGTAGACTTCAAAAGGATGATTAGCTTAGATGTCCCTGAGGTTCTTTCTGTGTCATGGCAACAATGAACTACTTGGAGAACAGATGACATGCTCCAAGGGGCTGAGGGGAGCCAACAGCCCTGGTCAGCAGACAGAAGCCCCGTCCCCACCATTCTCAGATATTTATTAGCCAGTACAAATAACTCAAGAAGGCAGACAGCAGAAGTTTTCAAGGGGTGAAGTAAAAGATAAGGAACATGCTGTTCTGAGAGCCTAAACATTTTCTGTGTCTGAATCTTATCCTGCTGTTTTACTATTTCCAGCATGCACTGTTTCCAGTATGGGTCAGAGAGGCCTCTGGACTCTTGTCCACTCAGGGCTTTCATCCAAGGGGCCTCTCTGTCTCTGATTGTTTACCTAACTCTGCATATTTTCATAGTATATTCCTACATATCCACTTTTGTTGTTTTAGTAAAGATAAACAGAGAGGAAGATGTTTAGATGGTTACAGTGGAAGGTGAAGGACAAGCATAGAGAGAAACAGGTTTTTAGAGGTTACAGGTGTGTCTATATTTTGCAAGACTTCTTCAGCATGCCTGGTTAGATGTTTTAGAGTGTCGCAAGTGATGTCAGATGCTCCCTGAGTACTTGGGAGTGAGTTAGGTGTTCTTTTCTTTTTCAGGTTCATTTCCAGATGTGGATTCATTATCAGCTTCTGAATCTCTGGAAACAGGTTGCTTTCTAGGGGCTGATGCCAACCCATGATAAGGCTTTACATTCCTTGCTGGTATTCAAAGAGAACCTATTGATGACAAAATTGCAACATTGCCCTTGCCCTCAGGTTAGTAATTCGACTGGACTCTGACACTCACAGCCAGCTAGTATATCCTGGTACAGTAAGAGGGGCTTAGGCCATTGCTCGGCTGGTATAAAAAGCCTCTTGGGTGTAGTAAGTCCAGATGAGGAAATGTTAAAAAAAATTAATAGTAAAAAGAGCCTTATATAATTATTCTTGTGAGGTGAATGTCTCCTACTGACTCCCCCATTTTTGTTTGTGTAGTTGGGGCTTAAGAAGGCTATTGGCTCTTTCTGTAATACCTGTAAGTTTGGGTGAACTTCTCAAGTTCCTGAGGCTCCTAAGAATGTCCTAATGTTCCTTTTTATTTTTCTTCCAGGACAATCCTTTTTCTAAAATCCTTCCTTTTTATTTTTTGCCCCTTAACGTTGTCTACTTTTTTAGTTCCTTCTCTTTTTGATTTTTCCCTCTTCATAAACCTTCTACAACCTGCACTAACCTTCTGCAACTTACACAAACCTTCTGTAACTTTCATAAACTTTATTTATTCAGAAATTACCAGCTTTCAGAATAACTTTCTTTCTTCCTTTTCCTTTCAAAAGTATCTCTATACCTTATACCTTTTATCATTAAAACTACACAATTTATTTCTGATTAATCAGAATTCTTAACTTCTAAAAACCTTAACTTGCAATGAGAAGTTAGTAACTAGTAATTTTAGATTGATACTTTTTTGAACATATTTTATGATCTTTAGAAACAGGTTCTTCTATTGGCAAGCAAACATTCTCAAAAGTGTAATAGAGATAACAGGAACCTTTTGTAGACCTAGGGAAAACAAACATTTTTTGTTTAGAACTTTAAAAGACATTAATCAAATTATGTAAATGACCTGGTTTCTTTTATTTTTCCTCCTAAAATTACCCTTATTTTTTTTAAAGAGCCAATTTAAATTATCCTAGTTACAGTATTAAGTCTAGTTTTAACTTGGCCTGGTAATTTGCATAAACAAATACAAGAATAGTAATTGATCATATTTGCTTTTTACAATCTGCTTTGCTAGAACTTTATAAGGAATTTTTAGATTGAGTTTTACTTAGCCTCTTAGGGAACACATAGAAGCCAAGCTACATAGTTGCTATTAGACTCCACCTGTAATCTTTCTGAAAATGTCCTTTCCCACAGTTGTAACAGGTTTGTGGCCTTGTCAAAAACTTTTCCTAATCCTCAGATCCCTTCTGAAGGTCTTGTCCCAGGTACACTTCCCAGAACCTTCCTGGTGTGGGGAGGAGTTGCTTAAGGGGAAGAAAAGGTTGGGTGAGGGAAAGGGGCTCCGGATTTAAAGAAGCCCTAGACCCAAACCTAACTTTTCATCCTTTTGTTAAGGAAAAGGGACAAAGGTCTCTTCTTCTATAGCTACTTCCTGCTAGTTAGGGTTGGTGAAATATCTAGGGGGAGAAGCTGGTCTGAGGTTCAGGCTAGGTGGTGAGAATAGTTTTTACAAGCCCTTTCCAATCCCAAGGGGTCATTTTATATATCCCATCTCGATAGCTTCAACTATCCCTTTAGGAAAAGTGCTTTCCCAATCTTCTAAGTCTAAACTTCCCTCCTTCAGATACCAAGGGTATTGTTGTCGGATCTTGAGTAAGAGGGCAATTCAGTTCCAATTTGACACCCTGAAGTTCAGAGGAGTCTCTGTAGCTGTAACTTGAGGCTCTGCTGCTCTGGGGAAAGGGAATTCCCCATGATGAAGGAGAGATGAAGGGAAAGGGAAATCCCTGGCCTGACCCCTAAAAGTGACCTTCTGCAAGCATTGGAGGGCTATTCCTCTGCTGCTTGTGACCCTTACCAAACAGGATGAGCAGACATCCTTTTCCTTGGCCAGGCTTTTGGAGGTTGTTTCTTCTAGTACCTCATGTGGGGCACCACTGGTCACTATGACAATGAACTATTCAGAGTAGCAAACTTTACATTTGGTTCCCATTCCTCACATGGAGCACCACTTGTTGCAGCAACAATGAACTGCCTGGAGGTTAGATGCTTCGAGGGGCCAAGGGGAGGTAACAACCCCAGTCAGCAGACTAAAGGACTGAAGCCCATTCCCAGCATTACTCAAATATTTATCAGCAAGTACAAATAACTCAAGGAGGCAGACAGCAGAAGTTTTCACAGGGTGAAGTAAAGGACAAAGAATATACTAACTTCTAATCTCTGTCTGTTCTGAGAGCCTAAATAAACATTTTCTGTGTCTGAATCTTATCCTGCTGTTTTGCTGTTTCCAGTACACACTATTTCCAGTACAGGTCAGAGAGGCCCCTGGATTCTTGTTCACTCAGAGCTTTAACCCTAGGGCACTTCTCTGCCTTTAATTGTCATTCTAACTCTGCATATTTTCAAAGCATATTCCTACATTTCTTTTTTTTAATAGAGTATATATATTTATTTAATTGTATTTTGAAATTCTATTTTAGTATCAAAGTGCTGAAACATTGAGTGCTCCCAGAATGCATTCTTTTTTTAAAATTGATTTTAATTTATTGTGTTTACATAGATTCTAGTGTCGCCCTGAATGCATCTCCCCTCCCCCATATTCCCCTCAACATCTCTCTTGCCCCCCTCCCCAAACCGCCCTCCCCCCTTCCCTTTATTAGGTTTATCCCATCCTATCATCCCCTTAACCTCTGTCCTCTTTCCCTCTGGTCCCTTTGATCCCTCCTCTGTCTCAATTCCCTTCCTCAGTTCACACTGTTCATTGGACTCCTCAAATGAGTGAGGTCATATGATATTTTTCTTTTTCTGCCTGGCTTGTCACAAAAGGTAAGATTTCCTTCTTTTTCATGGCCCCATAGTATCCCATTGTATATATGTACCATAGCATTTTAATCCACTCATCCACTGATGGACACTTGGACTGTCTCCAGATCTTCGCTGTTGTGAACAAAGCTGCCATAAACATGGAGGTACATTTCTTTTTTTGAAACCATGCTAAGG